>NW_028318346.1:0-615084 GCF_062004578.1 Staurois parvus | reverse complement strand
CAAGTGGGAGGCACATATGCAAACTGTTGTAATTCCTACACCGTTCACCTGATTTGGATGTAAATAGCCTCAAATTAAAGCTGACAGTCTGCAGTGAAAGCACATCTTGTTTGTTTCATTTCAAATCCATTGTGGTGTTGTATAGAGCCAAAAATGTTAGAATTGTGTCGATGTCCCAATGTTTATGGACCTGATTGTATATGTTTTTGTACTATACAACAAAAAAGCAAACAATATTTAGAAAAAAAAAAACGGAACTTTAACCTTCCTTTCAGTCTTACACAGTTGTACTGAAAGTGCTTACTCCTGATTTCACTGCACACTGAGCTTCTTACAGTGTGCATCAGAAGTCAGAGCCCACCTTATTTCCTTGCTAGAGGACATTGAGCATCTAGTGTTGCCTCTCCAGCCTTACTGTCCCTGGCCCACCCCTTTCATTTACTGGATTTCAGTTTTTTCATCCTCAGAGGTTCAGCACCACATGTGTGCATTACCTAGTGATCTGCGTGCCAATGAAGCACGCCTACAACATCCACTGCTTACAGACTGACATCCATCTATCAAGGCATTTTGAAATTTACACAACTCATCTCAAGAGTCAATCCCCTGGTCAGGCGGGGCCTGAACATGGCGGCGGGGGAGAGCTCAATGTAGGAGCTCGTGGACGGAGCTCCGTTGTCTGGCCTCCCCAAGCCCCCAGGGCTATCCCCTCAGGCATGCTTTGAGTCCCGTGGCGGGGGACTTACCCTGGCCCGACGGTCCCCTGTTGAGAAGAGGTGGATGCTGGCGTGGAGAGAGAGAGGAGCGGCTGGAGACCGGCAGAGAGAGAGTCCCTGGATGCCGGGAGACGAAGGGGGACGGCGCGATCACATGACCGGCCGCAAAGCATCACTGGGAGATCGGAAAGCCGGCCGGCCGGCGTTTTGCAGTGAGAGAGCTGCGCCGACCTGTTTGCCGGTGACCGATTCAATCTCCCCCTGTCACCCTGAAACCCCTCAAGCTAAAAGCAAACGGGAGAAGAACTTTTGAGACCAGGACAAGGAGATCGAGGAGAGCCTGGGGAGTTGCCCCCCCCCCCCCCCCCTCCCACAAACGGAATCTTAGGGGAATCGAACGAGAGAGCACTCACAAAGAAGAAAATACATAAGGAGGGTGAGTGACCATGACTGTACTTTATTTTGTACTGATATGAAGCTCTGAGTGGACCCCTAAAGAGAAGCAAGGAGTAAGGGAAAGGGGGGCCCCCGGAGACTGTATAAAAGGTGGAAGAGGCCCGAGGGAAGAAAAGCTTAAAAAAAAAAAAAAAATCAGCAGGGGGTCAGGGAGGAGATCTGAAGGTTAAAGAACTGTTTTTTCCCCCCCTTACACACAAATTTATAAAGGAGTATAAGAAGAATATAAGCCACAGAGAAAAATGAAAAATAAAAACGTAAAAGGAAGTGGGCTTAAAGGGTCACAGACTGGTACAATTAAAAAATATACCTCCCAAGGAAACGTAACCCCAGAAAGACACCAGAGCAGGACTGAAAAAGGAGAAGTAGACCTTAGTATGGAAAGTAGTCCTAGAGTATCATTAGGCCTTGATACTAGCAACCAGCAAACATCAGGCAATATAGAGATGGGAAAAGATCTACAAATACCTAACAAAAAAGAAATGGCAGAAATGTTTAAAGAATTGGAGAAAACAATAAAACAAGAAATGGTAAATATCCGTAGCGATCTGGGACACCTGTTGGAGAGAGTTGAAGAAACGGAGGAGAAGGTTAAAAGTCAGACCCAGGCTATCCTTGAACTAGAAAAAGAAATAACTAACATAGGGAAAGCCCAAGAAAAACTGTTATATAAGGTTGAGATACAAGAAAACAAAGACAGGAAGAGAAACATCCTGATACGTGGGGTCCCAGAGAACTCAAAGGGAGAAAGCCTGCAAGAGGTGGTTTGTAAAATACTTAATACTATAACAGACAGACCTGAAATGGATAGGACTAAAATAGAAGGGACTTTTAGAAAAGGAAAAATTCAAAGAATCCTGGGGAAAGAAAGGCCGAGAGATATATTAGTTCAATTCTATGAGCTCCGGGATAAAGAAAAAATCTGGAAGAAGACCAAAGGAAAATCAGTAATTAAATATGAAGGAGGAGACATACAGATATATGCGGATCTGGCCCCAGAGACTCTGTGGAGAAGGAGATCTTTGAGACCCCTATTGGAAAGGTTGAAAGAACAAAATGTGCAATATAGATGGGGGACTCCTGAAGGCTTAATAGGATGGAAAAATGGGACTACAGCATACCTCAGGTTTCCAGAAGACTTGAAAAATTTTTTTGACAGTTTAAAAATTCAAAGAATGGAAATCCCTGGCTGGGAAGAACAACAATGGGAAAATACAACGAAGAGAAAAGAGGACCGGCAATTTGTGGGGGGGATGAGGCGGGGGAAGGGGGGAGGGGGAGAGGGATGGAGGAGGAGAAATAGAGCCTTTTTTTTTTTTTTTCCCTCCTCCGTCCTTTTTCTGCCCTCACCCCACTGTCCTCGTTTTATTGTGCCTGAGATAAATCTGGATGGGACCTGGGGGGTTATGGGGAGGTTAGACAAGGGGAAGTAGTCCATGGACAGAGTCTTAGCCCAAGGATTAAATCAAAAGTGGATTTTATATTCCATAAATGATTAGTAGGCAAATGATAGGCCTAAAAAGTGGGGGTGGGGGAGGGGGGAGGGGGGAGTCGGGAGGTTGGAAGGGTGGGAAATGGGAGAGGGGGGATGTTATTTCTGCAAGATAAAAGAAGATATAAAAGCAAGTGAGAAGGGAGAAGGAGGAGAGGAGAAGAAGGGAGAAGAAGAGGAAATGAGAAAAGGGGAGAGAAAAGGAAAATATAGATGGAGGAGAAAAGAGGAAATTTAAGGAAGATGGAAGAGATTCAGTTTATAACATATAATGTAAATGGGATGAATTGCCCTGGGAAAAGATATAGATTATTTAAAGAACTACACCATAGGGCAGCCTCAGTGATATTTCTACAGGAGACACATCTTGAGATAAAGTCAAATGTTAGGCTGATGTCTAGAAATCACCCAACATGGTACTACGCAGACTCCCCGGTTAAAAGAGCAAAAGGGGTAGCAATAGGTTTGGCAAAGAATATTAGGTTTGAGTTGGAAGATAGAAAAACAGACCCAGATGGGAGATTCTTGTTTTTAAAGGGCAAGTTACAAGAGATCGAGTGTACACTGGCCAATATCTACTGTCCTAATAAAAAACCGGAGGCGTATCTGAAAAAAGTGTTGAGGAAGTTGATGGACTTTAAAAAAGGACGTTTGATCCTGGCAGGGACTTTAACTTTTGTATGGAACCACAAAGGGACGCCACTCCCATATAAAAAGAGAGGGAAATAGGGCCCTGAAACTATTGAAAAAAGAATTACACATAAGTCAATTGGTAGATGCCTGGAGAATTACACATATGCAAGATAGAGATTATACTTTCTTTTCAAACATGCATAAGAGATATTCAAGGACTAGATCATATATTAATAGAACATCAATTAATTGACCATCTGATCCAAGTAGAAATAGAGACAATATCTTTATCAGATCACGCCCCAGTTATTATGAAAATGGAATGGGGGAGGAGGAAATTCGGAGGGCTGGGATGGAAATTGAATGAGACACTCTTAGTGGAAAAGGAAATAGCTCAGAAAATAGGGCAGGAGATCGAACGCTTTTTTAAGGAGAATGAGACAGGTGAGGTATCAACAGCCACAGTGTGGGAATCTCACAAAGCATACATAAGAGGAATATTAATGGCAATTGGGGCAAGAAAGAAAAAAGAAAGAAGGGAGAAAATGAGTGACCTCTTAGAAGAAATAAGTAAAATAGAACAAATACATAAGAACAGAATAACAAAAGAAATAGAGCTGAAGTTAAAAAAAAAGCAAGAAGAATTGAAAGAAGTGATAGAAGAGGAGAGGAGAAAAGTATATAATAGAGTTTTGAGTGAGAGATATAGATGGGGAGAAAGACCTGGAAAATATCTGATGAGAGCCCTGAGGAAAAAGAAAAATAGAAATTATATAGAAAAAATAAAAGATGCTAAAGGAAACATGTTGCATTCAAATAAAGATATCATCAAAGCCTTCACAGAATATTACAGGAAACTGTATAATATAAGCCCCCTGGAAGGATTAGAAAACATACAAAGTGAGAAGAATCAAAAAAGAAAGAAATATCTGGAAATGGCTGGGTTACTAAAACTAAGTGAGGATCAACTGAACTCCCTAGATGCAGATATCTCACAGGACGAAATAAAATTAGCATTGAAGGGGTCAGTGTCGGGGAAAAGCCCAGGTCCAGATGGATATACAGTGAGATATTATAAAAAATTTAGTGAAATTTTAATACCAAAACTTAGAAATTACATGAACGCTCTAGGTGGAGAGATGGAATAAGAAGAGAATCATTACAAGCCCAAGTTGTGCTCATTCAAAAAGAGGGAAAAGATCCCTCACAGTGTTCGAGCTATAGACCTATTTCACTATTGAACACCGACATTAAGTTATATGCAAAGGTCCTAGCAAATAGATTGAAAGAGCTAATGCCAGAATGGATACAAGAGGATCAGGTGGGTTTTGTCCCAGGGAGGGAGGGTAAAGACAATGGGTTAAGATCACTGATGTTAATCCAAAAGAGCAAAAAGGGAAAAGAACCAGTGGTGTTACTCTCTATAGATGCTGAAAAAGCGTTTGACAGAGTGAATTGGAGATTCATGATGGATACTCTGGAAGCCTTAGGTATTGGGCCTAGGATGAGAGAGTGGATAGGGAAGTTGTACAGATACCCTTCTGTGGTTATTGGGGTAAATGGGGAGAGGTCAGAACCCATTGAGATGTCAAATGGAACAAGACAGGGATGCCCATTGTCCCCATTGTTGTATGTTATATCACTAGAACCATTGTTGTCAACAATAAGGCTGAATAGAGATGTAAAGGGAATCCTGATAGGAGATACAGAACATAAAGTTGCGGCTTTTGCAGACGACTTGCTGTTCTATGTAGGAAATCCCAGGATAACACTTCCAAACTTAATGAAGTCATTAAAGGAATATGGAGAACTATCAAACTTAAAGATAAACCCAACAAAAACGGAGATTCTAAATATAAACATCTTAAAAAATGAAAAAGAAAAAATACAAAAGGAATTCCCATTTAAATGGAAAGATAGAGATATAAAATATCTAGGAGTAAAGCTTACAGCCTCACACAAACATCTATTATTACATTACATTACATTGAGTTTATATAGCGCCAAAGGGTTTGCTCAGCGCTGTACAATAGAGGGGGGGACAATACATGAAACATTACAGCAACTACAAACAGCACACGAGGGGTTATAGGGCCCTACTCTTTCGAGCTTACAATCTAGGAGGGAGGGGGTAGTGGTACAGGAGGAAGTGGCTGTGGGGGATGGAGTGGTAGGAGGAATGAAGGAGAGCAGCAGTTAGGTGAGGGTGGGGTAGGCTTCCCTGAAGAGGTGGGTTTTCAGGGAGCGCCTGAAGGTGAGGAGGGAAGGTGACAGTCTGATGGATTGGGGTAGTGAGTTCCAGAGGATGGGGGAGGACCTGGAGAAGTCTTGCAGACGTGCGTGTGAGGAGGAGACCAGGGAGCAAGATAGAAGGAGGTCCTGTGAAGAGCGAAGGGTACGGGTAGGGTGGTACTTGGGAATCAGGTTGGTGAGGTAGTTAGGGGCAGTGTTGTGAATGGCTTTGTAGGTCAGAGTGAGTAGTTTGAATTTGATGCGTTGGGCGATAGGGAGCCAGTGGAGGGAGAGGCAGAGGGGGGTGGCAGAGGTGGAGCGGGTGGTGAGGTGGATGAGTCTAGCCGCTGAGTTGAGGATGGTCTGAAGCGGGGAGAGCCTGCACTGGGGTAGGCCGGTGAGGAGGGAGTTGCAGTAGTCAAGGCGTGAGATAATCAGGGAGTGTACAAGTAGTTTAGTGGTGTCTGGGGTAAGGAAGGAGCGTATTTTGGCGATATTGCGGAGGTGGAGTCTGCATGTGTTTGTAAGTGATTTGACATGAGGTTGGAAGGAGAGGTTAGAGTCCAGAATGACTCCAAGGACTTTGGCTTGCGGGGCGGGATTGATGGTGGTGATGTTAGTAGTGATGGATAGGATGGGGGGGGGGGGGGCACGGGCAGGAGGGAAGACGAGAAGCTCGGTTTTGGAGAGGTTGAGTTTGAGGAAATGGAGCGACATCCAGTCAGAGATGTCGTTTAGGAGGTGAGTGATGCGGGCGGAGAAAGTGGAGGTGAGGTGAGGGGTGGAGAGGTAAATTTGAGTGTCATCAGCATAGAGATGGTAGTTGAAGCCGTGGGAGTGTATGAGTTTGCCAAGGGAGGAGGTGTAGATGGAGAAGAGAAGGGGTCCAAGGACAGAGCCCTGGGGGACCCCAACAGAGAGGGGGAGTGAGGGGGAGGTGGCACCATTGTAGGTGACACTGAAGGAGCGTCGGGATAGGTACGAGGAGAACCAGGAGAGAGATTGATAAATGAGATTAGAGACGAGTTAAAAAGATTGGAGGGAGGAACCCTGACATGGATGGGCCGTATTAATCTGGTAAAAATGGTAATAGTACCAAAAATCATATATAGATATCAAATGATCCCAATTAAACTCCCAGAGATTTTTTTTAAAATAATTAAGAAACTGATAACAAAATACATATGGAGGAATAAAAAACCAAGACTGTCATACGAACTGTTGAGTAGGAGGAAAGAAAGAGGTGGTTTAGGGCTCCCAGACTTTAAAAGATATTACAAAGCGGTAATATTGGCAAGAACCATAGATTGGATATATAATTATAAAAAAAGTTGGGTGAGAATAGAGAATGAACTCAGTGGAATAGACCTGGGAAGAATGATATGGGTGCCAACACAGTATAGGGGTTTAAACGATAATGTAAATACATGCACTTTGAATGTACTAAAGGTTTGGGATAATTTACACAACAGTATGAAATGGACTTTTAATTCAACACTGATTCCACTAAAAAACACAGAGTTTTTTCCCCCAGGCAAAGAAGAAATAGGAGGGAGGTGGTTTAAAAAAGATAGGGTGCAATTGAGAGATATACTGGTGGGAGACGAAATAGGATCATTTGGTGATTTGAAGAAAAAAGAGGGAGAGATCTTCACTAAACTAGATGAATTGCGGTATTTTCAATTGAGGTGTTTTGCTGGAAGTTTGCCAAAACCTTTAAGGACAAAAGAAAATTGGAATCTGTTCGAAAAGGCATTGGGAACACAAGGTGATGGGAAACACGGGATTACTAAAGTTTACAAAATACTCACTGAATTAGACACAAACACAAAGCCAACATATATAACAAAATGGGAAATGGATATGGGAGTTGTGATAGATGAGGAAAAGCAAAGGAGAATGTATAGATTAATTCACGAGAACGTCTCTATGAGAGAAGTAGAGATGAACTATAAGTGTTTGACAAGATGGCACATCTCACCAAATGTAGAAAATAAGATATGTGGAGAGAGTTCACCACTGTGTTGGAGGGGATGTGGAGAGGTAGGCACTATATACCATATATGGTGGAGATGCCCTAAAATCCAGATATTCTGGAAAACAGTAATCCACTTGATAGGAAAATTGACAGAAATAGATATAGAGCTAGACCCAGAAGTATGTATTTTGCATAATATGGGTATAACAGTAAATAAATATAAAAAAATCAGGGATATGGTACTATATAAATTCTGCAAAAGCTCTGATACCCAAGTTCTGGCGGCGAATAGAGATACCGAAGGAAGAGGACTGGATTGAAAGAGTTGAGCAGATCAAAAAGATGGAAAGGTTGTGTTATATCCAAGAAGATAGGATGGAGGCCTATTATGGGAAATGGGAGAACTGGGAAAAAGCTAGATTATATAGGAAGTATAGGAAAGAATAAAAGATAACAACAGAATAACTTCACTTGCTGATATAAGAAGATGCAGAGAAAAGGTAGGATAGGCAGAGGGGTTTTGGGGTGGGGGGCGGTGCTGGGAGGGAAATGTTGTATAGAGTAAATAAAGTAGAAATGTTGGATATTATAATATTATAGAATATATTTTTATATATACATATCTACATTGTGTTGATAAAATGTATTTAAAATGGAAAATTAATAAATATTTAAATTATAAAAAAAAAAAGAGTCAATCCACTGCTTACAGAACTGAGGACCTATGAGAGGAGTACTGAGGCAAGGTGCTGTTATGTTTTCAGAAGGCCAGCATCCCACTAGCCCCTCTCGCCAGCCATTGCATAGGGAAACACAGAGACCCAGCGATGTCTAAACAAGGTATATCTTGATTGAGGTCAGTGTTCTGGGCAGGCCACTCAAGTTCCTCCACAACAAAGTCTTTATGGATGTGGCATTGTAATTTTCAGTGGAAACACAGCAACTCAATATGGTCTTGGAATGGATTGCCCGACAAGCTCATAGTGATGGTCAGATATCCAGACTTTATTTTATATCGTTTATCAATTTTCAGCAGGATATTCCAGATGCTGGTTTATCCACAAGGAAGGTAAGTGCCAAACAATCACATGACCACCATCTTCCTTATCTTCTGTGGTCCTGGGGTGTCGGACATAGCCGGCTAGCATGAATAGACATGGACATCAGAGGTAAATAATCTTGTGGTAATCTTGAAGCTTTTTGTTACATTTAAAGTAGACATGCATATGTCTTGCTGAGCATGCTCGGAGCTTAGGCCGGGTCTGTCATTGGCACTGGGAGCCGTCAGACTGCTCAATAGCTGAGCGCAGTGAAAGCAAAGCAAGGAGTGTGTGCTGTGCTCTCTGCCTCCCCCTAGAGTGTAGTACCCAGCTCTGTGAGTGAATAGCGAAGTACTGAAACTTTTTATGGGGGGGGGGTTGTACATGTTTCTGTGTATGTACATGTGTGTATCTGTACATGTGTCTGTGTGTATGTACATGTATGTGTGTGTACACGTGTCTGTGTGTGTGTGTGTGTGTGCATGTACATGTGTTTGTGTGCATGTACATGTGTCTGTGGGTACATGTGTCTGTGTGTACGTACATGTGTCTATGTGTACGTACATGTGTCTGTGTGTACGTACATGTGTCTGTGCGTGTGTATTTCTGTGTATGTAAATGTATCTGTGTGTATGTGTGTCTGTACGTGCCTGTGTGTGTATACATGTGTCTATATGTGTGTGTCTGTGTGTACATGTGTCTCTGTGCGTGTGTGTGTGTGTGTATGTACATGTCTGTGTGTGTGTACATGTCTCTGTGTGTATGTGTGTGTATGTACATGTCTCTGTGAGTGTGTATACATGTTTCTGTGTGTGCGTGTGTGTGCGTATGTACATGTCTGTGTGTGTGTACATGTGTCTCTGTGTATATGTATGTACATGTCTCTGTGCGTGTGTATACATGTTTCTGTATGTGTATGTATGTACATGTCTGTGTGTGTGTACAGCTGTCTCTGTGTGTGTTTGTTGGTGGCGAGTAACTCTTAAGGCCTGGCTAGTAGCTCAGGACTTGAAATTTTAAGCCTTAGACCAATAGTAACTGAATCATAAAAAAGCTGCTGATTGTTTATCCATAGCAGCCAATCAGAATTGCATTTTAAAGCTGACCTCCAGAAAGCTAAATAAACCGATGAATATGTTAGGGAATTACACAATTTTCTGCAACCCGTGGTTGTAAGAAAAAAAATCACATCATCTATGGCTTGCATAACGGAACTGTTTTACCTTTCAAAAGATTTGTAATTCTGTCCAGCTTGTACTGAGTTAACATATCTCTGCTCCACATCACATCTTTGTCTGGCAGAGTAGGAGACCATATTTCTTGGCTACATTTACCCTAGGTTCACACCTAAGCGTTTTCTACAGCGTTTTGCAGAAACACAGTAGTCTATTTAATATGATTTCCTATGGGACAGGTTCACATCTGCATGTTTTCACCCGATGCGTTTTTTGGAAAGGGTCAGGAATGTTTTTTAACACAAAAAGTTGCAGTTTTGGTTCTATAGACTTCAATGGAAATGCTGCAGAAAAGCATGTATTGTGTTTTTGATGCGTTTTGCGTTTTAAATCTGCAACAAGAACAAAAAAAACACAGGTGCAAAAACGCAATACAGAAACTACTCAAATGCAACGTGCATAGGTGTGAACCCAGCCTTAAAGCAGATCTTGCATTTAAAATAACAAGATCTGCTTATTTAGTCAAATTGCCGACAAAGATGATCCCAAAATATTGCTGTTGCTAAAATAAGAAAAAAAAAATACCTTTGCCCCAGCTTTAGATGCGTCCAGAAGGTGTGGATGATGTCACCATGTCTGGTGCTTCCTGAGATAGCTGGGAGCTCGAAATCTTGTGAGAAGGCAGCTATTCGAGGAGGTAGGTATGGTGACATTATTATTATACAGTATTTATAAAGCGCCAACAGTTCGCTCAGCGTAGTACATTACAATGGGTTACAGAACATGCGACAGTACAATAACAATACAGTGCGATACACGAGGGGTTCGAGGGCCCTGCTTTTTCGAGCTTACAATCTAGGAGGGAGGGGATAGTGGTACAGGAGGAGATAGCTGTGGGGGATGGAGTGGTAGGAAGAGTGGAGGAGGTCAGCAAATTAGCAGGGGGTGGGGTAGGCTTCCCTGAAGAGGTGGGTTTTCAGGGTACGCCTAAAGGAGAGGAGACTAGGTGATAGTCTGATGGGTTGGGGCAGGGAGTTCCAGAGGATGGGTGACACCCTGGAGAAATCCTGGAGGCGGGCATGGGAGGAGGAGACCAGGGTACTAGAGAGAAGGAGGTCTTGTGAGGAGCAGAGTGTGCGTGTTGTGTGGTACATGGATATTAGGTCGGTGATGTTATTTGGGGCAGTATGGTGGACAGCTTTGTACGTCAGTGTTAGGATTGAGGGAGTGGATGAGCTGCTTAGTGGTTTCCGGGGTTAGGAACATGCAGATTTTGGCGATGTTGCGGAGGTGGAGTCTGCATGAGTTTGTTAATGATTGGACTTGGGGCTGGAAGGAAAGGTTGGAGTCCAGAATGACACCAAGTACTCGGGCCTGCAGGGCGGGCCTGATAGTGGCATTGTTGGACATGATGGAGAAGTCAATGGGGGGGGGGGGGGGGTGTGGGCTGGGGGAAGACTAGGAGCTCGGTTTTGGAGAAGTTCAGTTTAAGGAAGTGGAGCGACATCCAGTCTGATATGTCGTTCACTAGGTTTGTGATTCAGGCGGAGACTGATGGGGTGAGGCGAGGGGTTGAGAGATAGATTTGTGTGTCATTGGCATAGAGGTGGTAGTTGAAGCCGTGAGAGTGCATGAGTTGGCCAAGGGAGGAGGTGTAGATGGAGAAGAGAAGGGGCTCGAGGACGGAGCCTTGAGGGACCCCAACAGAGAGGGGGAGTGAGGGGGAGGTGGTAGCGTTATAAGTAACTCTGAAAGAGCGTTGGGAGAGATAGGAGAGCCAGGAGAGAGCGGAATCTCTGAGGCCGTGGGAGTGTAGTTTTTTGAGGAGGAGGGGGTGGTCGACTGTGTCAAAGGCCACGGAGAGGTCAAGGAGTAGGAGCACTGAATAGTGGCCATTAGCTTTGGCGGTTAGAAGGTCGTTGGAGGGTTTGAGTAAGGCAGTTTCGGTGGAGTGTAGGGGACGGAAGCCGGACTGTAGGGGATCGAGGAGGTTGTTGTCGTTGAGGTGAGAGCTTAGGCGAGTGTAGACTAAGCGCTCGAGGAGTTTGGATGTGAATGGGACATCATCTGTGCTTCAGAAGCTGGGGCCAAGGCAAGCTTTTTTTTATTATTCAGACACTTTTGGAAATGATTTGGAGGTGGGCTTTCAATAGAATGGACCTTCTGCTTCATGTTTTCAATCTGGTGTTTTTCAAGCTCATTTTTAGCTTCCCTACATCTACCCATCCACATAATTCAACAGATTTCTTAAATACCTTGTTTCCCTCCCTGCTGTGTAACGTTGTAAAAGGTAAAGAGGACCAGTCTTTCCCACAGGGAGTCCTGGGATCGGATCCTACATTTCAATACAGATTGAGGAAACCTGGAAGAGCTTATATACAACTAAAGGCACTGTCTACATGGGTGGGCAATTTAATACATTTCTATGAAAAAATAAATGAATTTAAATAAACCTGCTTACCCACGTCTGCTTTATGTATAGTTTCTTATACATTACAACTCTTTAAATTGCATAATATTAACAGAAATTGTGCTAAATTGACTTAAAGTGTTAGTAAACCCCCAACAGTATAATCAGTCTGTATATGCAGTAAAGTTTGCTTGTTACACTCACTGTGGAGCCTAAGGGGTTAATCCTCTGCATTGTGTAAAAAGGCTGTTTGATCCTTACTTCTCTGATCCTCCCCTTCTTCCAGTGTTCCCCTCTTATCTCCTGATAAGACATATTTTGTGGAGTCTCTCTGCACATGCTCAGCTTGGTGTGTATTGCTAGAGATTTTTTTTTTTCTTGGGAAAGTGCATGCGATAAACAGAGAGCCAATCAGCACTGTCTAGACAGAGGGTCAGGGGTCTTGAAACCTCCTAGAGCCTAAAGAAAACTCCTCCTATAAGCTTTAACCAGTGCTTGGCTGGATACTGATAAAAGTCACATGACTGCTCTAAAAGAAAAGGTATTTAGCAGTTTATATTTACAAAAATAATTGCATTTCCATGCTCTGTGTACTGTGGGAGACCACATGTAGTGAATGCAGGGTCCGGAGTTTAGTAACACTTTAAAAATAAACAGGAATGCTTGAAGACATCAAAAATGTCCCCTTGTGTGACATACCACTAGACAAGAACCTGTTAGTATTCATCTGACCTGTGGAAGGCACATTCGCCTATCTCCAATTAAATTCTGAATGTGGTCTGTGTAAGGCATGAATTACAGTGAGTGCACAACATGTACAAAGAACACCTACAATTAAGGCAATTAAAGGTATGCCAACTAGAGACAAGAACCATATTGAGAAGATCAAACTTAAAGACACAAATTGGTCAGACGGGGTTTCTTTTCTTAAAATAATGAGTTCATCCTCGTCTTCAGCCCCTATAAGAACATAAAAAGAGGTTGTTACCAGATACTGAAATAACATAAAATGTCCAATGTACAGTCAGGTCCATAAATATTGGAAATCGACACAATTCTAACATTTTTGGCTCTATACACCACCACAGTGGATTTGAAAACTAACAAGATGTGCTTTAACTGCAGACTGTCAGCTTTAATTTGAGGGTATTTACATCCAAATCAGGTGAACGGTATAGGAATTACAACAGTTTGCATATGTGCCTCCCACTTGTTAAGGGACCAAAAGTAATGGGACAATTGGCTTCTCAGATGTTCCATGGCCAGGTGTGTGTTATTCCCTCATTATCCCAATTACACTGAGCAGATAAAAGGTCCAGAGTTCATTTAAAGTGTGCTATTTGCATTTAGAATCTGTTGCTGTAAACTCTCAAGATGAGATCCAAAGAGCTATCACTATCAGTGAAGCAAGCCATCATTAGGCTGAAAAAACAAACCCATCAGAGAGATAGCAAAAACATTAGACGTGGCCAAAACAACTGTTTGGAACATTCTTAAAAAGAAGGAATGCACCGGTGAGCTCAGCAACACCAAAAAACCTGGAAGACCACTGAAAACAACTGTGCTGGATGACCAGAGAATTCTTTCCCTGGTGAAGAAAACACCCTTCACAACAGTTGGTCAGATCAAGAACACTCTCCAGGAGGTAGGTGTATGTGTGTCAAAGTCAACAATCAAGAGAAGACTTCACCAGAGTGAATGCAGAGGGTTCACCACAAGATGTAAACCATTGGTGAGCCTCAAAAACAGGAAGGCCAGATTAGAGTTTGCCAAACAACATCTAAAAAAGCCTTCACAGTTCTGGAACAACATCCTATGGACAGATGAGACCAAGATCAACTTGTACCAGAGTGATGGGAAGAGAAGAGTATGGAGAAGGAAAGGAACTGCTCATGATCCTAAGCATACCACCTCATCAGTGAAGCATGGTGATGGTAGTGTCATGGCGTGGGCATGCATGGCTGCCAATGGAACTGGTTCTCTTGTATTTATTGATGATGTGACTGCTGACAAAAGCAGCAGGATGAATTCTAAAGTGTTTCGGGAATATTATCTGCTCATATTCAGCCAAATGCTTCAGAACTCATTGGACGCCACTTCACAGTGCAGATGGACAATGACCCAAAGCATACTGCAAAAACAACCAAAGAGTTTTTTAAGGGAAAGAAGTGGAATGTTATCCAATGGCCAAGTCAATCACCTGACCTGAATCCGATTGAGCATGCATTTCACTTGCTGAAGACAAAACTGAAGGGAAAATGCCCCAAGAACAAGCAGGAACTGAAGACAGTTGCAGTAGAGGCCTGGCAGAGCATCACCAGGGATGAAACCCAGCGTCTGGTGATGTCTATGCGTTCCAGACTTCAGGCTGTAATTAACTGCAAAGGATTTGCAACCAAGTATTAAAAAGTGAAAGTTTGATTTATGATTATTATTCTGTCCCATTACTTTTGGTCCCTTAGCAAGTGGGAGGCACATATGCAAAGTGTTGTATTTCCTACACCGTTCACCTGATTTGGATGTAAATACCCTCAAATTAAAGCTGACAGTCTGCAGTTAAAGCACATCTTGTTTGTTTCATTTCAAATCCATTATGGTGGTGTATAGAGCCAAAAATGTTAGAATTGTGTCCATGTCCCAATATTGATGGACCTGACTGTAATTGTCATATTAATAATTTATTGCTCACACATGCCATAGGTATATGTGGAATTACTCCCCAAAATACATTCTGCTACTTGTCCCGAGCATGGGGGTACCACATGTGAGATATTTGTTGGTAGTCTAGTCAAGTACAGGACCCCAAAATCCAATAAGCACCTTCAGGCTTTTAAAGGGCTTTATTTCCTCACTACACTTCCTGACTACTTATCACAGTGTTGGAGGCCCTGAAATGCCAGAATAGAACCAAACCCCCCAAATGACTCATTTTTGGAAAGTAGACACCCCAAAGAATTTGATAAGAAACATGGTGAATCATTTTGCAGATCTCGTTTATTGCCACAGGTTTTTGGAAAATAAAGAAAACAAAAACATATTTTTTCTTTTCTTTTTTTATATTTCAAAACCTTGTGAGAAAAAACTAGATCTGCAAAATACTCACCATGCCTCTTTTTAAATTCCTTGGAGTGTCTACTTTCCAAAAAGGGGTCATTTGGGGGGGGGGGGGGGGGGTTGGTGCTATCCTGGCATTTCAGGGCCTCCAAAACTGTGATAGGTAGTGAGGAAGTGAAATGAAGAAGTTACACACCTTCAGGCTTTCAAAGTGGTCATTGGATTTCAGGCTCCTGTATGTGGCTAAACTCCCAAAAAGTCTCACACATGTGGAATCCCCATACTCAGTAGAAGTAGCAGAATGTATTTTGGGGTGTAATTCAACATATACCCATGGCTTTTGTGAGCAATATATCATTTAAGAGACAACTTTGTAGAAAAAAAAAACTGTTTTTGTCACAAAAACTTGTGGAAAAAAAAAATTTCCATTGACTCATATTCCTCTCAGCAGATAGCTTAGGGTGTCTAATTTCCGAAAAGGGGTCATTTTGGGGGTGTTGGACTATCCTGGTATTTTAGCACCTCAAGAAATGTGATAGGCAGTCAGAAAGTAAAAACTGTGTAAATTTCAAATTATCTATACCATAGTTTGTAGATGCTATAACTTTCACACAAAGCAATCAATATATACTTATTGGGATTTTTTTTTACCAAAGACATTTAGCAGAATACAGATTGGCCTAAATTTTTTGACTAACTTTGAGTTTACGATATATTTTTTATAGCGCAAAAAATAAAAAGCGCACAGGTGATCAAATACCACTGAAAGAAAGCTCTATTCGTGTGAAAGAAAGGACATACATTTTGTTTGGGCACAGCTTTGCATAACCACGCAATTGTCAGTTAAACTAGTGCAGCGCTGTATAGCAAAAAATTGCATAAATTACAGTATCTATACCATAGTTTGTAGACACTATAACTTTCACACAAAGCAATCAATATATACTTATTGGGATTTTTTTTATACCAAAGACATTTAGCAGAATACAGATTGGCCTAAATTTTTTGACTAACTTTGAGTTTACGATATATTTTTTATAGCTGAAAGTAGAAATATTTTTTTTTTCAAAATTTTTTTGTTTATAGAGCAAAAATACCACCGAAAGAAAGCTCTATTTGTGTGAAAAAAAGGATGTACATTTCATTTGGGTGCAGCATTGCATAACCGCGCAATTATCAGTTGAAGCAGTGCAACGCCAAAAAGCAAAAAAAAGGCCTGGTCAGGAATGGGGGTAAATCCTCAGGAGGGCAAGTGTTGAAAAAAAAAAAATACACTGGTATTGTTTTTATTATTATTATTATTATTATTATTATTATTATTATTATTATTAATAATAATAATAAATATTTTCGCTGGTTTCTGCTTGTAGAAGTTATAGCAGTTGATGTTTTGAGAAAAAAAAATTATTATACTGGTATACTTTATATTCATATTTATTTCAAAGCATCAACTACTATAAATACTACAATCAGAAAACAGCTAAAACATCTAATAACAATAATAATTTATACTGTACATATCCGTCACCTAAGAAGTCTATTATAACTGCCTTGACTCCTATATATTGCCCTCTATAATACCAGTTTGTAAATCTCCACCTGAGAGCAACACATTACTGGTTACTTTTTACTTTACACAACCCCATTTATACATATCACACGATATCCAGCTATTCTGTTTTCTCTCATAAAAAGAAGGGAGAAACAAGAAAACGGAAAGAGAAAAAGAAATTGAGGCATACTTTGACTCTAATGTAGACTTTGCCACCATTATTCAATGTTCTATACAACATTCTCCATATATTGTGCTGTTTATTCCACCGTTCAAAAAGTCCTCTTTTTTAAGGAGCTACATTCACTGTAATGGGCCGAGCTCAATTCTTTGTTCAGTAATTTAGTATTAACATTACATGCTATTTATGTCACTTTCCAGATATTTTAACAAACCCTAACATACCTTCAGGTAAAGTAACTTACTATTTAGAGGTACATTGTCACTTACTTAGAAATTAATCCGAAACTAAAGGTAACTATTACACACATTATCTAGTCAAATAATAGTATATACAATAACATACAACTACATGAGGAAAACTATTTTCTAACACCTAAGCCACACTTTACACATTGTGGTATTTCCAGTTCCGGTTATTACACGGGATGTCATTAATAGACATATATATCTATTCTGTATACATAAATGAGGTGAAAAATAGAAGCTCTTGTTGCCCCTTTGAAAAGCCTTGCACAGTGAATTACTTTTCAGAGGGCAGAAGCGAAAGCTATCCTTTCACTTCCTGCTGAGTCTACAGGACAGGAAGTGAAGGGAAACCTTCCTAATGACAGCACTGATAAAACGAAAATTACAACTGTTCTTTACTTAAGGGCTTGTAGCACTCTGAAGAGTGGTGGATCGCTTTTCAGAGTATATTTTACAGGCGACAGGGGCAGGCATCCTCATGGCCTGTTTTAACCCCTAAAAAGTCTGCACCACCGCGCTGCAACCGTGTACATTGCACACGGTTGCAGCTTGGACCTATTCACTTGAATGAGTCACATTAGGTGGATTTTACTGGTAAATAACCCATGCCTTTGCAAAGCGTTGTGAGGTGACTTGCTTTTCAGAGGGTGGTAGAGCAGTGGCTGCCAGACATTCAGCAGGTGATATTGCCAGCAACTAAACCCCCCTTTATTGCCAGTCAAATGGAAATCTTGTATGTAAATATCACACCACAAGCCAAGTGATTGAGTTGTGGCATGGGCCCGTTTACCTGAATGGGTCGCATGTGGCAGCTCAGCCACCTGTTTTTACCTCCTGTGGCAGCCGTGTGTGTGAAGCCATAAAGTCTGGAAAAGGTGCACTTCTAAAATTGAAAAATTACCCTCCGGGCTGGTTTATACCAGAATGTGTTGGGGGAAAGGAGAGTTCTTCGCGTTCAAAACGCGACGCCTTTGAGAGCTGCTGTGGGTGTCAATATATTCTTAAGCAAATATATTGCTATAGGGCGGCACAGGTGTGCAAAATCACGTATATATACATGATATTGCAGTTCCGGGTAGGAGACGCACGTGCGCCCTACCCACGCAGCCATTCATGGCCTCGGCTATCAATCGCTGGGTCCGGGCCAGGGAGTTCTCGCCGGTATCCAGTGATCACTGAG
The DNA here is from genome assembly GCF_062004578.1 of Staurois parvus. Taxonomy (NCBI): domain Eukaryota; kingdom Metazoa; phylum Chordata; class Amphibia; order Anura; family Ranidae; genus Staurois; species Staurois parvus. The sequence goes on along the minus strand of NW_028318346.1, from coordinate 596,737 downwards.
TATCTCAGACAGTGGAGAGACCTGTGTATAAACAACACAGTTCTGTCCCCTGTCAGCTGCTGCACACTGCTTTGTATGGCTCTGCATTGCAAAGCCATACAAAGCAGTGTGCTTACAATGAAACACACACAGCCCAAACAGTAAAACAGCACACAGTTAGCCCTTTGATTGCCCCACGTTAACCCCTTCCTGCCTACCAGTGCCAATAGTACAGTGTCAGTGCTTTTGTGTTAGCACTGATCACTGTATTGGTGTCACTGGGGGTCTCAGTGTCAGAATGCCCTCCACAGTCCCGCTATAAGTCGCTGATCGCTGCCAGTACTAGTAAAAAAAAATTACGTAAACCAATTAATTTACACGTATTGGGATTTTGTTTAACAAAGACATGTAGCAGAATACAATCATAAAAAGAGGAAGTGAACGCTAAAAGCAAAAAAGCAGCCAAAGCACAAAAAGGATACCAAATAACCTCTCAAGACTTAAATATATATAAGGTGCGGCGCTAAACAGTTCAACCAATAATGAATGCTCAATATATAAAATATGCCAAGATTAATAAAACCATAAAAATCATCATAAGAATAAAGTGACTTGTGACAAAGTGCCAAACATTCATATGTATTCAGTGACTTTCGTAATCTCATATAGTCCGTCACTGTTAGAGTGACCAGTAGTGTTAATATAGAGTAATTGTCCCAATTAAGAGTATGGGAGATCAAATTATCTCCAGTAATAGGTGCTCCATCCAGACTGTGGTGAAATGACTGGTATTATGTAAAGGCTGCGCACTCACCAGATGCACAGTTAATCTGCGCATTTAGAGACAATATTCTCTTATGGATACACTGAAGGCTCCTGTATGGATGGATCTGGTCTGGTCAGGTATTCCCCTCACCGCTCTCTCCTTCTGGCAATATGGCTCAGTCTCCCCTTACATACAGCTCTGTGGGTTGTTGATAGCTGCACCTCCACCATGAGGATGGCGATAGATACAGAGTCCTCCCCGACAGCCACGATCAATTCTTCCTTCCTACCAGTCGGAGAGTGCAGGGCTGCTGTGACGGACTATATGAGGTCACCAAAGTCACTGAATACATCGGAATTTTTGGCACTTTGTCACAAGTCACTTTATTCTTATGATGATTTTTATGGTTTTATTAATCTTGGCCAGGGGCGGACTGACCATTTGGAAACTCGGGCACTGCCCGAGAGCCCGGGGTCAGTAGGGGGCCCCATGAGATGCCCCTAGTACCTTTTCATAGTCTTTTTTGAGTTTGGACAAGGACACAGGGGCCCCATGATCCCCTATTGCCCGAGGCCCCATGAGTTCTCAGTCCGCCCCTGATCTTGGCATATTTTATATAATGAGCTTTCAGTATTGGTTGAACTGTTTAGCGCCGCACGTTATATATATTTATGTAGCAGAATACATTTTGGCCTAAATTATGACAAAATTTGATATTTTACATTCTTTACCGGACATGTTTAATAGCAAAATGTTAAAAATATTTTTTTCCCAAAATTGTTAGTCTTTTTTTGTTTATAGCGCGCAAAATAAAAAAAAGCAGAAGCGATCAAATACCATCAAAAGAAAGCTCTACTTGTTGGGGGAAAAAAGGATGTAAATTTTGTTTAGGTTCAGCGTTGCATGACAGCGCAATTGCCAGTTAAGTTGGGGGGGGGGTTGTTTGATGCATTTTTCTTACCACACCACACATGCACCAAAAATGCAGCAAGCATGACTTTTAACAATGCAAAGGACCCCCAACTGACCACTGTGAAGAGTTCCATAGGATTTATTGGTCATGCAGTTTGTTTTTTTTTAATGCAAAAATGGAAGGAAAAGAAATCAGTGTGAAAGCAACCTAAGCAGTGCAAGCTCTGTGACCAGAAGTTGGGGGCTGCGGTGAAAGTGGCCTTGAGCTAGAGGGAAGAATAATTAGTGGTATCGCACTAGGCATGCATTATTGTGTGGGAAACCATTTACAGTGTTTTGAATTACCGTGTGTTGCATGTGGTGCTCCCCTAAAAAAGCAACAGGGATGTTTTTTTCTGTGTTAGGGCTGCCTTAGGGCCCATTTAGCTTTCTGGAAAGGCTGTGGAAAAAGTGGCTTTTACCCCCATCCACTTCAAGTTCCAGAAATTTCCAGGAACAGCAGGAAACACAGGCTGACCCATGATAATGCACCCAACACTACAAAAAAAAAAAAAGTAGCTCTGCCCTTCCCTCTGCACCTCCCCTAATGTGGGTAAAGGGACGCAGAACACCACATTTTGGAGGACATGCCCAAAGGTCAAAGGTTTGGGATTTGTGTATACAATTTTGTTTTCGTTGATCCTTGTCAATTTTAAGAAGTCCCCATTACAGGCCCTACTTAACCAACCAATAGAGGAGGCACCAAAGCATTCCAAAATATTGGTCTTGTTTACATTCCTAGCGGCCAGAATAGCAGTAACCAGGTCCTGGATGTCTTTTGTCCATCCTCTTTTCATTAGTGAACGCTAAAATGTCATGGCAAATGGTGCATAAAAAGCTATCAGCCGCATTGAAAAATAAATTACATTTATTCAAAAGATCATGGGACCCTTGGATAAGTTATATTTCAGCAGACAGACAATCAGTGAAGTTCCAACAAAGGGCAGGGGAGATGGACACGGAACAAAACTCTAGATTACCCGCATGTCCTGATATTCTTCTTCTAGCTTTCTCTCTCTTCTCTTCCTTTTCTTTCTCTATTCGACCTTCCTTCTGCATTTACCTGGGTTATCATATGCACCTGATTAAAGAAACATGTTCATTAGAGTATATCATTTTGGTGAGCATTCAACCTGCGTAAAAAGTGTACGGCACAGCTAATGATATGAGAAATATCAAACCAGACCTCAGTACAAAAAATGATGCTGTACATGAAAATACCTTTTGCACTTAAAGGGTAACTTCACTTTCATGGGTATTGTACACATAGCATGTATACACATTGTACGCATAGCATGTACAATGGCGATCAATGATACTGACGTTTGTCGCCATTTCACTGGCGCACACAAATTTATGGTTTGACATGTTGGGTATTTATTTACTCGGTGCAACCTCGTCTTTTATATTTTACCAGAAATTTGGGCAATTTATTGCATTTGTTTGCCCTAAAATTTTGCATTTTAGACCTTTGAGGTATTATCATTTTTAGGGTGGAACACATAACAATGTTCCGGCTCCTGCAGCAGCTTAGTGTGTGATAGCAGTACGAGGAGAAGTTCCCTGTACCAGCTATGTCATTTTTAAAAGAGCGTGGCCATGTGGGTGGAGCCTCGCATGGCCACATCATTCATTCACAGAGTTCTGTGAATTAATCAACTGCAAGTACTGACATCCTTTGCGGATGTCGGCTTGTAGTTCTCAATGAACCAACACGGCACTGTTGAGCGCTCTGGTAGTTCATCAATTTAGCCTGTCAGTGTGAAACGGTCTGCCTGTAAGATGTACAGCTTACACTGACAGTCTGCAGGAGTCCTGCATTACACCTGCAATCTTGCCCTGCCCCCCTCATCCTCGTCACTGGCTCTGATTGACAATAGTGGGAGTGCCGGTACCACAGCAAAGCATGTAAGACCCGGAACTGGGGGGAGAGAAGAGCTGCAGAAATGCACAGTGCTGGATCGAATGAGGGCTCAAGTATAAGGGGGGTGAGGTAGATACGGATGCCTAGACATGTTTTACCTTAATGCAAAGAATGCAATAAGGTAAACCTGGTTAGGCTTTATAACCACTTTAACCGGTTCCCCGCCGCCCTATAGTAGAACTACTGCTACAGGGCAGCAGGGCTTTGCAAAATCTACAGCTGTCAATCATCGGGTCCCAGACGGAGATTCCCCGCCGGTACCTGGTAATCGCCAAGGAAAAGTGACAGGGGAGATGTCTGTGTGTAAACACCACAGATCTCTTCCCTGTCTGCACCAACATGCTGCTTTGTATTGCTCTGCATAGCAAAGAAATACAAAGCAGCATGTTTCCCTAGTAAAACACACACAGTACATACAATAAAACAGCACAGTTAACCCCTTCCTGCTCAGTGTCATTAGTACAGTGTCAGTGTGTTTTATTAGCACCTATCACCGTATTAGTGTCATTGGGATGTCAGTGACACCAAGTCAGTTTCCCGCCCAGTGTCAGAATGCCCGCCGCAGTCCCGCAATAAGTCGCTGATCACCACCATTACTAATATTAAAAAAAGTAAAAATTCAGTATCTATACTGCCATTTGTAGACGCTATAACTTTCACATAAACCAATTAATTTAAATGTATTTGGGGGGGGTTTAGCAAAGACAATTTTTTTACTGGACATGTTTAATAGCAAAAAATCAAAAATATATATTTTTTTCAAAATTGTCGTTTTTTTTTAAAACGCACAGGCAATCAAAAACTATTGAAAGAAAGCTTTATTTTTGAGAGAAAAAAAAGACGTAAATTGTATTTGGGTGCAGCGTTGCATGACCGCACAATTGTCAGTTAAAGTAACGTAGGGCCGTATCGCAATAAATGGCCTGGTCAAGAAGGGGGTAAATCCTCTGAAGGGCAAGTGGTTAAAGTAGGAACATATGCAAAACTCTTTTTTCCCTATTTTGGATAGAGTAGGGCAGGGTTATAACCCGTCAGTTTTTTGCCATCTGTGTCCCAATGGGGAGATGTACCTTCCCTTCCTGTCCTATAGCCCAAAACAGGAAGTTAGAGGAAAGTCCTGGAAAATAAGATAATCCATTGGGCCCTCCAGGTCACCAGAACTATAGTCCCAATTGGAAGATTTCCCCATTATTACTATTCTGGGGACAACCCAAAATGTTTTACTTCTTTAGATCAGGGGTCTCCAAACTTTATATACAAAGGGCCAGTTTACTGTCCTTAAGATCTTAAGGTGGGCCAGACTGTGGACATTGGGAGTAGAAAATGTCCTGGCATCAGCGGGAGCAAACAATGTTCCATTTTTGGTAATGAGAGGAGCTGTGCTCCATCCTTGTGTCACTGAGGAATCGTGCCCCATCATTGGTGTCATTGGGAGGAATTGTGCCCCATCACTGGCTTCATTTGGAGGAATTGCACCCCTTCATTGGTGTCAGTTGAGGGGAATTATGCCCCATTGCTGGTGTCAGTGGATGACATAGTGCTCCAAGCGCCAGATAAAAGCAAGCAAAGGGCAGCATCTGGCCCCCGGGCCACAGTTTGGAGGCCACTGATGATAATGGTAAACAGAACAGACAGAGAGGGTGAATCCCCCAACAGGGTCAGTTGGAACAATAAAAACTGTCAGGGTGTTCTAATCCATCTCCATACTATCCAAAACTGAAAAAAATGTTTTGCCTTTACCTATACTTTAACTTAAAAAGTACAATAATGGGGTTAACTGATAAACTCCAGAAGATCAAAAAAGAAAGCTTAATAGACATGAGCTAAATCAAAGCCGTGCAAATAAAAAAAGAAGTACAGTCAAAGTTCTTTTGGCTGTACTTCTCCTTTGGATCACAGGACTGCAGTTCGTTCTGCACTCCTGTGACCCGTGCCTGCCCAGTCACTGCTCTCTGCTCAGAGGTCATGTGATCGCTGAGTTCTCACACTTAGAGTCGGTGGGGGGGGGGGCGATGCTGCATCCACCTACGTAAGTATGATTTAGAGAGAAAAAAAAGCAATCCCACACATCTCTTTGAAGATCTGAACTTTTAGGTCTGGTCTTGGACCAAGAATTGTCTTGCTTTTTTATATGCAGTCAGGTCCATAAATATTGGGACATTGACACATTTCTAACATTTTTGGCTCTATACACCACCACAATGGATTTGAAATGAAACGAACAAGATGTGCTTTAACTGCAGACTGTCAGCTTTAATTTGAGGCTATTTACATCCAAATCAGGTGAACGATGTAGGAATTACAACAGTTTGCATATGTGCCTCCCACTTGTTAAGGGACCAAAAGTAATGGGACAATTGGCTTCTCAGCTGTTCCATGGCCAGGTGTGTGTTATTCCCTCATTATCCCAATTACAATGAGCAGATAAAAATCCAGAGTTCATTTCATGTGTGCTATTTGCATTTGGAATCTGTTGCTGTAAACTCTCAAGATGAGATCCAAAGAGCTGTCACTATCAGTGAAGCAAGCCATCATTAGGCTGAAAAAACAAAACAAACCCATCAGAGAGATAGCAAAAACATTAGGCGTGGCCAAAACAACTGTTTGGAACATTCTTAAAAAGAAGGAACGCACCGGTGAGCTCAGCAACACCAAAAAACCCGGACGACCACGGAAAACAACTGTGGTGGATGACCAAAGAATTCTTTCCCTGGTGAAGAAAACACCCTTCACAACAGTTGGCCAGATCAAGAACACTCTCCAGGAGGTAGGTGTATGTGGGTCAAAGTCAACAATCAAGAGAAGACTTCACCAGAGTGAATACAGAGGGTTCACCACAAGATGTAAACCATTAGTGAGCCTCAAAAACAGGAAGGCCAGATTAGAGTTTGCCAAACAACATCTAAAAAAGCCTTCACAGTTCTGGAACAACATCCTATGGACAGATGAGACCAAGATCAACTTGTACCAGAGTGATGGGAAGAGAAGAGTATGGAGAAGGAAAGGAACTGCTCATGATCCTAAGCATACCACCTCATCAGTGAAGCATGGTGGTGGTAGTGTCATGGCGTGGGCATGTATGGCTGCCAATGGAACTGCTTCTCTTGTATTTATTGATGATGTGACTGCTGACAAAAGCAGCAGGATGAATTCTGAAGTGTTTCGGGCAATATTATCTGCTCATATTCAGCCAAATGCTTCACAACTCATTGGACGCTGCTTCACAGTGCAGATGGACAATGACCCAAAGAAGACTGCAAAAGCAACCAAAGAGTTTTTTAAGGGAAAGAAGTGGAATGTTATGCAATGGCCAAGTCAATCACCTGACCTGAATCCGATTGAGCATGCATTTCACTTGCTGAAGACAAAACTGAAGGGAAAATGCCCCAAGAACAAGCAGGAACTGAAGACAGTTGCAGTAGAGGCCTGGCAGGGCATCACCAGGGATGAAACCCAGCGTCTGGTGATGTCTATGCGTTCCAGTCTTCAGGCTGTAATTGACTGCAAAGGATTTGCAACCAAGTATTAAAAAGTGAAATTTTGATTTATGATTATTATTCTGTCCCATTACTTTTGGTCCTTTAACAAGTGGGAGGCACATATGCAAACTGTTGTAATTCCTACACCGTTCACCTGATTTGGATGTAAATAGCCTCAAATTAAAGCTGACAGTCTGCAGTGAAAGCACATCTTGTTTGTTTCATTTCAAATCCATTGTGGTGGTGTATAGAGCCAAAAATGTTAGAATTGTGTCGATGTCCCAATGTTTATGGACCTGATTGTATATGTTTTTGTACTATACAACAAAAAAGCAAACAATATTTAAAAAAAAAAAAAATCTGAACTTTAACCTTCCTTTCAGTCTTACACAGTTGTACTGAAAGTGCTTACTCCTGATTTCACTGCACACTGAGCTTCTTACAGTGTGCATCAGAAGTCAGAGCCCACCTTATTTCCTTGCTAGAGGACATTGAGCATCTAGTGTTGCCTCTCCAGCCTTACTGTCCCTGGCCCACCCCTTTCATTTACTGGATTTCAGTTTTTTCATCCGCAGAGGTTCAGCACCACATGTGTGCATTACCTAGTGATCTGCGTGCCAATGAAGCACGCCTACAACATCCACTGCTTACAGACTGACATCCATCTATCAAGGCATTTTGAAATTTACACAACTCATCTCAAGAGTCAATCCCCTGGTCAGGGCGGGGCCTGAACATGGCGGCGGGGGAGAGCTCAATGTAGGAGCTCGTGGACGGAGCTCCGTTGTCTGGCCTCCCCAAGCCTCCAGGGCTATCCCCTCAGGCATGCTTTGAGTCCCGTGGCGGGGGACTTACCCTGGCCCGACGGTCCCCTGTTGAGAAGAGGTGGATGCTGGCGTGGAGAGAGAGAGGAGCGGCTGGAGACCGGCAGAGAGAGAGTCCCTGGATGCCGGGAGACGAAGGGGGACGGCGCGATCACATGACCGGCCGCAAAGCATCACTGGGAGATCGGAAAGCCGGCCGGCCGGCGTTTTGCAGTGAGAGAGCTGCGCCGACCTGTTTGCCGGTGACCGATTCAATCTCCCCCTGTCACCCTGAAACCCCTCAAGCTAAAAGCAAACGGGAGAAGAACTTTTGAGACCAGGACAAGGAGATCGAGGAGAGCCTGGGGAGTTGCCCCCCCCCCTCCCACAAACGGAATCTTAGGGGAATCGAACGAGAGAGCACTCACAAAGAAGAAAATACATAAGGAGGGTGAGTGACCATGACTGTACTTTATTTTGTACTGATATGAAGCTCTGAGTGGACCCCTAAAGAGAAGCAAGGAGTAAGGGAAAGGGGGGCCCCCGGAGACTGTATAAAAAATGGAAGAGGCCCGAGGGAAGAAAAGCTTAAAAAATCAGCAGGGGGTCAGGGAGGAGATCTGAAGGTTAAAGAACTGTTTTTTTCCCCCCCTTACACACAAATTTATAAAGGAGTATAAGAAGAATATAAGCCACAGAGAAAAATGAAAAATAAAAACGTAAAAGGAAGTGGGCTTAAAGGGTCACAGACTGGTACAATTAAAAAATATACCTCCCAAGGAAACGTAACCCCAGAAAGACACCAGAGCAGGACTGAAAAAGGAGAAGTAGACCTTAGTATGGAAAGTAGTCCTAGAGTATCATTAGGCCTTGATACTAGCAACCAGCAAACATCAGGCAATATAGAGATGGGAAAAGATCTACAAATACCTAACAAAAAAGAAATGGCAGAAATGTTTAAAGAATTGGAGAAAACAATAAAACAAGAAATGGTAAATATCCGTAGCGATCTGGGACACCTGTTGGAGAGAGTTGAAGAAACGGAGGAGAAGGTTAAAAGTCAGACCCAGGCTATCCTTGAACTAGAAAAAGAAATAACTAACATAGGGAAAGCCCAAGAAAAACTGTTATATAAGGTTGAGATACAAGAAAACAAAGACAGGAAGAGAAACGTCCTGATACGTGGGGTCCCAGAGAACTCAAAGGGAGAAAGCCTGCAAGAGGTGGTTTGTAAAATACTTAATACTATAACAGACAGACCTGAAATGGATAGGACTAAAATAGAAGGAACTTTTAGAAAAGGAAAAATTCAAAGAATCCTGGGGAAAGAAAGGCCGAGAGATATATTAGTTCAATTCTATGAGCTCCGGGATAAAGAAAAAATCTGGAAGAAGACCAAAGGAAAATCAGTAATTAAATATGAAGGAGGAGACATACAGATATATGCGGATCTGGCCCCAGAGACTCTGTGGAGAAGGAGATCTTTGAGACCCCTATTGGAAAGGTTGAAAGAACAAAATGTGCAATATAGATGGGGGACTCCTGAATGCTTAATAGGATGGAAAAATGGGACTACAGCATACCTCAGGTTTCCAGAAGACTTGAAAATTTTTTTTGACAGTTTAAAAATTCAAAGAATGGAAATCCCTGGCTGGGAAGAACAACAATGGGAAAATACAACGAAGAGAAAAGAGGACCGGCAATTTGTGGGGGGGATGAGGCGGGGGAAGGGGGGAGGGGGAGAGGGATGGAGGAGGAGAAATAGAGCCTTTTTTTTTTTTTTCCCTCCTCCGTCCTTTTTCTGCCCTCACCCCACCGTCCTCGTTTTATTGTGCCTGAGATAAATCTGGATGGGACCTGGGGGGTTATGGGGAGGTTAGACAAGGGGAAGTAGTCCATGGACGGAGTCTTAGCCCAAGGATTAAATCAAAAGTGGATTTTATATTCCATAAATGATTAGTAGGCAAATGATAGGCCTAAAAAGTGGGGGTGGGGGAGGGGGGAGGGGGAGAGTCGGGAGGTTGGAAGGGTGGGAAATGGGAGAGGGGGGATGTTATTTCTGCAAGATAAAAGAAGATATAAAAGCAAGTGAGAAGGGAGAAGGAGGAGAGGAGAAGAAGGGAGAAGAAGAGGAAATGAGAAAAGGGGAGAGAAAAGGAAAATATAGATGGAGGAGAAAAGAGGAAATTTAAGGAAGATGGAAGAGATTCAGTTTATAACATATAATGTAAATGGGATGAATTGCCCTGGGAAAAGATATAGATTATTTAAAGAACTACACCATAGGGCAGCCTCAGTGATATTTCTACAGGAGACACATCTTGAGATAAAGTCAAATGTTAGGCTGATGTCTAGAAATCACCCAACATGGTACTACGCAGACTCCCCGGTTAAAAGAGCAAAAGGGGTAGCAATAGGTTTGGCAAAGAATATTAGGTTTGAGTTGGAAGATAGAAAAACAGACCCAGATGGGAGATTCTTGTTTTTAACCTCCTTGGCGGTATTCCCAAGTGTAGCTCGGGGTAACATTTCAGTACCAAAAGCGGTAACCCCGAGCTACACTCGGGAATACCATGCGGCGCTGCTCCGGCATGTGTCCTTCACTTACCTTACCCTGCGCTCCCACGATGTGTCCCCTGCAGCGTCCCCGGCCATCTCCTCCGGCCGATGCCGGCATCCGGCTTCTGTGTCCTGTCCCTGTGACGTCGGGACGTACGGGCGCCGCCGCCGGCGGGAAATTTAAAAATTTTAAAAAATGTCATTTTTTTTTTTTTTTCATTTTACACAGTAAAACATTGCTGTTTCAACCTATTTCACATACATATTGTCCCTAGTGCTTTGTCCTGCGCCCTGCCTGCATTTTGTCTGTTCTTTCTGCCTGGAAACTGAGAAATGTCCATGGCGTCCAAAAAGTGTCCCTTTAGGTCAAAAGCGGTTTAGACCAGCTAGAGAACAGCGATAGTAAATCAGAACCACTTACAGAATTGAGTGATAATGATTCGTGGGGGAAATTCGTCATCAGAAACTGAAAACGATTTTGCGACTGAGCTCAGCAATGTGCGAACTTGGCGCTCTATTTCACATTTCAGTGTTTTTGGTTTGATTATATTATTGAATTAAATATTTTATTATTTTTATATTATTTTTATGATTATTTATTAAATTATAATTTATGATTTTGTGTTTCAAATTTTATCATACCCGGGATGTTTACTAGACTCTTTTTCGGACAGATTTCAGTGAGTTTTTCCTAAAAATTACAGCCTACAATAAAAAAAATACATATTTCCATGCAAAAAAATGGTACCGCTTTCAGCACCAAAAATCTGAAATAATCATACCGCCAGGGAGGTTAAAGGGCAAGTTACAAGAGATCGAGTGTACACTGGCCAATATCTACTGTCCTAATAAAAAACCGGAGGCGTATCTGAAAAAAGTGTTGAGGAAGTTGATGGACTTTAAAAAAGGACGTTTGATCCTGGCAGGGGACTTTAACTTTTGTATGGAACCACAAAGGGACGCCACCTCCCATATAAAAAGAGAGGGAAATAGGGCCCTGAAACTATTGAAAAAAGAATTACACATAAGTCAATTGGTAGATGCCTGGAGAATTACACATATGCAAGATAGAGATTATACTTTCTTTTCAAACATGCATAAGAGATATTCAAGACTAGATCATATATTAATAGAACATCAATTAATTGACCATCTGATCCAAGTAGAAATAGAGACAATATCTTTATCAGATCACGCCCCAGTTATTATGAAAATGGAATGGGGGAGGAGGAAATTCGGAGGGCTGGGATGGAAATTGAATGAGACACTCTTAGTGGAAAAGGAAATAGCTCAGAAAATAGGGCAGGAGATCGAACGCTTTTTTAAGGAGAATGAGACAGGTGAGGTATCAACAGCCACAGTGTGGGAATCTCACAAAGCATACATAAGAGGAATATTAATGGCAATTGGGGCAAGAAAGAAAAAAGAAAGAAGGGAGAAAATGAGTGACCTCTTAGAAGAAATAAGTAAAATAGAACAAATACATAAGAACAGAATAACAAAAGAAATAGAGCTGAAGTTAAAAAAAAAGCAAGAAGAATTGAAAGAAGTGATAGAAGAGGAGAGGAGAAAAGTATATAATAGAGTTTTGAGTGAGAGATATAGATGGGGAGAAAGACCTGGAAAATATCTGATGAGAGCCCTGAGGAAAAAGAAAAATAGAAATTATATAGAAAAAATAAAAGATGCTAAAGGAAACATGTTGCATTCAAATAAAGATATCATCAAAGCCTTCACAGAATATTACAGGAAACTGTATAATATAAGCCCCCTGGAAGGATTAGAAAACATACAAAGTGAGAAGAATCAAAAAAAAAAGAAATATCTGGAAATGGCTGGGTTACTAAAACTAAGTGAGGATCAACTGAACTCCCTAGATGCAGATATCTCACAGGACGAAATAAAATTAGCATTGAAGGGGTCAGTGTCGGGGAAAAGCCCAGGTCAAGATGGATATACAGTGAGATATTATAAAAAATTTAGTGAAATTTTAATACCAAAACTTAGAAATTACATGAACGCTCTAGGTGGAGAGATGGAATAAGAAGAGAATCATTACAAGCCCAAGTTGTGCTCATTCAAAAAGAGGGAAAAGATCCCTCACAGTGTTCGAGCTATAGACCTATTTCACTATTGAACACCGACATTAAGTTATATGCAAAGGTCCTAGCAAATAGATTGAAAGAGCTAATGCCAGAATGGATACAAGAGGATCAGGTGGGTTTTGTCCCAGGGAGGGAGGGTAAAGACAATGGGTTAAGATCACTGATGTTAATCCAAAAGAGCAAAAAGGGAAAAGAACCAGTGGTGTTACTCTCTATAGATGCTGAAAAAGCGTTTGACAGAGTGAATTGGAGATTCATGATGGATACTCTGGAAGCCTTAGGTATTGGGCCTAGGATGAGAGAGTGGATAGGGAAGTTGTACAGATACCCTTCTGTGGTTATTGGGGTAAATGGGGAGAGGTCAGAACCCATTGAGATGTCAAATGGAACAAGACAGGGATGCCCATTGTCCCCATTGTTGTATGTTATATCACTAGAACCATTGTTGTCAACAATAAGGCTGAATAGAGATGTAAAGGGAATCCTGATAGGAGATACAGAACATAAAGTTGCGGCTTTTGCAGACGACTTGCTGTTCTATGTAGGAAATCCCAGGATAACACTTCCAAACTTAATGAAGTCATTAAAGGAATATGGAGAACTATCAAACTTAAAGATAAACCCAACAAAAACGGAGATTCTAAATATAAACATCTTAAAAAATGAAAAAGAAAAAATACAAAAGGAATTCCCATTTAAATGGAAAGATAGAGATATAAAATATCTAGGAGTAAAGCTTACAGCCTCACACAAACATCTATTATTACATTACATTACATTGAGTTTATATAGCGCCAAAGGGTTTGCTCAGCGCTGTACAATAGAGGGGGGGACAATACATGAAACATTACAGCAACTACAAACAGCACACGAGGGGTTATAGGGCCCTACTCTTTCGAGCTTACAATCTAGGAGGGAGGGGGTAGTGGTACAGGAGGAAGTGGCTGTGGGGGATGGAGTGGTAGGAGGAATGAAGGAGAGCAGCAGTTAGGTGAGGGTGGGGTAGGCTTCCCTGAAGAGGTGGGTTTTCAGGGAGCGCCTGAAGGTGAGGAGGGAAGGTGACAGTCTGATGGATTGGGGTAGTGAGTTCCAGAGGATGGGGGAGGACCTGGAGAAGTCTTGCAGACGTGCGTGTGAGGAGGAGACCAGGGAGCAAGATAGAAGGAGGTCCTGTGAAGAGCGAGAGGCAGAGGGGGGTGGCAGAGGTGGAGCGGGTGGTGAGGTGGATGAGTCTAGCCGCTGAGTTGAGGATGGTCTGAAGCGGGGAGAGCCTGCACTGGGGTAGGCCGGTGAGGAGGGAGTTGCATTAGTCAAGGCGTGAGATAATCAGGGAGTGTACAAGTAGTTTAGTGGTGTCTGGGGTAAGGAAGGAGCGTATTTTGGCGATATTGCGGAGGTGGAGTCTGCATGTGTTTGTAAGTGATTTGACATGAGGTTGGAAGGAGAGGTTAGAGTCCAGAATGACTCCAAGGACTTTGGCTTGCGGGGCGGGATTGATGGTGGTGATGTTAGTAGTGATGGATAGGATGGGGGGGGGGGGGGGGGGGCGGCGCGGGCAGGAGGGAAGACGAGAAGCTCGGTTTTGGAGAGGTTGAGTTTGAGGAAATGGAGCGACATCCAGTCAGAGATGTCGTTTAGGAGGTGAGTGATGCGGGCGGAGAAAGTGGAGGTGAGGTGAGGGGTGGAGAGGTAAATTTGAGTGTCATCAGCATAGAGATGGTAGTTGAAGCCGTGGGAGTGTATGAGTTTGCCAAGGGAGGAGGTGTAGATGGAGAAGAGAAGGGGTCCAAGGACAGAGCCCTGGGGGACCCCAACAGAGAGGGGGAGTGAGGGGGAGGTGGCACCATTGTAGGTGACACTGAAGGAGCGTCCGGATAGGTACGAGGAGAACCAGGAGAGAGATTGATAAATGAGATTAGAGACGAATTAAAAAGATTGGAGGGAGGAACCCTGACATGGATGGGCCGTATTAATCTGGTAAAAATGGTAATAGTACCAAAAATCATATATAGATATCAAATGATCCCAATTAAACTCCCAGAGATTTTTTTTAAAATAATTAAGAAACTGATAACAAAATACATATGGAGGAATAAAAAACCAAGACTGTCATACGAACTGTTGAGTAGGAGGAAAGAAAGAGGTGGTTTAGGGCTCCCAGACTTTAAAAGATATTACAAAGCGGTAATATTGGCAAGAACCATAGATTGGATATATAATTATAAAAAAAAGTTGGGTGAGAATAGAGAATGAACTCAGTGGAATAGACCTGGGAAGAATGATATGGGTGCCAACACAGTATAGGGGTTTAAACGATAATGTAAATACATGCACTTTGAATGTACTAAAGGTTTGGGATAATTTACACAAAAGTATGAAATGGACTTTTAATTCAACACTGATTCCACTAAAAAACACGGAGTTTTTTCCCCCCAGGCAAAGAAGAAATAGGAGGGAGGTGGTTTAAAAAAGATAGGGTGCAATTGAGAGATATACTGGTGGGAGACGAAATAGGATCATTTGGTGATTTGAAGAAAAAAGAGGGAGAGATCTTCACTAAACTAGATGAATTGCGGTATTTTCAATTGAGGTGTTTTGCTGGAAGTTTGCCAAAACCTTTAAGGACAAAAGAAAATTGGAATCTGTTCGAAAAGGCATTGGGAACACAAGGTGATGGGAAACACGGGATTACTAAAGTTTACAAAATACTCACTGAATTAGACACAAACACAAAGCCAACATATATAACAAAATGGGAAATGGATATGAGAGTTGTGATAGATGAGGAAAAGCAAAGGAGAATGTATAGATTAATTCACGAGAACGTCTCTATGAGAGAAGTAGAGATGAACTATAAGTGTTTGACAAGATGGCACATCTCACCAAATGTAGAAAATAAGATATGTGGAGAGAGTTCACCACTGTGTTGGAGGGGATGTGGAGAGGTAGGCACTATATACCATATATGGTGGGGATGCCCTAAAATCCAGATATTCTGGAAAACAGTAATCCACTTGATAGGAAAATTGACAGAAATAGATATAGAGCTAGACCCAGAAGTATGTATTTTGCATAATATGGATATAACAGTAAATAAATATAAAAAATCAGGGATATGGTACTACCGTATTTGCCGGCGTATAAGACGACTTTTTACCCCTTAAAAATCTTCTCAAAAGTCGGGGGTCGTCTTATACGCCGGTATAACATGACATGACACTTTTTAGGGGGGCGGCGCGGTGCCGCCGCCGCCCCCCCCCCCTTCCCCTAACGGAAGGGACACTAAGTACAGGGGTGGGCAGGGGCTATTTCTTACCTGGTTCCGGTCCCACGACGATCCGGTCCAGGAAGCGCGGCTGCGCCTTCAGTTCGGCCACTGGAGTTCGCGCGGCTGCTCGGCTCCGCCTCCTCACCAGCGATTGGCCGCCAGAACTGTAGCTCAGGAAAGGCACACAGGCGACCAATCACCGGTGAGAGGGTGGAGCCGAGCGGCCGCGCGAAAATCGAGTGCAGGACCAGCAGGTAAGTGGTCAGTGTAGAGGTGCTGCTGCAACCACATATGCTGGCTGCAGCAGCACCATACGAGAACAGAGTCAGCAAGTGTCAGTGGGAGGAATAGTGCCCCATCATTGGTGTCACTGATACCAATGATGGGGCACTATTCCTCCCACTGATACCAATGATGGGGCACTATTCCTCCCGCTGATACCTATGATGGGGCACTATTCCTCCCACTGACACCAACGATGGGGCACTATTCCTCCCCCCCACTGACACCAACGATGGGGCACTATTCCCCCCCCCCACTGACACCAACGATGGGGCACTATTCCACCCCCCACTGACACCAATGATGGGGCACTATTCCACCCCCACTGACACCAATGATGGGGCACTATTCCTCCCCCCCACTGACACCAACGATGGGGCACTATTCCCCCCCCCCCCACTGACACCAACGATGGGGCACTATTCCACCCCCCACTGACACCAACGATGGGGCACTATTCCACCCCCACTGACACCAATGATGGGGCACTATTCCACCCCCCACTGACACCAACGATGGGGCACTATTCCACCCCCCACTGACACCAATGATGGGACACCATTCCTCCCACTGACACCAATGTTGGGACACTATTCCTCCTACTGACACCAATGATGGGGCACCATTCCCCCCACTGATACGAATGATGGGACACTATTCCCCCCACTGATACCAATGATGGGGCACTATTTCCCCCCACTGATACCGATGATGGGGCACTATTCCTCCCACTGGTTTGCACTGGAAGAGGGGTAGTCTTATACGGCGAGTATAGCCCAAACACTACATTTTAGCAGGAAAAGTAGGGGGGTCGTCTTATACGCCCAGTCGTCTTATACGCCGGCAAATACGGTATATAAATGCTGCAAAAGCTCTGATACCCAAGTTCTGGCGGCGAATAGAGATACCGAAGGAAGAGGACTGGATTGAAAGAGTTGAGCAGATCAAAAAGATGGAAAGGTTGTGTTATATCCAAGAAGATAGGATGGAGGCCTATTATGGGAAATGGGAGAACTGGGAAAAAGCTAGATTATATAGGAAGTATAGGAAAGAATAAAAGATAACAACAGAATAACTTCACTTGCTGATATAAGAAGATGCAGAGAAAAGGTAGGATAGGCAGAGGGGTTTTGGGGTGGGGGGCGGTGCTGGGAGGGAAATGTTGTATAGAGTAAATAAAGTAGAAATGTTGGATATTATAATATTATAGAATATATTTTTATATATACATATCTACATTGTGTTGATGAAATGTATTTAAAATGGAAAATTAATAAATATTTAAATTATAAAAAAAAAAAGAGTCAATCCACTGCTTACAGAACTGAGGACCTATGAGAGGAGTACTGAGGCAAGGTGCTGTTATGTTTTCAGAAGGCCAGCATCCCACTAGCCCCTCTCGCCAGCCATTGCATAGGGAAACACAGAGACCCAGCGATGTCTAAACAAGGTATATCTTGATTGAGGTCAGTGTTCTGGGCAGGCCACTCAAGTTCCTCCACAACAAAGTCTTTATGGATGTGGCATTGTAATTTTCAGTGGAAACACAGCAACTCAATATGGTCTTGGAATGGATTGCCCGACAAGCTCATAGTGATGGTCAGATATCCAGACTTTATTTTATATCGTTTATCAATTTTCAGCAGGATATTCCAGATGCTGGTTTATCCACAAGGAAGGTAAGTGCCAAACAATCACATGACCACCATCTTCCTTATCTTCTGTGGTCCTGGGGTGTCGGACATAGCCGGCTAGCATGAATAGACATGGACATCAGAGGTAAATAATCTTGTGGTAATCTTGAAGCTTTTTGTTACATTTAAAGTAGACATGCATATGTCTTGCTGAGCATGCTCGGAGCTTAGGCCGGGTCTGTCATTGGCACTGGGAGCCGTCAGACTGCTCAATAGCTGAGCGCAGTGAAAGCAAAGCAAGGAGTGTGTGCTGTGCTCTCTGCCTCCCCCTAGAGTGTAGTACCCAGCTCTGTGAGTGAATAGCGAAGTACTGAAACTTTTTATGGGGGGGGGGGGGGGTTGTACATGTTTCTGTGTATGTACATGTGTGTATCTGTACATGTGTCTGTGTGTATGTACATGTATGTGTGTGTACACGTGTCTGTGTGTGTGTGTGTGCATGTACATGTGTTTGTGTGTATGTACGTACATGTCTGTGTGTATGTACATGTGTCTGTGGGTACATGTGTCTGTGTGTACGTACATGTGTCTATGTGTACGTACATGTGTCTGTGTGTACGTACATGTGTCTGTGTGTACGTACATGTGTCTGTGTGTACGTACATGTGTCTGTGCGTGTGTATTTCTGTGTATGTAAATGTATCTGTGTGTATGTGTGTCTGTACGTGCCTGTGTGTGTATACATGTGTCTATATGTGTGTGTCTGTGTGTACATGTGTCTCTGTGCGTGTGTGTATGTACATGTCTATGTGTGTGTACATGTCTCTGTGTGTATGTGTGTGTGTATGTACATGTCTCTGTGAGTGTGTATACATGTTTCTGTGTGTGCGTGTGTGTGCGTATGTACATGTCTGTGTGTGTGTACATGTGTCTCTGTGTATATGTATGTACATGTCTCTGTGCGTGTGTATACATGTTTCTGTATGTGTATGTATGTACATGTCTGTGTGTGTGTACAGCTGTCTCTGTGTGTGTTTGTTGGTGGCGAGTAACTCTTAAGGCCTGGCTAGTAGCTCAGGACTTGAAATTTTAAGCCTTAGACCAATAGTAACTGAATCATAAAAAAGCTGCTGATTGTTTATCCATAGCAGCCAATCAGAATTGCATTTTAAAGCTGACCTCCAGAAAGCTAAATAAACCGATGAATATGTTAGGGAATTACACAATTTTCTGCAACCCGTGGTTGTAAGAAAAAAAATCACATCATCTATGGCTTGCATAACGGAACTGTTTTACCTTTCAAAAGATTTGTAATTCTGTCCAGCTTGTACTGAGTTAACATATCTCTGCTCCACATCACATCTTTGTCTGGCAGAGTAGGAGACCATATTTCTTGGCTACATTTACCCTAGGTTCACACCTAAGCGTTTTCTACAGCGTTTTGCAGAAACACAGTACAGTCTATTTAATATGATTTCCTATGGGACAGGTTCACATCTGCATGTTTTCACCCGATGCGTTTTTTGGAAAGGGTCAGGAATGTTTTTTAACACAAAAAGTTGCAGTTTTGGTTCTATAGACTTCAATGGAAATGCTGCAGAAAAGCATGTATTGTGTTTTTGATGCGTTTTGCGTTTTAAATCTGCAACAAGAACAAAAAAAACACAGGTGCAAAAACGCAATACAGAAACTACTCAAATGCAACGTGCATAGGTGTGAACCCAGCCTTAAAGCAGATCTTGCATTTAAAATAACAAGATCTGCTTATTTAGTCAAATTGCCGACAAAGATGATCCCAAAATATTGCTGTTGCTAAAATAAGAAAAAAAAAAAATACCTTTGCCCCAGCTTTAGATGCGTCCAGAAGGTGTGGATGATGTCACCATGTCTGGTGCTTCCTGAGATAGCTGGGAGCTCGAAATCTTGTGAGAAGGCAGCTATTCGAGGAGGTAGGTATGGTGACATTATTATTATACAGTATTTATAAAGCGCCAACAGTTCGCTCGGCGTAGTACATTACAATGGGTTACAGAACATGCGACAGTACAATAACAATACAGTGCGATACACGAGGGGTTCGAGGGCCCTGCTTTTTCGAGCTTACAATCTAGGAGGGAGGGGATAGTGGTACAGGAGGAGATAGCTGTGGGGGATGGAGTGGTAGGAAGAGTGGAGGAGGTCAGCAAATTAGCAGAGGTGGGGTAGGCTTCCCTGAAGAGGTGGGTTTTCAGGGTACGCCTAAAGGAGAGGAGACTAGGTGATAGTCTGATGGGTTGGGGCAGGGAGTTCCAGAGGATGGGTGACACCCTGGAGAAATCCTGGAGGCGGGCATGGGAGGAGGAGACCAGGGTACTAGAGAGAAGGAGGTCTTGTGAGGAGCAGAGTGTGCGTGTTGGGTGGTACATGGATATTAGGTCGGTGATGTTATTTGGGGCAGTATGGTGGACAGCTTTGTACGTCAGTGTTAGGATTGAGGGAGTGGATGAGCTGCTTAGTGGTTTCCGGGGTTAGGAACATGCAGATTTTGGCGATGTTGCGGAGGTGGAGTCTGCATGAGTTTGTTAATGATTGGACTTGGGGCTGGAAGGAAAGGTTGGAGTCCAGAATGACACCAAGTACTCGGGCCTGCAGGGCGGGCCTGATAGTGGCATTGTTGGACATGATGGAGAAGTCAATGGGGGGGGGGGGGTGTGGGCTGGGGGAAGACTAGGAGCTCGGTTTTGGAGAAGTTCAGTTTAAGGAAGTGGAGCGACATCCAGTCTGATATGTCGTTCACTAGGTTTGTGATTCAGGCGGAGACTGATGGGGTGAGGCGAGGGGTTGAGAGATAGATTTGTGTGTCATCGGCATAGAGGTGGTAGTTGAAGCCGTGAGAGTGCATGAGTTGGCCAAGGGAGGAGGTGTAGATGGAGAAGAGAAGGGGCTCGAGGACGGAGCCTTGAGGGACCCCAACAGAGAGGGGGAGTGAGGGGGAGGTGGTAGCGTTATAAGTAACTCTGAAAGAGCGTTGGGAGAGATAGGAGGAGAGCCAGGAGAGAGCGGAATCTCTGAGGCTGTGGGAGTGTAGTTTTTTGAGGAGGAGGGGGTGGTCGACTGTGTCAAAGGCCACGGAGAGGTCAAGGAGTAGGAGCACTGAATAGTGGCCATTAGCTTTGGCGGTTAGAAGGTCGTTGGAGGGTTTGAGTAAGGCAGTTTCGGTGGAGTGTAGGGGACGGAAGCCGGACTGTAGGGGATCGAGGAGGTTGTTGTCGTTGAGGTGAGAGCTTAGGCGAGTGTAGACTAAGCGCTCGAGGAGTTTGGATGTGAATGGGACATCATCTGTGCTTCAGAAGCTGGGGCCAAGGCAAGCTTTTTTTTATTATTCAGACACTTTTGGAAATGATTTGGAGGTGGGCTTTCAATAGAATGGACCTTCTGCTTTATGTTTTCAATCTGGTGTTTTTCAAGCTCATTTTTAGCTTGCCTACATCTACCCTCTACCCATCCACATAATTCAACAGATTTCTTAAATACCTTGTTTCCCTCCCTGCTGTGTAACGTTGTAAAAGGTAAAGAGGACCAGTCTTTCCCACAGGGAGTCCTGGGATCGAATCCTACATTTCAATACAGATTGAGGAAATCTGGAAGAGCTTATATACAACTAAAGGCACTGTCTACATGGGTGGGCAATTTAATACATTTCTATGAAAAAATAAATGAATTTAAATAAACCTGCTTACCCACGTCTGCTTTATGTATAGTTTCTTATACATTACAACTCTTTAAATTGCATAATATTAACAGAAATTGTGCTAAATTGACTTAAAGTGTTAGTAAACCCCCAACAGTATAATCAGTCTGTATATGCAGTAAAGTTTGCTTGTTACACTCACTGTGGAGCCTAAGGGGTTAATCCTCTGCATTGTGTAAAAAGGCTGTTTGATCCTTACTTTTCTGATCCTCCCCTTCTTCCAGTGTTCCCCTCTTATCTCCTGATAAGACATATTTTGTGGAGTCTCTCTGCACATGCTCAGCTTGGTGTGTATTGCTAGAGATTTTTTTTTTTCTTGGGAAAGTGCATGCGATAAACAGAGAGCCAATCAGCACTGTCTAGACAGAGGGTCAGGGGTCTTGAAACCTCCTAGAGCCTAAAGAAAACTCCTCCTATAAGCTTTAACCAGTGCTTGGCTGGATACTGATAAAAGTCACATGACTGC
This sequence comes from Staurois parvus, assembly GCF_062004578.1. NCBI lineage: Eukaryota > Metazoa > Chordata > Amphibia > Anura > Ranidae > Staurois > Staurois parvus. Next base: position 574,791 of record NW_028318346.1, on the reverse strand, counting down.
TCTAAAAGAAAAGGTATTTAGCAGTTTATATTTACAAAAATAATTGCATTTCCACGCTCTGTGTACTGTGGGAGACCACATGTAGTGAATGCAGGGTCCGGAGTTTAGTAACACTTTAAAAATAAACAGGAATGCTTGAAGACATCAAAAATGTCCCCTTGTGTGACATACCACTAGACAAGAACCTGTTAGTATTCATCTGACCTGTGGAAGGCACATTCGCCTATCTCCAATTAAATTCTGAATGTGGTCTGTGTAAGGCATGAATTACAGTGAGTGCACAACATGTACAAAGAACACCTACAATTAAGGCAATTAAAGGTATGCCAACTAGAGACAAGAACCATATTGAGAAGATCAAACTTAAAGACACAAATTGGTCAGACGGGGTTTCTTTTCTTAAAATAATGAGTTCATCCTCGTCTTCAGCCCCTATAAGAACATAAAAAGAGGTTGTTACCAGATACTGAAATAACATAAAATGTCCAATGTACAGTCAGGTCCATAAATATTGGAAATCGACACAATTCTAACATTTTTGGCTCTATACACCACCACAGTGGATTTGAAAACTAACAAGATGTGCTTTAACTGCAGACTGTCAGCTTTAATTTGAGGGTATTTACATCCAAATCAGGTGAACGGTGTAGGAATTACAACAGTTTGCATATGTGCCTCCCACTTGTTAAGGGACCAAAAGTAATGGGACAATTGGCTTCTCAGATGTTCCATGGCCAGGTGTGTGTTATTCCCTCATTATCCCAATTACACTGAGCAGATAAAAGGTCCAGAGTTCATTTAAAGTGTGCTATTTGCATTTAGAATCTGTTGCTGTAAACTCTCAAGATGAGATCCAAAGAGCTATCACTATCAGTGAAGCAAGCCATCATTAGGCTGAAAAAACAAACCCATCAGAGAGATAGCAAAAACATTAGACGTGGCCAAAACAACTGTTTGGAACATTCTTAAAAAGAAGGAATGCACCGGTGAGCTCAGCAACACCAAAAAACCTGGAAGACCACTGAAAACAACTGTGCTGGATGACCAGAGAATTCTTTCCCTGGTGAAGAAAACACCCTTCACAACAGTTGGTCAGATCAAGAACACTCTCCAGGAGGTAGGTGTATGTGTGTGAAAGTCAACAATCAAGAGAAGACTTCACCAGAGTGAATACAGAGGGTTCACCACAAGATGTAAACTATTGGTGAGCCTCAAAAACAGGAAGGCCAGATTAGAGTTTGCCAAACAACATCTAAAAAAGCCTTCACAGTTCTGGAACAACATCCTATGGACAGATGAGACCAAGATCAACTTGTACCAGAGTGATGGGAAGAGAAGAGTATGGAGAAGGAAAGGAACTGCTCATGATCCTAAGCATACCACCTCATCAGTGAAGCATGGTGATGGTAGAGTCATGGCGTGGGCATGCATGGCTGCCAATGGAACTGGTTCTCTTGTATTTATTGATGATGTGACTGCTGACAAAAGCAGCAGGATGAATTCTGAAGTGTTTCGGGCAATATTATCTGCTCATATTCAGCCAAATGCTTCAGAACTCATTGGACGCCACTTCACAGTGCAGATGGACAATGACCCAAAGCATACTGCAAAAACAACCAAAGAGTTTTTTAAGGGAAAGAAGTGGAATGTTATCCAATGGCCAAGTCAATCACCTGACCTGAATCCGATTGAGCATGCATTTCACTTGCTGAAGACAAAACTGAAGGGAAAATGCCCCAAGAACAAGCAGGAACTGAAGACAGTTGCAGTAGAGGCCTGGCAGAGCATCACCAGGGATGAAACCCAGCGTCTGGTGATGTCTATGCGTTCCAGACTTCAGGCTGTAATTAACTGCAAAGGATTTGCAACCAAGTATTAAAAAGTGAAAGTTTGATTTATGATTATTATTCTGTCCCATTACTTTTGGTCCCTTAGCAAGTGGGAGGCACATATGCAAAGTGTTGTAATTCCTACACCGTTCACCTGATTTGGATGTAAATACCCTCAAATTAAAGCTGACAGTCTGCAGTTAAAGCACATCTTGTTTGTTTCATTTCAACTCCATTATGGTGGTGTATAGAGCCAAAAATGTTAGAATTGTGTCCATGTCCCAATATTGATGGACCTGACTGTAATTGTCATTTTAATAATTTATTGCTCACACATGCCATAGGTATATGTGGAATTACTCCCCAAAATACATTCTGCTACTTGTCCCGAGCATGGGGGTACCACATGTGAGATATTTGTTGGTAGTCTAGTCAAGTACAGGACCCCAAAATCCAATAAGCACCTTCAGGCTTTTAAAGGGCTTTATTTCCTCACTACACTTCCTGACTACTTATCACAGTGTTGGAGGCCCTGAAATGCCAGAATAGAACCAAACCCCCCAAATGACTCATTTTTGGAAAGTAGACACCCCAAAGAATTTGATAAGAAACATGGTGAATCATTTTTGCAGATCTCGTTTATTGCCACAGGTTTTTGGAAAATAAAGAAAGAAAACAAAAACATATTTTTTCTTTTCTTTTTTTATATTTCAAAACCTTGTGAGAAAAAACTAGATCTGCAAAATACTCACCATGCCTCTTTTTAAATTCCTTGGAGTGTCTACTTTCCAAAAAGGGGTCATTTGGGGGGGGGGGGGGGGGGGTTGGTGCTATCCTGGCATTTCAGGGCCTCCAAAACTGTGATAGGTAGTGAGGGAGTGAAATGAAGAAGTTACACACCTTCAGGCTTTCAAAGTGGTCATTGGATTTCAGGCTCCTGTATGTGGCTAAGCTCCCAAAAAGTCTCACACATGTGGAATCCCCATACTCAGTAGAAGTAGCAGAATGTATTTTGGGGTGTAATTCAACATATACCCATGGCTTTTGTGAGCAATATATCATTTAAGAGACAACTTTGTAGAAAAAAAAAACTGTTTTTGTCACAAAAACTTGTGGGAGAAAAAAAATTTCCATTGACTCATATTCCTCTCAGCAGATAGCTTAGGGTGTCTAATTTCCGAAAAGGGGTCATTTGGGGGTGTTGGACTATCCTGGTATTTTAGCACCTCAAGAAATGTGATAGGCAGTCAGAAAGTAAAAACTGTGTAAATTTCAAATTATCTATACCATAGTTTGTAGATGCTATAACTTTCACACAAAGCAATCAATATATACTTATTGGGATTTTTTTTTTACCAAAGACATTTAGCAGAATACAGATTGGCCTAAATTTTTTGACTAACTTTGAGTTTACGATATATTTTTTATAGCTGAAAGTAGAAAATATCATTTTTTTTTTCAAAATTTTTTTGTTTATAGAGCAAAAATACCACCGAAAGAAAGCTCTATTTGTGTGAAAAAAAGGATGTACATTTCATTTGGGTGCAGCATTGCATAACCGCGCAATTATCAGTTGAAGCAGTGCAACGCCAAAAAGCAAAAAAAAGGCCTGGTCAGGAAGGGGGGTAAATCCTCAGGAGGGCAAGTGTTGAAAAAAAAAATTACACTGGTATTGTTTTTATTATTATTATTATTATTAATAATAATAATACATATTTTCGCTGTTTTCTGCTTGTAGAAGTTATAGTAGTTGATGTTTTGAGAAAAAAAAAATTATTATACTGGTATACTTTATATTCATATTTATTTCAAAGCATCAACTACTATAAATACTACAATCAGAAAACAGCTAAAACATCTAATAACAATAATAATTTATACTGTACATATCCGTCACCTAAGAAGTCTATTATAACTGCCTTGACTCCTATATATTGCCCTCTATAATACCAGTTTGTAAATCTCCACCTGAGAGCAACACATTACTGGTTACTTTTTACTTTACACAACCCCATTTATACATATGACACGATATCCAGCTATTCTGTTTTCTCTAATAAAAAGAAGGGAGAAACAAGAAAACGGAAAGAGAAAAAGAAATTGAGGCATACTTTGACTCTAATGTAGACTTTGCCACCATTATTCAATGTTCTATACAACATTCTCCATATATTGTGCTGTTTATTCCACCGTTCAAAAAGTCCTCTTTTTTAAGGAGCTACATTCACTGTAATGGGCCGAGCTCAATTCTTTGTTCAGTAATTTAGTATTAACATTACATGCTATTTATGTCACTTTCCAGATCTTTTAACAAACCCTAACATACCTTCAGGTAAAGTAACTTACTATTTAGAGGTACATTGTCACTTACTTAGAAATTAATCCGAAACTAAAGGTAACTATTACACACATTATCTAGTCAAATATTAGTATATACAATAACATACAACTACATGAGGAAAACTATTTTCTAACACCTAAGCCACACTTTACACATTGTGGTATTTCCAGTTCCGGTTATTACACGGGATGTCATTAATAGACATATATATCTATTCTGTATACATAAATGAGGTGAAAAATAGAAGCTCTTGTTGCCCCTTTGAAAAGCCTTGCACAGTGAATTACTTTTCAGAGGGCAGAAGTGAAAGCTATCCTTTCACTTCCTGCTGAGCCTACAGGACAGGAAGTGAAGGGAAACCTTCCTAATGACAGCACTGATAAAACGAAAATGACAACTGTTCTTTACTTAAGGGCTTGTAGCACTCTGAAGAGTGGTGGATCGCTTTTCAGAGTATATTTTACAGGCGACAGGGGCAGGCATCCTCATGGCCTGTTTTAACTCCTAAAAAGTCTGCACCACCACGCTGCAACCGTGTACATTGCACACGGTTGCAGCTTGGACCTATTCACTTGAATGAGTCACATTAGGCGGATTTTACTGGTAAATAACCCATGCCTTTGCAAAGCGTTGTGAGGTGACTTGCTTTTCAGAGGGTGGTAGAGCAGTGGCTGCCAGACATTCAGCAGGTGATAATGCCAGCAACTAAACCCCCCTTTATTGCCAGTCAAATGGAAGTAATTGAGTTGTGGCATGGGCCCGTTTACCTGAATGGGTCGCATGTGGCAGCTCAGCCACCTGTTTTTACCTCCTGTGGCAGCCGTGTGTGTGAAGCCATAAAGTCTGGAAAAGGTGCACTTCTAAAATTGAAAAATTACCCTCCGGGCTGGTTTATACCAGAATGTGTTGGGGGAAAGGAGAGTTCTTCGCGTTCAAAACGCGACGCCTTTGAGAGCTGCTGTGGGTGTCAATATATTCTTAAGCAAATATATTGCTATAGGGCGGCACAGGTGTGCAAAATCACGTATATATACATGATATTGCAGTTCCGGGTAGGAGACGCACGTGCGCCCTACCCACGCAGCCATTCATGGCCTCGGCTATCAATCGCTGGGTCCGGGCCAGGGAGTTCTCGCCGGTATCCAGTGATCACTGAGTATCTCAGACAGTGGAGAGACCTGTGTATAAACAACACAGTTCTGTCCCCTGTCAGCTGCTGCACACTGCTTTGTATGGCTCTGCATTGCAAAGCCATACAAAGCAGTGTGCTTACAATGAAACACACACAGCCCAAACAGTAAAACAGCACACAGTTAGCCCTTTGATTGCCCCACGTTAACCCCTTCCTGCCTACCAGTGCCAATAGTACAGTGTCAGTGCTTTTGTGTTAGCACTGATCACTGTATTGGTGTCACTGGGGATGTCAGTGTCAGAATGCCCTCCGCAGTCCTGCTATAAGTCGCTGATCGCTGCCAGTACTAGTAGAAAAAAATTACGTAAACCAATTAATTTACACGTATTGGGATTTTGTTTAACAAAGACATGTAGCAGAATACAATCATAAAAAGAGGAAGTGAGCGCTAAAAGCAAAAAAGCAGCCAAAGCACAAAAAGGATACCAAATAACCTCTCAAGACTTAAATATATATAAGGTGCGGCGCTAAACAGTTCAACCAATAATGAATGCTCAATATATAAAATATGCCAAGATTAATAAAACCATAAAAATCATCATAAGAATAAAGTGACTTGTGACAAAGTGCCAAACATTCATATGTATTCAGTGACTTTCGTAATCTCATATAGTCCGTCACTGTTAGAGTGACCAGTAGTGTTAATATAGAGTAATTGTCCCAATTAAGAGTATGGGAGATCAAATTATCTCCAGTAATAGGTGCTCCATCCAGACTGTGGTGAAATGACTGGTATTATGTAAAGGCTGCGCACTCACCAGATGCACAGTTAATCTGCGCATTTAGAGACATTATTCTCTTATGGATACACTGAAGGCTCCTGTATGGATGGATCTGGTCTGGTCAGGTATTCCCCTCACCGATCTCTCCTTCTGGCAATATGGCTCAGTCTCCCCTTACATACAGCTCTGTGGGTTGTTGATAGCTGCACCTCCACCATGAGGATGGCGATAGATACGGAGTCCTCCCCGACAGCCACGATCAATTCTTCCTTCCTACCAGTCGGAGAGTGCAGGGCTGCTGTGACGGACTATATGAGGTCACCAAAGTCACTGAATACATCGGAATTTTTGGCACTTTGTCACAAGTCACTTTATTCTTATGATGATTTTTATGGTTTTATTAATCTTGGCATATTTTATATAATGAGCTTTCAGTATTGGTTGAACTGTTTAGCTCCGCACCTTATATATATTTATGTAGCAGAATACATTTTGGCCTAAATTATGACGAAATTTGATATTTTACATTTTTTACTGGACATGTTTAATAGCAAAATGTTAAAAATATTTTTTCCCCAAAATTGTTGGTCTTTTTATGTTTATAGAGCGTAAAATAAAAAATGCAGAAGCGATCAAATACCACCAAAAGAAAGCTCTATTCGTTGGGGGAAAAAAAGGATGTAAATTTCGTTTGCGTTCAGCGTTGCATGACAGCGCCATTGCCAGTTAAGCTGGGGGGGGGGGTTGTTTGATGCATTTTTCTTACCACACCACACATGCACCAAAAATGCAGCAAGCACAACTTTTAACAATGCAAAGGACCCCCAACTGACCACTGTGAAGAGTTCCATAGGATTTATTGGTTATGCAGTTTGTTTTTTTTTATGCAAAAATGGAAGGAAAACAAATCAGTGTGAAAGCAACCTAAGCAGTGCAAGCTCTGTGACCAGACGTGGGGGCTGCGTTGAAAGTGGCCTTGAGCTAGAGGGAAGAATAATTGGTGGTATCGCACTAGGCATGCATTATTGTGTGGGAAGCCATTTATTTTTAATTACCGTGTGTTGCATGTGGTGCTCCCCTAAAAAAGCTACAGGGATGGTTTCTTCTGTGTTAGGGCTGCCTTAGGGCCCATTTAAACTGTAGCGTGTATCCAGCTTTCTTGCAGTTTGGTTTGTATTGGAAATTACGACATGCCCTTTTTTCAGTTTTTAGTGTTTTCAGAGGGCCATAGAAGGCAATGGTAATGCATCAAAATGCATAAAATGTGTTCGGATACAGTTGCAGCAAGTATCGACAAACCTTGGTCAATGCTGCTCGGGTCCTCTCACACAGGCTTCGTCAGCCCCATTCAGTCTGTGTCAGTTTTGTGACATCCGTGCCCATTCAGTCTCTGTCCGCACTTTGACAGCAGACATCTCTGGACCCGTGATGGCTCTATGGGCAGCTGGAAGTGGATTTGTGTCCGTTTACATCAGACTAACTCTGATAAGTCACATTTAGATGCAGAAAAACTGCAAAGGACAAAGCCTGTTCTGTTTTATTCAGAACCTGAATGGACTCAGGCGTAGACAGATGTAAATGGCCACGTCCGTTTACATTCACCTGACCATAAAGCTACATGGAGCTGTTGATCAGGTCCGCCTGAAAACTGATCAATGAAGCTTTCTGGAAAGCCTGTGGAAAAAAGGGGCTTTTACCCCCATCCACTTCAAGTTCCAGAAATTTCCAGGAACAGCAGGAAACACAGGCTGACCCATGATAATGCACCCAACACTGCGAAAAAAAATAAAGTAGCTCTGCCCACATGCATAGATCTAAATAGGTCCTCCACGCAACCTGCGTTAAAACGGTGCACAGGTTTGAAGCCGGCCTGGAGCCCAGTAAAACAAAAAGTAAGAGGTCATTTGTGCACTGGGGACAAAAAAAAAACCCTCCTCCATTTTCTAGTTGCAGAACACCCCAATTATGTTTGGTTTGAGTTAAAAGCTGTCAAATTTACTTTGTACGTGGTACCTACCAGACTTGCTGCTTATGTCGCAGGCACCTCCCCTAATGTGGGTAAAGGGACGCAGAACACCACATTTTGGAGGACATGCCCAAAGGTCAAAGGTTTGGGATTTGTGTATACAATTTTGTTTTCTTTGATCCTTGTCAATTTTAAGAAGTCCCCATTACAGGCCCTACTTAACCAACCAATAGAGGAGGCACCAAAGCATTCCAAAATATTGGTCTTGTTTACATTCCTAGCGGCCAGAATAGCAGTCACCAGGTCCTGGATGTCTTTTGTCCATCCTCTTTTCAGTAATGAACGCTAAAATGTCATGGCAAATGGTGCATAAAAAGCTATCTGCCACATTGAATGATAAACTACATTTATTCAAAAGATCATGGGACCCTTGGATAAGTTATATTTCAGCAGACAGACAATCAGCCAAGTTCCAACAAAGGGCAGGGGAGATGGACACGGAACAAAACTCTAGATTACCCGCATGTCCTGATATTCTTCTTCTAGCTTTCTCTCTCTTCTCTTCCTTTTCTTTCTCTATTCGACCTTCCTTCTGCATTTACCTGGGTTATCATATGCACCTGATTAAAGAAACATGTTCATTAGAGTATATCATTTTGGTGAGCATTCAACCTGCGTAAAAAGTGTACGGCACAGCTATTGATATGAGAAATATCAAACCAGACCTCAGTACAAAAAATAATGTTGTACACGAAAATACCTTTTGCACTTAAAGGGTAACTCCACTTTCATGGGTATTGTACACATAGCACGTGTACACATTGTACGCATAGCATGTACAATGCCGATCAATGTCATATTGTAATTGAGTGTTATTAAAAATTACCTTACCTTTCAATCTGCAGCGTTGTAGATTTCTGTAAAATGCAAAACAATACAACTACCTGGAGGCGTTCTGTACACAGATGGTGTACAGAACATCCCCCAGAAATGTCATTTCCTGCTTGTGTGATTGGCTCACTGATTTTCCCAGGAATCGGCACTAAGATACAAGTCATATTTTTGGCATCAGCTGGTTTTATTCTCAACAACAGTGAAGTTACTCTTTAAATTACCTACTGATAAAGTCTTGGGTGCTATGTTCGTATCATTTGTACATTTAATTGCCAATAAAAATCTGGAAACAGAAAAGCTGTCAAGCTGAGGGAGCATGGGCACAAAGGTCCTCTGGTTGTGAGAGGGTAAAGAAAAGTAATAAAATGAAATGATTAGTCTTAATTTTCCAGCCAATCATTTCCCAGCAATATTTAGTGATACAAAAGTAGAATAATTATGAAACGGTTACACAATCATTAGTCAGCTTTCACATAATAAGGAACAAAAAGAGGTTTCCAACCTAAAATCAGCGTAATGCTGGCAGTCAGTCTTTAGCTCACAGCAGCAGCAAAAAAACAAACAAAAAAAGAAGAGCTAAAAAAATGTATCTGCTTTTCTACACATTTTAGATTTGGAAAAAATCCTTACAAAGCTGAAAGCCGAATATTGGTAAACAGAATACTCCCCAGCTGTGTGCGTCCATTAACCACTTGCCCTCCAGAGGATTTACCCCCCCCCCCCCCGACCAGGCCATTTATTGTGCTACGGCGCTGCGTTACTTTAACTGACAATTGCGCAGTCATGAAATTTACGTCCTTTTTCCCCACGAATAGCTTTCTTTCGGTGGTATTTGATTGCCTGTGCGGTTATTTTTTGCGCTATAAAAAAAAGACCGAAAAGTTTGAGAAAAACAAAAACTATATTTTTTTATTTTTGCTATTAAACACGTTCAGTAAATAAAATGTAAAAATCAAAATTTCGTCATAAATTTAGGCCAAAATGTATTCTGCTACATGTCTTTGCTAGAAAAAAATCCCCATATATGTAAATTAATTGGTTTACGTTAAAGTTATAGCGTTCACAAATGGCGGTATATATACGGGCATTTATTTATTTTACTAGAAATGGCAGCGATCAGCGACTTATAACGGGACTGTGGCGGGCATTCTGACACTGGGGGGAACAGACTTGGTGTCACTGACATCCCCAGTGACTCCAATACAGTGAGCAGTGCTAATAAAAAGCACTGACACTGTACTAATGGCACTGGGCAGGAAGGGGTTAACACGTGAGGCGATCAAAGGGTTAGCTGTGTGCTGTTTTTAGAATGGGCTGTGTGTGCTCTTCACTGTAAGCACACTGTTTTGCATGGCTGTGCGCACAGCCATGCAAAGTAGTGTGCACGAGCTGACAGGGAGGAGAACTGTTTTGTTTACAAACAGTTCTCTCCCCCCGTCCGAGATGCTTGGCAATCACTGGGCACCGGTGAGTACTCATCGGCCGGAACCTGGTGATTTACAGCCACGAATGGCGGTGCGGGTAGGGCGCCCGTGCGCTCCCTACCCGGAAATGCAAAATCATGTATATACCAGTGATATTGCGCACCCCTGTTGCCGTGCAGCAGTATATCTGCTATAGGGTGGCGGGAATGCGGTTAAAGCAAATCTGTCAGCTATTTTAAAGGATACGTTCACCTTTTCATCTTTAAAAAAAAACAATAGATGTACTTTCATACATGCGAATGTAAATGCACGTGTCGGGGAACCTACGCGTGAAACGGCCGATTGCGATACAAAGGTTACATATCGCCGCACAAGCCGGAGTGACAGCAATGATTCTAGCACAAGACCTCCTCCGTAACACTAAACTGATGAGCTGTAGGGGCCTTTGAAGCGTCGCCTACAGAAAATATAGGATACTGAAGTTTGTCGCCATTTCACGGGCGCACACAAATTTATGGTTTGACATGTTGGGTATTTATTTACTCGGTGCAACCTCGTCTTTTATATTTTACCAAAAACTTGGGCAATTTATTGCATTTGCTTGCCCTAAAATTTTGAATTTTAGACCTTTTTGGTATTATCATTTTTAGAGTGGAACACGTAACAATGTTCCGGCTCCTGCAGCAGCTTAGTGTGTGATAGCAGTACGAGGAGAAGTTCCCTGTACCAGCTATGTCATTTTTAAAAGAGCGTGGCCATGTGGGTGGAGCCTCGCATGGCCACATCATTCATTCATAGAGTTCTGTGAATTAATCAACTGCAAGTACTGACATCCTTTGTGGATGTCGGCTTGTAGTTCTCAATGAACCACCATGGCACTGCTGAGCGCTCTGGTAGTTCATCGATTTAGCCTGTCAGTGTGAAACGGTCTGCCTGTATGATGTACAGCTTACACTGACAGTCTGCAGGAGTCCTGCATTACACCTGCGATCTGCTGATCACTGCTGCAATGCTTTCCAGGGGAAAAAAACAGTAAATGTATTTTTTTTACCTGCAAAAAATGTGTATTTATTTATTTTTAAAGGTGGATTTATCCGTTAATGGAACGGACACCAGAGCTTGATTTGGCTGCTCAGCATGTGATTGTACGGAGCACCCAAGTGCTTCCTTGTGAGAAGAACCTGAAAGAGTAAAGGTTTTATTTCCTCACCGGGCCCGGTGCCTCATTTACTCGCTCAGTAGATGCGCTTCGGCTGAGCATTAAAAGAGCCCGACACTTCTCTTTCCTGACGAACACCCAATGTGTGCTCATCACACTGCAAGGTCTCTCCCCTCCTCGAGAAGAAGATAAAAAGCGCAATGTTTTATTTAGTTCACCATAAAGCCCCTTTCGTTTTTAAAAGCCCCAGACCTTCCGAAAAGCACCTCAGATTTAAATATGCTTTTAGTTCAAATTATTTTTTTTGATTAGGAGAAGTAGATTGTCATGTGGGACAAGTAGACTGGGACCGTGTCTATGGGAAAGAAGTTTTTAAAAATAGTTTCCACACCCCTGCACACTACTTGCTGCTCTTATTCTCACCTTCCAAAGCCTGTTAATGTGATACTAGAAAAACACAAACAGCACATACAGTAAGACAGCACAGTTAACCCCTTCCTGCTCAGTGTCATTAGTACAGTGTCAGTGCGTTTTATTAGCACCGATCACTGTATTAGTGTCATTGGGGATATCAGTGACACCAAGCACAGTTTGCCCCGCAGTGTCAGACTGCCCGCCACAGTCCTGCAATAATTTGCTGATCACCACCATTACTAGTATAAAAAAATTAAAATTTCAGTATCTATACTGCTATTTGAAGACGCTATAACTTTCACATGAGCCAATTAATTTACATGTATTGGGTGTTTTTTTTTTTTTTTTTTTTTTTTTTTTAGCAAAGACAATTTTTTTTTACTAGACATGTTTAATAGCAAAAAGTAAAAAATATATAGGTATTTTTCAAAATTGTCGTTCTTTTTTGTTCATAGGTCAAAAGATAAAAAACGTGAAGGAGATCAAAAACTACCGAAAGAAAGCTTTATTTGTGAGGGAAAAAAAAAAGAAGTAAATTTCATTTGGGTGCACCGTTGCATGACCGCACAATTGTCAGATAAAGTAACGCAGGGTCGTATCGCAAAAAATGGCCTGGTCTGGAAGGGGGGTAAATCCTCTGGAGGGCAAGTTGTTAAAGTAGAACTATAGGCAAAACTCTTTTTACCTGAGCCCCATCTGGATCCAGCGATGTGCAAGACAGCCTCGACTGGCCCAGTTCTCTTCCTCCTCAATGGCTGACACAGCAGTGGGAGCCATAGGCTCCCGCTACTGTATATAACAGCCAATAAGGAGAGAGCAGGGGGAGAGGCCGAGCCACGGCTGTGTGTAAATGGACACACAGAGAAGCAGCTCAGGAGACCCCATAGCAAGCTGCTTGCTATGGGGGCACTTGGCAGGAGGGAGGGGCCAGCAGTGCCAGTGAGGGACCTGAGAAGAGGAGGATCGGGGCTGCTCTGTGAAAAAAAACCACCATGTTTGTTATTTTAAAAAATTAAAAATCTTCCTTTACAATCACTTTAACCACTTGCCCTCCAGAAGATTTACCCCGTCCTGACCAGCCCATTTTTTACAATATGGCACTGCATTATTTTAACTGACAATTGCGTGGTCATGCAACGCTGCACTCAAATGAAATATATGTCCTTTTTTCCACACAAATGGAGCTTTCTTTCGGTGGTATTTGATCGCCTCTGCGGTTTTTATTTCTTATGCTATAAAAAAAAAATTCCAATTTTGACTTTTTGCTATTAAACATGTCCAGTAAAAAAATCTTTTTTAAAAATCAAATTCCGTCATAAATTAGGGCCAAAATGTATTGTGCTGCTAAAAAAAATCCCAATACATGTAAATTAATTGGTTTACTTTTACGTTATAGTGTCTACAAATGGCGGTACATATACTGGAATTTTTTTCTAATACTAGTAATGGCGGCGATCAGCAACTGAAAGCAGGACTGCGGGGGGCATTCTGACACTGGGGGGTGGGGGGGTATGTTGGGACGACTGACTGACTGCCACTGACACCCCCAATGACACAAATACAGCGATCAGTGCTAACTCCCTTCTCACTGGCCTGCCTCACCACAGGCTATCCCCACTTCAGTCGATCCTGAATACAGCGGCCAGACTCATTCACCTTACCAACCGCTCCATTTCCGCCACCCCCCTCTGCCAATCCCTCCACTGGCTTCCGATTGCCCAACGGATCAACTTCAAACTGCTAACACTGACGTACAAAGCTGTCCATAACACTGCCCCAAACTACATCACCGATCTGATATCCAAATACCACCCAAAACCCACTCTCTGCTCTTCACAAGACCTCCTACTCTCTAGTTCCCTGATCTCCTCCTCCCATGCCCGCCTCCAGGACTTCTCCAGGGCATCACCCATCCTCTGGAACTCCCTACCCCAATCCATCAGACTATCACCCACTCTCCTCTCCTTTAGGAGCACCCTAAAAACCCAACTCTTCAAGGAAGCCTACCCCACCCTCTGCTAACTGCAGATCTCCTCCACTCTTCCTACCACTCCATCCCCCACAGCTTTTCCTCCCGTACCACTATCCCCTCCCTCCTAGATTGTAAGCTCCAAGGAGCAAGGCCCTCGTACCCCTCGTGAATCGCACTGTATTGTTATTGTACTGTCTCATGTATTGTCTCCCAATGTAATGTACAGAGCTGAGCTAACTGTTGGCGCTATATAAATACTGTATAATAAAAAGCACTGACACTGTACTAATGGCACTTGGCAGGAAGGGGTTAACGTGGGGCGATCAAAGGGTTAACTGTGTGCTGTTTCACTGTGTGTGTGCTTTACACTGTAAGCACACTGCTTTGTATGGCTCTGCTATGCAGAGCCATACAAAGCAGTGAGCAGGAGCTGACAGGGGAGGGATCTGTGTTGTTCACATACAGGTCTCTACCCCGTCCATGTGCCGGCGGGGAATCATTGGCTGGGACCGGGGGATTTACAGCAGAGGCTGCGTGCGCCCCCTACCCGCAAATTCAAAATCACGCATATAAATACACGTGATTTTGCGCACCCTTTCCACCCTGTAGCAGTATTTCTGCTATAGGGTGCTGGGACCACGGTTAAACACTACAGCTAAATATTTCAGGAAATTTCTTTTATTGGACCCTTTCCCCGGGACAAACGTTGCAAGCTGCAATTTCTACCAAACTGCTTTGTTTGAGACATGCCAACTTTGGAAAACACCGGTGCTAAAACTAATGAATGGCAGCTAGTCTGCAAAGGACTTGCACCATTGGGACGGTCAGTCCTCTTGCAGTAATGGAAACAGATCTTGCTAATTGGACCATAGCATACCGATTGTCTCACAAGAGATCTTAAAAGGTACAAACTAAGAGGGATTTTGTAATGTAAATAAAGTTTCATGTCTTGGCTTCTAAAACTTACCTATAAGCTCGGCAATGCCTGTATGCATATCAAAGAATGGATCGGTAAACCAAAGGAGCCCGGTTCTGGCTGCAGGACTTGCTGATGGTCTCACACAGCAGTAGGTTCTACGATCCATCCTTGTCAGGGTATCCAGGTAGATTCCAGCTCACATCCATCACAATCTGGTCTGGGAGGAACTAAGTCCACAACTGCTGAACCCAGTCATCCTCCCTGCCACAGAAAAATAAAAGCTTCATAAAAACCACAGCAGACTGGCATTCTCTTGCTCAAAGCTGTAAGTAAACCCGCACTTTTCCCTTTGAAGAGGAAAGCAATGGGCGTGCCTTCCCAAGTAGCAGGCAATCTTTATTGCCCACTGTGTGTGTTCAGTCATCAGCTACAATGACTCTGCTCAGAGCTTACACAGGGGTGAGGACACCCCCCCAACCCCCTAATGTGAAAACTCTGGAGAAGGATATTTACCTGGAAAAGTGAAATGGATCCCCTCCGATATTATTTCCCCATTCCACAAACTACACAAGGCTTTGCCATAGTGTGAGGATGAGAGCACCTTAACACAGCGTTCCCACTCCAGACTGGACGGGACCATGTTGTAGATCTGGTTCTGTTAATGTTCTGTCCAGTTTCATTGTAATGCTGCCTAAAGCCATACCTACGAACGGTTCAGTGCTGCACAGACAGCTGCACAATAAAAACGCACAACACACTGACTAAAGGAGTAAAAACAAAAATGTCATATATTACAGTGTACCAATCCTTGGATGTGATGCATGCAGTAGATTTGGTGATCCTGCCAGTAACTCCCCTCCTGCATTGGAGTGCCCCTACTCTGGATGAAGGAGCACAGGTACACACAAGGAAAGCAGCACTGTCAGTTTGGGGGGAGGGGAGTGTTACATATACTAGCAGATTCTGATACACTAACAAATTGAAGCCAAACTTCAGCTCATACTGCCGCTACACAAGCAGTTACAGCAAAAGGAGGGATAAAGGTATTACGTTCATAAATAAAAGCGGACCATTGTAATCACCTCTGTCAGTGGAAAATGGTTTCAACAATGGAATTTCTACATTTGCAGTAGAGCTTGTTTTCTTGAAAAATGTTGCTGGGATTTTTTTAACCACTTGCCTACCAGGCACTTTTACCCCCTTCCTGCCCAGGCCAATTTTCAGCTTTCGGCGCTGTCACACTTTGAATGGCAATTGCCCAGTCATGCAACACTGTACCCATATGAAATTATTATCATTTAACACACACAGAGCTTTCTTTTGGTGGTATTTAAAAGAAAGGAAATATATAAGGAAGTGACAGGCGGGAGGTGGTTCTCTCGTTCTGGGAGGACATCACATGATATCCTCCCACTCTAACTGCACATGGGAGCCCCCCGGGCGGCACACGGCGATCAGTGGTGCGCTGTGTTCCTGGGACACAGCGGATCACCGATCAGAGGAAAGATCCGATGTCGTCGACTCTGTCATGTGATCAGATGTGTCCAATCACAGCTGATCGCATGTAAACAAGGAAATGCCGGTTATCGGCATTCCTCTCCTCACGCTGACAGCTCGTGAGAAGAGCAGAGCCAGTAAGCGGAATTCCTCAGACGGGACATGTACACTGATGATCAGTGCCCCGATGATCAGTGTAGCCCCATCAGTGCCACCTATCAGTGCCCATCAATGCCACATATCAGTGCCCATCTGAGCTGCCTTTCAGTGCCACCTATCAATTTCAGTCAGTGCCGCCGAACAGTTCCAGTCAGTGCTATATATGATTGCTGCCTTTCAGTGCCCATGAGTGGTGCCTGTCAATGCCCATCACTGATGCCTGTCAATGCCCATCAGTGCCACCTATCAGTGCCTCCTACTAAGTGCCCATCAGTGCAGCCTCATTAGCGCACATCAGTGAAGGAGAAAAATTACTTATTTACAACATTTTATAACAGAAACTAAGGAAAAACTTTTTTTTTTCCAAAATTTTGTCTTTTTTAGTTTGTTTAGCAAAAAAATAAAAAAAAACAGTGGTGATTAAATACCACCAAAAGACAGCTCTATTTGTCTCAAAAAATGGATATAAATTTCATATTGGATACAAATTAGGTAGCATCTGTGGTCAGTAGGAGGAATGGTGACTCATCATTGGTATAAGTGGGAGGAGTACTGTTCCCCGCCAGTGACCCCGCCCCTTTGTTTCCTTTAGCGGCCAGAATGACAGGTTCTTCTTGGAACTATAGTGAAGGAAAAAAAAGAAGTCGGTAATCACATTTAAAAACCGGCATTGACACATAGCGGCAGCCAGCGAGGGAACCTGAGTGTATACACTACTCCCTCACTGTATACACTGCTCCTCTCCTGCCCCCTCCCCCCTACAAAGAGGACCTGTCACTCATATACTATCACATAGGACTATTGGTCCTCTATGTGATGGCAATAAAATCATAAGTTAAAAAAAATAAACAAAAATACACATTATCCACTTGCCCTCCTGGGGATTTACCCCCCTTCCTGACCAGGCTATTTTTTGTGTTATGGCACTGCGTTACTTTAACTGACAATTGTGCGGTCATGCAATGCTGCACCCAAATTAAATTTACACCCTTTTTTCCCCACAAATAGAACTTTCTTTTGGTGGTATTTGATCCCCTGTGCATTTATTTTTTGCGCGATTAAAAAAAATACACTGAAAATTTTGAGAAAAAACAATATTTTTGACTTATTGCTATTAAGCATATCCAGTAAAAGAATTTTAGCCATAAATTTAGACTAAAATGTATTCTGCTACATGTCTTTGCCAAAAAAAAATCCCAATACGTGTAATTTAATTGGTTCACGTGAAGGTATACCGTTTACAAATGGCAGTATATATATACTGGGATTTTTTTTTAAATTATTATTAGTAAAGGTGATAATCAGTGACTTATAGCGGGACTGCGGCAGGCATTCTGACACCGGGGGGAACTGGCTTCATGTCACTGACATCCCCAGTGACACCAATACAGTGATCAGCCTGCCCCCTACCCGGAACTGCAAAACCACGTATATAGAAGTGATTTTGCACACCCGTGCCACCCTGTAACAGTACCTCTGCTATAGGGTGGACAGGATGCGGTTAAATAGAAATACAAAAAATAAATAAATTTGAGCCTCCCCACACATGCAGACATTTCAGTTTTCGGCCACGTACATTCTGAATTTTCAGTATCGGTTTTAGCACCTGAATTTTAATTTCGGTGCACCACTAATTGTTACCTTTGGGGAGCAGGAACCCGAATTTGACAGGTACCCGCTCCCACTTCTGGTGCGATTGCCTAAGACGATCGGAAGCAGAAGATCTCCTCCTCCCTCCCTCCCCGTAGTCTTCTGGGACACGTGACAGGTCCCAGAAGACTACGGGACCATTCACAAAGTGCAGCGGGCACCCGGCTGTGAAGCCGCAAGCTGTCACAGCCGGCTGACCACACTGATGATGCCGAGGACCAAGGGACAGGTAAGTGTCTGTATTTTAAAAGTCAGCAGATACAGTTTTTGGAGCTGCTGACTTTTATTTTTTTTTTTATTCCACTGGAACTCGGCTTTAAGTGTGTTAGACCCAACGGGAATGAAGGGGTTTCATGTCTGGAGAGTTCCTTCAGGCACACGGGTGAGGTACAGGACAAGGGAAGAGTGTTGTGGAGCTCTTTGTTTATGGATAGAAACACTCCAGGAACAAGTGTGAATATTGCAGCACTTTGATACAAGTTGAGTCCAAATTGCACCCCCTTGCCGGCAATGGAACCGTTCATATCGCAGAGACTCATATTGCAGCGATTATGAATAAGGTCCCTACACTACTTTTTGCTGATTTCATTGCAACTTGCATAGACTTCTGTTATATGAGGTTGCAATCCGCAATGAAATCGGCAGTGCAAATCGCACTGATATGCGGCTTGGAAATGGCGCTGAAGTAGTGTGATTTCAGTGCCGCACCAGTGCGATCCGGGGCTCACTGGATTGTTGTGCAGCACTTTGACACAATTTGGACATCATTTTTAAAGCAGAATTCTGGGTAAAAATGATTTTTTTTCCCCGTTCAGTGGAGCTGTGCAGGTCAGGTAAGTATGAGCTTTGTGCTCACCCCCAGAATAAACAAGCAGCTGATCCATGCAGTGGGGGGGCAAACATTTGTGACCGCAATCCTGCTTTAAAGTAGAAGTATAGGCAACATGTTTGGGAGGGTTAGAACCCGTCAGATTATTGTCATCTGTGCCCCATTGGGGAGATTTCCCTCCACTTCCTGTCCCATAGCCAAAACAGGAAGTGAGAGGAAATCCCTCCAAATTAAGGGAAACCCTTGCGCCCCCCCCCCCCCCCCCCCGGAGTCCCCATTGGAAGATCCCCCCTCTATTACTTTTCTGGGGACAACCCAAAAT
Organism: Staurois parvus; assembly: GCF_062004578.1. Taxonomy (NCBI): domain Eukaryota; kingdom Metazoa; phylum Chordata; class Amphibia; order Anura; family Ranidae; genus Staurois; species Staurois parvus. The sequence continues at coordinate 555,502 of NW_028318346.1, read as the reverse complement.
TTGGGCTTTTCTTTTACTCTCCCCATTGATGATAATGGTAACCAGGAGAAATAGAGGGGGGATCTCCCTAACGGGGACATAGACAGCAAGAAAAACCAGACAGAGGCTCTAGTCCTTCTCCACTCTGTCCAAAACTAAACTAACTACTTTCTCCTTTAGTTACAATTTCATTGTTTGTAATATTTGGATGTTTTTTATTCTGCAATGATTGTATTACACGGATCTCTTTATGAAGAGCGGAGGAGGGGCGTGGAATTCTTATTGGGGGGGATTAGAGCTCTGGATTCATTTCCTTTATGATTGGCTGACATCAGGGGGGGTCTGACACAGCTGCTGGGGGGTTATTGGGGGGCTTTCTGCACAGTGCCATGTTACTATGGACAGGTGGGGGGGGGGTAGTTGAGAAATCACTGGGGGGGGGGGGGGGGGGAGTTGAGGAAACACTGGGGGGAGACAAGTGATGGTGGAGCTCCAGCTGTCTGTCCATCACCATACATAATATACCCCCCAACACCGACTCCTCCATGAGGCACCTCCCAGCCTCTCCCTCCCCCCAGCAGTCTGACCTCCTCAGCCGGGCTCTCCCCGGTCGCCATGACTCCCGCCCGTATCTCTGGCTTCCCCTCACTCCCACATTCTTCTCTCCTCTCCGTTAGATAAAATGGCCACCAGAGGGTAGAAAGCACAACTCTATCATGTGTATTGGAGCTGATTGGGAAGGGAGACATCTATGGCGGGAGGCGGTATTACCGCTATGGCACAATCACACCTAGTGACATCTTGTGGCCGCTTTTATGAATAACCGTTAAACTGACCAAATGACTGGATTTCTATGGAAAATCAAGAAAATTATATCAAATTTATCATTGGGTACAAGTGTCAGTCAAAAAAACTAGGCCGGAAAAGTGACAGCTGGTGTGAGGTGGCAGGCTGTGATTGGCTGATTGGCAGGAAGACAGGTTAGCTCCGCCCCCAGGCTGCATCTCACCTCAATGCTGCCCTGCTTGCCGAGCAATACACAGCATCAGAGCGTGTCTCCTGCGACTGACAGAGATTATCGCCATTTATACGGATTTCTATTCCTATTATCACTACTATATAATTCTTTATATTATTAGTGGTAATATTTCAGATTTTTAGCTATTTGCAGGTCATCCAGCACCACCAGGATGCCTCGACCTTCACGACGCCCATCCCGTGGAAGGTCTTCACATCAGGAGGACGGAGAGTCTCCCATCGCCCATCGGACGAGGTCCAGAGTCCAGCGTCATCGGAGACGGGAGGAGGCCTCCACCCACCGGAGCCGCTCACCAAGAGAGCACGCCAGGGCCCCTGAGCACCGCCCACCTCCGGCCATGGTACAGCGTGCCAGGGCCCCTGAGCACCACCCACCTCCGGCCATGGTACAGCGTGCCAGGGCCCCTGAGCACCACCCACCTCCGGCCATGGAGCAGCGCGTCGAGGAGGAGGTAATTGCGTGTCCCATTTGTTTGGCAGGTTATGAAGATGGAGAGGACACGACCATCCTGGCCTGCTCTCACGAGTTCCACACCAGCTGCATCTACCGTTGGCTTGTAGAGAGCAACACTTGTCCAATCTGCCGGGCTGCTATTCTCAACCTGCAAGACGACCAGCCATTCCTCCCTGGGGATGTACACCAAGCCATCATTGGAGACATGCAGATTGGGTATATCATTGATGATGATGGTGCTATAGAATTGCAATATATTGTGTTCCATAGGTTGTAACATCTTTTTTCAAATGCCTGGATGACATCAGCTATGTTTGTAATGTATATGAGAAATGTTGTGTATATAATATTTTTTTCAAATTATATATCACTATTAATATTATTATTATATAACATACACGTTTAGCTGATTTAGCCATGCTTGTTGTAGTTATAGCATTTAATTCTTTGAAAAAAACAAAAGGAAAAAAAAAAAAAAAAAAATTAAAAAAAATATTTTTTATTATTATATATTCTTAGCCATTTTATGATTGTATTAGTTATAATATTTAATGCTTTGAAAAAAAAATGAAAAACAAAAAATTTATTATTATTAATTTATATTATTAGCTGTTTTATGATTGTAGTAAAATATTTAATGCCTTGAAAATTAAAAAAAAAAAAAATTATAATTATTATTAGCTGTTTTGTTATTGTAGTAGTTATAGTATTTCATGCTTTGAAAACATGGCCGGATCTAGGGGGGTGCTGGGGTGGGCTGTGCCTTGCCAGATTTCAGTTGTGCCGCCCAAGACTGCTGAGTTCCTTACCCACACTCAGAGGCGGGACACAGTTTCAGTACTTGTCCCTATCTCCTCCAAGGACCCCTTATCTCCCACAGCAGTAAATGTAGATTGGGGGGGGGGGTAATGAAACTGTGTACAGCCCCATGGTCAGAGCGATCCTGTGTCATCAGCTATATGGAGCAGCTCTGTTCTGACAGGAGGAGGGGGCAGAGCACAGAACCGCTCATCCAGACTGTAAGTTGGGAGGATGGGGGCTTAGGGGGAGATTTGTGCTTGGCTAGGAAATTTGAGAGGAAGGTGGATGTGTGCATGGAGGGATGATTTTTTTGGGTAATTGGATGAGGGAATTGGGGGCATTGGAGGCTGGATTGGGAGGCAAAGATTTGTGATGGGATTGGGGTTTATGCAGGGAGGAGGGGGAAATTTTGCATTGTTGTTTGGGGAAAAATTTGGCTAGCAGACAGAAGTTATGCTTGGAGTGAACATGCTGATTCGTCCTCTTTTTTCTTTTTTTTGGGTGGGGGGGGGAATTTATTCTGAGACATGATGCTCACACATGGGGGGGGGCTTAGTTTGTCATCATCGCCCTGGGAGCTAGACAACCTTGTCCTGGCACCACACGCAGGGCAGTCAATAGATCTCCTCTTCCCCGCTCAACACATTGCTGAAATCGAATTCCCTTACAGACACAGCCTCGGTGTACAGTGTATAACTGGCTGCTATGTTGCAGTACTGACCCTGTCCTCTCCTCTTCTGGCCCCTTGTCCTCTACCCTGCTGACCCTCTGTCCACCATCCTGATGACCCTCTGTACCCTGCCCTGCTGACCCCTGTACACTGCCCTTCTGACCACTGTCATCTGTCCTGCTGACACCTTTATCCTGCCCTACCTTTGCCCTGATAACCCCTGCTGACCTCCCATCCTCTGCCTGCTGACCCCTATCCTGTGCCTTACTGAACCTCTGTATACTGCCCCACTGACTCTTGTATGCTCCCATGCTGATCTCCCATCCTCTGCCCTGCTGACCCTTATTTTGTCCCCTACTGACCGCCTGTACACTGCCCTACTGAGTCTTGTACACTCCCCTGCTGACCTATCATCCTCTGTCCTGCTAACCCCTTTTACACTGCCCTGCTAACCCTTGTACACTGCCTTGATGACCCGCTGTAAACTGCCCTACAAACTAATGGCCTCTGTACTCCGCCCTAAAAACTGCTGTCTCTATCTCTCTGCCCTGCTGGCCCCTCTGTACGCTGCCCTACTGACTTCCATACACTGCCCTGTCAAACTCGCATCTTCTGCCCCCCTCATGTTTTTTACTGCGCCCCCACATCAGACAGGCTAGATCAGGCCCTGTTGAAAAAAAAAAGAGATTGCACTGGTATTGTTTATACTATTATTATTAATAATATTATTATATATTTTTAGCATTTTTCAGGATTGTAGTAGTTATAGTAGCTGATTCTTTGGAAAAAAAAAAATTATACAATTATACTGGTAGTGTTTATATTATTATGATTATTATTACTATTGTTAAAAAAAAAAATTACACTGGTATTGTTTTTATTACTATTATTATGATTATTAACCGGTTGCCAACCAGCCACAGTACATTTACTGCGGCAGGGTGGCACTACTGTGCACAATCACGTATATATACGTGATTCGCGCTTCCAATGTTTTCGCGAACAGGGGGCGCGCACGCGCCCGCCGACCCGCGGGTGTCATAATTCGATCCCCGTGGGATCATTCGATCTTGGCCAGTGATGTCCGGCTGAAGTTGAATGATCGGTCCCTGTCCTATCCTGTCCTGTGTTGACAGTTACACAGGACAAGATATGATGTCAATCTTCTCCGCCTGGGCACATTCTGTCTCAGAGAGAGAAGACATACAAAACGTGAGTACAAAGCGCTACACTAACACTTAGAAAACACCTAGGTCACATTTAACCCATTGATTTCCTCCCCAGTTAACCCCTTCACTGCCCAGTCACCAATGTCATTATTTACAGTGTACAGATTTTTTGCTGATCACTGTATTAGTGTCACTGGCGACTTACGATAGTGTTAGCGTCAGTTATCACCCCTCCCAGATAGCGTCAGATTGCCCGATAGTACACCAGTAATAACATTTAACCCCTTGATTGCCAGGAACACACTCAATTGCACACTAAACCTCCATTGCTAGTATAGTGTCTGAACGGATCAATATCTTTGATCAGATCAGCGCTATACCAGCGTTCACATTAGAATAGCATCCCCAAAAACGCAGAGTTAGAGGGATCAGCCCCGACACCTGCCAGGACCTGCGTTTAGCCTCTCTGCTCCCCTTCTCCACCAGCAAGTGCAGCGTCATTAGACAACTGTCACTTGATACATTATACACAAAACCGCAGTGTTCACAAAATCAGGCCTGATCTCTGTTAGCACTTGTTGGTAAATTTTTTGTAGCGGTTCAAGCAGTCTGACAGCCAGGCGCTCTAGGTACCTATAAATTTAGTGGCCAAAATGTCCAACCAAAGGTACACTAGTGAAAAGGCCTACAGGATTCTGAGCATGTCAGGTGAGAGCGAAGGGGAAGATTCACTGACAGAATCCGCCTCAGAGTGCCAGTACTAGTGCTGCGCTACCTTTTGGTGAACTGGCGAGCACCAGCGGCCTAGTACGTCCTGGGCTTATGCATACCCGCACTGCAGTATTACTTGGTGACGTGTCGAGTCCCATAACCGCAGTACAAGCTGGTGCGGTGGCGAGCACAAGTAGTGTCCCGCGGCCACCAAGAATTCGCACACAGGCCCGTAGAGCCCCTAGTATCCTTCCGGAAAAATCGTTTTTTTTTTGTTGTCACATTTGTTATTGTTCTACTTTTACTGTTTTATTGTTAACCATTACTGTTTTCTTTGCAGGAATGCTTTCAGCTGCAGCACTGACCTGTTTATTCTGACAGCAACAGGAACTTGCTCTCAGAATATACATAAATCAGTGTGGGCAGCGCTGTTGGATGAGATTTTTCATCCGCAGTTTAAAAAAAGAACATATATGCCGAAGCATGGGGGCCTGGGGTGGCCAGTGGGTGGATGGCCCCTATGCTTCGGCATATATCTTTTAAAATATTTGTTGGCACATTTCATGTGTGCCCACCATTAGAAGTGGGTGGATGCAGGGAGGTATTCTAATGGTGGGCATACCACCACACACTTTTTCTTGCAGAGATATTTCAATTAAAAAGTTGTTTTATTGAGTTACTGTTTTATTGTTAACCATTGCTGTTTTCTTTGCAGGAATGTCAAACTGCAGCACCGACTTGTTTATTCTGACAGCAACAGGGTCTTGCTTTGAGAATATACATAAGTAGGTGTGTGCAGTGCTGTCGGATGAGCTTTTTCATCCGCAGTTCAAAAAAGAGCATATATGCCGAAGCAAGGGGGCCTGGGGTGGCCAGTGGGTGGATGGCCCCTATGCTTCGGCATATATATTTTATAATCTTTGTTGGCACATTTCATGTGTGCCCACCATTAGAAGTGGGTGGATGCAGGGAGGTATTCTAATGGTGGGCATACCACACACTTTTTCTGGCAGAGATTTCTTCTCTTTTTTTCTATTCAGCCCACAGGCTGCATAACAAAAAAAAAAAAGAAAAGAACATAGCATATACACCCAACAAGGACCAGCAACATACTGGTACATCACTGGATTTTGAATGGTTATACCAGGGTGATGCATGCAGCTGCAGGCATCATCCTGGTATCGTTTTTGTCAGCTGGCGATCGACTTTCATGTAAAAGCAATCCTAGTGGCTAATTAGCTGCAGGATTGCTTTTACAAGCAGCGGGAGAAAATGCCCCCTCCCTCGCTGCCTTCCACGGCCTTTTCGGGCAGTCCCGTGCCATCAGGGGAATCTGAGAATGCAGCCGTTGTTTCTCCCAGCTGACCATGGAGCTGATTGGAGACCAGAAAGGTGCCAATCATCTCTATAGTCTAAGAAATCAGAAGCAAACGAGCATTTCATCACTTCAGTTGCGCAGGATACAAACAGCGCCATTTGTAAATTGGGAAAGCATCTGATCACACCGATCTTGGTGAGATTACATAATGTAAGGGCAGAAGAGATATCTAGAGTCTGATAGACCCCAGATTTCCCAAAAAAGAATATATGACAATGCCCATTGAAGTTATAGGGGATATTTGAATTCCCTGTGATAGTATTCAAAGTGCTCAAAAAAAAAAAAAATGAAAGGGACAGTGTAAAAATAATTAAATAAATCAAAATAACTAAAAAAAAAAATACCCTTGCCCCCCCCCACACACGCGCACACCTGCGTTCGTGAGCATGACCTTGTGCCAGTATGGAAACAGCGGCTGCACCATGCATGTGAGGTATCGCAACAAACGTCGGATCAAGGGCAGTAATTCTAGCACTAGACCTCCTCTGTAAATCTAAAATGGGAGCTTGTAAAGGCTTTTAAAGCGCTGTCTATAGATATTAAAAATGTATGCAGTTTGTTGCCACTGTGCGGGGCATGCGCAGTTTTAAAACACGTCATGTTTGGTATCTATTTACTCAGCATAGCATCATCTTTTATATCTTACCAAATAATTGGCCAATATATTTTGTTTTTGCGCATTAAAATGAAAAAAAGTGTATTATTTAAAATAAAATTGCGTTTGAAAATTCGCTGTGTGAGTATTATGTGAGATAAAAAATTGAAGCACCCACCATTTTATTCACTAGGTTGTCTGCTTTTGAAAAATATATAATGTTTGGGAGTTCAAGTTAATTTCATAGCAAAAATACTGATTTTTTTCAGGTGAACAAAAAGTGGCAGAAAAGGTTTGGTCTTCAGGTGGTTAGAAGAGTGAGTGATGTGTGGCATAAAATTCAAATGCTGGGCATAAAATGCCCCCACCCCCCAAAATGACCCCTTTTTGTTAAGTAGACACCCCAAACTATTTGCTGAGAGGCATGTTGAATCAATAGAAGAATTTATTTTTTTACCACAAGTTTTTGGAAAATGACAAAAAAATAAATACATTTTATTACACATAATTGTCATTTTAATAATTTATTGCTCACACATGCCATAGGTATATGTGGAATTACTCCCCAAAATACATTCTGCTACTTGTCCCGAGCATGGGGGTACCACATGTGAGATATTTGTTGGTAGTCTAGTCAAGTACAGGACCCCAAAATCCAATAAGCACCTTCAGGATTTTAAAGGGCTTCATTTCCTCATTACACTTCCTGACTACTTATCACAGTGTTGGAGGCCCTGAAATGCCAGAATAGAACCAAACCCCCCAAATGACTCATTTTTGCAAAGTAGACACCCCAAAGAATTTGATAAGAAACATGGTGAATCATTTTGCAGATCTCGTTTGTTGCCACAAGTTTTTGGAAAATAAAGAAAGAAAACAAAAACATATTTTTTCTTTTCTTTCTTTATATTTCAAAACCTTGTGAGAAAAAATTAGATCTGCAAAATACTCACCATGCCTCTTTTTAAATTCTTGGAGTGTCTACTTTCCAAAAAGGGGTCATTGGGGGGGGGGGGGGGGGGTTGGTGCTATCCTGGCATTTCAAGGCCTCCAAAACTGTGATAGGTAGTGAGGAAGTGAAATGAAGAAGTTACACACCTTCAGGCTTTCAAAGTGGTCATTGGATTTCAGGCTCCTGTATGTGACTAGGCTCCCAAAAAGTCTCACACATGTGGAATCCCCATACTCAGTAGAAGTAGCAGAATGTATTTTGGGGTGTAATTCAACATATACCCATGGCTTTTGTGAGCAATATATCATTTAAGAGACAACTTTGTATAAAAAAAAACTGTTTTTGTCACAAAAACTTGTGGAAAAAAAAATTTCCATTGACTCATATGCCTCTCAGCAGATAGCTTAGGGTGTCTAATTTCCGAAAAGGGGTCATTTGGGGGTGTTGGACTATCCTGGTATTTTAGCACCTCAAGAAATGTGATAGGCAGTCAGAAAGTAAAAACTGTGTAAATTTCAAATTATCTATACCATAGTTTGTAGATGCTATAACTTTCACACAAAGCAATCAATATACACTTATTGGGATTTTTTTTACCAAAAACATGTAGCAGAATATATTTTGGCCCAAATTTATGATGAAATTTTAGTTTTTTGGATATTTTTTGACAGAAAAGAGAAAATACTGGGGTTTTTTTGCGTTTTATTTTTTATAGCGCAAAAAATAAAAAGCGCACAGGTGATCAAATACCACTGAAAGAAAGCTCTATTCGTGGGGTGAGCATGCTGATTCGTCCTCTTTTATTTGGGTGGGGGGGTGGGAATTTATGCTGAGACATGATGCTCACACATGGGGGGTCTTAGTTTGTCATCTTCGCCCTGGGAGCTAGACAACCTTGTCCTGGCACCACACGCAGGGAAGTCAATAGATCTCCTCTTCCCCGCTCAACACATTGCTGAAATCGAATTCCCTTACAGACACAGCCTTGATGTACAGTGTATAACTGGCTGCTATGTTGCAGTACTGACCCTGTCCTCTCCTCTTCTGGCCCCTTGTCCTCTACCCTGCTGACCCTCTGTCCAATATTCCTGCTGACCCTCTGTACCCTGCCCTGCTGACCCCTGTACACTGCCCTTCTGACCACTGTCATCTGTCCTGCTGACACCTTTATCCTGCCCTACCTTTGCACTGATAACCCCTGCTGACCTCCCATCCTCTGCCTGCTGACCCCTATCCTGTGCCTTACTGAACCTCTGTATACTGCCCCACTGACTCTTGTATGCTCCCATGCTGATCTCCCATCCTCTGCCCTGCTGACCCTTATTTTGTCCCCTGCTGACCTATCATCCTCTGTCCTGCTAACCCCTTTTACACTGCCCTGCTAACCCTTGTACACTGCCTTGATGACCCGCTGTAAACTGCCCTACAAACTAATGGCCTCTGTACTCCGCCCTAAAAACTGCTGTCCCTATCTCTCTGCCCTGCTGGCCCCTCTGTACGCTGCCCTACTGACTTCCATACACTGCCCTGTCAAACTCGCATCTTCTGCCCCCCTCATGTTTTTTACTGCGCCCCCACATCAGACAGGCTAGATCAGGCCCTGTTGAAAAAAAAAAGAGATTGCACTGATATTATTTATACTATTATTATTAATAATATTATAATATATTTTTAGCTTTTTTTTAGGATTGTAGTAGTTATAGTAGCTGATTCTTTGGAAAAAAAAATTATACAATTATACTGGTAGTGTTTATATTATTATGATTATTATTACTATTGTTAAAAAAAAAATTACACTGGTATTGTTTTTATTACTATTATTATGATTATTATTATTAACAACCGGTTGCCGACCAGCCACAGTACATTAACTGTGGCAGGGTGGCACTACTGTGCACAATCACGTATATATACACGTGATTCGCGCTTCCAATGTTTTCGAGAACAGGGGGCGCGCGCACGCGCCCGCCGACCCGCGGGTGTCATAATTCGATCCCCGTGGGATCATTCGATCTTGGCCAGTGATGTCCGGCTGAAGTTGAATGATCGGTCCCTGTCCTATCCTGTCCTGTGTTGACAGTTACACAGGACAAGATATGATGTCAATCTTCTCTGCCTGGGCACATTCTGTCCCAGAGAGAGAAGACATACAAAACGTGAGTACAAAGCGCTACACTAACACTTAGAAAACACCTAGGTCACATTTAACCCATTGATTTCCTCCCCAGTTAACCCCTTCACTGCCCAGTCACCAATGTCATTATTTACAGTGTACAGATTTTTTGCTGATCACTGTGTTAGTGTCACTGGCGACTTACGATAGTGTTAGCGTCAGTTATCACCCCTCCCAGATAGCGTCAGATTGCCCGATAGTACACCAGTAATAACATTTAACCCCTTGATTGCCAGGAACACGCTCAATTGCACACTAAACCTCCTTTGCTAGTATAGTGTCTGAACGGATCAATATCTTTGATCAGATCAGCGCTATACCAGCGTTCACATTAGAATAGCATCCCCAAAAACGCAGCGTTAGAGGGATCAGCCCCGACACCTGCCAGGACCTGCGTTTAGCCTCTCTGCTCCCCTTCTCCACCAGCAAGTGCAGTGTCATTAGACAACTGTCACTTGATACATTACACACAAAACCGCAGTGTTCACAGAATCAGGCCTGATCTCTGTTAGCACTTGTTGGTAAATTTTTTGTAGCGGTTCAAGCAGTCTCTGACAGCCAGGCGCTCTAGGTACCTATAAATTTAGTGGCCAAAATGTCCAACCAAAGGTACACTAGTGAGAAGGCCTACAGGATTCTGAGCATGTCAGGTGAGAGCGAAGGGGAAGATTCACTGACAGAATCCGCCTCAGAGTGCCAGTACTAGTGCTGCGCTACCTTCTGGTGAACTGGCGAGCACCAGCGGCCTAGTACGTCCTGGGCTTATACATACCCGCACTGCAGTATTACTTGGTGACGTGTCGAGTCCCATAACCGCAGTACAAGCTGGTGCGGTGGTGAGCACAAGTAGTGTACCGCGGCCACCAAGAATTCGCACACAGGCCCGTAGAGCCCCTAGTATCCTTCCGGAAAAATCGTTTTTTTTTGTTGTCACATTGGTTATTGTTCTACTTTTACTGTTTTATTGTTAACCATTACTGTTTTCTTTGCAGGAATGCTTTCAGCTGCAGCACTGACCTGTTTATTCTGACAGCAACAGGAACTTGCTCTCAGAATATACATAAATCAGTGTGGGCAGCGCTGTTGGATGAGATTTTTCATCCGCAGTTTAAAAAAAGAACATATATGCCGAAGCATGGGGGCCTGGGGTGGCCAGTGGGTGGATGGCCCCTATGCTTCGGCATATATCTTTTATAATATTTGTTGGCACATTTCATGTGTGCCCACCATTAGAAGTGGGTGGATGCAGGGAGGTATTCTAATGGTGGGCATACCACCACACACTTTTTCTTGCAGAGATATTTCAATTAAAAAGTTGTTTTATCGAGTTACTGTCTTATTGTTAACCATTGCTGTTTTCTTTGCAGGAATGTCAAACTGCAGCACCGACTTGTTTATTCTGACAGCAACAGGGTCTTGCTCTGAGAATATACATAAGTAGGTGTGTGCAGTGCTGTCGGATGAGCTTTTTCATCCGCAGTTCAAAAAAGAGCATATATGCCGAAGCATGGGGGCCTGGGGTGGCCAGTGGGTGGATGGCCCCTATGCTTCGGCATATATATTTTATAATATTTGTTGGCCCATTTCATGTGTGCCCACCATTAGAAGTGGGTGGATGCAGGGAGGTATTCTAATGGTGGGCATACCACACACTTTTTCTGGCAGAGATTTCTTCTCTTTTTTTCTATTCAGCCCACAGGCTGCATAACAAAAAAAAAAAAAGTAAAGAACATAGCATATACACCCAACAAGGACCAGCAACGTACTGGTACATCACTGGATTTTGAATGGTTATACCAGGGTGATGCATGCAGCTGCAGGCATCATCCTAGTATCGTTTTTTTCAGCTGGCGATCGGCTTTCATGTAAAAGCAATCCTAGTGGCTAATTAGCTGCAGGATTGCTTTTACAAGCAGTGGGAGAAAATGCCCCCTCCCTCGCTGCCTTCCACGGCCTTTTCGGGCAGTCCCGTGCACCCAGATTTCCCAAAAAAGAATATATGACAATGCCCATTGAAGTTATAGGGGATATTTGAATTCCCTGTGATAGTATTCAAAGAGATCAAAAAAAAAAAAAAAAATGAAAGGGACAGTGTAAAAATAATTAAATAAATCAAAATAACAAAAAAAAAAATACCCTTGACCCCCCACACACGCGCACACCTGCGTTGAAGCACCCACCATTTTATTCACTAGGTTGTCTGCTTTTGAAAAATATATAATGTTTGGGAGTTCAAATTAATTTCATAGCAAAAATACAGATTTTTTTCAGGTGAACAAAAAGTGGCAGAAAAGCCTTGGTCTTCAGGTGGTTAGAAGAGTGAGTGATGTGTGGCATAAACTTCAAATGCTGGGCATAAAATGCCCCCACCCCCCAAAATGACCCCTTTTTGTTAAGTAGACACCCCAAACTATTTGCTGAGAGGCATGTTGAATCAATAGAAGAATTTATTTTTTTACCACAAGTTTTTGGAAAATGACAAAAAAATAAATACATTTTATTACACATAATTGTCATTTTAATAATTTATTGCTCACACATGCCATAGGTATATGTGGAATTACTCCCCAAAATACATTCTGCTACTTGTCCCGAGCATGGGGGTACCACATGTGAGATATTTGTTGGTAGTCTAGTCAAGTACAGGACCCCAAAATCCAATAAGCACCTTCAGGCTTTTAAAGGGCTTTATTTCCTCATTACACTTCCTGACTACTTATCACAGTGTTGGAGGCCCTGAAATGCCAGAATAGAACCAAACCCCCCAAATGACTCATTTTTGGAAAGTAGACACCCCAAAGAATTTGATAAGAAACATGGTGAATCATTTTGCAGATCTCGTTTGTTGCCACAAGTTTTTGGAAAATAAAGAAAGAAAACAAAAACATATTTTTTCTTTTCTTTTTTTATATTTCAAAACCTTGTGAGAAAAAATTAGATCTGCAAAATACTCACCATGCCTCTTTTTAAATTCTTGGAGTATCTACTTTCCAAAAAGGGGTCATTTGGGGGGGGGTGGGTGGGGGGGTTGGTGCTATCCTGGCATTTCAGGGCCTCCAAAACTGTGATAGGTAGTGAGGAAGTGAAATGAAGAAGTTACACACCTTCAGGCTTTCAAAGTGGTCATTGGATTTCAGGCTCCTGTATGTGGCTAGGCTCCCAAAAAGTCTCACACATGTGGAATCCCCATACTCAGTAGAAGTAGCTGAATGTATTTTGGGGTGTAATTCAACATATACCCATGGCTTTTGTGAGCAATATATCATTTAAGAGACAACTTTGTAGAAAAAAAAACTGTTTTTGTCACAAAAACTTGTGGAAAAAAAAAATTTCCATTGACTCATATGCCTCTCAGCAGATAGCTTAGGGTGTCTAATTTCCGAAAAGGGGTCATTTGGGGGTGTTGGACTATCCTGGTATTTTAGCACCTCAAGAAATGTGATAGGCAGTCAGAAAGTAAAAACTGTGTAAATTTCAAATTATCTATACCATAGTTTGTAGATGCTATAACTTTCACACAAAGCAATCAATATACACTTATTGGGATTTTTTTTACCAAAAACATGTAGCAGAATATATTTTGGCCCAAATTTATGATGAAATTTTAGTTTTTTGGATATTTTTTGACAGAAAAGAGAAAATACTGGGGTTTTTTTTCGCGTTTTATTTTTTATAGCGCAAAAAATAAAAAGCGCACAGGTGATCAAATACCACTGAAAGAAAGCTCTATTCGTGGGGTGAGCATGCTGATTCGTCCTCTTTTTTTGGGTGGGAATTTATGCTGAGACATGATGCTCACACATGGGGGGGGGGGGGGCTTAGTTTGTCATCTTCGCCCTGGGAGCTAGACAACCTTATCCTGGCACCACACGCAGGGCAGTCAACAGATCTCCTCTTCCCCGCTCAACACATTGCTGAAATCGAATTCCCTTACAGACACAGCCTCGATGTACAGTGTATAACTGGCTGCTATGTTGCAGTACTGACCCTGTCCTCTCCTCTTCTGGCCCCTTGTCCTCTACCCTGCTGACCCTCTGTCCACCATCCCGCTGACCCTCTGTACCCTGCCCTGCTGACCCCTGTACACTGCCCTTCTGACCACTGTCATCTGTCCTGCTGACACCTTTATCCTGCCCTACCTTTGCCCTGATAACCCTTGCTGACCTCCCATCCTCTGCCTGCTGACCCCTATCCTGTGCCTTACTGAACCTCTGTATACTGCCCCACTGACTCTTGTATGCTCCCATGCTGATCTCCCATCCTCTGCCCTGCTGACCCTTATTTTGTCCCCTACTGACCGCCTGTACACTGCCCTACTGAGTCTTGTACACTCCCCTGCTGACCTATCATCCTCTGTCCTGCTAACCCCTTTTACACTGCCCTGCTAACCCTTGTACACTGCCTTGATGACCCGCTGTAAACTGCCCTACAAACTAATGGCCTCAGTACTCCGCCCTAAAAACTGCTGTCCCTATCTCTCTGCCCTGCTGGCCCCTCTGTACGCTGCCCTACTGACTTCCATACACTGCCCTGTCAAACTCGCATCTTCTGCCCCCCTCATGTTTTTTACTGCGCCCCCACATCAGACAGGCTAGATCAGGCCCTGTTGAAAAAAAAAAGAGATTGCACTGGTATTGTTTATACTATTATTATTAATAATATTATTATATATTTTTAGCTTTTTTTAGGATTGTAGTAGTTATAGTAGCTGATTCTTTGGAAAAAAAAAATTATACAATTATACTGGTAGTGTTTATATTATTATGATTATTATTACTATTGTTAAAAAAAAAAAAATTACACTGGTATTGTTTTTATTACTATTATTATGATTATTAACCGGTTGCCAACCAGCCACAGTACATTTACTGCGGCAGGGTGGCACTACTGTGCACAATCACGTATATATACGTGATTCGCGCTTCCAATGTTTTCGCGAACAGGGGGCGCGCACGCGCCCGCCGACCCGCGGGTGTCATAATTCGATCCCCGTGGGATCATTCGATCTTGGCCAGTGATGTCCGGCTGAAGTTGAATGATCGGTCCCTGTCCTATCCTGTCCTGTGTTGACAGTTACACAGGACAAGATATGATGTCAATCTTCTCCGCCTGGGCACATTCTGTCCCAGAGAGAGAAGACATACAAAACATACAAAAGTGCTACACTAACACTTAGAAAACACCTAGGTCACATTTAACCCATTGATTTCCTCCCCAGTTAACCCCTTCACTGCCCAGTCACCAATGTCATTATTTACAGTGTACAGATTTTTTGCTGATTACTGTATTAGTGTCACTGGCGACTTACGATAGTGTTAGCGTCAGTTATCACCCCTCCCAGATAGCGTCAGATTGCCCGATAGTACACCAGTAATAACATTTAACCCCTTGATTGCCAGGAACACACTCAATTGCACACTAAACCTCCTTTGCTAGTATAGTGTCTGAACGGATCAATATCTTTGATCAGATCAGCGCTATACCAGCGTTCACATTAGAATAGCATCCCCAAAAACGCAGCGTTAGAGGGATCAGCCCCGACACCTGCCAGGACCTGCGTTTAGCCTCTCTGCTCCCCTTCTCCACCAGTAAGTGCAGTGTCATTAGACAACTGTCACTTGATACATTACACACAAAACCGCAGTGTTCACAGAATCAGGCCTGATCTCTGTTAGCACTTGTTGGTAAATTTTTTGTAGCGGTTCAAGCAGTCTCTGACAGCCAGGCGCTCTAGGTACCTATAAATTTAGTGGCCAAAATGTCCAACCAAAGGTACACTAGTGAAAAGGCCTACAGGATTCTGAGCATGTCAGGTGAGAGCGAAGGGGAAGATTCACTGACAGAATCCGCCTCAGAGTGCCAGTACTAGTGCTGCGCTACCTTCTGGTGAACTGGCGAGCACCAGCGGCCTAGTACGTCCTGGGCTTATACATACCCGCACTGCAGTATTACTTGGTGACGTGTCGGGTCCCATAACCGCAGTAAAAGCTGGTGCGGTGGCGAGCACAAGTAGTGTCCCGCGGCCACCAAGAATTCGCACACAGGCCCGTAGAGCCCCTAGTATCCTTCCGGAAAAATAGTTTTTTTTTGTTGTCACATTTGTTATTGTTCTACTTTTACTGTTTTATTGTTAACCATTACTGTTTTCTTTGCAGGAATGCTTTCAGCTGCAGCACTGACCTGTTTATTCTGACAGCAACAGGAACTTGCTCTCAGAATATACATAAATCAGTGTGGGCAGCGCTGTTGGATGAGATTTTTCATCCGCAGTTTAAAAATTGAACATATATGCCGAAACATGGGGGCCTGGGGTGGCCAGTGGATGGATGGCCCCTATGCTTCGGCATATATCTTTTATAATATTTATTGGCACATTTCATGTGTGCCCACCATTAGAAGTGGGTGGATGCAGGGAGGTATTCTAATGGTGGGCACACCACACACTTTTTCTGGCAGAGATTTCTTCTCTTTTTTTCTATTCAGCCCACAGGCTGCATAACAAAAAAAAAAAAAAAGAAAAGAACATAGCATATACACCCAACAAGGACCAGCAACGTACTGGTACATCACTGGATTTTGAATGGTTATACCAGGGTGATGCATGCAGCTGCAGGCATCATCCTGGTATCGTTTTTGTCAGCTGGCGATCGGCTTTCATGTAAAAGCAATCCTAGTGGCTAATTAGCTGCAGGATTGCTTTTACAAGCAGCGGGAGAAAATGCCCCCTCCCTCGCTGCCTTCCACGGCCTTTTCGGGCAGTCCCGTGCCCCCAGATTTCCCAAAAAAGAATATATGACAATGCCCATTGAAGTTATAGGGGATATTTGAATTCCCTGTGATAGTATTCAAAGTGATCAAAAAAAAAAAAAAATGAAAGGGACAGTGTAAAAATAATTAAATAAATCAAAATAACAAAAAAAAAAATACCCTTGCCCCCCCTCACACGCGCACACCTGCGTTCGTGAGCGTTGACCTTGTGCCAGTATGGAAACAGCGGCTGCACCATGCATGTGAGGTATCGCCACAAACGTCGGATCAATGGCAGTAATTCTAGCACTAGACCTCCTCTGTAAATCTAAAATGGGAGCTTGTAAAGGCTTTTAAAGCGCTGTCTATAGATATTAAAAATGTATGCAGTTTGTCGCCACTGTGCGGGGCATGCGCAGTTTTAAAACACGTCATGTTTGGTATCTATTTACTCAGCATAGCATCATCTTTTATATCTTACCAAATAATTGGCCAATATATTTTGTTTTTGCGCATTAAAATTAAAAAAAGTGTATTATTTAAAATAAAATTGCGTTTGAAAATTCGCTGTGTGAGTATTATGTGAAATAAAAAATTGAAGCACCCACCATTTTATTCACTAGGTTGTCTGCTTTTGAAAAATATATAATGTTTGGGAGTTCAAATTAATTTCATAGCAAAAATACTGATTTTTTTCAGGTGAACAAAAAGTGGCAGAAAAGGCTTGGTCTTCAGGTGGTTAGAAGAGTGAGTGATGTGTGGCATAAACTTCAAATGCAGGGCATAAAATGCCCCCACCCCCCAAAATGACCCCTTTTTGTTAAGTAAACACCCCAAACTATTTGCTGAGAGGCATGTTGAATCAATAGAAGAATTTATTTTTTTACCACAAGTTTTTGGAAAATGACAAAAAAATAAATACATTTTATTACACATAATTGCCATTTTAATAATTTATTGCTCACACATGCCATAGGTATATGTGGAATTACTCCCCAAAATACATTCTGCTACTTGTCCCGAGCATGGGGGTACCACATGTGAGATATTTGTTGGTAGTCTAGTCAAGTACAGGACCCCAAAATCCAATAAGCACCTTCAGGCTTTTAAAGGGCTTCATTTCCTCATTACACTTCCTGACTACTTATCACAGTGTTGGAGGCCCTGAAATGCCAGAATAGAACCAAACCCCCCAAATGACTCATTTTTGCAAAGTAGACACCCCAAAGAATTTGATAAGAAACATGGTGAATCATTTTGCAGATCTCGTTTGTTGCCACAAGTTTTTGGAAAATAAAGAAAGAAAACAAAAACATATTTTTTCTTTTCTTTTTTTATATTTCAAAACCTTGTGAGAAAAAATTAGATCTGCAAAATACTCACCATGCCTCTTTTTAAATTCTTGGAGTGTCTACTTTCCAAAAAGGGGTCATTTGGGGGGGGTGGGTGGGGGGGTTGGTGCTATCCTGGCATTTCAGGGCCTCCAAAACTGTGATAGGTAGTGAGGAAGTGAAATGAAGAAGTTACACACCTTCAGGCTTTCAAAGTGGTCATTGGATTTCAGGCTCCTGTATGTGGCTAGGCTCCCAAAAAGTCTCACACATGTGGAATCCCCATACTCAGTAGAAGTAGCAGAATGTATTTTGGGGTGTAATTCAACATATACCCATGGCTTTTGTGAGCAATATATCATTTAAGAGACAACTTTGTAGAAAAAAAAACAGTTTTTGTCACAAAAACTTGTGGGAAAAAAAAATTTCCATTGACTCATATGCCTCTCAGCAGATAGCTTAGGGTGTCTAATTTCCGAAAAGGGGTCATTTGGGGGTGTTGGACTATCCTGGTATTTTAGCACCTCAAGAAATGTGATAGGCAGTCAGAAAGTAAAAACTGTGTAAATTTCAAATTATCTATACCATAGTTTGTAGATGCTATAACTTTCACACAAAGCAATCAATATACACTTATTGGGATTTTTTTTTACCAAAAACATGTAGCAGAATATATTTTGGCCCAAATTTATGATGAAATTTTAGTTTTTTGGATATTTTTTGACAGAAAAGAGAAAATACTGTGGTTTTTTTTCACGTTTTATTTTTTATAGCGCAAAAAATAAAAAGCGCACAGGTGATCAAATACCACTGAAAGAAAGCTCTATTCGTGTGAAAGAAAGGACATACATTTTGTTTGGGCACAGCTTTGCATAACCACGCAATTGTCAGTTAAACTAGTGCAGCGCTGTATAGCAAAAAATTGCATAAATTACAGTATCTATACCATAGTTTGTAGACACTATAACTTTCACACAAAGCAATCAATATATACTTATTGGGATTTTTTTTTTACCAAAGACATTTAGCAGAATACAGATTGGCCTAAATTTTTTGACTAACTTTGAGTTTACGATATATTTTTTATAGCTGAAAGTAGAAAATATCATTTTTTTTTTCAAAATTTTTTTGTTTATAGAGCAAAAATACCACCGAAAGAAAGCTCTATTTGTGTGAAAAAAAGGATGTACATTTCATTTGGGTGCAGCATTGCATAACCGCGCAATTATCAGTTGAAGCAGTGCAACGCCAAAAAGCAAAAAAAAGGCCTGGTCAGGAAGGGGGGTAAATCCTCAGGAGGGCAAGTGTTGAAAAAAAAAATTACACTGGTATTGTTTTTATTATTATTATTATTATTATTATTATTAATAATAATAATACATATTTTCGCTGTTTTCTGCTTGTAGAAGTTATAGTAGTTGATGTTTTGAGAAAAAAAAAATTATTATACTGGTATACTTTATATTCATATTTATTTCAAAGCATCAACTACTATAAATACTACAATCAGAAAACAGCTAAAACATCTAATAACAATAATAATTTATACTGTACATATCCGTCACCTAAGAAGTCTATTATAACTGCCTTGACTCCTATATATTGCCCTCTATAATACCAGTTTGTAAATCTCCACCTGAGAGCAACACATTACTGGTTACTTTTTACTTTACACAACCCCATTTATACATATCACACGATATCCAGCTATTCTGTTTTCTCTAATAAAAAGAAGGGAGAAACAAGAAAACGGAAAGAGAAAAAGAAATTGAGGCATACTTTGACTCTAATGTAGACTTTGCCACCATTATTCAATGTTCTATACAACATTCTCCATATATTGTGCTGTTTATTCCACCGTTCAAAAAGTCCTCTTTTTTAAGGAGCTACATTCACTGTAATGGGCCGAGCTCAATTCTTTGTTCAG
Source organism: Staurois parvus (assembly GCF_062004578.1). NCBI lineage: Eukaryota > Metazoa > Chordata > Amphibia > Anura > Ranidae > Staurois > Staurois parvus. The sequence goes on along the minus strand of NW_028318346.1, from coordinate 535,577 downwards.
TAATTTAGTATTAACATTACATGCTATTTATGTCACTTTCCAGATCTTTTAACAAACCCTAACATACCTTCAGGTAAAGTAACTTACTATTTAGAGGTACATTGTCACTTACTTAGAAATTAATCCGAAACTAAAGGTAACTATTACACACATTATCTAGTCAAATAATAGTATATACAATAACATACAACTACATGAGGAAAACTATTTTCTAACACCTAAGCCACACTTTACACATTGTGGTATTTCCAGTTCCGGTTATTACACGGGATGTCATTAATAGACATATATATCTATTCTGTATACATAAATGAGGTGAAAAATAGAAGCTCTTGTTGCCCCTTTGAAAAGCCTTGCACAGTGAATTACTTTTCAGAGGGCAGAAGTGAAAGCTATCCTTTCACTTCCTGCTGAGTCTACAGGACAGGAAGTGAAGGGAAACCTTCCTAATGACAGCACTGATAAAACGAAAATTACAACTGTTCTTTACTTAAGGGCTTGTAGCACTCTGAAGAGTGGTGGATCGCTTTTCAGAGTATATTTTACAGGCGACAGGGGCAGGCATCCTCATGGCCTGTTTTAACTCCTAAAAAGTCTGCACCACCACGCTGCAACCGTGTACATTGCACACGGTTGCAGCTTGGACCTATTCACTTGAATGAGTCACATTAGGCGGATTTTACTGGTAAATAACCCATGCCTTTGCAAAGCGTTGTGAGGTGACTTGCTTTTCAGAGGGTGGTAGAGCAGTGGCTGCCAGACATTCAGCAGGTGATATTGCCAGCAACTAAACCCCCCTTTATTGCCAGTCAAATGGAAGTGATTGAGTTGTGGCATGGGCCCGTTTACCTGAATGGGTTGCATGTGGCGTGTCAGCCACCTGTTTTTACCTCCTGTGGCAGCCGTGTGTGTGAAGCCATAAAGTCTGGAAAAGGTGCAGTTCTAAAATTGAAAAATTACCCTCCGGGCTGGTTTATACCAGAATGTGTTGGGGGAAAGGAGAGTTCTTCGCGTTCAAAACGCTACGCCTTTGAGAGCTGCTGTGGGTGTCAATATATTCTTAAGCAAATATATTGCTACAGGGCGGCACAGGTGTGCAAAATCACGTATATATACATGATATTGCAGTTCCGGGTAGGAGACGCACGTGCGCCCTACCCACGCAGCCATTCACGGCCTCGGCTGTCAATCGTTGGGTCCGGGCCAGGCAGTTCTCGCCGGTATCCAGTGATCACTGAGTATCTCCGACAGTGGAGAGACCTGTGTATAAACAACACAGTTCTCTCCCGTCAGCTGCTGCACACTGCTTTGTACGGCTCTGCATAGCAAAGCCATACAAAGCAGCGTGCTTACAATGAAACACACACAGCCCACACAGTAAAACAGCACACAGTTAGCCCTTTGATTGCCCCACGTTAACCCCTTCCTGCCTACCAGTGCCAATAGTACAGTGTCAGTGCTTTTGTGTTAGCACTGATCACTGTATTGGTGTCACTGGGGATGTCAGTGTCAGAATGCCCTCCGCAGTCCCGCTATAAGTCGCTGATCGCTGCCAGTACTAGTAAAAAAAAATTACGTAAACCAATTAATTTACACGTAGTGGGATTTTGTTTAACAAAGACATGTAGCAGAATACAATCATAAAAAGAGGAAGTGAGCGCTAAAAGCAAAAAAGCAGCCAAAGCACAAAAAGGATACCAAATAACCTCTCAAGACTTAAATATATATAAGGTGCGGCGCTAAACAGTTCAACCAATAATGAATGCTCAATATATAAAAAATGCCAAGATTAATAAAACCATAAAAATCATCATAAGAATAAAGTGACTTGTGACAAAGTGCCAAACATTCATATGTATTCAGTGACTTTCGTAATCTCATATAGTCCGTCAGTGTTAGAGTGACCAGTAGTGTTAATATAGAGTAATTGTCCCAATTAAGAGTATGGGAGATCAAATTATCTCCAGTAATAGGTGCTCCATCCAGACTGTGGTGAAATGACTGGTATTATGTAAAGGCTGCGCACTCACCAGATGCACAGTTAATCTGCGCATTTAGAGACAATATTCTCTTATGGATACACTGAAGGCTCCTGTATGGATGGATCTGGTCTGGTCAGGTATTCCCCTCACCGATCTCTCCTTCTGGCAATATGGCTCAGTCTCCCCTTACATACAGCTCTGTGGGTTGTTGATAGCTGCACCTCCACCATGAGGATGGCGATAGATACGGAGTCCTCCCCAACAGCCACGATCAATTCTTCCTTCCTACCAGTCGGAGAGTGCAGGGCTGCTGTGACGGACTATATGAGGTCACCAAAGTCACTGAATACATCGGAATTTTTGGCACTTTGTCACAAGTCACTTTATTCTTATGATGATTTTTATGGTTTTATTAATCTTGGCATATTTTATATAATGAGCTTTCAGTATTGGTTGAACTGTTTAGCTCCGCACCTTATATATATTTATGTAGCAGAATACATTTTGGCCTAAATTATGACGAAATTTGATATTTTACATTTTTTACTGGACATGTTTAATAGCAAAATGTTAAAAATATTTTTTCCCCAAAATTGTTGGTCTTTTTATGTTTATAGCGCGCAAAATAAAAAATGCAGAAGCGATCAAATACCACCAAAAGAAAGCTCTACTTGTTGGGGGAAAAAAAGGATGTAAATTTCGTTTGCGTTCAGCGTTGCATGACAGCGCCATTGCCAGTTAAGCTGGGGGGGGGGGGGGTTGTTTGATGCATTTTTCTTACCACACCACACATGCACCAAAAATGCAGCAAGCACAACTTTTAACAATGCAAAGGACCCCCAACTGACCACTGTGAAGAGTTCCATAGGATTTATTGGTTATGCAGTTTGTTTTTTTTTATGCAAAAATGGAAGGAAAACAAATCAGTGTGAAAGCAACCTAAGCAGTGCAAGCTCTGTGACCAGACGTGGGGGCTGCGGTGAAAGTGGCCTTGAGCTAGAGGGAAGAATAATTGGTGGTATCGCACTAGGCATGCATTATTGTGTGGGAAGCCATTTATTTTTAATTACCGTGTGTTGCATGTGGTGCTCCCCTAAAAAAGCTACAGGGATGGTTTCTTCTGTGTTAGGGCTGCCTTAGGGCCCATTTAAACTGTAGCGTGTATCCAGCTTTCTTGCAGTTTGGTTTGTATTGGAAATTACGACATGCCCTTTTTTCAGTTTTTAGTGTTTTCAGAGGGCCATAGAAGGCAATGGTAATGCATCAAAATGCATAAAATGTGTTCGGATACAGTTGCAGCAAGTATCGACAAACCTTGGTCAATGCTGCTCGGGTCCTCTCACACAGGCTTCGTCAGCCCCATTCAGTCTGTGTCAGTTTTGTGACATCCGTGCCCATTCAGTCTCTGTCCGCACTTTGACAGCAGACATCTCTGGACCCGTGATGGCTCTATGGGCAGCTGGAAGTGGATTTGTGTCCGTTTACATCAGACTAACTCTGATAAGTCACATTTAGATGCAGAAAAACTGCAAAGGACAAAGCCTGTTCTGTTTTATTCAGAACCTGAATGGACTCAGGCGTAGACAGATGTAAATGGCCACGTCCGTTTACATTCACCTGACCATAAAGCTACATGGAGCTTTTGATCAGGTCCGCCTGAAAACTGATCAATGAAGCTTTCTGGAAAGTCTGTGGAAAAAGGGGCTTTTACCCCCATCCACTTCAAGTTCCAGAAATTTCCAGGAACAGCAGGAAACACAGGCTGACCCATGATAATGCACCCAACACTGCGAAAAAAAATAAAGTAGCTCTGCCCACATGCATAGATCTAAATAGGTCCTCCACGCAACCTGCGTTAAAACGGTGCACAGGTTTGAAGCCGGCCTGGAGCCCAGTAAAACAAAAAGTAAGAGGTCATTTGTGCACTGGGGACAAAAAAAAACCCTCCTCCATTTTCTAGTTGCAGAACACCCCAATTATGTTTGGTTTGAGTTAAAAGCTGTCAAATTTACTTTGTACGTGGTACCTACCAGACTTGCTGCTTATGTCGCAGGCACCTCCCCTAATGTGGGTAAAGGGACGCAGAACACCACATTTTGGAGGACATGCCCAAAGGTCAAAGGTTTGGGATTTGTGTATACAATTTTGTTTTCTTTGATCCTTGTCAATTTTAAGAAGTCCCCATTACAGGCCCTACTTAACCAACCAATAGAGGAGGCACCAAAGCATTCCAAAATATTGGTCTTGTTTACATTCCTAGCGGCCAGAATAGCAGTCACCAGGTCCTGGATGTCTTTTGTCCATCCTCTTTTCAGTAATGAACGCTAAAATGTCATGGCAAATGGTGCATAAAAAGCTATCTGCCACATTGAATGATAAACTACATTTATTCAAAAGATCATGGGACCCTTGGATAAGTTATATTTCAGCAGACAGACAATCAGCCAAGTTCCAACAAAGGGCAGGGGAGATGGACACGGAACAAAACTCTAGATTACCCGCATGTCCTGATATTCTTCTTCTAGCTTTCTCTCTCTTCTCTTCCTTTTCTTTCTCTATTCGACCTTCCTTCTGCATTTACCTGGGTTATCATATGCACCTGATTAAAGAAACATGTTCATTAGAGTATATCATTTTGGTGAGCATTCAACCTGCGTAAAAAGTGTACGGCACAGCTATTGATATGAGAAATATCAAACCAGACCTCAGTACAAAAAATGATGTTGTACACGAAAATACCTTTTGCACTTAAAGGGTAACTCCACTTTCATGGGTATTGTACACATAGCACGTGTACACATTGTACGCATAGCATGTACAATGCCGATCAATGTCATATTGTAATTGAGTGTTATTAAAAATTACCTTACCTTTCAATCTGCAGCGTTGTAGATTTCTGTAAAATGCAAAACAATACAACTACCTGGAGGCGTTCTGTACACAGATGGTGTACAGAACATCCCCCAGAAATGTCATTTCCTGCTTGTGTGATTGGCTCACTGATTTTCCCAGGAATCGGCACTAAGATACAAGTCATATTTTTGGCATCCCCTGGTTTTATTCTCAACAACAGTGAAGTTACTCTTTAAATTACCTACTGATAAAGTCTTGGGTGCTATGTTCGTATCATTTGTACATTTAATTGCCAATAAAAATCTGGAAACAGAAAAGCTGTCAAGCTGAGGGAGCATGGGCACAAAGGTCCTCTGGTTGTGAGAGGGTAAAGAAAAGTAATAAAATGAAATGATTAGTCTTAATTTTCCAGCCAATCATTTCCCAGCAATATTTAGTGATACAAAAGTAGAATAATTATGAAACGGTTACACAATCATTAGTCAGCTTTCACATAATAAGGAACAAAAAGAGGTTTCCAACCTAAAATCAGCGTAATGCTGGCAGTCAGTCTTTAGCTCACAGCAGCAGCAAAAAAACAAACAAAAAAAGAAGAGCTAAAAAAATGTATCTGCTTTTCTACACATTTTAGATTTGGAAAAAATCCTTACAAAGCTGAAAGCCGAATATTGGTAAACAGAATACTCCCCAGCTGTGTGCGTCCATTAACCACTTGCCCTCCAGAGGATTTACCCCCCCCCCGACCAGGCCATTTATTGTGCTACGGCGCTGCGTTACTTTAACTGACAATTGCGCAGTCATGAAATTTACGTCCTTTTTCCCCACGAATAGCTTTCTTTCGGTGGTATTTGATTGCCTGTGCGGTTATTTTTTGCGCTATAAAAAAAAGACCGAAAAGTTTGAGAAAAACAAAAACTATATTTTTTTATTTTTGCTATTAAACACGTTCAGTAAATAAAATGTAAAAATCAAAATTTCGTCATAAATTTAGGCCAAAATGTATTCTGCTACATGTCTTTGCTAGAAAAAAATCCCCATATATGTAAATTAATTGGTTTACGTTAAAGTTATAGCGTTCACAAATGGCGGTATATATACGGGCATTTATTTATTTTACTAGAAATGGCAGCGATCAGCGACTTATAACGGGACTGTGGCGGGCATTCTGACACTGGGGGGAACAGACTTGGTGTCACTGACATCCCCAGTGACTCCAATACAGTGAGCAGTGCTAATAAAAAGCACTGACACTGTACTAATGGCACTGGGCAGGAAGGGGTTAACACGTGAGGCGATCAAAGGGTTAGCTGTGTGCTGTTTTTAGAATGGGCTGTGTGTGCTCTTCACTGTAAGCACACTGTTTTGCATGGCTGTGCGCACAGCCATGCAAAGTAGTGTGCACGAGCTGACAGGGAGGAGAACTGTTTTGTTTACAAACAGTTCTCTCCCCCCGTCCGAGATGCTTGGCAATCACTGGGCACCGGTGAGTACTCATCGGCCGGAACCTGGTGATTTACAGCCACGAATGGCGGTGCGGGTAGGGCGCCCGTGCGCTCCCTACCCGGAAATGCAAAATCATGTATATACCAGTGATATTGCGCACCCCTGTTGCCGTGCAGCAGTATATCTGCTATAGGGTGGCGGGAATGCGGTTAAAGCAAATCTGTCAGCTATTTTAAAGGATACGTTCACCTTTTCATCTTTAAAAAAAAAAAAAAAATGTACTTTCATACATGCGAATGTAAACGCACGTGTCGGGGAACCTACGCGTGAAATAGCCGATTGCGATACAAAGGTTACATATCGCCGCACAAGCCGGAGTGACAGCAATGATTCTAGCACAAGTCCTCCTCCGTAACACTAAACTGATGAGCTGTAGGGGCCTTTGAAGCGTCGCCTACAGAAAATATAGGATACTGAAGTTTGTCGCCATTTCACGGGCGCACACAAATTTATGGTTTGACATGTTGGGTATTTATTTACTCGGTGCAACCTCGTCTTTTATATTTTACCAAAAACTTGGGCAATTTATTGCATTTGCTTGCCCTAAAATTTTGAATTTTAGACCTTTTTGGTATTATCATTTTTAGAGTGGAACACGTAACAATGTTCCGGCTCCTGCAGCAGCTTAGTGTGTGATAGCAGTACGAGGAGAAGTTCCCTGTACCAGCTATGTCATTTTTAAAAGAGCGTGGCCATGTGGGTGGAGCCTCGCATGGCCACATCATTCATTCATAGAGTTCTGTGAATTAATCAACTGCAAGTACTGACATCCTTTGTGGATGTCGGCTTGTAGTTCTCAATGAACCACCATGGCACTGCTGAGCGCTCTGGTAGTTCATCGATTTAGCCTGTCAGTGTGAAACGGTCTGCCTGTATGATGTACAGCTTACACTGACAGTCTGCAGGAGTCCTGCATTACACCTGCGATCTGTTGATCACTGCTGCAATGCTTTCCAGGGGAAAAAAACAGTAAATGTATTTTTTTTACCTGCAAAAAATGTGTATTTATTTATTTTTAAAGGTGGATTTATCCGTTAATGGAACGGACACCAGAGCTTGATTTGGCTGCTCAGCATGTGATTGTACGGAGCACCCAAGTGCTTCCTTGTGAGAAGAACCTGAAAGAGTAAAGGTTTTATTTCCTCATCGGGCCCGGTGCCTCATTTACTCGCTCAGTAGATGCGCTTCGGCTGAGCATTAAAAGAGCCCGACACTTCTCTTTCCTGACGAACACCCAATCTGTGCTCATCACACTGCAAGGTCTCTCCCCTCCTCGAGAAGAAGATAAAAAGCGCAATGTTTTATTTAGTTCACCATAAAGCCCCTTTCGTTTTTAAAAGCCCCAGACCTTCCGAAAAGCACCTCAGATTTAAATATGCTTTTAGTTCAAATTATTTTTTTTTGATTAGGAGAAGTAGATTGTCATGTGGGACAAGTAGACTGGGACCGTGTCTATGGGCAAGAAGTTTTTAAAAAAAGTTTCCACACCCCTGCACACTACTTGCTGCTCTTATTCTCACCTTCCAAAGCCTGTTAATGTGATACTAGAAAAACACAAACAGCACATACAGTAAGACAGCACAGTTAACCCCTTCCTGCTCAGTGTCATTAGTACAGTGTCAGTGCGTTTTATTAGCACCGATCACTGTATTAGTGTCATTGGGGATATCAGTGACACCAAGCACAGTTTGCCCCGCAGTGTCAGACTGCCCGCCACAGTCCTGCAAATTTGCTGATCACCACCATTACTAGTATAAAAAAATTAAAATTTCAGTATCTATACTGCTATTTGAAGACGCTATAACTTTCACATGAGCCAATGAATTTACATGTATTGGGTGTTTTTTTTTTTGTTTTTTTTTTTAGCAAAGACAATTATTTTTTACTAGACATGTTTAATAGCAAAAAGTAAAAAATATATAGGTATTTTTCAAAATTGTCGTTCTTTTTTGTTCATAGGTCAAAAGATAAAAAACGTGAAGGAGATCAAAAACTACCGAAAGAAAGCTTTATTTGTGAGGGAAAAAAAAAAGAAGTAAATTTCATTTGGGTGCACCGTTGCATGACCGCACAATTGTCAGATAAAGTAACGCAGGGTCGTATCGCAAAAAATGGCCTGGTCTGGAAGGGGGGTAAATCCTCTGGAGGGCAAGTTGTTAAAGTAGAACTATAGGCAAAACTCTTTTTACCTGAGCCCCATCTGGATCCAGCGATGTGCAAGACAGCCTCGACTGGCCCAGTTCTCTTCCTCCTCAATGGCTGACACAGCAGTGGGAGCCATAGGCTCCCGCTACTGTATATAACAGCCAATAAGGAGAGAGCAGGGGGAGAGGCCGAGCCACGGCTGTGTGTAAATGGACACACAGAGAAGCAGCTCAGGAGACCCCATAGCAAGCTGCTTGCTATGGGGGCACTTGGCAGGAGGGAGGGGCCAGCAGTGCCAGTGAGGGACCTGAGAAGAGGAGGATCGGGGCTGCTCTGTGAAAAAAAACCACCATGTTTGTTATTTTAAAAAATTAAAAATCTTCCTTTACAATCACTTTAACCACTTGCCCTCCAGAAGATTTACCCCGTCCTGACCAGCCCATTTTTTACAATATGGCACTGCATTATTTTAACTGACAATTGCGTGGTCATGCAACGCTGCACTCAAATGAAATATATGTCCTTTTTTCCACACAAATGGAGCTTTCTTTCGGTGGTATTTGATCGCCTCTGCGGTTTTTATTTCTTATGCTATAAAAAAAAAATTCCAATTTTGACTTTTTGCTATTAAACATGTCCAGTAAAAAAATCTTTTTTAAAAATCAAATTCCGTCATAAATTAGGGCCAAAATGTATCGTGCTGCTAAAAAAAATCCCAATACATGTAAATTAATTGGTTTACTTTTACGTTATAGTGTCTACAAATGGCGGTACATATACTGGAATTTTTTTCTAATACTAGTAATGGCGGCGATCAGCAACTGAAAGCAGGACTGCGGGGGGCATTCTGACACTGGGGGGTATGTTGGGACGACTGACTGACTGCCACTGACACAAATACAGCGATCAGTGCTAACTCCCTTCTCACTGGCCTGCCTCACCACAGGCTATCCCCACTTCAGTCGATCCTGAATACAGCGGCCAGACTCATTCACCTTACCAACCGCTCCATTTCCGCCACCCCCCTCTGCCAATCCCTCCACTGGCTTCCGATTGCCCAACGGATCAACTTCAAACTGCTAACACTGACGTACAAAGCTGTCCATAACACTGCCCCAAACTACATCACCGATCTGATATCCAAATACCACCCAAAACCCACTCTCTGCTCTTCACAAGACCTCCTACTCTCTAGTTCCCTGATCTCCTCCTCCCATGCCCGCCTCCAGGACTTCTCCAGGGCATCACCCATCCTCTGGAACTCCCTACCCCAATCCATCAGACTATCACCCACTCTCCTCTCCTTTAGGCGCACCCTAAAAACCCAACTCTTCAAGGAAGCCTACCCCACCCTCTGCTAACTGCAGATCTCCTCCACTCTTCCTACCACTCCATCCCCCACAGCTTTTCCTCCCGTACCACTATCCCCTCCCTCCTAGATTGTAAGCTCCAAGGAGCAAGGCCCTCGTACCCCTCGTGAATCGCACTGTATTGTTATTGTACTGTCTCATGTATTGTCTCCCAATGTAATGTACAGAGCTGAGCTAACTGTTGGCGCTATATAAATACTGTATAATAAAAAGCACTGACACTGTACTAATGGCACTTGGCAGGAAGGGGTTAACGTGGGGCGATCAAAGGGTTAACTGTGTGCTGTTTCACTGTGTGTGTGCTTTACACTGTAAGCACACTGCTTTGTATGGCTCTGCTATGCAGAGCCATACAAAGCAGTGAGCAGGAGCTGACAGGGGAGGGATCTGTGTTGTTCACATACAGGTCTCTACCCCGTCCATGTGCCGGCGGGGAATCATTGGCTGGGACCGGGGGATTTACAGCAGAGGCTGCGTGCGCCCCCTACCCGCAAATTCAAAATCACGCATATAAATACACGTGATTTTGCGCACCCTTTCCACCCTGTAGCAGTATTTCTGCTATAGGGTGCTGGGACCACGGTTAAACACTACAGCTAAATATTTCAGGAAATTTCTTTTATTGGACCCTTTCCCCGGGACAAACGTTGCAAGCTGCAATTTCTACCAAACTGCTTTGTTTGAGACATGCCAACTTTGGAAAACACCGGTGCTAAAACTAATGAATGGCAGCTAGTCTGCAAAGGACTTGCACCATTGGGACGGTCAGTCCTCTTGCAGTAATGGAAACAGATCTTGCTAATTGGACCATAGCATACCGATTGTCTCACAAGAGATCTTAAAAGGTACAAACTAAGAGGGATTTTGTAATGTAAATAAAGTTTCATGTCTTGGCTTCTAAAACTTACCTATAAGCTCGGCAATGCCTGTATGCATATCAAAGAATGGATCGGTAACCAAAGGAGCCCGGTTCTGGCTGCAGGACTTGCTGATGGTCTCACACAGCAGTAGGTTCTACGATCCATCCTTGTCAGGGTATCCAGGTAGATTCCAGCTCACATCCATCACAATCTGGTCTGGGAGGAACTAAGTCCACAACTGCTGAACCCAGTCATCCTCCCTGCCACAGAAAAATAAAAGCTTCATAAAAACCACAGCAGACTGGCATTCTCTTGCTCAAAGCTGTAAGTAAACCCGCACTTTTCCCTTTGAAGAGGAAAGCAATGGGCGTGCCTTCCCAAGTAGCAGGCAATCTTTATTGCCCACTGTGTGTGTTCAGTCATCAGCTACAATGACTCTGCTCAGAGCTTACACAGGGGTGAGGACACCCCCCCAACCCCCTAATGTGAAAACTCTGGAGAAGGATATTTACCTGGAAAAGTGAAATGGATCCCCTCCGATATTATTTCCCCATTCCACAAACCACACAAGGCTTTGCCATAGTGTGAGGATGAGAGCACCTTAACACAGCGTTCCCACTCCAGACTGGACGGGACCATGTTGTAGATCTGGTTCTGTTAATGTTCTGTCCAGTTTCATTGTAATGCTGCCTAAAGCCATACCTACGAACGGTTCAGTGCTGCACAGACAGCTGCACAATAAAAACGCACAACACACTGACTAAAGGAGTAAAAACAAAAATGTCATATATTACAGTGTACCAATCCTTGGATGTGATGCATGCAGTAGATTTGGTGATCCTGCCAGTAACTCCCCTCCTGCATTGGAGTGCCCCTACTCTGGATGAAGGAGCACAGGTACACACAAGGAAAGCAGCACTGTCAGTTTGGGGGGAGGGGAGTGTTACATATACTAGCAGATTCTGATACACTAACAATTGAAGCCAAACTTCAGCTCATACTGCCGCTACACAAGCAGTTACAGCAAAAGGAGGGATAAAGGTATTACGTTCATAAATAAAAGCGGACCATTGTAATCACCTCTGTCAGTGGAAAATGGTTTCAACAATGGAATTTCTACATTTGCAGTAGAGCTTGTTTTCTTGAAAAATGTTGCTGGGATTTTTTTAACCACTTGCCTACCAGGCACTTTTACCCCCTTCCTGCCCAGGCCAATTTTCAGCTTTCGGCGCTGTTACACTTTGAATGGCAATTGCCCAGTCATGCAACACTGTACCCATATGAAATTATTATCATTTAACACACACAGAGCTTTCTTTTGGTGGTATTTAAAAGAAAGGAAATATATAAGGAAGTGACAGGCGGGAGGTGGTTCTCTCGTTCTGGGAGGACATCACATGATATCCTCCCACTCTAACTGCACATGGGAGCCCCCCGGGGGGCACACGGCGATCAGTGGTGCGCTGTGTTCCTGGGACACAGCGGATCACCGATCAGAGGAAAGATCCGATGTCGTCGACTCTGTCATGTGATCAGATGTGTCCAATCACAGCTGATCGCATGTAAACAAGGAAATGCCGGTTATCGGCATTCCTCTCCTCACGCTGACAGCTCGTGAGAAGAGGAGAGCCAGTAAGCGGAATTCCTCAGACGGGACATGTACACTGATGATCAGTGCCCCGATGATCAGTGTAGCCCCATCAGTGCCACCTATCAGTGCCCATCAATGCCACATATCAGTGCCTACCAGTGCACATCAATGCCACATATCAGTGCCCATCTGAGCTGCCTTTCAGTGCCACCTATCAATTTCAGTCAGTGCCGCCGAACAGTTCCAGTCAGTGCTATATATGATTGCTGCCTTTCAGTGCCCATGAGTGGTGCCTGTCAATGCCCATCACTGATGCCTGTCAATGCCCATCAGTGCCACCTATCAGTGCCTCCTACTAAGTGCCCATCAGTGCAGCCTCATTAGCGCACATCAGTGAAGGAGAAAAATTACTTATTTACAACATTTTATAACAGAAACTAAGGAAAAACTTTTTTTTTTCCAAAATTTTGTCTTTTTTAGTTTGTTTAGCAAAAAAATAAAAAAAAACAGTGGTGATTAAATACCACCAAAAGACAGCTCTATTTGTCTCAAAAAATGGATATAAATTTCATATTGGATACAAATTAGGTAGCATCTGTGGTCAGTAGGAGGAATGGTGACTCATCATTGGTATAAGTGGGAGGAGTACTGTTCCCCGCCAGTGACCCCGCCCCTTTGTTTCCTTTAGCGGCCAGAATGACAGGTTCTTCTTGGAACTATAGTGAAGGAAAAAAAAGAAGTCGGTAATCACATTTAAAAACCGGCATTGACACATAGCGGCAGCCAGCGAGGGAACCTGAGTGTATACACTACTCCCTCACTGTATACACTGCTCCTCTCCTGCCCCCTCCCCCCTACAAAGAGGACCTGTCACTCATATACTATCACATAGGACTATTGGTCCTCTATGTGATGGCAATAAAATCATAAGTTAAAAAAAATAAACAAAAATACACATTATCCACTTGCCCTCCTGGGGATTTACCCCCCTTCCTGACCAGGCTATTTTTTGTGTTATGGCACTGCGTTACTTTAACTGACAATTGTGCGGTCATGCAATGCTGCACCCAAATTAAATTTACACCCTTTTTTCCCCACAAATAGAACTTTCTTTTGGTGGTATTTGATCCCCTGTGCATTTATTTTTTGCGCGATTAAAAAAAATACACAAAATTTTGAGAAAAAACAATATTTTTGACTTATTGCTATTAAGCATATCCAGTAAAAGAATTTTAGCCATAAATAAATGTATTCTGCTACATGTCTTTGCCAAAAAAAAATCCCAATACGTGTAATTTAATTGGTTCACGTGAAGGTATACCGTTTACAAATGGCAGTATATATATACTGGGATTTTTTTTTAAATTATTATTAGTAAAGGTGATAATCAGTGACTTATAGCGGGACTGCGGCAGGCATTCTGACACCGGGGGGAACTGGCTTCATGTCACTGACATCCCCAGTGACACCAATACAGTGATCAGCCTGCCCCCTACCCGGAACTGCAAAACCACGTATATAGAAGTGATTTTGCACACCCGTGCCACCCTGTAACAGTACCTCTGCTATAGGGTGGACAGGATGCGGTTAAATAGAAATACAAAAAATAAATAAATTTGAGCCTCCCCACACATGCAGACATTTCAGTTTTCGGCCACGTACATTCTGAATTTTCAGTATCGGTTTTAGCACCTGAATTTTAATTTCGGTGCACCACTAATTGTTACCTTTGGGGAGCAGGAACCCGAATTTGACAGGTACCCGCTCCCACTTCTGGTGCGATTGCCTAAGACGATCGGAAGCAGAAGATCTCCTCCTCCCTCCCTCCCCGTAGTCTTCTGGGACACGTGACAGGTCCCAGAAGACTACGGGACCATTCACAAAGTGCAGCGGGCACCCGGCTGTGAAGCCGCAAGCTGTCACAGCCGGCTGACCACACTGATGATGCCGAGGACCAAGGGACAGGTAAGTGTCTGTATTTTAAAAGTCAGCAGATACAGTTTTTGGAGCTGCTGACTTTTATTTTTTTTTTTATTCCACTGGAACTCGGCTTTAAGTGTGTTAGACCCAACGGGAATGAAGGGGTTTAATGTCTGGAGAGTTCCTTCAGGCACACGGGTGAGGTACAGGACAAGGGAAGAGTGTTGTGGAGCTCTTTGTTTATGGATAGAAACACTCCAGGAACAAGTGTGAATATTGCAGCACTTTGATACAAGTTGAGTCCAAATTGCACCCCCTTGCCGGCAATGGAACCGTTCATATCGCAGAGACTCATATTGCAGCGATTATGAATAAGGTCCCTGCACTACTTTTTGCTGATTTCATTGCAACTTGCATAGACTTCTGTTATATGAGGTTGCAATCCGCAATGAAATCGGCAGTGCAAATCGCACTGATATGCGGCTTGGAAATGGCGCTGAAGTAGTGTGATTTCAGTGCCGCACCAGTGTGATCCGGGGCTCACTGGATTGTTGTGCAGCACTTTGACACAATTTGGACATCATTTTTAAAGCAGAATTCTGGGTAAAAATGATTTTTTTCCCCGTTCAGTGGAGCTGTGCAGGTCAGGTAAGTATGAGCTTTGTGCTCACCCCCAGAATAAACAAGCAGCTGATCCATGCAGTGGGGGGGCAAACATTTGTGACCGCAATCCTGCTTTAAAGTAGAAGTATAGGCAACATGTTTGGGAGGGTTAGAACCCGTCAGATTATTGTCATCTGTGCCCCATTGGGGAGATTTCCCTCCACTTCCTGTCCCATAGCCAAAACAGGAAGTGAGAGGAAATCCCTCCAAATTAAGGGAAACCCTTGCGGCCCCCCCGGAGTCCCCATTGGAAGATCCCCCCTCTATTACTTTTCTGGGGACAACCCAAAATTTGGGCTTTTCTTTTACTCTCCCCATTGATGATAATGGTAACCAGGAGAAATAGAGGGGGGATCTCCCTAACGGGGACATAGACAGCAAGAAAAACCAGACAGGGGCTCTAGTCCCTCTCCACTCTGTCCAAAACTAAACTAACTACTTTCTCCTTTAGTTACAATTTCATTGTTTGTAATATTTGGATGTTTTTTATTCTGCAATGATTGTATTACACGGATCTCTTTATGAAGAGCGGAGGAGGGGCGTGGAATTCTTATTGGGGGGATTAGAGCTCTGGATTCATTTCCTTTATGATTGGCTGACATCAGGGGGGGTCTGACACAGCTGCTGGGGGGTTATTGGGGGGCTTTCTGCACAGTGCCATGTTACTATGGACAGGTGGGGGGGGGGTAGTTGAGAAATCACTGGGGGGGGGGGGGAGTTGAGGAAACACTGGCGGGAGACAAGTGATGGTGGAGCTCCAGCTGTCTGTCCATCACCATACATAATATACCCCCCAACACCGACTCCTCCATGAGGCACCTCCCAGCCTCTCCCTCCCCCCAGCAGTCTGACCTCCTCAGCCGGGTCTCACCGGTCGCCATGACTCCCGCCCGTATCTCTGGCTTCCCCTCACTCCCACATTCTTCTCTCCTCTCCGTTAGATAAAATGGCCACCGGAGGGTAGAAAGCACAACTCTATCATGTGTATTGGAGCTGATTGGGAAGGGAGACATCTATGGCGGGAGGCGGTATTACCGCTATGGCACAATCACACCTAGTGACATCTTGTGGCCGCTTTTATGAATAACCGTTAAACTGACCAAATGACTGGATTTCTATGGAAAATCAAGAAAATTATATCAAATTTATCATTGGGTACAAGTGTCAGTCAAAAAAACTAGGCCGGAAAAGTGACAGCTGGTGTGAGGTGGCAGGCTGTGATTGGCTGATTGGCAGGAAGACAGGTTAGCTCCGCCCCCAGGCTGCATCTCACCTCAATGCTGCCCTGCTTGCCGAGCAATACACAGCATCAGAGCGTGTCTCCTGCGACTGACAGAGATTATCGCCATTTATACGGATTTCTATTCCTATTATCACTACTATATAATTCTTTATATTATTAGTGGTAATATTTCAGATTTTTAGCTATTTGCAGGTCATCCAGCACCACCAGGATGCCTCGACCTTCACGACGCCCATCCCGTGGAAGGTCTTCACATCAGGAGGACGGAGAGTCTCCCATCGCCCATCGGACGAGGTCCAGAGTCCAGCGTCATCGGAGACGGGAGGAGGCCTCCACCCACCGGAGCCGCTCACCAAGAGAGCACGCCAGGGCCCCTGAGCACCGCCCACCTCCGGCCATGGTACAGCGTGCCAGGGCCCCTGAGCACCACCCACCTCCGGCCATGGTACAGCGTGCCAGGGCCCCTGAGCACCACCCACCTCCGGCCATGGAGCAGCGCGTCGAGGAGGAGGTAATTGCGTGTCCCATTTGTTTGGCAGGTTATGAAGATGGAGAGGACACGACCATCCTGGCCTGCTCTCACGAGTTCCACACCAGCTGCATCTACCGTTGGCTTGTAGAGAGCAACACTTGTCCAATCTGCCGGGCTGCTATTCTCAACCTGCAAGACGACCAGCCATTCCTCCCTGGGGATGTACACCAAGCCATCATTGGAGACATGCAGATTGGGTATATCATTGATGATGATGGTGCTATAGAATTGCAATATATTGTGTTCCATAGGTTGTAACATCTTTTTTCAAATGCCTGGATGACATCAGCTATGTTTGTAATGTATATGAGAAATGTTGTGTATATAATATTTTTTTCAAATTATATATCACTATTAATATTATTATTATATAACATACACGTTTAGCTGATTTAGCCATGCTTGTTGTAGTTATAGCATTTAATTCTTTGAAAAAAACAAAACGAAAAAAAAAAAAAAAAAAAAAAAAAATTAAAAAAAATATTTTTTATTATTATATATTCTTAGCCATTTTATGATTGTATTAGTTATAATATTTAATGCTTTGAAAAAAAAATGAAAAACAAAAAATTTATTATTATTAATTTATATTATTAGCTGTTTTATGATTGTAGTAAAATATTTAATGCCTTGAAAATTAAAAAAAAAAAAAAAAAATTATAATTATTATTAGCTGTTTTGTTATTGTAGTAGTTATAGTATTTCATGCTTTGAAAACATGGCCGGATCTAGGGGGGTGCTGGGGTGGGCTGTGCCTTGCCAGATTTCAGTTGTGCCGCCCAAGACTGCTGAGTTCCTTACCCACACTCAGAGGCGGGACACAGTTTCAGTACTTGTCCCTATCTCCTCCAAGGACCCCTTATCTCCCACAGCAGTAAATGTAGATTGGGGGGGGGGTAATGAAACTGTGTACAGCCCCATGGTCAGAGCGATCCTGTGTCATCAGCTATATGGAGCAGCTCTGTTCTGACAGGAGGAGGGGGCAGAGCACAGAACCGCTCATCCAGACTGTAAGTTGGGAGGATGGGGGCTTAGGGGGAGATTTTGTATTGTATTGTATTTTAGCACCTCAAGAAATGTGATAGGCAGTCAGAAAGTAAAAACTGTGTAAATTTCAAATTATCTATACCATAGTTTGTAGACGCTATAACTTTCACACAAAGCAATCAATATACACTTATTGGGATTTTTTTTACCAAAAACATGTAGCAGAATATATTTTGGCCCAAATTTATGATGAAATTTTAGTTTTTTGGATATTTTTTGACAGAAAAGAGAAAATACTGGGGTTTTTTTTCGCGTTTTATTTTTTATAGCGCAAAAAATAAAAAGCGCACAGGTGATCAAATACCACTGAAAGAAAGCTCTATTCGTGGGGTGAGCATGCTGATTCGTCCTCTTTTTTTTGGGTGGGAATTTATGCTGAGACATGATGCTCACACATGGGGGGGGGGGGGGCTTAGTTTGTCATCTTCGCCCTGGGAGCTAGACAACCTTGTCCTGGCACCACACGCAGGGCAGTCAATAGATCTCCTCTTCCCCGCTCAACACATTGCTGAAATCGAATTCCCTTACAGACACAGCCTCGATGTACAGTGTATAACTGGCTGCTATGTTGCAGTACTGACCCTGTCCTCTCCTCTTCTGGCCCCTTGTCCTCTACCCTGCTGACCCTCTGTCCACCATCCTGCTGACCCTCTGTACCCTGCCCTGCTGACCCCTGTACACTGCCCTTCTGACCACTGTCATCTGTCCTGCTGACACCTTTATCCTGCCCTACCTTTGCACTGATAACCCCTGCTGACCTCCCATCCTCTGCCTGCTGACCCCTATCCTGTGCCTTACTGAACCTCTGTATACTGCCCCACTGACTCTTGTATGCTCCCATGCTGATCTCCCATCCTCTGCCCTGCTGACCCTTATTTTGTCCCCTACTGACCGCCTGTACACTGCCTTACTGAGTCTTGTACACTCCCCTGCTGACCTATCATCCTCTGTCCTGCTAACCCCTTTTACACTGCCCTGCTAACCCTTGTACACTGCCTTGATGACCCGCTGTAAACTGCCCTACAAACTAATGGCCTCTGTACTCCGCCCTAAAAACTGCTGTCTCTATCTCTCTGCCCTGCTGGCCCCTCTGTACGCTGCCCTACTGACTTCCATACACTGCCCTGTCAAACTCGCATCTTCTTCCCCCCTCATGTTTTTTACTGCGCCCCCACATCAGACAGGCTAGATCAGGCCCTGTTGAAAAAAAAAAGAGATTGCACTGGTATTGTTTATACTATTATTATTAATAATATTATTATATATTTTTAGCTTTTTTTAGGATTGTAGTAGTTATAGTAGCTGATTCTTTGGAAAAAAAAAATTATACAATTATACTGGTAGTGTTTATATTATTATGATTATTATTACTATTGTTAAAAAAAAAAAATTACACTGGTATTGTTTTTATTACTATTATTATGATTATTAACCGGTTGCCAACCAGCCACAGTACATTTACTGCGGCAGGGTGGCACTACTGTGCACAATCACGTATATATACGTGATTCGCGCTTTCAATGTTTTCGTGAACAGGGGGCGCGCACACGCGCCCGCCGACCCGCGGGTGTCATAATTAGATCCCCGTGGGATCATTCGATCTTGGCCAGTGATGTCCGGCTGAAGTTGAATGATCGGTCCCTGTCCTATCCTGTCCTGTGTTGACAGTTACACAGGACAAGATATGATGTCAATCTTCTCCGCCTGGGCACATTCTGTCTCAGAGAGAGAAGACATACAAAACGTGAGTACAAAGCGCTACACTAACACTTAGAAAACACCTAGGTCACATTTAACCCATTGATTTCCTCCCCAGTTAACCCCTTCACTGCCCAGTCACCAATATCATTATTTACAGTGTACAGATTTTTTGCTGATCACTGTCTTAGTGTCACTGGCGACTTACGATAGTGTTAGCGTCAGTTATCACCCCTCCCAGATAGCGTCAGATTGCCCGATAGTACACCAGTAATAACATTTAACCCCTTGATTGCCAGGAACACACTCAATTGCACACTAAACCTCCATTGCTAGTATAGTGTCTGAACGGATCAATATCTTTGATCAGATCAGCGCTATACCAGTGTTCACATTAGAATAGCATCCCCAAAAACGCAGCGTTAGAGGGATCAGCCCCGACACCTGCCAGGACCTGCGTTTAGCCTCTCTGCTCCCCTTCTCCACCAGCAAGTGCAGCGTCATTAGACAACTGTCACTTGATACATTACACACAAAACCGCAGTGTTCACAAAATCAGGCCTGATCTCTGTTAGCACTTGTTGGTAAATTTTTTGTAGCGGTTCAAGCAGTCTCTGACAGCCAGGCGCTCTAGGTACCTATAAATTTAGTGGCCAAAATGTCCAACCAAAGGTACACTAGTGAAAAGGCCTACAGGATTCTGAGCATGTCAGGTGAGAGCGAAGGGGAAGATTCACTGACAGAATCCGCCTCAGAGTGCCAGTACTAGTGCTGCGCTACCTTTTGGTGAACTGGCGAGCACCAGCGGCCTAGTACGTCCTGGGCTTATACATACCCGCACTGCAGTATTACTTGGTGACGTGTCGAGTCCCATAACCGCAGTACAAGCTGGTGCGGTGGCGAGCACAAGTAGTGTCCCGCGGCCACCAAGAATTCGCACACAGGCCCGTAGAGCCCCTAGTATCCTTCCGGAAAAATCGTTTTTTTTTGTTGTCACATTTGTTATTGTTCTACTTTTACTGTTTTATTGTTAACCATTACTGTTTTCTTTGCAGGAATGCTTTCAGCTGCAGCACTGACCTGTTTATTCTGACAGCAACAGGAACTTGCTCTCAGAATATACATAAATCAGTGTGGGCAGCGCTGTTGGATGAGATTTTTCATCCGCAGTTTAAAAAAAGAACATATATGCCGAAGCATGGGGGCCTGGGGTGGCCAGTGGGTGGATGGCCCCTATGCTTCGGCATATATCTTTTATAATATTTGTTGGCACATTTCATGTGTGCCCACCATTAGAAGTGGGTGGATGCAGGGAGGTATTCTAATGGTGGGCATACCACCACACACTTTTTCTTGCAGAGATATTTCAATTAAAAAGTTGTTTTATTGAGTTACTGTTTTATTGTTAACCATTGCTGTTTTCTTTGCAGGAATGTCAAACTGCAGCACCGACTTGTTTATTCTGACAGCAACAGGGTCTTGCTTTGAGAATATACATAAGTAGGTGTGTGCAGTGCTGTCGGATGAGCTTTTTCATCCGCAGTTCAAAAAAGAGCATATATGCCGAAGCAAGGGGGCCTGGTGTGGCCAGTGGGTGGATGGCCCCTATGCTTCGGCATATATATTTTATAATCTTTGTTGGCACATTTCATGTGTGCCCACCATTAGAAGTGGGTGGATGCAGGGAGGTATTCTAATGGTGGGCATACCACACACTTTTTCTGGCAGAGATTTCTTCTCTTTTTCTCTATTCAGCCCACAGGCTGCATAACAAAAAAAAAAAAGAAAAGAACATAGCATATACACCCAACAAGGACCAGCAACGTACTGGTACATCACTGGATTTTGAATGGTTATACCAGGGTGATGCATGCAGCTGCAGGCATCATCCTGGTATCGTTTTTGTCAGCTGGCGATCGGCTTTCATGTAAAAGCAATCCTAGTGGCTAATTAGCTGCAGGATTGCTTTTACAAGCAGCGGGAGAAAATGCCCCCTCCCTCGCTGCCTTCCACGGCCTTTTCGGGCAGTCCCGTGCCATCAGGGGAATCTGAGAATGCAGCCGTTGTTTCTCCCAGCTGACCATGGAGCTGATTGGAGACCAGAAAGGTGCCAATCATCTCTATAGTCTAAGAAATCAGAAGCAAACGAGCATTTCATCACTTCAGTTGCGCAGGATACAAACAGCGCCATTTGTAAATTGGGAAAGCATCTGATCACACCGATCTTGGTGAGATTACATAATGTAAGGGCAGAAGAGATATCTAGAGTCTGATAGACCCCAGATTTCCCAAAAAAGAATATATGACAATGCCCATTGAAGTTATAGGGGATATTTGAATTCCCTGTGATAGTATTCAAAGTGATCAAAAAAAAAAAAATGAAAGGGACAGTGTAAAAATAATTAAATAAATCAAAATAACTAAAAAAAAAAAATACCCTTGCCCCCCCCACACACGCGCACACCTGCGTTCGTGAGCATGACCTTGTGCCAGTATGGAAACAGCGGCTGCACCATGCATGTGAGGTATCGCCACAAACGTCGGATCAAGGGCAGTAATTCTAGCACTAGACCTCCTCTGTAAATCTAAAATGGGAGCTTGTAAAGGCTTTTAAAGCGCTGTCTATAGATATTAAAAATGTATGCAGTTTGTTGCCACTGTGCGGGGCATGCGCAGTTTTAAAACACGTCATGTTTGGTATCTATTTACTCAGCATAGCATCATCTTTTATATCTTACCAAATAATTGGCCAATATATTTTGTTTTTGCGCATTAAAATGAAAAAAAGTGTATTATTTAAAATAAAATTGCGTTTGAAAATTCGCTGTGTGAGTATTATGTGAGATAAAAAATTGAAGCACCCACCATTTTATTCACTAGGTTGTCTGCTTTTGAAAAATATATAATGTTTGGGAGTTCAAATTAATTTCATAGCAAAAATACTGATTTTTTTCAGGTGAACAAAAAGTGGCAGAAAAGGTTTGGTCTTCAGGTGGTTAGAAGAGTGAGTGATGTGTGGCATAAACTTCAAATGCTGGGCATAAAATGCCCCCATCCCCCAAAATGACCCCTTTTTGTTAAGTAGACACCCCAAACTATTTGCTGAGAGGCATGTTGAATCAATAGAATTTATTTTTTTACCACAAGTTTTTGGAAAATGACAAAAAAATAAATACATTTTATTACACATAATTGTCATTTTAATAATTTATTGCTCACACATGCCATAGGTATATGTGGAATTACTCCCCAAAATACATTCTGCTACTTGTCCCGAGCATGGGGGTACCACATGTGAGATATTTGTTGGTAGTCTAGTCAAGTACAGGACCCCAAAATCCAATAAGCACCTTCAGGCTTTTAAAGGGCTTCATTTCCTCATTACACTTCCTGACTACTTATCACAGTGTTGGAGGCCCTGAAATGCCAGAATAGAACCAAACCCCCCAAATGACTCATTTTTGCAAAGTAGACACCCCAAAGAATTTGATAAGAAACATGGTGAATCATTTTGCAGATCTCGTTTGTTGCCACAAGTTTTTGGAAAATAAAGAAAGAAAACAAAAACATATTTTTTCTTTTCTTTTTTTATATTTCAAAACCTTGTGAGAAAAAATTAGATCTGCAAAATACTCACCATGCCTCTTTTTAAATTCTTGGAGTGTCTACTTTCCAAAAAGGGGTCATTGGGGGGGGGGGGGGTTGGTGCTATCCTGGCATTTCAAGGCCTCCAAAACTGTGATAGGTAGTGAGGAAGTGAAATGAAGAAGTTACACACCTTCAGGCTTTCAAAGTGATCATTGGATTGCAGGCTCCTGTATGTGACTAGGCTCCCAAAAAGTCTCACACATGTGGAATCCCCATACTCAGTAGAAGTAGCAGAATGTATTTTGGGGTGTAATTCAACATATACCCATGGCTTTTGTGAGCAATATATCATTTAAGAGACAACTTTGTATAAAAAAAAACTGTTTTTGTCACAAAAACTTCTGGAAAAAAAAATTTCCATTGACTCATATGCCTCTCAGCAGATAGCTTAGGGTGTCTAATTTCCGAAAAGGGGTCATTTGGGGGTGTTGGACTATCCTGGTATTTTAGCACCTCAAGAAATGTGATAAGCAGTCAGAAAGTAAAAACTGTGTAAATTTCAAATGATCTATACCATAGTTTGTAGATGCTATAACTTTCACACAAAGCAATCAATATACACTTATTGGGATTTTTTTTACCAAAAACACGTAGCAGAATATATTTTGGCCCAAATTTATGATGAAATTTTAGTTTTTTGGATATTTTTTGACAGAAAAGAGAAAATACTGGGTTTTTTTTGCGTTTTATTTTTTATAGCGCAAAAAATAAAAAGCGCACAGGTGATCAAATACCACTGAAAGAAAGCTCTATTCGTGGGGTGAGCATGCTGCTTCGTCCTCTTTTTTTTGGGTGGGGGGGTGGGAATTTATGCTGAGACATGATGCTCACACATGGGGGGGGGGGGGGGGGGGCCTTGTCCTGGCACCACACGCAGGGAAGTCAATAGATCTCCTCTTCCCCGAGAACAACACATTGCTGAAATCGAATTCCGTTACAGACACAGCCTTGATGTACAGTGTATAACTGGCTGCTATGTTGCAGTACTGACCCTGTCCTCTCCTCTTCTGGCCCCTTGTCCTCTACCCTGCTGACCCTCTGTCCACCATCCTGCTGACCCTCTGTACCCTGCCCTGCTGACCCCTGTACACTGCCCTTCTGACCACTGTCATCTGTCCTGCTGACACCTTTATCCTGCCCTACCTTTGCACTGATAACCCCTGCTGACCTCCCATCCTCTGCCTGCTGACTCCTATCCTGTGCCTTACTGAACCTCTGTATACTGCCCCACTGACTCTTGTATGCTCCCATGCTGATCTCCCATCCTCTGCCCTGCTGACCCTTATTTTGTCCCCTACTGACCGCCTGTACACTGCCTTACTGAGTCTTGTACACTCCCCTGCTGACCTATCATCCTCTGTCCTGCTAACCCCTTTTACACTGCCCTGCTAACCCTTGTACACTGCCTTGATGACCCGCTGTAAACTGCCCTACAAACTAATGGCCTCTGTACTCCGCCCTAAAAACTGCTGTCCCTATCTCTCTGCCCTGCTGGCCCCTCTGTACGCTGCCCTACTGACTTCCATACACTGCCCTGTCAAACTCGCATCTTCTGCCCCCCTCATGTTTTTTACTGCGCCCCCACATCAGACAGGCTAGATCAGGCCC
Source organism: Staurois parvus (assembly GCF_062004578.1). Taxonomy (NCBI): domain Eukaryota; kingdom Metazoa; phylum Chordata; class Amphibia; order Anura; family Ranidae; genus Staurois; species Staurois parvus. The sequence continues at coordinate 510,914 of NW_028318346.1, read as the reverse complement.
TGTTGAAAAAAAAAAGAGATTGCACTGATATTATTTATACTATTATTATTAATAATATTATAATATATTTTTAGCTTTTTTTTTAGGATTGTAGTAGTTATAGTAGCTGATTCTTTGGGAAAAAAAATTATACAATTATACTGGTAGTGTTTATATTATTATGATTATTATTACTATTGTTAAAAAAAAAATTACACTGGTATTGTTTTTATTACTATTATTATGATTATTAACCGGTTGCCAACCAGCCACAGTACATTTACTGCGGCAGGGTGGCACTACTGTGCACAATCACGTATATATACGTGATTCGCGCTTCCAATGTTTTCGCGAACAGGGGGCGCGCGCACACGCCCGCCGACCCGCGGGTGTCATAATTCGATCCCCGTGGGATCATTCCATCTTGGCCAGTGATGTCCGGCTGAAGTTGAATGATCGGTCCCTGTCCTATCCTGTCCTGTGTTGATAGTTACACAGGACAAGATATGATGTCAATCTTCTCCGCCTGGGCACATTCTGTCTCAGAGAGAGAAGACATACAAAACGTGAGTACAAAGCGCTACACTAACACTTAGAAAACACCTAGGTCACATTTAACCCATTGATTTCCTCCCCAGTTAACCCCTTCACTGCCCAGTCACCAATGTCATTATTTACAGTGTACAGATTTTTTGCTGATTACTGTATTAGTGTCACTGGCGACTTACGATAGTGTTAGCGTCAGTTATCACCCCTCCCAGATAGCGTCAGATTGCCCGATAGTACACCAGTAATAACATTTAACCCCTTGATTGCCAGGAACACACTCAATTGCACACTAAACCTCCTTTGCTAGTATAGTGTCTGAACGGATCAATATCTTTGATCAGATCAGCGCTATACCAGCGTTCACATTAGAATAGCATCCCCAAAAACGCAGCGTTAGAGGGATCAGCCCCGACACCTGCCAGGACCTGCGTTTAGCCTCTCTGCTCCCCTTCTCCACCAGTAAGTGCAGTGTCATTAGACAACTGTCACTTGATACATTACACACAAAACCGCAGTGTTCACAGAATCAGGCCTGATCTCTGTTAGCACTTGTTGGTAAATTTTTTGTAGCGGTTCAAGCAGTCTCTGACAGCCAGGCGCTCTAGGTACCTATAAATTTAGTGGCCAAAATGTCCAACCAAAGGTACACTAGTGAAAAGGCCTACAGGATTCTGAGCATGTCAGGTGAGAGCGAAGGGGAAGATTCACTGACAGAATCCGCCTCAGAGTGCCAGTACTAGTGCTGCGCTACCTTCTGGTGAACTGGCGAGCACCAGCGGCCTAGTACGTCCTGGGCTTATACATACCCGCACTGCAGTATTACTTGGTGACGTGTCGGGTCCCATAACCGCAGTACAAGCTGGTGCGGTGGCGAGCACAAGTAGTGTCCCGCGGCCACCAAGAATTCGCACACAGGCCCGTAGAGCCCCTAGTATCCTTCCGGAAAAATAGTTTTTTTTTGTTGTCACATTTGTTATTGTTCTACTTTTACTGTTTTATTGTTAACCATTACTGTTTTCTTTGCAGGAATGCTTTCAGCTGCAGCACTGACCTGTTTATTCTGACAGCAACAGGAACTTGCTCTCAGAATATACATAAATCAGTGTGGGCAGCGCTGTTGGATGAGATTTTACATCCGCAGTTTAAAAAACGAACATATATGCCGAAACATGGGGGCCTGGGGTGGCCAGTGGGTGGATGGCCCCTATGCTTCGGCATATATCTTTTATAATATTTGTTGGCCCATTTCATGTGTGCCCACCATTAGAAGTGGGTGGATGCAGGGAGGTATTCTAATGGTGGGCACACCACACACTTTTTCTGGCAGAGATTTCTTCTCTTTTTTTCTATTCAGCCCACAGGCTGCATAACAAAAAAAAAAAAAAGAAAAGAACATAGCATATACACCCAACAAGGACCAGCAACGTACTGGTACATCACTGGATTTTGAATGGTTATACCAGGGTGATGCATGCAGCTGCAGGCATCATCCTGGTATCGTTTTTGTCAGCTGGCGATCGGCTTTCATGTAAAAGCAATCCTAGTGGCTAATTAGCTGCAGGATTGCTTTTACAAGCAGCGGGAGAAAATGCCCCCTCCCTCGCTGCCTTCCACGGCCTTTTCGGGCAGTCCCGTGCCCCCAGATTTCCCAAAAAAGAATATATGACAATGCCCATTGAAGTTATAGGGGATATTTGAATTCCCTGTGATAGTATTCAAAGTGATCAAAAAAAAAAAAAAATGAAAGGGACAGTGTAAAAATAATTAAATAAATCAAAATAACAAAAAAAAAAATACCCTTGCCCCCCCTCACACGCGCACACCTGCGTTCGTGAGCGTTGACCTTGTGCCAGTATGGAAACAGCGGCTGCACCATGCATGTGAGGTATCGCCACAAACGTCGGATCAATGGCAGTAATTCTAGCACTAGACCTCCTCTGTAAATCTAAAATGGGAGCTTGTAAAGGCTTTTAAAGCGCTGTCTATAGATATTAAAAATGTATGCAGTTTGTCGCCACTGTGCGGGGCATGCGCAGTTTTAAAACACGTCATGTTTGGTATCTATTTACTCAGCATAGCATCATCTTTTATATCTTACGAAATAATTGGCCAATATATTTTGTTTTTGCGCATTAAAATTAAAAAAAGTGTATTATTTAAAATAAAATTGCGTTTGAAAATTCGCTGTGTGAGTATTATGTGAGATAAAAAATTGAAGCACCCACCATTTTATTCACTAGGTTGTCTGCTTTTGAAAAATATATAATGTTTGGGAGTTCAAATTAATTTCATAGCAAAAATACTGATTTTTTTTCAGGTGAACAAAAAGTGGCAGAAAAGGCTTGGTCTTCAGGTGGTTAGAAGAGTGAGTGATGTGTGGCATAAACTTCAAATGCAGGGCATAAAATGCCCCCACCCCCCAAAATGACCCCTTTTTGTTAAGTAAACACCCCAAACTATTTGCTGAGAGGCATGTTGAATCAATAGAAGAATTTATTTTTTTACCACAAGTTTTTGGAAAATGACAAAAAAATAAATACATTTTATTACACATAATTGCCATTTTAATAATTTATTGCTCACACATGCCATAGGTATATGTGGAATTACTCCCCAAAATACATTCTGCTACTTGTCCCGAGCATGGGGGTACCACATGTGAGATATTTGTTGGTAGTCTAGTCAAGTACAGGACCCCAAAATCCAATAAGCACCTTCAGGCTTTTAAAGGGCTTCATTTCCTCATTACACTTCCTGACTACTTATCACAGTGTTGGAGGCCCTGAAATGCCAGAATAGAACCAAACCCCCCAAATGACTCATTTTTGCAAAGTAGACACCCCAAAGAATTTGATAAGAAACATGGTGAATCATTTTGCAGATCTCGTTTGTTGCCACAAGTTTTTGGAAAATAAAGAAAGAAAACAAAAACATATTTTTTCTTTTCTTTTTTTATATTTCAAAACCTTGTGAGAAAAAACTAGATCTGCAAAATACTCACCATGCCTCTTTTTAAATTCTTGGATTGTCTACTTTCCAAAAAGGGGTCATTTGGGGGGGGTGGGTGGGGGGGTTGGTGCTATCCTGGCATTTCAGGGCCTCCAAAACTGTGATAGGTAGTGAGGAAGTGAAATGAAGAAGTTACACACCTTCAGGCTTTCAAAGTGGTCATTGGATTTCAGGCTCCTGTATGTGGCTAGGCTCCCAAAAAGTCTCACACATGTGGAATCCCCATACTCAGTAGAAGTAGCAGAATGTATTTTGGGGTGTAATTCAACATATACCCATGGCTTTTGTGAGCAATATATCATTTAAGAGACAACTTTGTAGAAAAAAAAACTGTTTTTGTCACAAAAACTTGTGGAAAAAAAAAATTTCCATTGACTCATATGCCTCTCAGCAGATAGCTTAGGGTGTCTAATTTCCGAAAAGGGGTCATTTGGGGGTGTTGGACTATCCTGGTATTTTAGCACCTCAAGAAATGTGATAGGCAGTCAGAAAGTAAAAACTGTGTAAATTTCAAATTATCTATACCATAGTTTGTAGATGCTATAACTTTCACACAAAGCAATCAATATACACTTATTGGGATTTTTTTTTTACCAAAAACATGTAGCAGAATATATTTTGGCCCAAATTTATGATGAAATTTTAGTTTTTTGGATATTTTTTGACAGAAAAGAGAAAATACTGTGGTTTTTTTTCACGTTTTATTTTTTATAGCGCAAAAAATAAAAAGCGCACAGGTGATCAAATACCACTGAAAGAAAGCTCTATTCGTGTGAAAGAAAGGACATACATTTTGTTTGGGCACAGCTTTGCATAACCACGCAATTGTCAGTTAAACTAGTGCAGCGCTGTATAGCAAAAAATTGCATAAATTACAGTATCTATACCATAGTTTGTAGACACTATAACTTTCACACAAAGCAATCAATATACACTTATTGGGATTTTTTTTTTTACCAAAGACATTTAGCAGAATACAGATTGGCCTAAATTTTTTGACTAACTTTGAGTTTACGATATATTTTTTATAGCTGAAAGTAGAAAATATTTTTTTTTTCAAAATTTTTTTGTTTATAGAGCAAAAATACCACCGAAAGAAAGCTCTATTTGTGTGAAAAAAAGGATGTACATTTCATTTGGGTGCAGCATTGCATAACCGCGCAATTATCAGTTGAAGCAGTGCAACGCCAAAAAGCAAAAAAAAGGCCTGGTCAGGAAGGGGGGTAAATCCTCAGGAGGGCAAGTGTTGAAAAAAAAAGATTACACTGGTATTGTTTTTATTATTATTATTATTATTATTATTATTATTATTATTATTATTAATAATAATAATAATACATATTTTCGCTGTTTTCTGCTTGTAGAAGTTATAGTAGTTGATGTTTTGAGAAAAAAAAAATTATTATACTGGTATACTTTATATTCATATTTATTTCAAAGCATCAACTACTATAAATACTACAATCAGAAAACAGCTAAAACATCTAATAACAATAATAATTTATACTGTACATATCCGTCACCTAAGAAGTCTATTATAACTGCCTTGACTCCTATATATTGCCCTCTATAATACCAGTTTGTAAATCTCCACCTGAGAGCAACACATTACTGGTTACTTTTTACTTTACACAACCCCATTTATACATATCACAGGATATCCAGCTATTCTGTTTTCTCTAATAAAAAGAAGGGAGAAACAAGAAAATGGAAAGAGAAAAAGAAATTGAGGCATACTTTGACTCTAATGTAGACTTTGCCACCATTATTCAATGTTCTATACAACATTCTCCATATATTGTGCTGTTTATTCCACCGTTCAAAAAGTCCTCTTTTTTAAGGAGCTACATTCACTGTAATGGGCCGAGCTCAATTCTTTGTTCAGTAATTTAGTATTAACATTACATGCTATTTATGTCACTTTCCAGATATTTTAACAAACCCTAACATACCTTCAGGTAAAGTAACTTACTATTTAGAGGTACATTGTCACTTACTTAGAAATTAATCCGAAACTAAAGGTAACTATTACACACATTATCTAGTCAAATAATAGTATATACAATAACATACAACTACATGAGGAAAACTATTTTCTAACACCAAAGCCACACTTTACACATTGTGGTATTTCCAGTTCCGGTTATTACACGGGATGTCATTAATAGACATATATATCTATTCTGTATACATAAATGAGGTGAAAAATAGAAGCTCTTGTTGCCCCTTTGAAAAGCCTTGCACAGTGAATTACTTTTCAGAGGGCAGAAGTGAAAGCTATCCTTTCACTTCCTGCTGAGTCTACAGGACAGGAAGTAAAGGGAAACCTTCCTAATGACAGCACTGATAAAACGAAAATTACAACTGTTCTTTACTTAAGGGCTTGTAGCACTCTGAAGAGTGGTGGATCGCTTTTCAGAGTATATTTTACAGGCGACAGGGGCAGGCATCCTCATTGCCTGTTTTAACTCCTAAAAAGTCTGCACCACCACGCTGCAACCGTGTACATTGCACACGGTTGCAGCTTGGACCTATTCACTTGAATGAGTCACATTAGGCGGAATTTACTGGTAAATAGCCCATGCCTTTGCAAAGCGTTGTGAGGTGACTTGCTTTTCAGAGGGTGGTAGAGCAGTGGCTGCCAGACATTCAGCAGGTGATATTGCCAGCAACTAAACCCCCCTTTATTGCCAGTCAAATGGAAGTGATTGAGTTGTGGCATGGGCCCGTTTACCTGAATGGGTCGCATGTGGCAGCTCAGCCACCTGTTTTTACCTCCTGTGGCAGCCGTGTGTGTGAAGCCATAAAGTCTGGAAAAGGTGCACTTCTAAAATTGAAAAATTACCCTCCGGGCTGGTTTATACCAGAATGTGTTGGGGGAAAGGAGAGTTCTTCGCGTTCAAAACGCGACGCCTTTGAGAGCTGCTGTGGGTGTCAATATATTCTTAAGCAAATATATTGCTACAGGGCGGCACAGGTGTGCAAAATCACGTATATATACATGATATTGCAGTTCCGGGTAGGAGACGCACGTGCGCCCTACCCACGCAGCCATTAATGGCCTCGGCTATCAATCGCTGGGTCCGGGCCAGGGAGTTCTCGCCGGTATCCAGTGATCACTGAGTATCTCCGACAGTGGAGAGACCTGTGTATAAACAACACAGTTCTGTCCCCTGTCAGCTGCTGCACACTGCTTTGTATGGCTCTGCATTGCAAAGCCATACAAAGCAGTGTGCTTACAATGAAACACACACAGCCCAAACAGTAAAACAGCACACAGTTAGCCCTTTGATTGCCCCACGTTAACCCCTTCCTGCCTACCAGTGCCAATAGTACAGTGTCAGTGCTTTTGTGTTAGCACTGATCACTGTATTGGTGTCACTGGGGGTCTCAGTGTCAGAATGCCCTCCACAGTCCCGCTATAAGTCGCTGATCGCTGCCAGTACTAGTAAAAAAAAATTACGTAAACCAATTAATTTACACGTATTGGGATTTTGTTTAACAAAGACATGTAGCAGAATACAATCATAAAAAGAGGAAGTGAACGCTAAAAGCAAAAAAGCAGCCAAAGCACAAAAAGGATACCAAATAACCTCTCAAGACTTAAATATATATAAGGTGCGGCGCTAAACAGTTCAACCAATAATGAATGCTCAATATATAAAATATGCCAAGATTAATAAAACCATAAAAATCATCATAAGAATAAAGTGACTTGTGACAAAGTGCCAAACATTCATATGTATTCAGTGACTTTCGTAATCTCATATAGTCCGTCACTGTTAGAGTGACCAGTAGTGTTAATATAGAGTAATTGTCCCAATTAAGAGTATGGGAGATCAAATTATCTCCAGTAATAGGTGCTCCATCCAGACTGTGGTGAAATGACTGGTATTATGTAAAGGCTGCGCACTCACCAGATGCACAGTTAATCTGCGCATTTAGAGACAATATTCTCTTATGGATACACTGAAGGCTCCTGTATGGATGGATCTGGTCTGGTCAGGTATTCCCCTCACCGCTCTCTCCTTCTGGCAATATGGCTCAGTCTCCCCTTACATACAGCTCTGTGGGTTGTTGATAGCTGCACCTCCACCATGAGGATGGCGATAGATACAGAGTCCTCCCCGACAGCCACGATCAATTCTTCCTTCCTACCAGTCGGAGAGTGCAGGGCTGCTGTGACGGACTATATGAGATCACCAAAGTCACTGAATACATCGGAATTTTTGGCACTTTGTCACAAGTCACTTTATTCTTATGATGATTTTTATGGTTTTATTAATCTTGGCCAGGGGCGGACTGACCATTTGGAAACTCGGGCACTGCCCGAGAGCCCGGGGTCAGTAGGGGGCCCCATGAGATGCCCCTAGTACCTTTTCATAGTCTTTTTTGAGTTTGGACAAGGACACAGGGGCCCCATGATCCCCTATTGCCCGAGGCCCCATGAGTTCTCAGTCCGCCCCTGATCTTGGCATATTTTATATAATGAGCTTTCAGTATTGGTTGAACTGTTTAGCGCCGCACGTTATATATATTTATGTAGCAGAATACATTTTGGCCTAAATTATGACAAAATTTGATATTTTACATTCTTTACCGGACATGTTTAATAGCAAAATGTTAAAAATATTTTTTTCCCAAAATTGTTAGTCTTTTTTTGTTTATAGCGCGCAAAATAAAAAAAGCAGAAGCGATCAAATACCATCAAAAGAAAGCTCTACTTGTTGGGGGAAAAAAGGATGTAAATTTTGTTTGGGTTCAGCGTTGCATGACAGCGCAATTGCCAGTTAAGTTGGGGGGGGGGTTGTTTGATGCATTTTTCTTACCACACCACACATGCACCAAAAATGCAGCAAGCATGACTTTTAACAATGCAAAGGACCCCCAACTGACCACTGTGAAGAGTTCCATAGGATTTATTGGTCATGCAGTTTGTTTTTTTTTAATGCAAAAATGGAAGGAAAAGAAATCAGTGTGAAAGCAACCTAAGCAGTGCAAGCTCTGTGACCAGAAGTTGGGGGCTGCGGTGAAAGTGGCCTTGAGCTAGAGGGAAGAATAATTGGTGGTATCGCACTAGGCATGCATTATTGTGTGGGAAACCATTTACAGTATTTTGAATTACCGTGTGTTGCATGTGGTGCTCCCCTAAAAAAGCAACAGGGATGGTTTTTTCTGTGTTAGGGCTGCCTTAGGGCCCATTTAGCTTTCTGGAAAGGCTGTGGAAAAAGGGGCTTTTACCCCCATCCACTTCAAGTTCCAGAAATTTCCAGGAACAGCAGGAAACACAGGCTGACCCATGATAATGCACCCAACACTACAAAAAAAAAAAAAGTAGCTCTGCCCTTCCCTCTGCACCTCCCCTAATGTGGGTAAAGGGACGCAGAACACCACATTTTGGAGGACATGCCCAAAGGTCAAAGGTTTGGGATTTGTGTATACAATTTTGTTTTCGTTGATCCTTGTCAATTTTAAGAAGTCCCCATTACAGGCCCTACTTAACCAACCAATAGAGGAGGCACCAAAGCATTCCAAAATATTGGTCTTGTTTACATTCCTAGCGGCCAGAATAGCAGTCACCAGGTCCTGGATGTCTTTTGTCCATCCTCTTTTCATTAGTGAACGCTAAAATGTCATGGCAAATGGTGCATAAAAAGCTATCAGCCGCATTGAAAAATAAATTACATTTATTCAAAAGATCATGGGACCCTTGGATAAGTTATATTTCAGCAGACAGACAATCAGTGAAGTTCCAACAAAGGGCAGGGGAGATGGACACGGAACAAAACTCTAGATTACCCGCATGTCCTGATACTCTTCTTCTAGCTTTCTCTCTCTTCTCTTCCTTTTCTTTCTCTATTCGACCTTCCTTCTGCATTTACCTGGGTTATCATATGCACCTGATTAAAGAAACATGTTCATTAGAGTATATCATTTTGGTGAGCATTCAACCTGCGTAAAAAGTGTACGGCACAGCTAATGATATGAGAAATATCAAACCAGACCTCAGTACAAAAAATGATGCTGTACACGAAAATACCTTTTGCACTTAAAGGGTAACTTCACTTTCATGGGTATTGTACACATAGCATGTATACACATTGTACGCATAGCATGTACAATGGCGATCAATGATACTGACGTTTGTCGCCATTTCACTGGCGCACACAAATTTATGGTTTGACATGTTGGGTATTTATTTACTCGGTGCAACCTCGTCTTTTATATTTTACCAGAAATTTGGGCAATTTATTGCATTTGTTTGCCCTAAAATTTTGCATTTTAGACCTTTGAGGTATTATCATTTTTAGGGTGGAACACATAACAATGTTCCGGCTCCTGCAGCAGCTTAGTGTGTGATAGCAGTACGAGGAGAAGTTCCCTGTACCAGCTATGTCATTTTTAAAAGAGCGTGGCCATGTGGGTGGAGCCTCGCATGGCCACATCATTCATTCACAGAGTTCTGTGAATTAATCAACTGCAAGTACTGACATCCTTTGCGGATGTCGGCTTGTAGTTCTCAATGAACCAACACGGCACTGTTGAGCGCTCTGGTAGTTCATCAATTTAGCCTGTCAGTGTGAAACGGTCTGCCTGTAAGATGTACAGCTTACACTGACAGTCTGCAGGAGTCCTGCATTACACCTGCAATCTTGCCCTGCCCCCCTCATCCTCGTCACTGGCTCTGATTGACAATAGTGGGAGTGCCGGTACCACAGCAAAGCATGTAAGACCCGGAACTGGGGGGAGAGAAGAACTGCAGAAATGCACAGTGCTGGATCGAATGAGGGCTCAAGTATAAGGGGGGTGAGGTAGATACGGATGCCTAGACATGTTTTACCTTAATGCAAAGAATGCAATAAGGTAAACCTGGTTAGGCTTTATAACCACTTTAACCGGTTCCCCGCCGCCCTATAGTAGAACTACTGCTACAGGGCAGCAGGGCTTTGCAAAATCTACAGCTGTCAATCATCGGGTCCCAGACGGAGATTCCCCGCCGGTACCTGGTAATCGCCAAGGAAAAGTGACAGGGGAGATGTCTGTGTGTAAACACCACAGATCTCTTCCCTGTCTGCACCAACATGCTGCTTTGTATTGCTCTGCATAGCAAAGAAATACAAAGCAGCATGTTTCCCTAGTAAAACACACACAGTACATACAATAAAACAGCACAGTTAACCCCTTCCTGCTCAGTGTCATTAGTACAGTGTCAGTGTGTTTTATTAGCACCTATCACCGTATTAGTGTCATTGGGATGTCAGTGACACCAAGTCAGTTTCCCGCCCAGTGTCAGAATGCCCGCCGCAGTCCCGCAATAAGTCGCTGATCACCACCATTACTAATATTAAAAAAAGTAAAAATTCAGTATCTATACTGCCATTTGTAGACGCTATAACTTTCACATAAACCAATTAATTTAAATGTATTTGGGGGGGGTTTAGCAAAGACAATTTTTTTACTGGACATGTTTAATAGCAAAAAATCAAAAATATATATTTTTTTCAAAATTGTCGTTTTTTTTTAAAACGCACAGGCAATCAAAAACTATTGAAAGAAAGCTTTATTTTTGAGAGAAAAAAAAGACGTAAATTGTATTTGGGTGCAGCGTTGCATGACCGCACAATTGTCAGTTAAAGTAACGTAGGGCCGTATCGCAATAAATGGCCTGGTCAAGAAGGGGGTAAATCCTCTGAAGGGCAAGTGGTTAAAGTAGGAACATATGCAAAACTCTTTTTTCCCTATTTTGGATAGAGTAGGGCAGGGTTATAACCCGTCAGTTTTTTGCCATCTGTGTCCCAATGGGGAGATGTACCTTCCCTTCCTGTCCTATAGCCCAAAACAGGAAGTTAGAGGAAAGTCCTGGAAAATAAGATAATCCATTGGGCCCTCCAGGTCACCAGAACTATAGTCCCAATTGGAAGATTTCCCCATTATTACTATTCTGGGGACAACCCAAAATGTTTTACTTCTTTAGATCAGGGGTCTCCAAACTTTATATACAAAGGGCCAGTTTACTGTCCTTAAGATCTTAAGGTGGGCCAGACTGTGGACATTGGGAGTAGAAAATGTCCTGGCATCAGCGGGAGCAAACAATGTTCCATTTTTGGTAATGAGAGGAGCTGTGCTCCATCCTTGTGTCACTGAGGAATCGTGCCCCATCATTGGTGTCATTGGGAGGAATTGTGCCCCATCACTGGCTTCATTTGGAGGAATTGCACCCCTTCATTGGTGTCAGTTGAGGGGAATTATGCCCCATTGCTGGTGTCAGTGGATGACATAGTGCTCCAAGCGCCAGATAAAAGCAAGCAAAGGGCAGCATCTGGCCCCCGGGCCACAGTTTGGAGGCCACTGATGATAATGGTAAACAGAACAGACAGAGAGGGTGAATCCCCCAACAGGGTCAGTTGGAACAATAAAAACTGTCAGGGTGTTCTAATCCATCTCCATACTATCCAAAACTGAAAAAAATGTTTTGCCTTTACCTATACTTTAACTTAAAAAGTACAATAATGGGGTTAACTGATAAACTCCAGAAGATCAAAAAAGAAAGCTTAATAGACATGAGCTAAATCAAAGCCGTGCAAATAAAAAAGAAGTACAGTCAAAGTTCTTTTGGCTGTACTTCTCCTTTGGATCACAGGACTGCAGTTCGTTCTGCACTCCTGTGACCCGTGCCTGCCCAGTCACTGCTCTCTGCTCAGAGGTCATGTGATCGCTGAGTTCTCACACTTAGAGTCGGTGGGGGGGGGGGCCGATGCTGCATCCACCTACGTAAGTATGATTTAGAGAGAAAAAAAAGCAATCCCACACATCTCTTTGAAGATCTGAACTTTTAGGTCTGGTCTTGGACCAAGAATTGTCTTGCTTTTTTATATGCAGTCAGGTCCATAAATATTGGGACATTGACACATTTCTAACATTTTTGGCTCTATACACCACCACAATGGATTTGAAATGAAACGAACAAGATGTGCTTTAACTGCAGACTGTCAGCTTTAATTTGAGGCTATTTACATCCAAATCAGGTGAACGATGTAGGAATTACAACAGTTTGCATATGTGCCTCCCACTTGTTAAGGGACCAAAAGTAATGGGACAATTGGCTTCTCAGCTGTTCCATGGCCAGGTGTGTGTTATTCCCTCATTATCCCAATTACAATGAGCAGATAAAAATCCAGAGTTCATTTCATGTGTGCTATTTGCATTTGGAATCTGTTGCTGTAAACTCTCAAGATGAGATCCAAAGAGCTGTCACTATCAGTGAAGCAAGCCATCATTAGGCTGAAAAAACAAAACAAACCCATCAGAGAGATAGCAAAAACATTAGGCGTGGCCAAAACAACTGTTTGGAACATTCTTAAAAAGAAGGAACGCACCGGTGAGCTCAGCAACACCAAAAAACCCGGACGACCACGGAAAACAACTGTGGTGGATGACCAAAGAATTCTTTCCCTGGTGAAGAAAACACCCTTCACAACAGTTGGCCAGATCAAGAACACTCTCCAGGAGGTAGGTGTATGTGGGTCAAAGTCAACAATCAAGAGAAGACTTCACCAGAGTGAATACAGAGGGTTCACCACAAGATGTAAACCATTAGTGAGCCTCAAAAACAGGAAGGCCAGATTAGAGTTTGCCAAACAACATCTAAAAAAGCCTTCACAGTTCTGGAACAACATCCTATGGACAGATGAGACCAAGATCAACTTGTACCAGAGTGATGGGAAGAGAAGAGTATGGAGAAGGAAAGGAACTGCTCATGATCCTAAGCATACCACCTCATCAGTGAAGCATGGTGGTGGTAGTGTCATGGCGTGGGCATGTATGGCTGCCAATGGAACTGCTTCTCTTGTATTTATTGATGATGTGACTGCTGACAAAAGCAGCAGGATGAATTCTGAAGTGTTTCGGGCAATATTATCTGCTCATATTCAGCCAAATGCTTCACAACTCATTGGACGCTGCTTCACAGTGCAGATGGACAATGACCCAAAGAAGACTGCAAAAGCAACCAAAGAGTTTTTTAAGGGAAAGAAGTGGAATGTTATGCAATGGCCAAGTCAATCACCTGACCTGAATCCGATTGAGCATGCATTTCACTTGCTGAAGACAAAACTGAAGGGAAAATGCCCCAAGAACAAGCAGGAACTGAAGACAGTTGCAGTAGAGGCCTGGCAGGGCATCACCAGGGATGAAACCCAGCGTCTGGTGATGTCTATGCGTTCCAGTCTTCAGGCTGTAATTGACTGCAAAGGATTTGCAACCAAGTATTAAAAAGTGAAATTTTGATTTATGATTATTATTCTGTCCCATTACTTTTGGTCCTTTAACAAGTGGGAGGCACATATGCAAACTGTTGTAATTCCTACACCGTTCACCTGATTTGGATGTAAATAGCCTCAAATTAAAGCTGACAGTCTGCAGTGAAAGCACATCTTGTTTGTTTCATTTCAAATCCATTGTGGTGGTGTATAGAGCCAAAAATGTTAGAATTGTGTCGATGTCCCAATGTTTATGGACCTGATTGTATATGTTTTTGTACTATACAACAAAAAAGCAAACAATATTTAAAAAAAAAAAAAATCTGAACTTTAACCTTCCTTTCAGTCTTACACAGTTGTACTGAAAGTGCTTACTCCTGATTTCACTGCACACTGAGCTTCTTACAGTGTGCATCAGAAGTCAGAGCCCACCTTATTTCCTTGCTAGAGGACATTGAGCATCTAGTGTTGCCTCTCCAGCCTTACTGTCCCTGGCCCACCCCTTTCATTTACTGGATTTCAGTTTTTTCATCCGCAGAGGTTCAGCACCACATGTGTGCATTACCTAGTGATCTGCGTGCCAATGAAGCACGCCTACAACATCCACTGCTTACAGACTGACATCCATCTATCAAGGCATTTTGAAATTTACACAACTCATCTCAAGAGTCAATCCCCTGGTCAGGGCGGGGCCTGAACATGGCGGCGGGGGAGAGCTCAATGTAGGAGCTCGTGGACGGAGCTCCGTTGTCTGGCCTCCCCAAGCCTCCAGGGCTATCCCCTCAGGCATGCTTTGAGTCCCGTGGCGGGGGACTTACCCTGGCCCGACGGTCCCCTGTTGAGAAGAGGTGGATGCTGGCGTGGAGAGAGAGAGGAGCGGCTGGAGACCGGCAGAGAGAGAGTCCCTGGATGCCGGGAGACGAAGGGGGACGGCGCGATCACATGACCGGCCGCAAAGCATCACTGGGAGATCGGAAAGCCGGCCGGCCGGCGTTTTGCAGTGAGAGAGCTGCGCCGACCTGTTTGCCGGTGACCGATTCAATCTCCCCCTGTCACCCTGAAACCCCTCAAGCTAAAAGCAAACGGGAGAAGAACTTTTGAGACCAGGACAAGGAGATCGAGGAGAGCCTGGGGAGTTGCCCCCCCCCCCTCCCACAAACGGAATCTTAGGGGAATCGAACGAGAGAGCACTCACAAAGAAGAAAATACATAAGGAGGGTGAGTGACCATGACTGTACTTTATTTTGTACTGATATGAAGCTCTGAGTGGACCCCTAAAGAGAAGCAAGGAGTAAGGGAAAGGGGGGCCCCCGGAGACTGTATAAAAAATGGAAGAGGCCCGAGGGAAGAAAAGCTTAAAAAATCAGCAGGGGGTCAGGGAGGAGATCTGAAGGTTAAAGAACTGTTTTTTTCCCCCCCTTACACACAAATTTATAAAGGAGTATAAGAAGAATATAAGCCACAGAGAAAAATGAAAAATAAAAACGTAAAAGGAAGTGGGCTTAAAGGGTCCCAGACTGGTACAATTAAAAAATATACCTCCCAAGGAAACGTAACCCCAGAAAGACACCAGAGCAGGACTGAAAAAGGAGAAGTAGACCTTAGTATGGAAAGTAGTCCTAGAGTATCATTAGGCCTTGATACTAGCAACCAGCAAACATCAGGCAATATAGAGATGGGAAAAGATCTACAAATACCTAACAAAAAAGAAATGGCAGAAATGTTTAAAGAATTGGAGAAAACAATAAAACAAGAAATGGTAAATATCCGTAGCGATCTGGGACACCTGTTGGAGAGAGTTGAAGAAACGGAGGAGAAGGTTAAAAGTCAGACCCAGGCTATCCTTGAACTAGAAAAAGAAATAACTAACATAGGGAAAGCCCAAGAAAAACTGTTATATAAGGTTGAGATACAAGAAAACAAAGACAGGAAGAGAAACGTCCTGATACGTGGGGTCCCAGAGAACTCAAAGGGAGAAAGCCTGCAAGAGGTGGTTTGTAAAATACTTAATACTATAACAGACAGACCTGAAATGGATAGGACTAAAATAGAAGGAACTTTTAGAAAAGGAAAAATTCAAAGAATCCTGGGGAAAGAAAGGCCGAGAGATATATTAGTTCAATTCTATGAGCTCCGGGATAAAGAAAAAATCTGGAAGAAGACCAAAGGAAAATCAGTAATTAAATATGAAGGAGGAGACATACAGATATATGCGGATCTGGCCCCAGAGACTCTGTGGAGAAGGAGATCTTTGAGACCCCTATTGGAAAGGTTGAAAGAACAAAATGTGCAATATAGATGGGGGACTCCTGAATGCTTAATAGGATGGAAAAATGGGACTACAGCATACCTCAGGTTTCCAGAAGACTTGAAAATTTTTTTTGACAGTTTAAAAATTCAAAGAATGGAAATCCCTGGCTGGGAAGAACAACAATGGGAAAATACAACGAAGAGAAAAGAGGACCGGCAATTTGTGGGGGGGATGAGGCGGGGGAAGGGGGGAGGGGGAGAGGGATGGAGGAGGAGAAATAGAGCCTTTTTTTTTTTTTTCCCTCCTCCGTCCTTTTTCTGCCCTCACCCCACCGTCCTCGTTTTATTGTGCCTGAGATAAATCTGGATGGGACCTGGGGGGTTATGGGGAGGTTAGACAAGGGGAAGTAGTCCATGGACGGAGTCTTAGCCCAAGGATTAAATCAAAAGTGGATTTTATATTCCATAAATGATTAGTAGGCAAATGATAGGCCTAAAAAGTGGGGGTGGGGGAGGGGGGAGGGGGGGAGTCGGGAGGTTGGAAGGGTGGGAAATGGGAGAGGGGGGATGTTATTTCTGCAAGATAAAAGAAGATATAAAAGCAAGTGAGAAGGGAGAAGGAGGAGAGGAGAAGAAGGGAGAAGAAGAGGAAATGAGAAAAGGGGAGAGAAAAGGAAAATATAGATGGAGGAGAAAAGAGGAAATTTAAGGAAGATGGAAGAGATTCAGTTTATAACATATAATGTAAATGGGATGAATTGCCCTGGGAAAAGATATAGATTATTTAAAGAACTACACCATAGGGCAGCCTCAGTGATATTTCTACAGGAGACACATCTTGAGATAAAGTCAAATGTTAGGCTGATGTCTAGAAATCACCCAACATGGTACTACGCAGACTCCCCGGTTAAAAGAGCAAAAGGGGTAGCAATAGGTTTGGCAAAGAATATTAGGTTTGAGTTGGAAGATAGAAAAACAGACCCAGATGGGAGATTCTTGTTTTTAACCTCCTTGGCGGTATTCCCGAGTGTAGCTCGGGGTAACATTTCAGTACCAAAAGCGGTAACCCCGAGCTACACTCGGGAATACCATGCGGCGCTGCTCCGGCATGTGTCCTTCACTTACCTTACCCTGCGCTCCCACGATGTGTCCCCTGCAGCGTCCCCGGCCATCTCCTCCGGCCGATGCCGGCATCCGGCTTCTGTGTCCTGTCCCTGTGACGTCGGGACGTACGGGCGCCGCCGCCGGCGGGAAATTTAAAAATTTTAAAAAATGTCATTTTTTTTTTTTTTTCATTTTACACAGTAAAACATTGCTGTTTCAACCTATTTCACATACATATTGTCCCTAGTGCTTTGTCCTGCGCCCTGCCTGCATTTTGTCTGTTCTTTCTGCCTGGAAACTGAGAAATGTCCATGGCGTCCAAAAAGTGTCCCTTTAGGTCAAAAGCGGTTTAGACCAGCTAGAGAACAGCGATAGTAAATCAGAACCACTTACAGAATTGAGTGATAATGATTCGTGGGGGAAATTCGTCATCAGAAACTGAAAACGATTTTGCGACTGAGCTCAGCAATGTGCGAACTTGGAGCTCTATTTCACATTTCAGTGTTTTTGGTTTGATTATATTATTGAATTAAATATTTTATTATTTTTATATTATTTTTATGATTATTTATTAAATTATAATTTATGATTTTGTGTTTCAAATTTTATCATACCCGGGATGTTTACTAGACTCTTTTTCGGACAGATTTCAGTGAGTTTTTCCTAAAAATTACAGCCTACAATAAAAAAAATACATATTTCCATGCAAAAAAATGGTACCGCTTTCAGCACCAAAAATCTGAAATAATCATACCGCCAGGGAGGTTAAAGGGCAAGTTACAAGAGATCGAGTGTACACTGGCCAATATCTACTGTCCTAATAAAAAACCGGAGGCGTATCTGAAAAAAGTGTTGAGGAAGTTGATGGACTTTAAAAAAGGACGTTTGATCCTGGCAGGGGACTTTAACTTTTGTATGGAACCACAAAGGGACGCCACCTCCCATATAAAAAGAGAGGGAAATAGGGCCCTGAAACTATTGAAAAAAGAATTACACATAAGTCAATTGGTAGATGCCTGGAGAATTACACATATGCAAGATAGAGATTATACTTTCTTTTCAAACATGCATAAGAGATATTCAAGACTAGATCATATATTAATAGAACATCAATTAATTGACCATCTGATCCAAGTAGAAATAGAGACAATATCTTTATCAGATCACGCCCCAGTTATTATGAAAATGGAATGGGGGAGGAGGAAATTCGGAGGGCTGGGATGGAAATTGAATGAGACACTCTTAGTGGAAAAGGAAATAGCTCAGAAAATAGGGCAGGAGATCGAACGCTTTTTTAAGGAGAATGAGACAGGTGAGGTATCAACAGCCACAGTGTGGGAATCTCACAAAGCATACATAAGAGGAATATTAATGGCAATTGGGGCAAGAAAGAAAAAAGAAAGAAGGGAGAAAATGAGTGACCTCTTAGAAGAAATAAGTAAAATAGAACAAATACATAAGAACAGAATAACAAAAGAAATAGAGCTGAAGTTAAAAAAAAAGCAAGAAGAATTGAAAGAAGTGATAGAAGAGGAGAGGAGAAAAGTATATAATAGAGTTTTGAGTGAGAGATATAGATGGGGAGAAAGACCTGGAAAATATCTGATGAGAGCCCTGAGGAAAAAGAAAAATAGAAATTATATAGAAAAAATAAAAGATGCTAAAGGAAACATGTTGCATTCAAATAAAGATATCATCAAAGCCTTCACAGAATATTACAGGAAACTGTATAATATAAGCCCCCTGGAAGGATTAGAAAACATACAAAGTGAGAAGAATCAAAAAAGAAAGAAATATCTGGAAATGGCTGGGTTACTAAAACTAAGTGAGGATCAACTGAACTCCCTAGATGCAGATATCTCACAGGACGAAATAAAATTAGCATTGAAGGGGTCAGTATCGGGGAAAAGCCCAGGTCCAGATGGATATACAGTGAGATATTATAAAAAATTTAGTGAAATTTTAATACCAAAACTTAGAAATTACATGAACGCTCTAGGTGGAGAGATGGAATAAGAAGAGAATCATTACAAGCCCAAGTTGTGCTCATTCAAAAAGAGGGAAAAGATCCCTCACAGTGTTCGAGCTATAGACCTATTTCACTATTGAACACCGACATTAAGTTATATGCAAAGGTCCTAGCAAATAGATTGAAAGAGCTAATGCCAGAATGGATACAAGAGGATCAGGTGGGTTTTGTCCCAGGGAGGGAGGGTAAAGACAATGGGTTAAGATCACTGATGTTAATCCAAAAGAGCAAAAAGGGAAAAGAACCAGTGGTGTTACTCTCTATAGATGCTGAAAAAGCGTTTGACAGAGTGAATTGGAGATTCATGATGGATACTCTGGAAGCCTTAGGTATTGGGCCTAGGATGAGAGTGGATAGGGAAGTTGTACAGATACCCTTCTGTGGTTATTGGGGTAAATGGGGAGAGGTCAGAACCCATTGAGATGTCAAATGGAACAAGACAGGGATGCCCATTGTCCCCATTGTTGTATGTTATATCACTAGAACCATTGTTGTCAACAATAAGGCTGAATAGAGATGTAAAGGGAATCCTGATAGGAGATACAGAACATAAAGTTGCGGCTTTTGCAGACGACTTGCTGTTCTATGTAGGAAATCCCAGGATAACACTTCCAAACTTAATGAAGTCATTAAAGGAATATGGAGAACTATCAAACTTAAAGATAAACCCAACAAAAACGGAGATTCTAAATATAAACATCTTAAAAAATGAAAAAGAAAAAATACAAAAGGAATTCCCATTTAAATGGAAAGATAGAGATATAAAATATCTAGGAGTAAAGCTTACAGCCTCACACAAACATCTATTATTACATTACATTACATTGAGTTTATATAGCGCCAAAGGGTTTGCTCAGCGCTGTACAATAGAGGGGGGGACAATACATGAAACATTACAGCAACTACAAACAGCACACGAGGGGTTATAGGGCCCTACTCTTTCGAGCTTACAATCTAGGAGGGAGGGGGTAGTGGTACAGGAGGAAGTGGCTGTGGGGGATGGAGTGGTAGGAGGAATGAAGGAGAGCAGCAGTTAGGTGAGGGTGGGGTAGGCTTCCCTGAAGAGGTGGGTTTTCAGGGAGCGCCTGAAGGTGAGGAGGGAAGGTGACAGTCTGATGGATTGGGGTAGTGAGTTCCAGAGGATGGGGGAGGACCTGGAGAAGTCTTGCAGACGTGCGTGTGAGGAGGAGACCAGGGAGCAAGATAGAAGGAGGTCCTGTGAAGAGCGAGAGGCAGAGGGGGGTGGCAGAGGTGGAGCGGGTGGTGAGGTGGATGAGTCTAGCCGCTGAGTTGAGGATGGTCTGAAGCGGGGAGAGCCTGCACTGGGGTAGGCCGGTGAGGAGGGAGTTGCATTAGTCAAGGCGTGAGATAATCAGGGAGTGTACAAGTAGTTTAGTGGTGTCTGGGGTAAGGAAGGAGCGTATTTTGGCGATATTGCGGAGGTGGAGTCTGCATGTGTTTGTAAGTGATTTGACATGAGGTTGGAAGGAGAGGTTAGAGTCCAGAATGACTCCAAGGACTTTGGCTTGCGGGGCGGGATTGATGGTGGTGATGTTAGTAGTGATGGATAGGATGGGGGGGGGGGGGGGGGGGCGGCGCGGGCAGGAGGGAAGACGAGAAGCTCGGTTTTGGAGAGGTTGAGTTTGAGGAAATGGAGCGACATCCAGTCAGAGATGTCGTTTAGGAGGTGAGTGATGCGGGCGGAGAAAGTGGAGGTGAGGTGAGGGGTGGAGAGGTAAATTTGAGTGTCATCAGCATAGAGATGGTAGTTGAAGCCGTGGGAGTGTATGAGTTTGCCAAGGGAGGAGGTGTAGATGGAGAAGAGAAGGGGTCCAAGGACAGAGCCCTGGGGGACCCCAACAGAGAGGGGGAGTGAGGGGGAGGTGGCACCATTGTAGGTGACACTGAAGGAGCGTCCGGATAGGTACGAGGAGAACCAGGAGAGAGATTGATAAATGAGATTAGAGACGAATTAAAAAGATTGGAGGGAGGAACCCTGACATGGATGGGCCGTATTAATCTGGTAAAAATGGTAATAGTACCAAAAATCATATATAGATATCAAATGATCCCAATTAAACTCCCAGAGATTTTTTTTAAAATAATTAAGAAACTGATAACAAAATACATATGGAGGAATAAAAAACCAAGACTGTCATACGAACTGTTGAGTAGGAGGAAAGAAAGAGGTGGTTTAGGGCTCCCAGACTTTAAAAGATATTACAAAGCGGTAATATTGGCAAGAACCATAGATTGGATATATAATTATAAAAAAAAGTTGGGTGAGAATAGAGAATGAACTCAGTGGAATAGACCTGGGAAGAATGATATGGGTGCCAACACAGTATAGGGGTTTAAACGATAATGTAAATACATGCACTTTGAATGTACTAAAGGTTTGGGATAATTTACACAAAAGTATGAAATGGACTTTTAATTCAACACTGATTCCACTAAAAAACACGGAGTTTTTTCCCCCCAGGCAAAGAAGAAATAGGAGGGAGGTGGTTTAAAAAAGATAGGGTGCAATTGAGAGATATACTGGTGGGAGACGAAATAGGATCATTTGGTGATTTGAAGAAAAAAGAGGGAGAGATCTTCACTAAACTAGATGAATTGCGGTATTTTCAATTGAGGTGTTTTGCTGGAAGTTTGCCAAAACCTTTAAGGACAAAAGAAAATTGGAATCTGTTCGAAAAGGCATTGGGAACACAAGGTGATGGGAAACACGGGATTACTAAAGTTTACAAAATACTCACTGAATTAGACACAAACACAAAGCCAACATATATAACAAAATGGGAAATGGATATGAGAGTTGTGATAGATGAGGAAAAGCAAAGGAGAATGTATAGATTAATTCACGAGAACGTCTCTATGAGAGAAGTAGAGATGAACTATAAGTGTTTGACAAGATGGCACATCTCACCAAATGTAGAAAATAAGATATGTGGAGAGAGTTCACCACTGTGTTGGAGGGGATGTGGAGAGGTAGGCACTATATACCATATATGGTGGGGATGCCCTAAAATCCAGATATTCTGGAAAACAGTAATCCACTTGATAGGAAAATTGACAGAAATAGATATAGAGCTAGACCCAGAAGTATGTATTTTGCATAATATGGATATAACAGTAAATAAATATAAAAAATCAGGGATATGGTACTACCGTATTTGCCGGCGTATAAGACGACTTTTTACCCCTTAAAAATCTTCTCAAAAGTCGGGGGTCGTCTTATACGCCGGTATAACATGACATGACACTTTTTAGGGGGGCGGCGCGGTGCCGCCGCCGCCCCCCCCCCTTCCCCTAACGGAAGGGACACTAAGTACAGGGGTGGGCAGGGGCTATTTCTTACCTGGTTCCGGTCCCACGACGATCCGGTCCAGGAAGCGCGGCTGCGCCTTCAGTTCGGCCACTGGAGTTCGCGCGGCTGCTCGGCTCCGCCTCCTCACCAGCGATTGGCCGCCAGAACTGTAGCTCAGGAAAGGCACACAGGCGACCAATCACCGGCGAGAGGGTGGAGCCGAGCGGCCGCGCGAAAATCGAGTGCAGGACCAGCAGGTAAGTGGTCAGTGTAGAGGTGCTGCTGCAACCACATATGCTGGCTGCAGCAGCACCATACGAGAACAGAGTCAGCAAGTGTCAGTGGGAGGAATAGTGCCCCATCATTGGTGTCACTGATACCAATGATGGGGCACTATTCCTCCCACTGATACCAATGATGGGGCACTATTCCTCCCGCTGATACCTATGATGGGGCACTATTCCTCCCACTGACACCAACGATGGGGCACTATTCCTCCCCCCCACTGACACCAACGATGGGGCACTATTCCCCCCCCCACTGACACCAACGATGGGGCACTATTCCACCCCCCACTGACACCAATGATGGGGCACTATTCCACCCCCACTGACACCAATGATGGGGCACTATTCCTCCCCCCCACTGACACCAACGATGGGGCACTATTCCCCCCCCCCCACTGACACCAACGATGGGGCACTATTCCACCCCCCACTGACACCAACGATGGGGCACTATTCCACCCCCACTGACACCAATGATGGGGCACTATTCCACCCCCCACTGACACCAACGATGGGGCACTATTCCACCCCCCACTGACACCAATGATGGGACACCATTCCTCCCACTGACACCAATGTTGGGACACTATTCCTCCTACTGACACCAATGATGGGGCACCATTCCCCCCACTGATACGAATGATGGGACACTATTCCCCCCACTGATACCAATGATGGGGCACTATTTCCCCCCACTGATACCGATGATGGGGCACTATTCCTCCCACTGGTTTGCACTGGAAGAGGGGTAGTCTTATACGGCGAGTATAGCCCAAACACTACATTTTAGCAGGAAAAGTAGGGGGGTCGTCTTATACGCCGGCAAATACGGTATATAAATGCTGCAAAAGCTCTGATACCCAAGTTCTGGCGGCGAATAGAGATACCGAAGGAAGAGGACTGGATTGAAAGAGTTGAGCAGATCAAAAAGATGGAAAGGTTGTGTTATATCCAAGAAGATAGGATGGAGGCCTATTATGGGAAATGGGAGAACTGGGAAAAAGCTAGATTATATAGGAAGTATAGGAAAGAATAAAAGATAACAACAGAATAACTTCACTTGCTGATATAAGAAGATGCAGAGAAAAGGTAGGATAGGCAGAGGGGTTTTGGGGTGGGGGGCGGTGCTGGGAGGGAAATGTTGTATAGAGTAAATAAAGTAGAAATGTTGGATATTATAATATTATAGAATATATTTTTATATATACATATCTACATTGTGTTGATGAAATGTATTTAAAATGGAAAATTAATAAATATTTAAATTATAAAAAAAAAAAGAGTCAATCCACTGCTTACAGAACTGAGGACCTATGAGAGGAGTACTGAGGCAAGGTGCTGTTATGTTTTCAGAAGGCCAGCATCCCACTAGCCCCTCTCGCCAGCCATTGCATAGGGAAACACAGAGACCCAGCGATGTCTAAACAAGGTATATCTTGATTGAGGTCAGTGTTCTGGGCAGGCCACTCAAGTTCCTCCACAACAAAGTCTTTATGGATGTGGCATTGTAATTTTCAGTGGAAACACAGCAACTCAATATGGTCTTGGAATGGATTGCCCGACAAGCTCATAGTGATGGTCAGATATCCAGACTTTATTTTATATCGTTTATCAATTTTCAGCAGGATATTCCAGATGCTGGTTTATCCACAAGGAAGGTAAGTGCCAAACAATCACATGACCACCATCTTCCTTATCTTCTGTGGTCCTGGGGTGTCGGACATAGCCGGCTAGCATGAATAGACATGGACATCAGAGGTAATCTTGTGGTAATCTTGAAGCTTTTTGTTACATTTAAAGTAGACATGCATATGTCTTGCTGAGCATGCTCGGAGCTTAGGCCGGGTCTGTCATTGGCACTGGGAGCCGTCAGACTGCTCAATAGCTGAGCGCAGTGAAAGCAAAGCAAGGAGTGTGTGCTGTGCTCTCTGCCTCCCCCTAGAGTGTAGTACCCAGCTCTGTGAGTGAATAGCGAAGTACTGAAACTTTTTATGGGGGGGGGGGGGGGGTTGTACATGTTTCTGTGTATGTACATGTGTGTATCTGTACATGTGTCTGTGTGTATGTACATGTATGTGTGTGTACACGTGTCTGTGTGTGTGTGTGTGCATGTACATGTGTTTGTGTGTATGTACGTACATGTCTGTGTGTATGTACATGTGTCTGTGGGTACATGTGTCTGTGTGTACGTACATGTGTCTATGTGTACGTACATGTGTCTGTGTGTACGTACATGTGTCTGTGTGTACGTACATGTGTCTGTGCGTGTGTATTTCTGTGTATGTAAATGTATCTGTGTGTATGTGTGTCTGTACGTGCCTGTGTGTGTATACATGTGTCTATATGTGTGTGTCTGTGTGTACATGTGTCTCTGTGCGTGTGTGTATGTACATGTCTGTGTGTGTGTACATGTCTCTGTGTGTATGTGTGTGTGTATGTACATGTCTCTGTGAGTGTGTATACATGTTTCTGTGTGTGCGTGTGTGTGCGTATGTACATGTCTGTGTGTGTGTACATGTGTCTCTGTGTATATGTATGTACATGTCTCTGTGCGTGTGTATACATGTTTCTGTATGTGTATGTATGTACATGTCTGTGTGTGTGTACAGCTGTCTCTGTGTGTGTTTGTTGGTGGCGAGTAACTCTTAAGGCCTGGCTAGTAGCTCAGGACTTGAAATTTTAAGCCTTAGACCAATAGTAACTGAATCATAAAAAAGCTGCTGATTGTTTATCCATAGCAGCCAATCAGAATTGCATTTTAAAGCTGACCTCCAGAAAGCTAAATAAACCGATGAATATGTTAGGGAATTACACAATTTTCTGCAACCCGTGGTTGTAAGAAAAAAAATCACATCATCTATGGCTTGCATAACGGAACTGTTTTACCTTTCAAAAGATTTGTAATTCTGTCCAGCTTGTACTGAGTTAACATATCTCTGCTCCACATCACATCTTTGTCTGGCAGAGTAGGAGACCATATTTCTTGGCTACATTTACCCTAGGTTCACACCTAAGCGTTTTCTACAGCGTTTTGCAGAAACACAGTACAGTCTATTTAATATGATTTCCTATGGGACAGGTTCACATCTGCATGTTTTCACCCGATGCGTTTTTTGGAAAGGGTCAGGAATGTTTTTTAACACAAAAAGTTGCAGTTTTGGTTCTATAGACTTCAATGGAAATGCTGCAGAAAAGCATGTATTGTGTTTTTGATGCGTTTTGCGTTTTAAATCTGCAACAAGAACAAAAAAAACACAGGTGCAAAAACGCAATACAGAAACTACTCAAATGCAACGTGCATAGGTGTGAACCCAGCCTTAAAGCAGATCTTGCATTTAAAATAACAAGATCTGCTTATTTAGTCAAATTGCCGACAAAGATGATCCCAAAATATTGCTGTTGCTAAAATAAGAAAAAAAAAATACCTTTGCCCCAGCTTTAGATGCGTCCAGAAGGTGTGGATGATGTCACCATGTCTGGTGCTTCCTGAGATAGCTGGGAGCTCGAAATCTTGTGAGAAGGCAGCTATTCGAGGAGGTAGGTATGGTGACATTATTATTATACAGTATTTATAAAGCGCCAACAGTTCGCTCGGCGTAGTACATTACAATGGGTTACAGAACATGCGACAGTACAATAACAATACAGTGCGATACACGAGGGGTTCGAGGGCCCTGCTTTTTCGAGCTTACAATCTAGGAGGGAGGGGATAGTGGTACAGGAGGAGATAGCTGTGGGGGATGGAGTGGTAGGAAGAGTGGAGGAGGTCAGCAAATTAGCAGGGGGTGGGGTAGGCTTCCCTGAAGAGGTGGGTTTTCAGGGTACGCCTAAAGGAGAGGAGACTAGGTGATAGTCTGATGGGTTGGGGCAGAGAGTTCCAGAGGATGGGTGACACCCTGGAGAAATCCTGGAGGCGGGCATGGGAGGAGGAGACCAGGGTACTAGAGAGAAGGAGGTCTTGTGAGGAGCAGAGTGTGCGTGTTGGGTGGTACATGGATATTAGGTCGGTGATGTTATTTGGGGCAGTATGGTGGACAGCTTTGTACGTCAGTGTTACGATTGAGGGAGTGGATGAGCTGCTTAGTGGTTTCCGGGGTTAGGAACATGCAGATTTTGGCGATGTTGCGGAGGTGGAGTCTGCATGAGTTTGTTAATGATTGGACTTGGGGCTGGAAGGAAAGGTTGGAGTCCAGAATGACACCAAGTACTCGGGCCTGCAGGGCGGGCCTGATAGTGGCATTGTTGGACATGATGGAGAAGTCAATGGGGGGGGGGGGGGGGTGTGGGCTGGGGGAAGACTAGGAGCTCGGTTTTGGAGAAGTTCAGTTTAAGGAAGTGGAGCGACATCCAGTCTGATATGTCGTTCACTAGGTTTGTGATTCAGGCGGAGACTGATGGGGTGAGGCGAGGGGTTGAGAGATAGATTTGTGTGTCATCGGCATAGAGGTGGTAGTTGAAGCCGTGAGAGTGCATGAGTTGGCCAAGGGAGGAGGTGTAGATGGAGAAGAGAAGGGGCTCGAGGACGGAGCCTTGAGGGACCCCAACAGAGAGGGGGAGTGAGGGGGAGGTGGTAGCGTTATAAGTAACTCTGAAAGAGCGTTGGGAGAGATAGGAGGAGAGCCAGGAGAGAGCGGAATCTCTGAGGCCGTGGGAGTGTAGTTTTTTGAGGAGGAGGGGGTGGTCGACTGTGTCAAAGGCCACGGAGAGGTCAAGGAGTAGGAGCACTGAATAGTGGCCATTAGCTTTGGCGGTTAGAAGGTCGTTGGAGGGTTTGAGTAAGGCAGTTTCGGTGGAGTGTAGGGGACGGAAGCCGGACTGTAGGGGATCGAGGAGGTTGTTGTCGTTGAGGTGAGAGCTTAGGCGAGTGTAGACTAAGCGCTCGAGGAGTTTGGATGTGAATGGGACATCATCTGTGCTTCAGAAGCTGGGGCCAAGGCAAGCTTTTTTTTATTATTCAGACACTTTTGGAAATGATTTGGAGGTGGGCTTTCAATAGAATGGACCTTCTGCTTTATGTTTTCAATCTGGTGTTTTTCAAGCTCATTTTTAGCTTCCCTACATCTACCCTCTACCCATCCACATAATTCAACAGATTTCTTAAATACCTTGTTTCCCTCCCTGCTGTGTAACGTTGTAAAAGGTAAAGAGGACCAGTCTTTCCCACAGGGAGTCCTGGGATCGAATCCTACATTTCAATACAGATTGAGGAAACCTGGAAGAGCTTATATACAACTAAAGGCACTGTCTACATGGGTGGGCAATTTAATACATTTCTATGAAAAAATAAATGAATTTAAATAAACCTGCTTACCCACGTCTGCTTTATGTATAGTTTCTTATACATTACAACTCTTTAAATTGCATAATATTAACAGAAATTGTGCTAAATTGACTTAAAGTGTTAGTAAACCCCCAACAGTATAATCAGTCTGTATATGCAGTAAAGTTTGCTTGTTACACTCACTGTGGAGCCTAAGGGGTTAATCCTCTGCATTGTGTAAAAAGGCTGTTTGATCCTTACTTCTCTGATCCTCCCCTTCTTCCAGTGTTCCCCTCTTATCTCCTGATAAGACATATTTTGTGGAGTCTCTCTGCACATGCTCAGCTTGGTGTGTATTGCTAGAGATTTTTTTTTTTCTTGGGAAAGTGCATGCGATAAACAGAGAGCCAATCAGCACTGTCTAGACAGAGGGTCAGGGGACTTGAAACCTCCTAGAGCCTAAAGAAAACTCCTCCTATAAGCTTTAACCAGTGCTTGGCTGGATACTGATAAAAGTCACATGACTGCTCTAAAAGAAAAGGTATTTAGCAGTTTATATTTTCCAAAATAATTGCATTTCCACGCTCTGTGTACTGTGGGAGACCACATGTAGTGAATGCAGGGTCCGGAGTTTAGTAACACTTTAAAAATAAACAGGAATGCTTGAAGACATCAAAAATGTCCCCTTGTGTGACATACCACTAGACAAGAACCTGTTAGTATTCATCTGACCTGTGGAAGGCACATTCGCCTATCTCCAATTAAATTCTGAATGTGGTCTGTGTAAGGCATGAATTACAGTGAGTGCACAACATGTACAAAGAACACCTACAATTAAGGCAATTAAAGGTATGCCAACTAGAGACAAGAACCATATTGAGAAGATCAAACTTAAAGACACAAATTGGTCAGACGGGGTTTCTTTTCTTAAAAAAATGAGTTCATCCTCGTCTTCAGCCCCTATAAGAACATAAAAAGAGGTTGTTACCAGATACTGAAATAACATAAAATGTCCAATGTACAGTCAGGTCCATAAATATTGGAAATCGACACAATTCTAACATTTTTGGCTCTATACACCACCACAGTGGATTTGAAAACTAACAAGATGTGCTTTAACTGCAGACTGTCAGCTTTAATTTGAGGGTATTTACATCCAAATCAGGTGAACGGTGTAGGAATTACAACAGTTTGCATATGTGCCTCCCACTTGTTAAGGGACCAAAAGTAATGGGACAATTGGCTTCTCAGATGTTCCATGGCCAGGTGTGTGTTATTCCCTCATTATCCCAATTACACTGAGCAGATAAAAGGTCCAGAGTTCATTTAAAGTGTGCTATTTGCATTTAGAATCTGTTGCTGTAAACTCTCAAGATGAGATCCAAAGAGCTATCACTATCAGTGAAGCAAGCCATCATTAGGCTGAAAAAACAAACCCATCAGAGAGATAGCAAAAACATTAGACGTGGCCAAAACAACTGTTTGGAACATTCTTAAAAAGAAGGAATGCACCGGTGAGCTCAGCAACACCAAAAAACCTGGAAGACCACTGAAAACAACTGTGCTGGATGACCAGAGAATTCTTTCCCTGGTGAAGAAAACACCCTTCACAACAGTTGGTCAGATCAAGAACACTCTCCAGGAGGTAGGTGTATGTGTGTGAAAGTCAACAATCAAGAGAAGACTTCACCAGAGTGAATACAGAGGGTTCACCACAAGATGTAAACCATTGGTGAGCCTCAAAAACAGGAAGGCCAGATTAGAGTTTGCCAAACGACATCTAAAAAAGCCTTCACAGTTCTGGAACAACATCCTATGGACAGATGAGACCAAGATCAACTTGTACCAGAGTGATGGGAAGAGAAGAGTATGGAGAAGGAAAGGAACTGCTCATGATCCTAAGCATACCACCTCATCAGTGAAGCATGGTGGTGGTAGTGTCATGGCGTGGGCATGTATGGCTGCCAATGGAACTGCTTCTCTTGTATTTATTGATGATGTGACTGCTGACAAAAGCAGCAGGATGAATTCTAAAGTGTTTCGGGCAATATTATCTGCTCATATTCAACCAAATGCTTCAGAACTCATTGGACGCCGCTTCACAGTGCAGATGGACAATGACCCAAAGCATACTGCAAAAACAACCAAAGAGTTTTTTAAGGGAAAGAAGTGGAATGTTATCCAATGGCCAAGTCAATCACCTGACCTGAATCCGATTGAGCATGCATTTCACTTGCTGAAGACAAAACTGAAGGGAAAATGCCCCAAGAACAAGCAGGAACTGAAGACAGTTGCAGTAGAGGCCTGGCAGAGCATCACCAGGGATGAAACCCAGCGTCTGGTGATGTCTATGCGTTCCAGACTTCAGGCTGTAATTGACTGCAAAGGATTTGCAACCAAGTATTAAAAGGTGAAAGTTTGATTTATGATTATTATTCTGTCCCATTACTTTTTTCAAACTGTTGTAATTCCTACACTGTTCACCTGATTTGGATGTAAATATCCTCAAATTAAAGATGACAGTCTGTAGTTAAAGCACATCTTGTTCATTTCATTTCAAATCCATTGTGGTGGTGTATAGAGCCAAAAATGTTAGAATTGTGTCCATGTCCCAATATTTATGGACCTGACTGTATGTGGCACGATTAGAGGCCAAGAGTGGTGTCACAGGGTGTCAAACGAAATAGCTTATTTCTCAAGACCATTATGTGTCTTGATATTGTGGTATGCAGGATAGGGTCCTTCTAGAAAACAATACAAAAATGGGTCCTTCTAGAAAACAAGACAAAAATGGGTCTAATTTTAAAAACTGGGGAAAATGGAAACTAAAGTACAATTTTCCCCTTGCCTTCTATCTCTTTTGGGTATCTGCATTGATTTGATGACGATTACAGACCAATTCTGCAAAGGTAATAATTGATGAATGAATATGGATAACTTATGCCTGGTGCTCACTAGTGCGGGCCGTGCTCGGATATGGCAGCCAATTCATTTGAATGAGCTGCTGTGCTGTGTGTCCCGCACAGAAAAGGTTCATGCGCCTTTTTAAAAACTCGCATGCAGGGAAATCATACAGTCTTTGTGATGCGATTTCTGCAACCAGAACACACAGTGCGGGTTAGTGTGAACCTAACCTTACCCTTAATGTGGAACTTTACATATATTATTACAAAAATAAGGCGACCAGGCAGGCTTTTTATATCTCCTGCAATAAAGAATTCTTCCCTGGCTGTTTACAACTTTCTTGACAATGTACATTAAGCTGTACAATTACAGTGGAGGTAATAAGTATTTGATCCCCTGCTGATTTTGAATGTTTGCCCACTCACAAAGAAATGATCAGTCTAAAAATCGAATGGTAGGTGTATTGTAACACTGAGAGACAGAATAGCAACAAAAAATTCAAAAGAAATGCATGTCTAACAAATGATGCACTGATTTGCATGTTCATGAGGGAAATAAGTATTTGATCCCCTTCACAAAACATGACTTCGTACTTGGTGGCAAATCCCTTGTTAGCAATCACAGAGGTCATACGTTTCCTGTAGGTGGCCACCAGGTTTGCACACATCTCAGGAGGGATTTTGGCCCACTCCTTTTGGCAGATCCTCTCCAAGTCTTTAAGGTTTGGTGGCCGACGCTTGGCAACTCGAACTTTCAGCTCTCTCCACAGATTTTCAATCGGATTAAGGTCTGGAGACTGGCTAGGCCACTCCAGGACATTCATGTGCTTCTTCTTGAGCCACTCCTTGTTGCCTTGGCCGTGTGTTTTAGGTCATTGTCATGCTGGAACACCCATCCACGACCCATTTTCAATGCTCTGGCTGAGGGAAGAAGGTTCTCACCCAAGATTTGATGGTACATTGCCCCATCCATCGTCCCTTTTGATGCAGTTCAATTGTCCTGTCCCCTTAGCAGAAAAACACCCCCAAAGCAGAATGTTTCCACCACCAGTTCTCCTCTGCATCATTCAGTTGTTCAGTGGCAAACTTCAGATGGGCCTGGACATGTGCTTTTTTTGAGCAGAGGGACCTTGCGGGCACTGCAGGATTTCAATCCTTGTCGGCGTAGTGTGTTACCAATTGTTTTTTAGACTGATCATTTCTTTGTGAGTGGGCAAACATTAAAAATCAGCAGGGGATCAAATACTTATTTCCTTCACTGAACATCATGCTGGTACAGTCAATCAAAATGACCTTAGATCTTGAACCCAGAAGAAAACCAGGATCATATGTCGGCACCAGCGAGGGAGCTCGAGGACAACACACTGCTGGAGGAAAAGTGGGTATACTTCCATTTTAAAGATGAACTCTGGGTAAAAACCAAATAAACAATTGACATACATTCAGTGTATGTGAACTGCTTTACCTGCCAAGGTATATGCAATTCTGTTGACTCAGGGGCCCCTGCCAGAAAGCACATATCAGAACTAAGACCTCACTTTTCTACACAGCAAGTGGTACAACCAAGTCCAGGACCTTTCTCCATCCTGCTGATTGGTCAATGAAAAAGCATTGTCACCACAGCATTATGCAATGACATATACAGGTTTATAAACTAGTTGCATTTAAAATATATTATTTTTTTAAGTGAATACAAAACAGGACTAAATAGTGTTTTTAAATTTGTGTTCACCCTTAACACACAAGTATGACTCTTACGTTCAGACATGTGAAGACTCTATTTAGTTTATTCTGGATGAGGCCATGCTCTGAATCAAGCAGATCGTTGCATTAAGAGACAGACCCAAAAATTCAATCTGCTCTGGATGACCCCATACAATCTCAGAGTGTTACATTACAAAGAACCTGTCCTTTACTCATATAAATTCCAGGAGGACCAAAATGCACTAGTACTTACCTTCCTAGTGCTCCCTGGTCAAACGTATCACTGTTCGATCAGTAGACGTGCAGTTAGTTTTGTTCCCAATCGAATTTCAGATGAATTTTTTAGTTATTCGGAGATTCGGATGTATGAGAATTCCGAATGACAACAATAACACATTTAAACGAATCCGAAATAAGGAAACTAAATTTGGCCAAAATTCAATTAGAAAACAAATTAGAAAACAAAATCAAACGAACATTCATAAACAAATTTAAAGAGGAGCTGCACCCAAAAGAGGAAGTTCCGCTTTAAGGACTGGTCCTCCGCTCCCCGTTAAGGATTGGCACCTTTGGGGAGCGGGGGTTGGAGCAAGTACCTGAAATTGACAGGTACGCACTCCCACTTTCTCTGCGATTGCCTAGGCAATTGGAAGTTATCCCCTACCCTCTCCCTCCCTGTAGTCTTCTGGGACACGTGACAGGTCTCAAAAGACTACAGGGCCATTCACAAAGTGCAGTGCTATTCGCACATGTGCAGCAAGCAGTGAAGCCGCAAGTTGTCATAGCCGGGTGCCCACACTGAAGATGGCGGCGCCGGGAGCACAGGGCGGCCAGTGAAATGGGCTGTGGTGAGGACACCGTGGGATTGAGGAACAGGTAAGTGGCTGTTATTTTGAAAGTCAGCAGATACCGTTTTTGTAGCTGCTGACTTTTTTTTTTATTTTCATTTTCACTGGAACTCCGCTTTAAACTCGAATTTGATAACAAAAATACGATTAGAAAATCAAACAAATGTTCTTGAAATGAAAATTCTGAAATGAAAATCCATACATGCTTGGGCAGCTTAAGGACTAGAAAATCAAATGAATATTCTCGGCTGAAATCTACACGTGTATGGCCAGCCTTAAGCCCCGTACACACACTGTGAGAATATCGGACAATATCTGTTTTTTTTTCGCCTGCTAGTCTCACATTGAAAGTGTAAAGGTTACTAAAGATATGAAAATTCACGTACAAAAGAAAAGAATTTCAAAAGTGATGTCATATATTTGAATTGTATTTTCAGACTACTGTACTGAACAAAAATCATACGACTTGGTATGGTATGAGAAACATTTTCACGCTTGTCCCTTCGGATTTTGTTGCACAAATTGTCGTGATCAGCTCTCAAAAGTTGTGTACTAACAATTCGAATATCGGACGATTGGTCCTCGTACGATTTTCTTATTGTGTGTACGAGGCATTAAGCTGGCCATACACATGTAAATTTTCAGCCAAGAATATTCATAAGAAAAGTCGTACAAATATTCTTTGCACATTTGATGAATGGACGAATGTTGTTCGAAAATTGTCTTTTGCTTTTAACATTCGATTTTAAAATGAATGTAATTTCTGACCGAGAGCCACATACAGTGGCCAAAAATTCTTTAGATTGAGAAACATTTTCCTTCCTGCCCCTTCAAATTTGTCCGTCACTGCCGTTGCCAAACATCGATTTAACCCCAATAACGGTTACAAAATAAAACTAATATTCTTGAAATGAATATTCTCAGACGAAAATCTACACATGTATGGCCAGCTTAACTTTTCAAATTCGGTCAAATTTTTTCAAATTCAGATGACATTTCAAATTTTCTTGAATCAATTTTGAATTCGGTTGAACTTATTTTGAATGTGAATGACTTTTTGGATTCAATCGAAATGTTTTTGAATTGAATTCGAATACGAATTACCTAAACAAATCCCAAAAACAAATTGAACGAATTTACTGAATCCAACTACACAAAATTAGTTAGATTTCAAATCGAAGCTAAATTATTTTTTTTGTTTTGCATATGTCTATTGATCATCCAGTACTTTTGGGTATGGCAGAACATGCTACCATCCCCACAGCAGTCCTGTTAGTTTGCCCTGCATCAGTGGTCAGTGGGAGTCAGCAATGGCCTGTTGTTAGTTGGAGTTAAAAATGCCCTGGCGTTAGCGGGAATAAAAAAAATGTCCTTTGCATCAACTGCCGATGTATGTAAAATATTCCTGGTCATGGGCAGTAGGAGTTATAATTGTCCTGGCACTCGGGAAGGGTGCTCCATTGTTGATATCAAAGGAGGAATAGTTCCCATCATTGGTGTTAGTGGGAAGAATAGTGCCCCATCATTGGTGTTAGTGGGAGGAATAGTGCCCCATCATTGGTGTCAGTGGGAGGAATCGTGCCCCATCATTGGTGTCAGTGGGAGGAATCGTGCCCCATCATTGGTGTCAGTGGGAGGAATCGTGCCCCATCATTGGTGTTAGTGGGAGGAATAGTGTTCCATCATTGGTGTTAGTGGGAGGAATAGTGCCCATCGTATTTGTCAATGGGAGGAATAGTGCCCCATCGTATTTGTCAGTGGGAAGAATAGTGCCCCATCGTATTTGTCAGTGGGAAGAATAGTGCCCCATCATTGGTGTTAGTGGGAGGAATAGTGCCCCATCATTGGTGTTAGTGGGAGGAATAGTGCCCATCGTATTTGTCAGTGGGAGGAATAGTGCCCCATCATTGGTGTTAGTGGGAGGAATAGTGCCCCATCATTTGTGTCAGTGGGAGGAATAGTGCCCCATCATTGGTGTTAGTGGGAGGAATAGTGCCCCATCATTGGTGTTAGTGGGAGGAATAGTGCCCCATCATTGGTGTCAGTGGGAGGAATAGTGCCCCATCGTAGTCGTCAGTGGGAGGAATAGTGATCCATAATTGGTGTCTGTGAGAGTATTAATTTCCCCTTATTGGTGTCAGTGGGATTTGGAGAGCCCCCACCCAGCATGTGATCACCTGCCAGACAGTGCTGGGTGCTGCCATACTGCATACAGGGTCACCCTCTCCTGTACAGTAAGAAAGCCCTAAATTCCAGACCCTCTCATTGAAGGGACAGTCTACAGCAATCAGCAGGTTGTAATCAGACCGTGAACATTATTTTTAGTTTAGCTAGTGGTATCATATCTTACTTTTTCGATTTTAACATATTTTGATATATTTTTGGCAATTACATTTATAGTTAAAATAAAAAGTATAGTCATCACAACTTGCCGTTATTTTCTTTGGATAAGCCTGCTTTATTTCTGTTTAAAATTCCTATTGGTTTATTGAAATCCTGTAGAACTTCCTCATATAGTTCTTCCATGAGAGCTGTTAAATAAATTGATAAAAACTTTACCCCAATGAAGTAACCACTGCTTGGCGAATTAGGTGGTTTTTCTGCTAGATGATTTTATCACAATGCATATATTATGTGCTAATACGGTTAAAGACAAACTTACACAGAAATGCTATGTTTATGTCACTCAGATCCATCACCCTACACCAGGGGTGGGCAAACATTTTGACTTGAGGGCCGCAATGGGTTCATATATTGGACCCGGGGGCCGGACCAAGAGTAGATGAATGATGTGTATGTGTCATCCATAGTAAGTATAGTAATATTCCCCCATAGTAAGCATAGTAATTAATCCCCCATATAGTAATTCATCCCCCATAGTAATTCATCCCCCATAGTAATTCATCCCCCATAGTAATTCATCCCCCCTATAGTAATTCATCCCCCATAGTAATTCATCCCCCATATAGTAATTCATCCCTCATATAGTAATTCATCCCCCATAGTAATTCATCCCCCCTATAGTAATTCATCCCCCCTATAGTAATTCATCCCCCATATTAAGTCCCCAAGTCCCCCCTGTGTCAATTCACTTACCTTTGCTCCGCACGTTCCTCTCGCCGTGTTCCCGCTTCGTTCCGGTGTAGCATGAAAATCTGTCTCCTATGAGGATCTGTCCCCCTTGACGTATCTGCGCATGTGCCAGTTTCAGGCATTAGCAGCCGATCGGCGATCTCCAGCACATGCGCAGATACGTCGAGGGGGACAGATCCTCACAGGAGACAGATTTTCATGCTGCACCGGTCTTCAGGGCGGACTGTGAGAGGAGATTAGCGGGAGCCTAGCTCCGCAGGCCGGATTAAAAGGTCCGCCGGGCCGTATACGGCCCGTGGGCCGTAGTTTGCCCATTGCTGCCCT
Source organism: Staurois parvus (assembly GCF_062004578.1). Taxonomy (NCBI): domain Eukaryota; kingdom Metazoa; phylum Chordata; class Amphibia; order Anura; family Ranidae; genus Staurois; species Staurois parvus. The sequence continues at coordinate 474,006 of NW_028318346.1, read as the reverse complement.
ACACACAACTTCTATCTTATTCTTACTTATTGTAAATTAAAAAAAGTCCCAGGTGTCATCAGTGAGAGTATTCCATCTTCACGGCTTCCACCAGTGAGTTCACAACCGACCAGCTGACTATAGCATATAATACAGTAATGAGGTTCATAAAATGTCCACCACATGTCCACCATCTGCCACTCTGAGGCATTGGAGTATTTTGGTTTTGTGCTGTAAACCTCACCCCTTCCTATTTAGGCCCCTCCTCTTCCTATTAGAGCTCCACCAACTGACAACAACAGTGGGGCGCTATTCCTCCCACTGACACCAATGATGGGGCACTATTCCTCCCACTGACACCAATAACAGGGGAACTATTCCTCCCACTTACACCAATGATGGGGCACCATTCCTCCCACTGACAATGATGGGGCACTATCCCTCCCACTGACACCAATGATGGGGCACTATCCTTCCCACTGACACCAATGATGGTGCCCCACCATTAGTGTCAGTGTGGGAGGAATAATGCCCCTTCATTAGTGTCAGTGGGAAGAATAATGCCCCATCATTTGTATATGAACCACCTGCGCTAACCAAAAATTACAAATATAATAGCCTAAAATTAGGAAGCAGCTGTCACCTTACTATACACCTGGATAGAATACAAAGGAATTGAAAAAAATGGTGCTGCTCTACCGTAAAAAGGGCCTACAGACCTAAAATATATATATCTCCTACAAACGCCACCATCTTAGATTTATAAAGACATCTTATTTAAATAAATACATTCAATACTGTGCAAAAAAGTATCAAGCATATAAAAATGAAAACAGAAAATAAATCACTGAGACTATCAAAAAGTTGTGCAAACCACAAATTAGTCCCTTAAAGGCAACATTTATGCCAGTTGTCAGTCAATTCTCACTGCACAGACTTTAAGGCAATATTTATGCCATGTGTCTATCACTTTCCTACTTTGTGATTTGTGTCACTTATGCCCTTGTTTAAGGGACTAGTTTGTGGTTTGCACAACTTTTTGATAGTCTCAGTGATTTATTTTCTGTTTTCATTTTATATCCTTGATACTCTTTTGCACAGTATTGAATGTATTTATTTAAATAAGATGTCTTTATAAATCTAAGATGGTGGCGTTTGTAGGAGATACATATATTTTAGGTCTGTAGGCCCTTTTTACGGTAGAGCAGCACCATTTTTTTCAATTCCTTTGTATTCTATCCAGGTGTATAGTAAGGTGACAGCTGCTTCCTAATTTTAGGCTATTATATGTATCTATTTATATAAGATGTCTTTATAAATCTAAGATGGTGGAGTTTGAAGGATACACATTATATATATATATATATATATATATATATATATATATAGTGAAGGAAATAAGTATTTGATCCCCTGCTGATTTTGAATGTTTGCCCACTCACAAAGAAATGATCAGTCTAAAAATCGAATGGTAAGTGTATTGTAACACTGAGAGACAGAAAAGCAACAAACAATTCAAAAGAACTGCATGTCTAACAAATTATGTACTGATTTGCATGTTCATATAGGGAAATAAGCATTTGATCCCCTTCACAAAACATGACTTAGTACTTGGTGGCAAATCCCTTGTTGGCAATCACAGAGGTCAGACGTTTCCTGCAGTTGGCCACCAGGTTTGCACACATCTCAGGAGGGATTTTGGCCCACTCCTCTTGGTAGATCCTCTCCAAGTCATTAAGGTTTGGTGGCTGATATTTAGGAACTTGAACTTTCAGCTCCCTCCACAGATTTTTCAATTGGATTAAGGTCTGGAGACTGGCTAGGTCACTCCAGGACCTTAATGTGCTTCTTCTTGAGCCACTCCTTTGTTGCCTTGGCCATGTGTTTTGGGTCATTCTCATGCTGGAACACCCATCCATGACCTATTTTCAATGCCCTGGCTGAGGGAAGAAGGTTCTCACCCAAGATTTGATGGTACATTGCCCCGTCCATCATCCCTTTGATGCGGTGCAGTTGTCCTGTCCTCTTAGTAGAAAAACACCCCCAAAGCAGAATGTTTCCACCACCATGTTTGACAGTTGGGATGGTGTTCTTGGGGTCATAGGCAGCATTCCTCCTCCTCCAAACACGGCAAGTTGACTTGATGCCAAAGAGCTCGATTTTGGCCTCATCTGACCACAACACTTTCAACCAGTCCTACTCTGCATCACTCAGATGTTCAGTGGCAAACTTCAGATGGGCCTGGACATGTGCTTTCTTGAGCAGAGGGACCTTGCGGGCACTGCAGGATTTCAGTCCTTGTCGGCGTAGTGTGTTACCAATTGTTTTCTTGGTGACTGTGGTCCCAGCTGCCTGGAGATCATTGACCAGATCCTCATGTGTAGTTCTGGGATGATTCCTCACTGTTCTCCTGATCACTGACACTCCACGAGGTGAGATCTTGCATGGTGCACCAGACCTATGGAGACTGACAGTTGTTTTGCGTTTCTTCCATTTGCGAATGATTGTACCAACTGTTTTCACCTTCTCACCAAGCTGCTTGGTGATAGTTTGGTAGCCCAGTCCAGCCTTGTGTAGGTCTACAATCTTGTCCCTGACATCCTCGGGAAGCTCTTTGGTCTTTGCCAAGGTGGAGAGTTTGGAATCTGATTGGTTGATTTCTCCTGTGGACAGGTGTCTTTTTTATATGTAACAAAATGATAATATCAGCACTCCCTTTAAGAGACTGCTTCTAATCTCAGCTTGTTACCTGTATGAAAGACACTTGGTAGCCAGAAATCCTGCTGAATGATAGAGGATCAAATACTTATTTCCCTCAGGAACATGCAAATCAGTGCATCATTTGTTAGACAAGCATTTCTCTTGAATTTTTTGTTGCTATTCTGTCTCTCAGTGGTACAATACACCTACCATTCAATTTTTAGACTGAACATTTCTTTGTGAGTGGGCAAACATTCAAAATCAGCAGGGGATCAAATACTTATTTCCTTCACTGTGTGTGTGTGTGTGTGTGTGTGTGTGTATATATATATATATATATATATATATATATATATATACACACACACACACACACACACACACACACACAGTGAGGAACAGAAGTATTTGAACATCCTGCGATTTTGCAAGTTCTCCCACTTAGAAATCATGGAGGGGTCTGAAATTCACATTGGAGGTGCATTCCCACTCTGAGAGACAGAATTAAAAAAAAAATTCAGGAAATCACATTGTATGATTTTTAAAGAATTTATTTGTCTTGCACTGCTGAACATAAGTATTTAAACACCTAAGAAAGAGCAAGAATTATGGCTCTCAAAGACCTGTTACTGTGCCTTTAAAAAGTCCACCTCTACTCCACTCATTAATCTAACTTAGTAGCACCTGTCTGAGCTCTTTAAAGACACCTGTCCACCCCACAGTCAGTCAGATGCCAACTACTACCATGGGCAAGACCAGAGAGCTGTCAAAAGACACAGAGACAAAATTGTGGACCTCCACAAGGCTGGAAAGGGCTAAGGGGCAATTGCCAAGCAGCTTGGTGAAAATAGATCAACTGTTGGAGCAATTGTTAGAAAATGGAAGAGGCAAAAGAAGACGGTCAGTCTCCCTCGGACTGGGGCTCCATGCAAGATCTCACCTCGTGGGGTATCACTGATAAGAAAGGTGAGGAATCAGCCCAGAACTACAAGGGAGGAGCTGGTCAATGACATGAAAAGAGCTGGGACCACAGTTTCAAACGTCACTGTCGGTAGAACACTACGCCGTCATGGTTTCAAATCATGCATTGCACGGAAGGTTCCCCTGCTCAAGTCATCACATGTCCAGGCCCGTCTGAAGTTTGCCAATGACCATCTGGATGATCCAGAGGAGGCATGGGAGAAAGTCATGTGGTCAGATGAGACCAAAGTAGAACTTTTTGGTCTAAACTTCACTCGACGTGTTTGGAGGAAAAAGAAGGATGAGTTGCATCCCAAGAACACCATCCCTACTGTGAAGCATAGGGGGTGGTAACATCATGCATTGGGGGTGCTTTTCTGCGAAGGGGACAGGAAGACTGCACTGTATTAAGGAGAGGATGAATGGGGCCATTTATTGTGAGATTTTGAGCAACAACCTCCTTCCCTCAGTCAGAGCATTGAAGATGGGTCGTGGCTGGGTCTTACAACATGACAACGACCCGAAGCACACAGCCAGGATAACCAAGGAGTGGCTCCGTAAGAAGCATATCAAAGTTCTGGAGTGGCCTAGCCAGTCTCCAGACCTAAATCCAATAGAACATCTTTGGAGGGAGCTGAAACTACGTGTTGCTCAGCGACAGCCCCGAAACCCGACAGATATAGAGGAGATCTGTGTGGAGGAGTGGGCAAACATCCCTGTTGCAGTGTGTGCAAATCTGGTCAAGAACTACAGGAAATGTTTGACCTCTGTAATTGCAAACAAAGGCTTCTGTACCAAATATTAACACTGATTTTCTCAGGTGTTCAAATACTTATGCTCAGCAGTGCAAGACAAATAAATTATTTACAAATCATACAATGTGATTTCCTGAATTTGTTTTTTAAATTCTGTCTCTCAGAGCGGGAATGCACCTACAATGTGAATTTCAGACCCTCCATGATTTCTAAGTGGGAGAACTTGCAAAATTGCAGGGTGTTCAAATACGCCTGTTCCTCACTGTATGTATGTATATATATATATATATATATATATATATATATGATTTAGGTCTATAGGCCCTGTTTACGGTAGCGCAGCACCATTTTTTCAAGTGCCCTATCATTGGTGTCAGAGGGAGGAATAGTTCCCCAGTTATTGGTGTCAGTGGGAGGAATAATGCCCCATTATTGGTGTCAGTGGGAGGAATAGTTCCCCCTTTATTGGTGTCAGTGGGAGGAATACTGCCCCATCTATTGGTGTCAGTGGGAATAGTGCCCCATCGTTGGTGTCAGTGGGAGGAATAGTGCCCCATCATTGGTGTCAGTGGGAGGAATAGTGCCCCATCATTGGTGTCAGTGGGAGGAATAGTGCCCCATCATTGGTGTCAGTGGGAGGAATAGTGCCCCATAATTGGTATATGTGGAAGGAATAGTGCCCCATCATTGATGTCAGTGGGAGGAATAGTGTCCTATCATTGGTATCAGTGGGAGGAATAGTTTCCCCGTTATTAAATTAAAAAAACATTTTGTGTCGCGCTCCACTAACAATATACATAAAAATCAATTAGTGCAAAACAATAAACTGATTACTAATATATTTCCATAATGTGATATCATCACGCTAGTAATGCATGCATATCTTCACATATAAAGTCCTCAAAATAATCCGTGATTCTATAGTTCTTCTACGATGTATAAATAAAATGTTAAGTAAAAATGAGAATAAAGAAATAAAAATATATATGTATAAATAATAGTCCACCAAATTTATAAATGTATATTGTGCTCCTTCACCAATTGTGCTCTCACCTGATGTGTATGACCAAACCGTTAAGCGAGATCATACAATCTCAGAATAGGACAAATGGATAAATCCCTGTATCCCAGATGGATGGATGGAGTTTTATTTTTCCCAGCAGGGAGTCTCACCGTTGTCAAGAGATCCTTTTCCTGAGGATGGATGGATGGAGTTATCCCTCTTCCCTCTAGGGGGTCTCTTGGCTCCTTTCAGACTTTTTCCTCCGTATATGTGTGTTCCCAAAAATTAAAGCAGCTTTCATCCTCTTCTTCCCCTAGCCTCTAATTTGCATCTTTCCCCCTGTTATTGGTGTCAGTGGGAGGAATAGTTCCCCCGTTATTGGTGTCAGTAGGAGGAATAGTGTCCCATCATAAGTGTCAGTGGGAGGAAAAGTCAGTGGCACCAATGATGGGGCATTGTTCCATCCACACTGACACAAATGATGGGGCACTATTCCTCCTACTGACACCAATGATGCTTTCATTGCTGACCCCTGCTCCCTCACTCTCCCATCCACAGCCAGCATACCAGGCTGCAGTAGCACCATCTGCTCTGCCCAGATCCTGGCCACACTTACTTCACCGATCAGCTGTCTTCCTTCTCTGGCTGCTCTCCTCTTCACCGGCTCCTTCACTCGATCATCTTCGATATTAGCGCTGCTGCTTGGCTCCTCCTCTCCAAGCTCTGCCTCCACGCTGTGACAGCATGAGGAAAGGACTGCTTATAAACAGCAACTGTATTTACTTTATGATCTTCTGTGTCATTGGACACAGCTGATCACATGCTAAAAGGCATTTTACCCAGTCATGTGATCAGCTGTGTCCTTAGTGCGTCCTGTGCACAGCCATCCAGAGCAGTGTGCCCGAGCCGACAGGGAGGAGGACTGTTAGTAAACAAAACAATGTTCCTCCCTGACGGTGATCGTCGGAAATCACCAGCGCCAGAGCGTAATTAACGGCCGGGACCCGTTGATTAACAGCCGCGGGCGCGAATGGTGGTGCGGGTAGTGCGCGGCTCGTGCGCACCCCTAACCAGAAATGCAAAATCACGTGTATATATACACGATTTTGCGCACAAATGCCGCCCTGTAGCAGTATTCCAGGTATAGGGTGGTCGGGAAGCGGTTAAGGAGGGATGGGCTCCTCCAGGCACACCTGCCCTTAACCTATCCATTGATATATGTGCTCCTACTATGGAGGCCCTGGAAATTGCAAATATGTGCAAACAAAACCCTCTGTTTTTAACGCAAACTGTTAGACAGGGCCAAATTGGTTGTTTTGCAGGCTGGCTGGAAAGTGCTGCTGGGAAATCCTTTGTTTGTTTCTAACTATCAAATTCCCTGGATACAACCCTGGCCAACTGGCATCTAGTTGACAAGCTGACTAGTATACACATCCCTATCAGTGTTAAAGTGTAACTAAACCCTTCCATCTTTATAGCCAAGGAATCTACCATCTTAGCCTCTATTTGATCAGTAGTTACTATGGTGCTTCACTTGTGATCAGTTATGACACCAGCCATTTGATGGCTTGACAGTTCAGTTGAGAGCACAAGTAATTGTGACAGTTATCAATCACGGCATGCCTTGAATGTAAATGTTTTGGGAAACTGTGAAATCGATGGATTGTCTCAGCCCCATTAATGCCATGATTGCGGGACAGCTTGGTCTGTTATACCCTTCCTACTTCTATATTTATGTCTACTTTTCTACATTGCTCAAAAAATTAAAGGAACACTTTTTCATCAGAGTATAGCATCAAGTCAATTAAACTCCTGGAATATTGATCTGGTCAGTTAAGTTGCAGAGGGGGTTGTTAATCAGTTTCAGCTGCTTTGGTGTTAATGAAATTAACAACAGGTGCACTAGATGGGCAACAATGAGATGACCCCCAAAACAGGAAGTTTTTACAGGTGGAGGCCACTGACGTTTTTTTTCCCTACACATCTTTACTATTTTTCACTAGTTTTGCATTTGGCTAGGGTCAGTGTCACTACTGGTAGCATGAGGCAATACCTGGACCCTACAGAGGTTTCACAGGCAATCCAACTCCTCCAGGATGGCACATCAATACGTGCCGTAGCCAAAAGGTTTGCTGTGTCTCCCAGCACAGTCTGAAGAGCATGAAGGAGATTCCAGGAGACAGGCAGTTACTCTAGGAGAGCTGGACAGGGCCGTAGAAGGTCCTTAACCCAGCAGCAGGACCGGCATCCGCTCCTCTGTGCAAGGAGGAACAGGATGAGCACTGTGAGAGCCATACAAAATGACCTCCAGCAGGCCACTGGTGTGAATGTCTCTGACCAAACAATCAGAAACAGACATCATGAGGGTGGCCTGATGGCCCGACGTCCTCTTGTGGGCCCTGTGCTCACTGCCTGGCACCATAGAGCTCGATTGGCATTTGCCATTGAACACCAGAATCGGCAGGTCCGCCACTGGCACCCTGTGCTTTTCACAGATGAGAGCAGGTTCACCCTGAGAACGTGACAGATGTGAAAGGGTTTGGAGAAGCCGTGGAGAACGTTGTGCTACCTGTAACATCGTTCAGCATGACCGTTTTAGTGGTGGGTCAGGGATGGTCTGGGGAGGCATATCCATGGAGGGATGCACAGACCTCTACAGGCTAGACAATGGCACCCTGACTGCCATTAGGTATTGGGATGAAATCCTTGGACCCATTGTCAGACCCTACACTGGTGCAGTGGGTCCTGGGTTCCTCCTGGTGCAAGACAATGCCCGGCCTCATGTGGCGAGAGTATGCAAGCAGTTCTTGGAGGATGAAGGAATTGATACCACTGAATGGCCCCCATGCTCGCCTGACCTAAATCCAATAGAAAACCTCTGGGATATCATGTTTCGGTCCATCCGACACTGCCAGGTTGCACCTCAGACTGTCCAGGAGCTCAGTGATGCCCTGGTCCAGATCTGGGAGGAAATACTCCAGGACACCACCCATGGTCTCATTAGGAGCATGCCCCGACGTTTTCAGGCATGCATACAAGCACGTGAGGCCATACAAACTACTGAGTACTATTTTAAGTTGCTGCAATGAAATTTCTGCAAAATGGACTAGCCTGCTGCATCATTTTTTCATTTTGATTTTCGGGGTGTCTTTGAATTCAGTCCTCTGTAGGTTGATAATTTTTATTTCCATCAAACACACAATGGACCAGCCTTATGTTCCAAACACATTACCCAGTCCATATCAGTATAGATATCCAGCATGATATTTTTCCCCATTGAGATGTGATTTGTTTTCAAAGTGTTCCATTTTTTTGAGCAGTGTATTTAAGTTGTATTGTAGCAAGGTATTTTTTGAGCATTGTATTTAAGGGCATTAGATCCTTTTTACCTCTTCATGGTTTGAACTGACCAGGCTATGGGATGATCCCATCATCAGTGGGGCCATTGTCAGGCTGTCTTAAGTAATCACATACAATGCAGGACCCAGGGGCAGACTGACCATTCGAGCACCCAGGCACTGCCTGATGGCCCGGGGTCAGTAGAGGGCCCCATGAGATGGTACCTGGTACCTTTCATTGGCTGTTTCATAGGCTTTTTTGGATGTGGGTGAAGACACAGGGGCCCCATGATCCCCTATTGCCCGGGGGCCCCATGAGTTGTCAGTCCGCCTCTGGCAGGACCAGTTGGTCCAGACTTCTATCTGAGGCCTGAGAGAGTCTGCCCACATCTTAGGAGTGTTGAAGAGCAAAGAAGAGCACGGGCTGCTGTATTTGTACTTATCCATCACTCCCTAGACAAAACAAGCATTTAACCTTAACCCCTTCCAGCCTTTTAGAACTTCTGGATGCTGGGAGGTAGAGGCAGGCATACGGGTCATGTGACCACTGTGATTGGCTGTCACAATGGTCACATTTTTGAAAAGCTCCTTAAGTAAGCATTGGGAGCCTACCGATCCTCGCCGGCTACCATGCTGGGAGTGTGCAGGGAGAGCGCTTTCAGTGCAGTAAGTTGTTCATACATAGCCACATATAAGTGGCTGGTCATCATTAAGGCCCACTCACCAAGAGGCCACATATATGTGTAGGGTGCAAATAAGTGGTTGTAAAGGCTAAAGGTTTTTTTTACCTTCATGCATTCCATGCATGAAGGTAAAGAAAAAACAAAAAAAAACCTGCTGTGTGCTGCTTCCCCCACAACCCCCGCTCCCCTTATAACTGAGCCCAGTTTTGATCTAGAGACACAGTAGCAGGGGCCATTGGCTCCCACTGCTGTCAGTCACAGCCAGGGTGGAGAAGGGAGTGTTGCTGAGCCATACTCTGTGTGTCTTATAGACACACAGAGCGGGGCTCGGGAGTGAGCATGCTCGAGTGCCCCCACAGCAAGTGGCATGCTCTGCAGGCTCTCAGAAAAGGGGAGGGGCCAGGGGTGCAGGCAGGGGACCCAAGAAGATGAGGATCGGGCTTCTCTGTGTAAAACCACTGCACAGAGCAAGTAAGAAAGAAAAAAAAAAAAGAAAAAAAAAAAAAAAAGGCCGTTAATATCACTTTAACCCATGCAGTGCAAGGGGAGGAGGGCACTGCATGGTTAAATTTCACACCAGCCAGAGTCGGCTGACCAGCAATGACAGCAGAGGATATAATGATGTATGAATACTTAGAAGCGTTCTTCTGCACAGCTTTACCTTTAGCAAGATCAAAGCGTTTTATATAGATGAGGGCATAATATAACCGATCCAAGTCTGTGGTATCAGCCTTGTCTTCATACCACTTCTTCATTGTTAAGTGACATTCCTCCATGGTCACTGTGTATGATAAAAGGAAAAATGAAGAATACATGTCTTGCATGTACAGTATTGAAAACTAATGGCTGCTTACTATGTTTTCTTTTACTGAAAATATCATGTCATCAACAAGGCACAGATTGCCAACATTGTGGATAGCATTGTGCGATTACAGAGTGCAAATCAGTAACAAAGATACCAAAATCACAAATAAAATATTATTCAACAAAAATGAAAAACACAAAACTGCATTTATCACATTGTCAACTCACAGATCTCCTTGTGCTGTTTGGAAGGTCCAGAGAGACGTCTAAATAAATGACTGCATTCTTCTTGTGTTAAATAGCCAAGAAAACGCCTTACTGCACCCCAACCCAAAACATCTGCAACTGAAAAATTATAAAACACAGTTACAACAGAATTCTCCCTAAGCAGTAGGGTATGGAGAGTAATATGGGAAATAAAAATATTAATAAGGGGAATATTCATAATTACATTAAAATAATATCACTGTTTATAACTGTAATTGGTGTTGTATCTGTTGGTATAAATATCCTCATAGCTAAGATATAATTTAAAGTGTTACTAAACCCACAAAAGTAAAATCAGTCTGTATATGCAGCAAAGCATGCTTGTTATACTCACTGTGGAACCTAAGGGGTTAATCCTCTGCATTATGTAAAAAGGCTGTTTGATCCTGACTTCTCTGATCCTCCCCTTGTTCCAGTGTCTCCCTCTTATCTCCTGATAAAACATATAGTGTGGAGACACACTGAACATTCTCAGTTTGGTGTGTATTACTAGAGATTTTTTTTTTCTTGCGAGAGTGCATGTGATCAGCACAGGGCCAATGAGCACTGTCCAGACAGAGGTCAAGGTATCACATACCTGGATAGTGAGCCTGACATGAAGAGGCAGGCCTCCCATACAACTCCAGCTCAAGGGCTACTGATAGTGGGACAGCGGCCACAGAGGCATGGTGGGGTATGAGTGCCTGTGATCAGTCCAGTAAGTGATGATCCAGCAGTAGCAGGTAGGCAGATGAAGCCACAGGGCAGGCTGAAGGCAGAGAGCAGGATCTGGGAGCAGCCGTGCTGGATGGATGGATCACTGGGGAGCAAGGTGAAGGATACAGTGTCAGACGAGCCAGGTTGGTAGCAGTCGGGCAGATCAGGCATAGACGGCAGGAGGAAGCGTAGTCGGGTCACAGGCCAGGTTAGCAGCAGAGGATCAATCAGACAGGAGCAGGAGACAAAAGGGTAATCCAAGACAAGCAAAAGTCATGGCAGGTAGAAGACAAGCGGAGGTCAGGAACAAGCTGGTTCAGTATCAGGAGTCAAGTACAAGGATCAGGAAACACAAGTAGGGATTAAGACCGAACGGCAATGAGACATTACTGCATCCAGTTTAAATAGTCCTTTTGGCACCAGCATTAGTGACAAGTGCGCATGCGCGCGCAAACCTATGCCCAGTACCTGCACATCTGCCTATCTCGTCATTGTTCTGAGCATGCGCATATTTGTGTGCCGCGAATCTTCACCTGTATTATGGGCAGGCCTTTCCAGACACAGGGGTTCTGCATCTTCCTAGAGCAAAATGAAAACTCCTTCTACAAGATTTAACCTATGCTCTGCTGGACACTGATAGAAGTCACAAGACTGCTTTAACTGCTGATGAGAAAAGGTATTTAGCAGTTTATATTTACTAAAATAATTGCATTTCCATGTTGTGTGTACTGGGGGAGACCAGATATAGTGAATTCAGGGTCCTGGGTTCAGGAACACTTTAAGGACCAGTGGGTGGAGTCGAGTTGGTTCAATTGGCTTGGCCAGGGAAGGAAGTTGAGGAGGAACTGCACTTGCATAAGGTGCACTGAGACATCCATTATTTGTGGTTGGAGAACTGAGATTTGGGGTACCATTCACACCTACTCTTGGGGACAGTTCCTGGGAAACGGGTGTTCCAGAAATATCCCTGGGAAAGGGGCATAGTAATTATTATAGTGTGCAAGCTCCAACTGAAGTCACACTGCATAAGTATTCATGCATAATGGCGCCATTAGAGCTACCCGCACAGCTATCCATGTTGCCAAGCAAACACAGCCCGTTCCAGTCGCTCCAGAGCCCAGCTAGGATTGATGCCTGCGTACTGCAATGGTTCTATTTCCCAGGCTGGCTGGCCTGTGGCCATTTTCATTGGCTCGTGTGGGATGAGATCATTCGTGTGCATGTGCAGGAATGCAGTCATCCTGGCAGACAGGCACTGTACCGGAATGTCAACTTTAGTTGCTCTTGTGCAGCTCAGTGTACATTCCAGAGAAGACTGCAAGTGAGCAGGTAGGGTTCATTTACTGCAGAAAATACATTGTGTGTCTCTTCTGAAAAAAAATTTTAAATCCTAAGACTGGCCATACATTATACAATTTTTCTTTAGAATGACCAAATCCATAAAATATGAGGTCAGACCTAAACACTTTTAATTTGTATGCAGTCAGGCAGGACCTTGCACTACATAGCTGAAGGAAATTGAATACGAAAATTAAAACAAAAGCTTGTATCCTACACTCGGGATTAGTGAAAATGATGTTATAAATACCCGCGATAATGTGTTAAAAAAATGAAATAAAATAAATAATACCAAACACATATAAATAAATAACGTCTGTGGCTACTACATTGGGTGCTGTCCTTCAAGATTATAAGAGGGTGTGAGCCGTAGTGACGTCACATCCGGCCGGTGGAACGCACGTTGGTGTGCCACTTCCAGTTTGGCATTTTTTTATTTTTAAATAATTTGATATCATCAATATAAATACAAACAATTTACCACACCTTAAGTTCATACAATCTCCATATCAAGTTTTTACATATACCATTCCCTCACTCCCACCTACCCCCCCCATTTGCTCACATCCTATTTTAAGCCTCTTTGTTCCTGTTCCAGTACTCTATTCCTAACCTCTTTATCTCACTCCACTCTCCTTCCCTTCCTATCAAAGACTAAAAAAGACAATCTTTCCTACCCTATCTGAACCCTTCCTTACCCCCTGATCAATTCTGCATATCTTCTAATCTAATCTTCAGAATTCATATTTTCCGGTTTGGCATTTTATGCTTGTAATCGCTCTATTTGACCACTTGCCCGCCGCCATATAGAAGTAGTACTGCTACAGGGCTACACAAAATCATGTATATATACACATGTGATTTGCATTTCTGGGTAGGGGGCGCGCGCTACCCAACCCACGCCGCCATTGGCGGCTATGGATATCAATCACCAGGTCCCGGCTGGAGATTCCCCACCAGCACCCGGCGATTGTCGGGGAAAGTTGACAGGGGAGAGACCTGTGTGTAAACAACACAGGGCTATCTCCAGCCAGGAAGGATATGCTGCTTTGTATTTCTCTACACAGCAGAGAAATACAAAGCAGCATGTCTCCCTAGTAAAACACACACAACACAATGTAAAACAGCACACAGTGAACCCTTTGATCGCCCCAGATGTTATCCCCTTCCTGCCCAGTGCCATTAGTACAGTGTCAGTGCTGCTTTTTATTAGAACTGATCACTGTATTAGTGTCATTGGGATGTCAGTGGCAGTTAGTCAGTCCCCCCCCCCAGTGTCAGAATGCCAGCCACAGTCCCACTATAAGTCGTGGATCACCACCACTGTTAGTATAAAAAAAAAAAAAATTCCAACATATATACCGCCATTTGTAAACGCTATAAATTTCACATAAACCAATTAATATACACTTATTGGGATTTTTTTTTTAGCAAAGACATGTAGCAGAATACATTTTGGCCTAAATTTATGAAGACAGATTTTTTTAATTTGATATATTTTATAGTAAAAAGAAAAAAAAATTTTTTTTTCAAAATTGTCTTTTTATGTTTATAGCGCAAAAAATAAAAACTCCAGAGGTGATCGAATATCACCAAAAGAAAGCTATTTGTGGGGAAGAAAAAAAGGACATAAATTTCATTTGGGTGCAGCGTTGCATGACCGCGCAATTGTCAGTTAAAATAACGCAGTGCTGTATCGCAAAAAATGGCCTGGTCAGGAAGGGGGGGAATCCTCTGGAGGGCAATAGGTTAATGTGAGTGCAATATCTATTGATTGTTTTTACTAATAAATGTAATTACACTATCACTACCTTTACTTCCTGCACATGTGTATCCACATTGAGTGATTGCTAAGTTGGATGATCCTGTTAAATGAAGAGCATATGTGTGCAGAGGTGGACTACAAGTACCAGCAGAACTTCTTAAAAAGTGCAATAGACTCGTAAAGAGTCCACTGGAGTCAGTAAGCGAATGGGGCGAATGGTGGGTAGCACAGTTTACGGATTGGCACTTTAATAAGCACGGGCACTTTTAGGAGAGACTGCAGTTTGCATCTATGGACTATTGATGGTGTCACCATACTGAATTATAGAGATTGTATTCTGGATATTTAAGGCAGCGCTTGTGTACCTATGTTTATATAATCAATAAGAAAATTGGATGCATGGCCAGCCTAAGAGCCTGACTGCTCGCAGTATTTGAAAGCGAGACTATAGTTCCACTCAAAGTAGTTTTTTGAGCTCTGTAATTGCCTTGGTTGATCTGGTTCCGGTAGACTCCCGAGGGAACAATGGTGTGGGTGCTGTTCTGCACATCAACTGGTACTGCCCCGGGTGATTTGGAACTCCCTGTATGACATGGCAGCTCCAGCAAGATTATGGCAAAGCGGCTGTGAGGTCCTAGGGTGGGAGTTCTACCAGTGACCGATGTAGAAGGGAGAGTTTGTTGCACAAATCTCAAGACTTAGGGTAAGTTCACACTGGCATTCAAAGCAGGCATTTGGGGGGCATTTTTAACCCCTTCACGCTGGCACCCCCCGGCCCTTTAAGAATTTCAGAAGCTGCGAGGCGAGACGGGCGGGGTTTTAGGGTCATATGACCACCTTGACGACGCGTCACGGCGGTCACATGATCGGGAAAGGTCCCGATCAAAAGAGGAGACCGGGACCTTTCCATGAGTACCGGACATGCGTGCTGGGAGCGCTCAGGGCACGCGCTCTCAGCGCGTCTTTTTTTTAATAGAACACAAATGTGCAGCCGCTCGGCGTCTAGGCCCAGATGCCAGGAGGCCACACATTTGTGATTGACCAGCGTGAAGAAGTTAAATGCGTATGCGTAATCCTTAAATGCGTATGCAAATGATACTATGGACAGTACACAGTGCTGTTCACATTTATCAAAACATGTCGTGTTGCAATACCTTCAAAATTGAAGCCTTATGTCGAGTCTGAGGGAGTTTGAAGCCTTTCAATGCCTCCCATTCAAGTCTATGGTGTCGCTCCGCAAACACACTGACAGGCGGTTGTGGCGCGTTAATAACATTACAGTTTAATATAGGTGTGTGTGGTTTTAATGCGCCTTTAACGCACGTCAAGCGTGCAATTAACGCACATAGGGCATTTGGGAAGCGTCTTTAACGTGTGTTAAATGCAAGTCAAACTCACCTATTATTGCGCATTATCACTATATGTGCGTTTGTTAAGGGTTCACATTTTGAGTGACGTGTGAAGACGCCCTATAGAGAAGAGGTGGTCTGTGCTCTGCAGAAGGGGACTTTCCGCTACTAGTTTCCAGGAGAAAGCCATCAGCTCCCATTCCTGTCCCACCCTCTGTAAGAAACGTACCAGTATCCGAGTAGTCGGGGCCCAATGTAGGGTCCACATGAAGGAGCAGTACAGCTGCAGTGATGTAATGTGTGAACATTTCGGGGTCACCTCCAACTGGACTCCACTTTAAAGCCTGTTTAAGCAAAAATGGCAGCTGTGAAGGGACTGGTTACTATGGAAGCCAAATTCACAGATGTCACAGCAACAAGTCATGTGGCTTTCCTGGGGGTCACCTGGATTTAGACCCTTCTCTTGTGGTTACCTGAGCAACCCCATCATACCCCGGCCTGTCCTCCCTCCTGCACTTTGGTTGGTTCCTCTACTTGTCTCTCTGTTGTACAGGAGCCAATAGAACTGTAGTGGGCAGAGGCCTGCTGAGAGCGGAAATCTGTCTTTTCTGCAGATCCTGAGGATGAACCAGAGGGGTCTACTGTATGTTGGTGGGTGGGGACCGGTGTCATTGGACTTTTGATTTCTTCACAGGGTTTTTCATTAGCATACAAGTTTATGGAAACACAAGATCAAATGGAGGTCAGTGGCAGATCAAATGTGAGAGATCACAAATGTCTCAATGATCTTAGAAGCATCATAAATGGACGTCATCAACACACGCTCAAAGCCCATTGACACAGGCCCGATATCAACAGCCTGTCCTGTAGAGCACCCTGTAGCATGGAATAATGCAATCTAGAGTGTCCCAAGTAGAGAGGTTTCCCTGGAGCTGCTCTCTCAGGGCCCGTTCACACTTTCAGCAGCTCTTGCTGCCCCTCTGTAAAGTGATCTGCAGTGGATTACTTTTCAGAGGGAAGGCGACAGGTAGCTGGGAAGTAATATGTCACCTCCTCTCCACTTGTTTTAACACTGAAAAGCTCACACCACCTCACTGCATGTATTACACACATTCTGGTAAGAGTCAATAAAAGGACAGAATCCATTCAAAGCCCATTTACAATGAAAAGGGATAAGCAGTCAGGGACAGGTCCAGGGCTGCAGATGACTATACAACTAGGCCCCTGGTTTCTAATTCAATGTATGCTTCTTTAGTAACATAGTATACATATGCATTTTCACATTATGGTTGTAGAACATTTACATTGAGAACAACATAAGTGAAAATTAGTGTTGCTAAACGAGTTAGTGACCTATAAAATCCCTCAGCAAGAACATTTTAGAGTTTCACCTGGTGATCCTACTAGTAACGCATTTCCTGTTGTAGAGTGACAACACTCATTTACCATACGGTATCTATAGAAAAGCAGCATTGTCATCAAAATAGAGGTCTACAACTCCTCCCCCCCCCCCCCTTTGCAGTCCTTATAGAGTGCTGGGAACAAAGTAGTTAACAGGAGTGCCGCCAAGCAGAGAGCCAAGAAAGTTAATTGCTGACAAAGATTCTGACAAGATCAAAAATGTGTGAATTTATGATTGTTCGCCTGGGTTCACATATATGCGGTGCAGTATGTTGCATGTGATTCACACAGGAACCGCACCACATTCCTGTGTAAATCACATGCGATTTGTGTGCGGTGCGTTTGGAGCCGTTCATTTTGTATGGCTCTAATCGCACCGCACCAAAAAGGTGCAGGACCCTTTTTTTGGTCTGCACTAGAATCAGATCAAATGGATATTCACACCTATGCGATCCGATTCTGCACATCGCACCGCATTCTGCAGACCGCTTTCAGGGTGTTAACATACAAACCCGCATTGGTTTGCATGAATGGGGTGCGATTCTGATGTGGTGTTGAATTCGCACAGAAAACGCTGCAAATTCCACACCGCATCAGTGTGAACCAGGGCTAAAGAAGAAAATCACCCATACACTGTGCCTGGATTGGAAGTATAGTCTATCCATGCACTGCTAGTAATGTCCAGTAGACACTGCAGGTGAGCTAAACTGTCCAATATTAACGGTAATAGGTCCATTTTAAAGCTCAACTTCAGGCAAACTATATACAAAGATTAAATGAAACAGAGCGGTTTTAGCTGCCAAGGCTTGTCCCTACTAGGGAAAAAAAAAAGGACAGTGCAGGATGGTGGGACGTACATAATGGAGGAGACACTGGAGCACCAAAATGGTGACAAAACAGCAGCTAGAGGGTTTCAAGTTTAGATATTGAGTAAAACATAGGGGATTGCCTCACTGAAGGCGGAATTTTAGACAGTTAGGAGCAGGGTGGTATGAACAATTATATGCATGATCAGGCTGCTGATGATTAGAGATGAGCGAAGAAATGAAAAATTCGATTCGGCTGATTCGGCGAATTCCAGTGTGAAATTCGATTCGATGCGAATTTCTCCGCTACGAAGATGACTTATTTAAAGGGTTTCTAGGCTTCAGAGAGCCTTTAAATTAGTGCAGAACACTGTACCTTTAATTTAAATGCCCTTGGAGATGAGGAAGGAGAAGGAGAAGGAGAAGGATGAGAAGAAGGAGAAGGAGAAGGATGAGAAGAAGGAGAAGGAGAAGGGTGAGAAGAAGGAGAAGGATGAGAAGAAGGAGAAGGATGAGAAGAAGGAGAAGGAGAAGGATGAGAAGAAGGAGAAGGAGAAGGATGAGAAGAAGGAGAAGGATGAGAAGAAGGAGAAGGATGAGAAGAAGGAGAAGGATGAGAAGGAGAAGGATGAGAAGGAGAAGGATGAGAAGAAGAAGGCTGAGAATAAGGAGAAGGATGAGAAGAAGGAGAAGGAGAAGGATGAGAAGGAGAAGGATGAGAAGAAGGAGAAGGAGAAGGATGAGAAGAAAGAGAAGGATGAGAAGGAGAAGGATGAGAAGAAGAAGGATGAGAAGAAGAAGGATGAGAAGAAGGAAAAGGATGAGAAGAAGAAGGATGAGAAGAAGGAGAAGGATGAGAAGAAGGAGAATGATGAGAAGAAGGAGAAGGATGATAAGAAGGAGAAGGAAGAGAAGAAGGAGAAGGAGAAGGATGAGAAGAAGGAGAAGGATGAGAAGAAGGAGAAGGATGAGAAGAAGGAGAAGGATGAGAAGAAGGAGAAGGATGAGAAGAAGGAGAAGGATGAGAAGAAGGAGAAGGATGAGAAGAAGAAGGATGAGAAGAAGGATGAGAAGAAGGAGGAGAAGGATGAGAAGAAGAAGGATGAGAAGAAGGAGAAGGATGAGAAGAAGGAGAAGGAAGAGAAGAAGGAGAAGGAGAAGGATGAGAAGGAGAAGGATGAGAAGAAGGAGAAGGATGAGAAGAAGGAGAAGGATGAGAAGAAGGAGAAGGAGAAGGATGAGAAGAAGAAGGATGAGAAGAAGGATG
Organism: Staurois parvus; assembly: GCF_062004578.1. Classification (NCBI taxonomy): domain Eukaryota; kingdom Metazoa; phylum Chordata; class Amphibia; order Anura; family Ranidae; genus Staurois; species Staurois parvus. Next base: position 454,895 of record NW_028318346.1, on the reverse strand, counting down.
AGAAGGATGAGAAGAAGGAGAAGGATGAGAAGAAGGAGAATGATGAGAAGAAGGAGAAGAAGGAGAAGGATGAGAAGAAGGAGAAGGATGAGAAGAAGGAGAAGGATGAGAAGAAGGAGAAGGATGAGAAGGAGAAGGATGAGAAGGAGAAGGATGAGAAGAAGAAGGCTGAGAATAAGGAGAAGGATGAGAAGAAGGAGAAGGAGAAGGATGAGAAGAAGGAGAAGGATGAGAAGAAGGAGAAGGAGAAGGATGAGAAGAAAGAGAAGGATGAGAAGGAGAAGGATGAGAAGAAGAAGGATGAGAAGAAGAAGGATGAGAAGAAGGAAAAGGATGAGAAGAAGAAGGATGAGAAGAAGGAGAAGGATGAGAAGAAGGAGAATGATGAGAAGAAGGAGAAGGATGATAAGAAGGAGAAGGAAGAGAAGAAGGAGAAGGAGAAGGATGAGAAGAAGGAGAAGGATGAGAAGAAGGAGAAGGATGAGAAGAAGGAGAAGGATGAGAAGAAGGAGAAGGATGAGAAGAAGGAGAAGGAGAAGGATGAGAAGAAGGAGAAGGATGAGAAGAAGAAGGATGAGAAGAAGGATGAGAAGAAGGAGGAGAAGGATGAGAAGAAGAAGGATGAGAAGAAGGAGAAGGATGAGAAGAAGGAGAAGGAAGAGAAGAAGGAGAAGGAGAAGGATGAGAAGGAGAAGGATGAGAAGAAGGAGAAGGATGAGAAGAAGGAGAAGGATGAGAAGAAGGAGAAGGAGAAGGATGAGAAGAAGGAGAAGGATGAGAAGAAGAAGGATGAGAAGAAGGATGAGAAGGATGAGAAGAAGGAGAAGGATGAGAAGAAGGAGAATGATGAGAAGAAGGAGAAGAAGGAGAAGGATGAGAAGAAGGAGAAGGATGAGAAGAAGGAGAAGGATGAGAAGAAGGAGAAGGATGAGAAGAAGGAGAAGGAGAAGGATGAGAAGAAAAAGGATGAGGAGAAGGAGAAGGATGAGAAGAAGGAGAAGGATGAGAAGGAGAAGGAGAAGGATGAGAAGAAGGAGAAGGAGAAGGATGAGAAGAAGGAGAAGGATGAGAAGAAGGAGAAGGATGAGAAGGAGAAGGAGAAGGATGAGAAGGAGAAGGATGAGAAGAAGGAGAAGGAGAAGGATGAGAAGAAGGAGAAGGAGAAGGATGAGAAGAAGGAGAAGGATGAGAAGAAGGATGAGCAGAAGGAGAAGGATGAGAAGAAGGAGAAGGATGAGAAGAAGGAGAAGGATGAGAAGAAGGATGAGAAGAAGGATGAGAAGAAGGAGAAGGATGAGAAGAAGGACAGTTCTGTGACAGTTTCTGTCTATTTCTGACAGTTCTGGGACATTCACTCCATACAGCGGTTTCAACCGCTGTATGGAGGGAATGTCATAGAACTGTCAGAAATAGACTATTAATGACAGTTCTGGGACTGTCCTTCCATGCAGCGGTTGAAACATTGTATGTATTTGTTTCCATAAATGGATCCATTTATGGAAACAAATACATACAATGTTTCAACCGCTGCATGGAAGGACAGTCCCAGAACTGTCATTAATAGTCTATTTCTGACAGTTCCATGACATTCCCTCCATACAGCGGTTAAAACAGCTGTATGCAGTGAATGTCCCAGAACTGTCATAAATAGTCTATTTCTGATAGATCTGGGACATTCACTCCATACAGCTGTTTTAACCGCTGTATGGAGGGAATGTCATGGAACTGTCAGAAATAGACTATTAATGACAGTTCTGGGACTGTCCTTCCATGCAGCGGTTGAAACATTGTATGTATTTGTTTCCATAAATGGATCCATTTATGGAAACAAATACATACAATGTTTCAACCGCTGCATTGAAGGACAGTCCCAGAACTGTCATTAATAGTCTATTTCTGACAGTTCCATGACATTCCCTCCATACAGCGGTTAAAACAGCTGTATGCAGTGAATGTCCCAGAACTGTCATAAATAGTCTATTTCTGATAGATCTGGGACATTCACTCCATACAGCTGTTTTAACCGCTGTATGGAGGGAATGTCATGGAACTGTCAGAAATAGACTATTAATGACAGTTGTGGGACTGTCCTTCCATACAGCGGTTGAAACATTGTATGTATTTGTTTCCATAAATGGATCCATTTATGGAAACAAATACATACAATGTTTCAACCGCTGCATTGAAGGACAGTCCCAGAACTGTCATTAATAGTCTATTTCTGACAGTTCCATGACATTCCCTCCATACAGCGGTTAAAACAGCTGTATGCAGTGAATGTCCCAGAACTGTCATAAATAGTCTATTTCTGATAGATCTGGGACATTCACTCCATACAGCTGTTTTAACCGCTGTATGGAGGGAATGTCATGGAACTGTCAGAAATAGACTATTAATGACAGTTCTGGGACTGTCCTTCCATGCAGCGGTTGAAACATTGTATGTATTTGTTTCCATAAATGGATCCATTTATGGAAACAAATACATACAATGTTTCAACCGCTGCATTGAAGGACAGTCCCAGAACTGTCATTAATAGTCTATTTCTGACAGTTCCATGACATTCCCTCCATACAGCGGTTAAAACAGCTGTATGGAGTGAATGTCCCAGAACTGTCATAAATAGTCTATTTCTGATAGATCTGGGACATTCACTCCATACAGCTGTTTTAACCGCTGTATGGAGGGAATGTCATGGAACTGTCAGAAATAGACTATTAATGACAGTTGTGGGACTGTCCTTCCATACAGCGGTTGAAACATTGTATGTATTTGTTTCCATAAATGGATCCATTTATGGAAACAAATACATACAATGTTTCAACCGCTGCATGGAAGGACAGTCCCACAACTGTCATTAATAGTCTATTTCTGACAGTTCCATGACATTCCCTCCATACAGCGGTTAAAACAGCTGTATGCAGTGAATGTCCCAGAACTGTCATAAATAGTCTATTTCTGATAGATCTGGGACATTCACTCCATACAGCTGTTTTAACCGCTGTATGGAGGGAATGTCATGGAACTGTCAGAAATAGACTATTAATGACAGTTGTGGGACTGTCCTTCCATACAGCGGTTGAAACATTGTATGTATTTGTTTCCATAAATGGATCCATTTATGGAAACAAATACATACAATGTTTCAACCGCTGCATTGAAGGACAGTCCCAGAACTGTCATTAATAGTCTATTTCTGACAGTTCCATGACATTCCCTCCATACAGCGGTTAAAACAGCTGTATGCAGTGAATGTCCCAGAACTGTCATAAATAGTCTATTTCTGACAGTTCTGGGACATTCACTCCATACAGCGGTTTCCGGCAAAAAGTGTATGTGCAGAGTTCCTCTATTCTGCAGATACACTTAGAGGAGCTCTGCAGATACACTTAGAGGAGCTCTGCACATACACTTTTTTCCGGTTTGGAATTATTCTTATTTTCATCCTACTTCTTCTTCTTCTTCTTCATCCTCATCCTCTTCTTCTTCTGAGGATGAGGATGAAGAAGAAGAAGAAGAAGAAGAAGAAGTAGGATGAAAATAAGATTAATTCCAAGCCGGCAAAAAGTGTATGTGCAGAGCTCCTCTAAGTGTATCTGCAGAGCTCCTCTAAGTGTATCTGCAGAATAGAGGAACTCTGCACATACACTTTTTGCCGGCTTGGAATTATTCTTCTTTTCATCCTACTTCTTCTTCTTCTTCTTCTTCATCCTCATCCTCAGAAGAAGAGGATGAGGATGAGGATGAGGATGAGGAAGAAGAAGAAGAATGAAAAGAAGAATAATTCCAAGCCGGCAAAAAGTGTATGTGCAGAGTTCCTCTATTTCTGACAGTTCTCTCACAGCTTCTTCACATGTACAGCGGTTGAAATATCTGTATCCTAAATGGAAACTAATAGATACAAATTGTATCTATTAGTTTCCATTTAGGATACAGATGTTTCAACCGCTGTACATGTGAAGAAGCTGTGAGAGAACTGTCAGAAATAGAGGAACTCTGCACATACACTTTTTGCCGGCTTGGAATTATTCTTCTTTTCATCCTACTTCTTCTTCTTCTTCTTCTTCTTCTTCTTCTTCTTCTTCTTCTTCATCCTCATCCTCATCCTCTTCTTCTGAGGATGAAGAAGAAGAAGAAGTAGGATGAAAAGAAGAATAATTCCAAGCCGGCAAAAAGTGTATGTGCAGAGTTCCTCTATTTCTGACAGTTCTCTCACAACTTCTTCACATGTACAGTGGTTGAAACATCTGTATCCTAAATGTAAACTAATAGATACAATGTTTCAACCGCTAAACATGTGTTCCTTCTGTCAGAGAACTGTCAGAAATAGCGGAGCTCACTGCAGGGACACTTTTGCCGGCTGATCGGGAAATGTTCGATTCGCGCACCCGAAGTAGGCAAAATTTCGGTTTCGACACGAATCGAATATTTCCTGAAATTCGACTCGAATTCCGGTTCGCCTAGTTCGATTCGCTCATCTCTACTGATGATAGTAGAAGTTGCTGTGCAATAGAAGCTGCTGAGGGCAGTGATGGGAGAGCTGGCATGGGGATGTGGAGGGTGTGTAATGATGTAGACACCGGTGAGGAAACAATGTGTATAGCAGTGAACTGGACAAAAGGAAGAGAGCTACAGCACAGGGATGTGAAAACTGTATAGCAATGTGGACACTATTAGGATACAATGTGTATGTGGAGGACCCATCAGTGTTGCAGTTTAAAACTCTGAGATAGGTCAGCTGTGAAAGGTAGTACTTATGCTTTCCTACTTGTAGCAGACTCATCAAGTTTCAATCTCTTTTTAGCACACAGGATTGAGACTTGTATGCGCTGACAGCAGCAGTGCTGAGATTTACATGTGCTGTGAGCAGCAGGCAAGTACCAAGACTTACATGTATTGTGAACAGCTGTCAGTGCTGAGATTTACATGTGCTGTGAACAGGCCAGCGCCCAGACTTACATGTATTGTGAACAGCTGTCAGTGCTGAGATTTACATGTGCTGTGGACAGCTGGTCAGTGTTGTGTTCTGTAAGCAGCTGTCGGTGCTGAGACTTAAAAGGGCTATGAGCAGCAGGTCAGTGCGAAGTCTTACATCTGCTTTGTGCAGCTGGTCAAGGCTTATTGCACAGATTTGGGGTCTGAATTATGCATTGGGAAGTATTTGTAAACAGGATGTAGCATCACATGGTGGCAGAATCCTCCAGTAAAACAGGAATGGTTATTCCCTTTTTATAATAGAATGGTGATACGATGTGATAATAACAGCACTGCTTTAAATCCTCGGTAGTGAATAATGTGAGTATAACACAAAATAAATGACAAAACATAAAAATAGTATTTACACGTGAAACTCGAAATATGTGAATAGAATGTGCAAAAGTTTATTTATTTCAGTAATGCAACTTAAAAGGTGAAACAAATATGAGATAGACTCATTACATGCAAAGCAAGATAGTTCAAGCAGTGATTTGTCATAATTGTGATGATTATGGCTTACAGCTCATGAAAACCCCAAATCCACAATCTCAGAAAATTAGAATATTGTGAAAAGGTGCAATATTCTAGGCTCAAAGTGTCCCACTCTAATCAACTAATTAAGACATAACACCTGCAAAGGGTTCCTGAGCCTTTAAATGTTCTCTCAGTCTGGTTCAGTAGGAATCACAATCATGGGAAAGACTGCTGACCTGACAGTTATGCAGAAAACCATCATTGACACCCTCCATAAGGAGGGAAAGCCTCAAAAGGTAATTGCAAAAGAAGTTGGATGTTCCCAAAGTGCTGTATCAAAGCTAGAAAGTTATGTGGAAGGGAAAAGTGTGGAAGAAAAAGGTGCACAAGCAGCAGGGATGACCGCAGCCTGGAGAGGATTGTCAGGAAAATGCCATTCAAAAGTGTTGGGGACTTTCACAAGGAGTGGACTGAGGCTGGAGTCAGTGGATCAAGAGCCACCACACAGAGACAGATCCTGGACATGGGCTTCAAATGTCGTATTCCGCTTGTCAAGCCGCTACTGAAAAACAAACAACGTCAGAAGCGTCTTACCTGGGCTAAAGAAAAACAGACCTGGTCTGTTGCTCAGTGGTCCAAAATCCTCTTTTCTGATTAGAGCAACTTTTGCATCTCATTTGGAACCCAAGGACCCAGAGTATGGAGGAAGAATGTTGACCCTGCGTTGACCCTGGACTTCATTAAGTCCAGGGTCAACGCAGCAGTCTACCAGGAGACTTTGGAGCACTTCATGCTTCCTTCCACAGACGAGCTTTATGGGGATACTGACTTCATTTTCCAGCAGGACTTGGCACCTGCCCACACTGCCAAAAGCACCAAAACCTGGTTCAATGACCGTGGGATTACTGTGCTTGATTGGCCAGCAAACTTGCCTGACCTGAACCCCATAGAGAATCTATGTGACATTGCCAAGAGAAAGATGAGAGACATGAGACCGAACAATGCAGAAGAGCTGAAGGTCGCTATTGAAGCATTCTGGTCTTCCATAACACCTCAGCAGTGCCACAGGCTGATAGCTTCCATGCCACGCCGCATTGAGGCAGTAATTGCTGCAAAAGGGGCCCAAACCAAGTACTGAGTACATATGCATGCTTATACTTTTCAGAGGTCCGATATTGTTCTATGTACAATCCTTGTTTTATTGATTGCATGTAATATTCTAATTTTCTGAGATTGTGGATTTGGGGTTTTCAAGAGCTGTAAGCCATAATCATCACATTTATGAAAATCACAGCTTTAACTATCTTGCTTTGCATGTAATGAGTCTATCTCATATATTAGTTTCACCTTTTAAGTTGCATTACTGAAATAAATGAACTTTTGCACGATATTCAAATTTTTCGAGTTTCACCTGTATACACTCACCGGCGACTTTATTAGGTACACTGTGCTAGTGCCAATAAAATATGCCCCACACCATTACACCACCACCAGTCTGAACATTGATACATGGCAGGAGTTGTTTACACCAAATTCTGACCCTACCATCTGAATGTCGCAGCAACGAGTCTGCTCGTTCTCCTCTGACATCAACAAGACATTTTCATCCACACAACTGCCGGACCTTTCTCTGTAAACCCTAGAGATGGTTGTGCATGAAAATCCCAGTAGATCAGAAGTTTTTGAAATACTCAGACCAGCCTGTCTGGCACCAACAACTATGCCAAAGTCACCTAAATCCCCTTTCTTCCCCATTCTGATTCTCAGTTTGAACTTCAGCAAGTCGTCTTCACCACATCTCCATTTCTAAATGTTGCTGCCATGTGATTGGCTGATTAGCAATTTGTGTTACCAAGCAATTGTACCTAATAAAGTGGCCGGTGAGTATATATATATATTAATTCAAAGTGCAAATCGCACAAGGGGATATTATCAAAGTCCAACTCGGAAATAGCATTCTGTGCCACTCCACATCACATGAAAACTGGTGCCAAATATGTGCTTCAGAACTCTTTTGTCAGATTACTAATACTAGATCAGCAAGTGTTAATGCTAATACTACAGCTAATGCTCGTACACATGTATCAGCACACAAACAAGCTCGGGCTAATATCCAGCGTACACTGACATGTAGGCACATTGGCACGCTCCTCCACGTGCATTGGCGCCAAGCTGCCTATTTAAAGGAGACCCAGGTGTGTTCTACTTACTGGATTTTCTTCATTTACCCCGTGACCTGTGTTCTTGCTTGTGCTGATTGATCTCCCATTGCTAACCCAGCTAGTTCCTGACCTTGCTCTGTGGATTTGACCGACCTTGGCTTGCCTCTGACTATTCTCTGCCTGCTTCCCTGGTTCTGACCTCAGCTTGTTATTGGACCTCGCTCTGCCTGCTTCTTTGGTATTGACCCCAGCCTGCTACCTGACCACCCTTCTGCCTCATTGTGTATGACCCTCGCTCATCCTGACTATGTCTCTGACCCTGGCAGTTACCTGCTACCAAGCTACTGGCACCCGTGCTTCTTTGAGCCTTGTACCTCTGTCACCACCTTCAGGGATGCTCGGACCATAGCTGCAATGGAAGCCCTCTCGTCAGTTCGGCCTCCAACCAAGGTATATGATATCTGTGCGCCACTTGTGGTGCCCTTAAAAAACCTGTAGTGCTCCAAATATCACACTATGGCCAATATGGCTGTCGTGCACTCCAAGTAGCATATATGACGCCACCCGGAATTCCCGCTCTATATGTTTTGTCATCAACATGCGATGTCCTCAAAAGCTGTCTGAGAACATTAATGCCATAATCTTCACTGGTACAAACTTTATCCAGTATGAATTTTCAGAGCTGTCCCTGTGTTGATTATGGTCAATTAACCCTACTGAAAAAGGAGAATCATAAAATTACCCTGCAATTTGCCAATAATAGCAAAGTAAAAAGTTGTTTTTTATTACCTGTGCTCCCCTGCCTCCAGAGCCCTGAGGAATACAGTGTACTGCGAAGGATGGGGTAATATTACACTCACACCTGCCACCTCACAATTCAGCATTTAGCATCTAAGTAGTCAATTGCCAGGCTTGCACACTGTGACACTGAGCAAGGACTGAGTAATTTCAGAAAAACACACACAGTATCTATTTACAATACCTGTCTTTAATAGGAACAAAAATATACAGAGCAACATGGCCAACAAGATTATTTCACTTTATGTTTGAAAGAGGACACACAGTTCATTAAAAATAATGCATACCCCTCTTATACTAAACATTTTTCTTTAAAACTTATCTATTTTTTTTTTTTTTAGGAACTTGTCGGACTTTAATAAGGAACAATGTTTTCCCCTTAGGTCTGTGCACTTAATGTATTGAAAACACAAAATCTGCCATTGTTGACATCTCTTAGGGAAAATCTAGTTACCTGTCTGAATTCTTTCCCTCTGGATTCAATACTTTCCAGTCACTAATCCACAATAGGTATTCAATAAGACATTTTTTTCTCTAACTTCTCAGATCTGCAAACATCACCCAAGTCTGTTCATAGTCAGAGAGCACAACAGCCAGGCAAAAGACATTTTCATTATTTCAGCAATGGCAGACCCCACATACCTCTCAGACAAGGACAACTTCAAGGGGGCACATATGCTTAAGGCATATCCTTATGTAGAATTCTGTATTTTTATTTTTTATGCTGCTTAAAGGTGGACATTTGTCATTTTTATTAGCCTGGGTTCACATCAGTGCGGTGCGGTCAATAGCATGTGATTCGCACAGGAACTGCTCCGCATTCCTGTACAAATCACATGCGATTTGTGTGCGGTGCGATTGGAGCCATACATTTTGTATGGCTCTATTCGCACTGCACCAAAAACGTGCAGGACTCTTTTTTGGTCCGCACTAGAATCAAATTGCATAGGTATTCACACCTATGCAATCCAACTCTGTACATCGCACTGTGTTTTGAAAACCGCTTTCGGGGTGTTGTTAACTTAACATACACACCCTTAGCGGTTCACAGGAAAGGGGTGCAATTGTGATGCAGGGAGGAATTCGCACTGAAACCGCTGCAAATTCCGCACTGCATTAGTGTGTACCAGGGCTTAGTCTGTTCCTGGTAATTCACTCAATCATTTCACCAGAATTTAATGAATCACTACATTGCTGTTAACACATAACAGGTCCAGTTGTAATATTCATAGCAGTTGTTTACATAAAATATAACTACCGGAGAGCAACACAGTTATCCTGCACAATACATATCCAAACATTAAAGTAAACCTAATTTTGAAGAACAATTTATAGTAAATCAATTAATAGATTCAATCTAAATAAGTTTGTCGGTAATGAACCACAATTATGCTGAGCAGCAAATTACAGCCAGCAACTGGAAAGTGTGGTATGAGCTGGCTATTTGTCCCACAAATATCCACCACAAATACAAACAATGGGGCGAATTAACAAACAGTGATGCAGGCATAAAGCCTGCACCATTCTTCTAAACTAAAAAAATGAGCAGGTGATACTCCCAATTGACAAAAGGGACACAAACCTCTGTTCTATGCTGTGTCTGCACCAGACATGGAAAGCAGCTCAGGAGGGCTTAACTGCAGTCTGCTGCTTTGGCTCCCTCCTCCCTCTGCGTATCCTTGCCTCCTTGCTAAGCCAAAATCAAGGTCAACAGCCAGGCATATCATCATAGGGCAAAGTTTATGAAGAGGAAACACTGCATAGGCAGAAAGGAATGTTAGACGTTAGTAGACCCTCCAGTCTGCATGCCTGAGCTAAGGGCAGATGAATCCCAGGAAGTATTTGCTTCAAGAATCATCTACTTTCACTCAAGTTGGCGATGGCCAGAAATGCCAGGGGGGTGTTTTTGAGATTTCTCAGCAAAATACAGCATAGAGACATGGATGGATAGAGAAGTTTGCGTTGAATATTAAAAATGAATTAAATAGCGCTTTTGGATTGTGGTGCTCAGATACAATGTAATTCCACTCTAAGTATTAAAAAAATACATTAAGTATAAAACTGGGGGAGGTGTGACAGCCTGTAGCCCTAAAAGAGGCTTTAAAATAGTTCTTGAAAACTACTGAACAACAAAATTACATATGAAAACATAGCTTTTTATTAACTTCAGAATAATGAGGGCTTCATTCACTTTAAATTCCTATATTACTGAGGGATGCAAAGATGGATCAAGAGAGCAGTGTGCCCTAGAACACAGGTTTGATATGCCTGCTTTATATGTACCTATTAAAAGCACAGACACAACCTCATATTGCAGAACTATTTACCAACACATAAGGCTTTATGGCCACAGTCTGTGCTAGGTATGGAAACTACAGATACATGTACAGTCTTCTAGTGATTGGCTTTTCGGGTCCTTTTTTCCACCTTACAGTAGAATTGACTGGTAAGCAGAATCCATTACTCTCCAACCTTACTTCAGAGGAGCCATGGGTTTTGATACCTTGTACTTGTGATGAGCATAAGCCTGAAAGAGCTGTATGCAAGATGGAATAAATGACTACAATATTATGCTGTATCTGTGCTAGAAACCATTCCAAATGTGGAGTTAGCCCAGAGGGAGAAGAAAACAATTTGCTCAGATTCTGCTACTGAATGATAAAATCCTAATTTTTTTAAATTCCATTTTCCAAACTTTCTATTTTCTGTTAGACAGAGTGAGGAAGGGTTGGAGCCTCTGTCAGGGTTTGTGAAGTCAGGCCTGAGGGGGTACCGGGCCTATCACAGACAGTGAGTAATATCAGGGGTTGCTGTGAATTGCACTGGCAATACAATACCATGCTTTCCGTATGGGTTCTGAAAAGCTTCACTCCTCCCACCAAAGTGCAGAGAAACTGGGCTTCCCAATGCTGTGTAAAGAGGTGAAAGAGTAAGAAGTCTAAGCTACAGCCAATTGAAAAAGTACATAATGTAGCATAGAAATGGATTTTACAGGGATAAAGAAAGATTACACAAAACTTCTCTTATATGGCTGGTTCTTGTAAAAGATTTCTAACAGGTGTTTGCAATGCAATGGACCTCATTTAAAAAAATGCCCGAAACAAGATCTGTTTTACCTATAATAACCCTTCACAAAAGAAAAGTGCCTGTTGTCAACAGACACTAGATTACGGACTATGTTCTCCCAGTATAAGTTTAAAACAAAAGAAATGATCATGAACCATTACCTAAATCAGCCACACTGGGTGTGGATTGGTGACAGGTGCAATTTATATGAAATCACAAGTGAGATAAGGTAATCAATGGGTGTTTAGGTCTGGTGTGGACACAGAAAAGTCTTTCAACACAATGGCCACCTGACTGGACTGCAACTAGAATATTGTTTTCTCTACATTTCACTTCCCTTAAAGCCTAATTTCAGTTTAAGTATGATATAGATATATATATATATATATATATATATATATATATATATATATATATAAAATAGGAGCATCAAAACAAACTGTCAAACTGTGTTCAAAGTCTTACAGTTTGTTTTTTCTTTTTAGAAAGCAGCCACACCCTGAGTAGAAAAGTCTGTCCCCTGCCAGCATGCTACAGTGTGGGACTCTTGCTTTCTGTGCAGAAGCATTGGTTTTTCTGCAGAGGTCGAATATACCTCTTGCTAAGTCAGACCTTTGCAATCAGCAAAGCTCGCATTCCCTGCTGATTTGAGAGTTGTAGCTCTCTGCAGATAGACCACTGCTTCCTGAGAAAATGCAAGGGCTGTCCTCTGTAGCATGCTGGTAGAGGACAGACTCGCACTCACAGGCTGTGCCTGCATTCTAAAGAAAAGAAATTGTAAGACTTTGAACACTGTTTTGATACAGCTGGAATGCATTCATCTGATTTAAACTAAAGGTGCTAGTTGGGCTTTACATTTTATCTAAAGTCAAACTTTTTACCCGTTTCATACAGATAATGAGTGGTGAATGACTAAAACACCCATCATTTTTTTTTTCCTGTTTCCTAATGGGGAGATTTCTCTTCATTAACAGGTACACAAAAAGATTTGACCTAAGATACACTTTAGGTATATTCCCTGTACAGACTTCCTCAGTTCTGTATGGTGGAGAGCAGTGCACACATTAAACCCAGGCTTTCCAGCCAGGGAACAGCCGACTCAGGTTCTTTGGATCCATGGCTTGCTGGATAAGAAGATTCACTTGTCCCTCTACATTCAGCACTGTCCCCTCTTCTACCCCCTTCAGTTTCTCCTGGAGTCGGAGGAGGACACGTTCTGCCACTTTATTGAAGCTCTGTGAATCACTGCTAGGAGAAGAAAAGAAAAAAAAAAACAACAAAATACGGAATTGCAGAGATATACAAAAATGCTGGAAACAAAAGCATTGAACAACCCGCCATTGACTGTGTAGGTAAATTTCTTGTGGGTCTTTTCACTCCAGTGGCAACTGGCATACAAGCTTAAAGTGACTCCCAGTTAAAACCTAGAGATGTATATGACAAAAAAACCCCCAAAAGTTTCCCAACACACTTACCAGCTAGTCAGCATAAAAAAAAAATTACACTAACCATTTTTATTTGCACACAATTTTCTAATACATGTGGAAGTCACACTGCCTTGTCAAGGTCCCTCTGTATAGTGCAATCCTAACTCTACCCTATGAGAGCCTCAATGTTGGATCACATACAGCAATAAGATAAATGAAAAGCAAGTATGCTCTTATAAGCTAGATTTAAATTGCTGTGGTTGTTATTTTTGTCGGGCACGTCGGGTGTTCACAAACATGTGTCCATATAGTGTATATTTGCTCAGTGGCACCTGCCAATATTGAGATGTCAGTTATAAGCAGATACAACTAAAAGTAAATAAAGACAGATGGTTAATACATCCTGGTTGCGCTGATGTTCCATTCCAGTGAGCTCAAAGAACTGGTCATCGGTTCAGTGTTCTTATTCCTTGGTCTTCTCTCTCTGCCCAATCTGCTCTCTACTCTCCTAACACCAAGTTTTTATATGTTCCCTACCCTTTTCATACCTTTCCCCTATCATTTATCTCTTCTATTCTTGCTTGCTATAGAAAATATTTCAAGATAAGGGTATTTCTTGCAGTTCTGTTACCACATTTTCTCTTTTACATTTCCAAAGTATGCATAGTGTAATACTTTAAAATACATAAATGTTCTACACCATGTATTCTTTTGAAACATCCCTGGTAGTCACCAGAACGAATGCACCCACTGGAAAATTTTCCATCATATCCTGTTATCCTGCATTCAAAATTTGTGTTTTCCTCACTTTTGCTGACAGCAGTCACCAAGACATACAGTTGTGTTCAAAATAATAGCAGTCAGACATCGCTAACCTGATCAATCACTGTTTTTGGTAGAAATTACATTTCTACATGGCAAATAATTTACTAGCAGGTGTAGTAGAGTAATAGAAATCCAACAGACCCAACAGTCATGACATGCATGCTGCTGATTCTGTGTTATTGAATCACTAATTGAAAGGGGCATGTTCAAAATATTAGCAGTGTGGAGTTCTATTAGTGAGGTCATTCATTCTTTGAAAAACAGGTGGCAATTATTGCCCTTATTTAAGGAAGGAAGGCAGCAAATGTTGTACATGCTGGTTACAGTGCATTTCTCTCAAAAATTCTGAGGAAAATGGGTCATTCCAGACATTGTTCAAAAGAACAGCGTACCTGGATTAAAAAGTTGATTGGAGAGGGGAAAACATATAAAGAAGTGCAGAAAATGATAGGCTGCTCAGCTAAAATGATCGCAAATGCTTTCAAATGGCAACCAAAACCTGAAAGATGTGGAAGAAAGCCAAAAACTACCATTCGAATGGATAGAAGAATAGCCAAAATGGCAAGGACTCAGCCAACAATCAGCTCCAGGAAGATCAAAGAAGGTCTAAAGTTACCTGTGAGTACTGTTACAATTAGAAGGCGCCTATGTGAAGCCAAGCTATCTGCAAGAAGCCCCCGCAAAGTCCCACTTTTGAAAAAAAGACATGTGCTGAAGAGGTTACAATTTGCCAAAGAGCACATTGACTGGCCTAAAGAGAAATGGCGCAACATTTTGTGGACTGATGAAAGTAAGATTGTTCTTTTTGGGTCTAGTGGCCGGAGACAGTTTGTCAGACGACCCCCAAACACTGAATTCAAGCCACAGTACACTGTGAAGACAGTGAAGCATGGTTGCGCAAGCATCATGATATGGGGATGTTTCTCATACTACGGTGTTGGGCCTATTTATCGCATACCAGGGATCATGGATCAGTTTGAATACATCAGAATACTTGAAGAGGTCATGCTGCCTTATGCTGAAGAGGAAATGCCCTTGAAATGGGTGTTCCAACAAGACAATGACCCCAAACACACCATTAAACGTGCAACATCTTGGTTCCAGACCAAGATTGCCGTTATGGAGTGGGCAGCCCAATCCCCGGATCTTAATCCAATAGAAAACTTGTGGGGTGACATAAAAAAATGCAGTTTCTGAGGCAAAACCAAGAAATAGAGAAGAACTGTGGAATGTAGTCCAATCATCCTGGGCTGGAATACCTGTTGACAGGTGCCAGAAGTTGGTTGACTCCATGCAACACAGATGTACAGGAGTTCTCAGAAACAGTGCTTATACAACTAAATATTAATTAAGTGATTCAAAGGAAAGCAAAATCTTCAAACATTTTTCAGTTTATATAGTGAATGTTTGAGTTTGTAAACAAGAATACAAACACTGCTATTTTTTTGAACAGTCTAATATTCACTTTTCTTCATTTTTTTTTTAGAGGAACAACACAAATGTGATATATTTTTCTTCATGTTTTGATTTGGAATAGAATGTGTAGTGTTCCCAATGCATTTGTGTGTATGGAAATAAAAGCTATTAGAAGGATTTTGAGCTTTATTCACTTTTTTCAACACACTGCTATTATTTTGAACACAACTGTATAAGGAGGTTGACTCTCCCTAACTGAGACACAGAGAGCAATAAAACCCCTGTGTTCTAATCCCTCTCCACTCTATCAAAAACTGAAAACAAGTTTTATTTTTAATTATATTTTTAAGTTCTATTGGCCTAATTTCACCACAAGATAAGGCTGCTATACCAGGTGTTCCTGTTGCATTCTGGGTCCTCGGCAAGTGTAGCATTAAGTTCCGCTTCATCCTGCTGCAGGTAAAGAGCTTTCAGAGGATTCATAGTCCAGTCAAAGAGAGGGTCATAAAGCAGCACCTGTCCAACCAAAGTACATGATATATTACATACAGAAAGTCTATTTCTATACTTTACAACTACATTTATCTCTGGATTATATGAATAGTAACCCAAAAAACAACACACAATAAAATGACAGACTGTAAAGGAATTTGTGATGACAATAAACAAAACCACAGATTAACATTCATTTGTAACATGTAGCAATAGAATAAAGGAAGCAGTCCTCAAACATAGCAACCACTGAGAAATCAGCTGTCTTTCTTCCATCACAGGTTAGATAACATAACCAGATATTTTAATAGCAGATAAGGGCAATGCTTTTCTCTTCAGCCATTGTTTGACACACAGGCTGCACTGGATGGGAAAGGGGTACTCCTAACTTAGGTTAACTTCAGACAAAACTGCATATGGTGCAAACTACTAAGTCAGGTCGTTGGTTTTTCAGAAAGGCATTGCATTACTGCACCATTCTATCCCACTGCCTTTTTGCAGTGCACCAGTTTATCCTACTCCCTTTTTCTAGTGCACCAGTTAATCCCACTACCTTTTTGTAGTGCACTAATCCATCCCAAACTAGATTCTATAGTGTACAGTCCATCCCAGTTCCTTTTTTTTGTAGTGTACCAGTCCATCCCAGTCCCTTTCCTATACTGCACTAGTCCATCCCACTCCCTTTTTTTGTAGTACACCAGTCCATCCCACTCTCTTTTCTGTAGTGCACTAGTCCATCCAACTGCCCTTTCTGTAGTGCACCAGTCAAACCCACTCCCTTTCCTATAGTGCAAAAGTCCATCATACTCCCTTTTTTCTTTTGGTCACCAGTCTATCCTACTGCCTCTTTTGTAGAACACCAGTCCATCCCACTCCCTTTTCAGTAATGCACCAGTCAACATGCTGCCTTGTGTTAGTAATATTGTGATTTGAGGTCCCCTTTTACTATAGTGCACCAATCCTTCAAACTCCCTTTTTTCTTTTGGTCACCAATCTATTCCACTGCCTCTTTTGTAGAACACCAGTCCATCCCCCTCCCTTTTCAGTAGTGCACCAGTCAACATGCTGCCATGTGTTAGTAATATTGTGATTTGAGATCCCCTTTTACTTAACTGTGTGTGATAAATAGAAGGCTTTCCAACACACACCCTGCATGATCCTTGTTGTTTCTTAGATGTATAAAGCCTGATTTTTAATACTGTCTGAACTAAGATGTTCCCCCAAGCCACACATATGGAAGTCAGCTGCAATGGACTGCAGAGAACTCGGGTTAAGGCAAAGTGAGTGGACTTTCCAACCTTTTGCACAGCAGCAATACCTCCTGGACGGCATTAACAGTTCACAGATTAATTTTCCTGGTTACCAGAAATTGCTTTTTAACTAAGGTAGCTATTATTCACCAGCAGCTCGGCAGGCAATGACTTGCAGTTTCTAAATAACAGAAGAGCCTAGGAAAGCATCAAAATTCAGGTTCACCTCAACAATGGTCAGCAAAGCATCTTGAGAGCTTCTCATCACTTCCATTGTCTTCTCACAGCATCTACCAACACATAAAAAAACATTCAACACTCCCATAATTCAGGTAAAAAGCGTAAAGACCTTTTTTTTTGGAGTTGGACTTCAAAGTGCACCGAAAGCCAAACTGTTTTCACTTTTTAATGAAGCGGTGAGGGCTTCAAACTCCTGTTAGAGTTTTATTACTGTGTCTCTACTAGGGAGAATGACTATGTATCCTAGTGACCGTTGTCACTGGGGCTAAAAGTCAAGGAAAATTCATAATTGTCAGTTGTCACCAGAGAAGTTAGGTAGGAAATCTTTCAATGTGGGCACTTCTTCCGGTGACCACTGTCTCAGAAGACTTTTACCTCACTTTCAAGAGATTTCCTTTCAAGTCCTGTTGTGTCTACAGGATGGAAAGTGAAGTGAATTCTTCCAGGGGGTACACAAAGAGCATTAGAAACTGACAGGGACTTTGCTTATCTCGAATATCCAAAATAAAATTTTTATTTAGTTAGTTTTTTTTTTTTACAAATAAACCTTTAATAAAGGGTGCGCCCATTACTCAAAGCATTATAGGTTTTCTAACCAAAAACAGAAGATATTTGCCTTTAGATTATCACTCTCTGACATGCTATAGGGCCTGGTCTGATCAGAGCAGAGGAAAAAGGTTGGGGATGAGTTACTTCTGTTGTAGACACTCTTTAGAATTCAGTGAAGCCTACACACCTCTGTTGTCAGTGTCTGTGACAGATTCATATATCTGTCAGGAGAATTCCCCCCTTTCAGTTCTGTGTTTAAGTTTGAGACAACTGTTTATACAACTGGAGTATACAACCTCTTAAAATTACCAACACGTAGGTAGTACAGAGGATTGACTGAGAACAAACTGATGGATAGTTTAGGTACATCCATAGAGTTTTATAAATTTAAAGGATATTGCACAGATTGTATAGCTTGACTGCAACATGTAGGGTGAGTTTATTATATTATAAAATGTTTAAAAATGTATTTTTTACTCCTGACCAAAAGGAAAACAAACAAATCCCTACAATTATCCTTAGAGCCCAATTGCACCTTCTATTTCAATCAGCTAAATATATTCCAGGTGCATTTTCTTTCTAAAGCAGCCACAGCCTGAGTAGAAGAGTCTGTCCTTGTCCAGCATGCAATGGATTGGGACTCTTGCTCTCTGTGTGGAAGCAGCGGTCTGACATGTCCCCTGCTGAGTCAGGACCAGAGAGTATCTGCACGTTATGACAGACTTCAGTTGCAATGTGCTGTTCTCTAGGGATGTATTGGCTGAAATCTTCTATGCTACTCTGTTGTCACTACTTCTATCTTTGCCTAGACTTCTTCCAGATGTGTAGTCTTTTGACATCTAGACTGGCTCAGCCGGGATGACGTAACTCCTGTGTATACGCAGGGGAGTTGCCTCATCCAGGCATAGAGTCATGCCTAAACTGTACAATGAACAGCATGTGCACATAAAGAGTCTCTTCTCTCACAAAAAGGCTACTTATCTCAATTTATTAAAAAGTCCACTTAAGTTCTGCTTTAAATCTGTGGCTAAAATCAAACAAAATAGTGGTTGCTTACATCAAGTGACTATCTAGGCTCCTAGGGAAATAGTGATAAAGTCACTTTAATGGTCTGATTAAACATGTAACAAATATAGAAGTTTTATTTTTTATACTATTTACTAAATACTAGTATAAAACTTTTTTTTCCCAATTCTGAGGTTCTGTTTAGAAGTTTGTAATGGTGTTCTTGTATGAAAAAACAGCAGTCCAAACCACTTCCCTTGTGCCTGTTTTTAACCAAATCAATGTGTTTTCACACTTTGCCTGTCATAGGTTTGCAACAGACAGGTAATTAGAAAAATGGAGACAAGCCTACCTTCTGAAAACGCCCTCCACTCCAGTAATACCCATCCCATCCACAATATCTCGCGTGAGGCGAAAAGGTACAGTCTCCGGGGTGGGGAGGATTTTGCCTTGTTCAAAAGCAACACCTACAAAACAGAAAACACACAATACAAAACTAAGGCAGGTTATAGATTATGCATCCACGGGTCTTTGGGGGATCCCTCCCATGGAGCGATTGTGTTTTCCTGGCAGGGGAGGGGGCTCAGGGAGCTTTCCCTGCCAGGAGAACACGATTACTGCTAGTGGCTATAGCCGCTAGCAATAGTTGCATGCTAAAAATCTGACATGCTGGCTCTACACATGTCGATGGACTTGGGTACAATCAGCATGCCCATGGATGCATCTTGGCTGGTCCCTGATGAATAGGCAGAAATTCAACTTGAACTGGAAGAGGAACAGCATGGCTTTGTGCTATGAGGGGGAATTTGGGGGATGTTGTTGTGCTGGGGGGGGGCGGGGATGGGGGATGATGATATGGGAGTGATGGGTAAGATTTGGCTTAGGAGGGGAAATCTGGGGGGATTTGTGCTGAGAGGGGGGAATTTGGGGGGTGACAGGAGTAAGATTTGTCCTAAAAAAGGAAATTTGGGAGGGGGGGGGGGGATTTGTGGTGGGAGGGCAGTAGGGGAAATTGAAATTTGGGGGGTGACGACAGTAACATTTGTTCTAGCAGGGAAATTTGGTGTTGGGGGGTATTTGTGCTGGAGAGGGAATTTGGTGGGTGATGGGGTAAGATTTGTTCTAGGAGGGGAAATCTGGGGGTATTTTTACTGGGAGGCCGAATTTGGGGGATAATGGGTAAAATTTGTTCCAGCAGGGGAAATTTAGGGGGGATTTGGTCTAGGAGGGGGGATTTGCGCTAAGAGAGGGAAAAAGGATTTGCGCTAGGAGGGGTGATTTATACTGGGAGCAGGGAGAATTTTAAGTGTGCAGATTAACGCTCAATTTTTTTTTCTTATGAGGGGGGTTGATTTTACACAATGTTCATACATCTGGTGGGGGGGGGGGCGCTAGACGACCTTGTTCTGGCACTGAATATGCCTTTTCCTCTTTAATGCAGCTGCTGCAGAATCGACGAGGTATGCAATGAAGAGTCTGGTCTCTCCTACAGCGGGGACGTTGTAGCCAGCCCCACCCCTCCACCCCTAAGTGACAACATCAGCAGTACCATTTCTCCAACAAAGGTCGGCCTACAGAGCATTAAATATACTCTTAGTTTGCTATACCAAGTCACACCTTTGCAGAGTACCAGCGAGAATCGTTACTGAGGTTAATGGAGTACCTCCAACCTAATCATTAGCAGAGCTCAGACTGGACAATGTCTGTACCACACACATTCACATTTTACCATCTACAGGAGATGGAAGGATTGGGCTCCTGAGATTTTTCATCAGGTTTGTAATTTATTCTAATAAACAGCTTCAACACCCAGAAGTGCTCCCCTGACTAACTAGACTCTTCATACTAGTTGAACACTTACCCAAGTCAATGTGCACGAGTTCTGCTGTCTCTTCATCCATCAGGATGTTCTGGACGTGTCTGTCTCCAAGTCCTACAATGTAACCAACTGACAACAAAAGAAGAAATAAAACTGGATTATTTTAAAAGGGTATCTCCAGTCTTTTTAGGGAATTACATTTATGTGCATGAATTTGGAAACAATAAATGTAATCAATCTTTTCCAATGTGAATGGATCTTTAAAGGGTACCTGTATGAAAACCTAAAATTGAATAACTTGTAACAGCTTTAGCAGAGAGCAGGCAGGATAAGCTGTAGGAACATTTTCATTTTATTAACTGCTCCTCCAGCACAGGCAAAGCTCTCCCCAAACACTTGTACAGAGCGTACATACATTAGGCAGCCATACTTGCAGGCTTCTCTGTACTCAAAAGCAGCAGCAGAGCTGCAGGTGCCAATCCCTACAAACTGGCCCAATATGGATGCAGGATGACGTTGGTTTCACACGTCTTCCTACTTGCATAGCAGGGATGACCAGGAGCAAATCTGAGGCACAGTTCTTGCCCTCTTCCTTTCCCACTTTATACTTTCATATCTCCCTGATATCAGTCATGGAATATCGCAGCTAATTGTTTCCTCCAGTATAGCTGTAGTACAATATCGGTACGAACCAAACGTGCCAGTGCAATTTTCATAAGAATCAGGGAAGGCAACGATGAGGAGTTTGTGATTTTCTACTGATAAACCCTGGGAAAACTATAAACCATTATACAGCTCCACAGTGTAAAACACAACTGTCACATACAGTCTTGTGCATTACATGATCAATCCCTCTGTGCAGTATATTTTAATTTACTGTACAACCAGGGTAATTGTTCCTATTATATCTCTGTAAATTTTCACAATGCAATTTATGTATAAAAATATCCAAAAGAGAAAGCCTTTGTGTTATCCTTGGTAGCCAGTTACCTTCATTTATTTAATGTGCATGAGGAACATATCTTTGAATTTGGACTAGTTTCTCTGGACATACACATTTTCCTTTCTAGAAACTTTTGATACATGCAAGTTCTTGCTCACCTGTGTCCTTATGTATTGAAGTGTCAGTACTAATAATTGTCTGTATTTCCACATAGCTGGCAAACACATTTAGCCCTCGAAAATGACAACTTGAATATAAACATTTGAATCTTATTAGTAGCTACAAGAAAAAAAATGTTTCTATTACTGAAATACTAATGCGTGAAGCATCTAGTGGGGAGTATTTAACATACACCACAGACAAACAGCACATGTAGGCCCAGTATTCTGATTGGGCCTCATCCAGCTCGAGAGGCCTTGGACTGGATGCCCCTAGTGCTAGTTATACCAGTGAAAGAGACCTATTACTGTAATTGTACAATTCTTAAAAATGCAATTCCATGCTTTAGCCTAACTACACTTAAACCTGCTCCCAGCTCCTTATAAATCCTATTCAGACTACCCTGTTAAAGGAAGATGCTTATAATTACCTTTTCTGAGGGTGCTCCAGTCCAGTCACGTGATCTCCCCAGCAGGCCAGCTTCAGGGGAGAGCAGGGACATGCTGGCAACAGCTAAAATGCCTGGGCAGTGATGTCAACCATAGGCTGGCTATGGGGCATCCGTTGTCCGCTGTCCCAGTATACCATTAATCCCACTCTTACACGCAGGTGTGTCCAGCCAAAGAGCTCCTAACCAAGATTGCAGCCTTCACTATGTCAGGGTCTTTGCAGCCATCCCTTAATTGTCAGAACAAGGACTGTGGACAATCTAAACAAGCAAGGGAAGCACATGCCCTAGTGTGATAAACTTCTTTATTAATCCATTATAAAATAAAGTGATGCACTCACATGCTCCTGAAAGGACATCAAGCTCATTAAACAATTATTGTGTGATAAGATGCGGAGTCAACCTCCAGAACCCATTGTATGGACACCACTAGCTTTTGTTCACTTGGCTTTAAACTCTTCACTTTGTTCCAGCATATAGTGAGGCAGAGAGAAGAGAGAGGAGCTGGCCGCTATAGCGGCATTTACTGAACAGCTGCTGGAGAAATGGAGGACCAGCAAGCAATTGGTAGTAGCAGCGTGCATGTGAAGGCTGTGTAGCTTGCCATCGATACAACGCATTTCAGGGGCGTGGCCTCCCTTTTCACCCGAAACACATTGTATCTATAGCAAAGCGCACAGCCTCCTTCGGATGCACATGGAGTGACTGCCAGTCCTCTATATCTCTGGCAGCTGTCAAATATATGACACTATTGCGACCGTCTCCTCGCTCTTCCCTTTGCCTTACTATATACCGGCACAGGGTGAAAAATTTATAGCTGAGTGAACAACAACTAGTGGTGTCCATACAGGGGTTCTGAAGGTGGACTCCCAGCATCTTACCACTCAATCATTGTTTGATTAGCTTGATATCATATCGGGAGCATGTGACAGCATTTATTTTATCTTGGTTTAATAAGGAAGTTTGTCGCTCTAGGGCATGTGCTTCCCATGCTTGTTTCATTGTCTGCTGTCCCACCTCTCTCCTGAAGCTGCCGTTGGGGGCTGATCACATGACCAGACAGGAGCACCCTGAGAATAAGTATAAGCATCTTCCTTTCACAGGGTAGTCAGAAGAGGGTTTTTTTTTTAAAAGGGAGTAGGTGTAATCATAGTCAAGCAATAGCCTGGCATTCCATTCTAAATATTTGAATTCCTACCTACTAGGAAAAAACTAAAATATTAGAACTAGCATGTAACACACACCAATGGATGATGTAGCAACACTACGTGTATAAGCCAAACGCTTCTCAAACCAAACTGCTGGATCCAAGAACTTCTCCATGCAGAAGTAGCGGAACACTGGATGGAAATGATCACAGATGTCCAGGAAAACTTGGTACTTATCTTCAAACCGTCCTCTTTGAACCTCCTAGAAATAAAAAAAAATGTTTACTGCTTTGATGGAAACTACGGTCAAGATATTCTGAGCAGTAGCAGTATCTTGATGAGTCTTTTGCTGTTCAAATGCTAATTAAAGAAATTAGTCCTTGTGGATTTGGGTGCAATGATGATCATGTATTTTTCTAAATGCTTCATCCACAGCATAAAACACATACAAATACATTGTGTTTCAAATTGCAAACCCATTACAGAATTGAATGTTTGTCTTTTTCCTTTAAACCCAATCTATTACTAAAATGTACTAAATAATAAACATAATATAAACAAAACTATATATCAAAAATCACTGAGGTGTAGAATTCCTGGTTTGCACAGCTTACATCCATATCTTTTACAACCTGCTTTATATCACACCATAGCATTTCAATGGGACTAAGGTCATAAGCCTTACTTGGCTCTTTTAAAATACAGAGATTCTTATCATTAAGACACTCCATTGTTTGACTTTGCACCTAACTTCCATTGTTAAGCACTTTCCCCCCAACAGTTCTAATATTCAAACAGATACTTCAGTTCTTAGCCAGTTTTGGTCCAATCCCTTCCCCTCACTATTGGGTTCAACCTCATGACAGACTGCCACACTGACCAAGATTAACAGAGGATGTGACTGAAATTTCAAGAATCCCTAACAGCATTTCATAATTCTGTTTGTGCATGTATGTGCAATCTTGATAGAGATTAAAGAGTAAGGCCCCTTTCACATCTTCGGGCCATTTGCCCATTTTTCATCCATCCATTGACGGATGAAAAATGGACATCAATACATCTCGATGGGAAAAACGGATGTAAATGGATGATCATCTGTTTACATCCGCATTCTTCAACATCAGATCAAAGCTCTATTTTTGTTTTGCTAAAAAAAACGGAACAGATAAAAAACGGTTGAAAACTAACAATCTGTTTTTGAATTGGTAGTGGGTGTAAAAAAACTGATGGTAAACTGTTGAGAAACTGATGAGAAACTATGTGAAACTGATGTACACTTCATGCATTTTTGCTTTGAAAAAATGTGACTGAACTGATGAAACGAAGGGTCCGAATGTGTGAAAGGGGCCTTATTGTGAGGTGGACAGCTTAGATTGTTGGGTTCATCTAGTGGATTCATGTTCTATCATATTCACCAGAAAAATCTGATAAATAAAAAAGAAAAAAAAAAAAGAAAAAGGAAATGAATATTAAGAACAAACCATCATTTTCTTCTGGCACTGTAAACTGCTATAATCTCTTGGCCGGTAACGTGTGTGAGCACCATCATCAGAATTCACTAGGTATTCACCAATAGGAACTGTGCCAGAGCACCACTCCAGAACACCACTTCTCTGAGACAGAGGCACCACCTACCAACAACATAAGTTCTTCATTTACTCAAGAATAGATGTGATACATAATACGTGAAATCAAAGCATTATTCTGACATTCTACAATAAAAAAATTTAATAGGGTCTTCATCTAATCCATAATAATAAAGACAGTCTTCAATGAACAACTAGTTATAAAGATCGAGGTGATTATGGAAATTAAAGTATAACTAAAGGTAAAAGTTTTTTGTAGTTTTGGACAGAGTGGAGAAGGATTAGAACCCCTGTCAGTTTTTATTTCTGTCTGTGCCCCCATTAAGGAGATTCACCCTCTCTATTTGTGCTGTTTACTATTATCATTGAAAGTGTATGTAAAGAAAATCCCAAATTTTGGGTTGTCCCCAGAAGAGTAACAGAGGGGAAATCTTCCAGTGGGGACACTAATTCTGGTGACCTGAGGGTCCCCAAGGAATTCTTTCAATTTGCAGGGATTGCTTCTCACTTCCTGTTTGGCTATGGAACAGGAAGTTAAGAGAAATCTCCGAAATGAGACAAAGATGGTGAAAAAAAATTCTAACAGGGATTATAACCCTCCCTTACTCTTTCCAAAGTGAAAAAAAAAAAGTTTTGCCTAAAGTACTTTAAGAAACATATTTTAATGATGTAAGGCTCAAACCTTCTGCAGCCCCTAAACGAGCCTGCACATTAGTTGTTGGGTATGTTGGCCCATTCCTATATACTGTGTCTCAATTGAAGTATGTTTATACAGTAGATGTGCTGCTGTAATAGAGCTCTTTAGATCACGATACAACATTCAGATGAAAATTAGTTCAGAACTAAAATTTTGTTGTTTCAAACAGTTTGATATGATTTTTGTATTTCAATGGTTTTTATTAATTTTAAACAGTATAAAACAGAGGCAACAAAACACACCCACGCAGGGGCTATCAATTGCACCAATAAAAAAGGCATAATAGAGCAGACAACGCTCTAATTCCAATAAGGCAAAACGTATGCCCACGCAGGGGCTATCAATGGCACATAGGTTACAATAACATCAGTAAGACTCTGACTATCGCAACTAAAGACAGTTGTCCACTGTCACATCAAAACAAACAGAAAAGGAGAGAAGAAGAGCAGAGAAGAAAGGGGAAAAAAGAAAAAAAAAAACCAAAGAGCAGGGGTCCACGAGCGCCAATACCAAACTCCATTACCTCCCCACACTGGCCGGGGGGAGCGTGGGAAAGGCGTATTGCAACCACGGCTCCCATACTTTCAAAAATTTATGTTGAGAGTCGTTGCATATACTCGACATCTGTTCGTTGAGCATCATAGTAGTCATACGATCCCGCACCCCCTGGAAAAGTACAAACGGACTCTTCCAGGCCTGAGCAATTGTCCTAGTAGCCGATAAAAACAAATAGGAAGCCAACCGCTGCCGACGAGCCAAGAGGCCCGGTATGGGGCAATGAAGCAAAGCATACCGAGCATCCCGGCGTATGGAGAGATGGAACAAAGTGAAAAGGAGGCCAAACACACGAGACCAAAAACGAACCAACCTCGGGCATGACCACCAGATATGCAGTACAACGCCACGATGGCCACAACCCCGAAAACATCGATCACTACAGGCAGGGTTAGCCTGGGCCAGACGAGCCGGAACCCAGTACCAACGGAACAATACCTTGTAGGCTGCTTCCAGCGTGGTCGTATTAAATGAACATTTAGCTAGGAGTGACCAGGCCCTACTCCAGTCCTCCGGATCCACAGCCACTTCCAGGTCGCATTCCCACTGAACAACATATGAAAGAGAAGTGTGAGACAAGCGTCTGTTCAAAGCTGCGTAAAGAAGGGAGATAAGGCCCGGGGCGCCCGGGTGCTGCTGGCAAAGCCGTTCAAAGGCAGATTTCTGATATGGGAAAGCAGAAGTGGCCCTCAGCGAAAGTAGCCAGTGCTGCAATTGAAGGTACCGAAAAAATTCCGCTGGGGGAACATCCCGAGACTCCCGAAGGACATTCCAGGCGGGAAAGGACCGAAAAGTCAAAAAGTGTTGCACCTGTGAGAAACCATGAGCCACCCACCAAGAAAATGCCCTCGGGCAATCTAGACCCGGTGGGAAAAGAGGGTTGTTAACGATTGGAAGCAAGGGCAAAAAGGCTGACATCAGGCCACTGGAGTAACGTACCGAGTCCCAGACTTGTAGGCCATGGAGCAACATCGGACTCAGCACCATAGGGCGCAGGGCAGGGGGAAGCCATAGGAGTGTCGACAGTGCGATAGGGGCACAATTAGGTAGTTCCAGCAGGACCCAGAGAGGAAAATCGGAGGAAGCGTGCAACATAGACAGCGGGGCAATCTGGCTCGCCTGATAATACTTAGCTACATTGGGTACCCCAAGACCACCCTGGAGTCTATGAGCAAAGAGCGTATTTCTAGAGACTCGGGTGTTTATCGGCCCAGATAAAACGCATAAACTTCGCCTGAAGCAACCGAAGAAAGTGAGGGGGAACCCGCACCGGGAGGGTGTGAAAATAATATAACAATTTCGGCAAGATGGTCATTTTCACTGAATGAACCCGTCCTATCCAAGACAGGTGCGGAAATTGCCAAGAATGCATAAGAGAAGATAAAGAGATAAGCAAAGGATAATAATTTGCAGCAAAAAGGGAGTCATAGGTGGGGGTCAAGCGAATGCCCAAGTATTCCAGAAAAGAGGAAGCCCACCGGTAAGGGAAGTGGGATTGTAGGCGCGAAACCAAATCTGAAGCCAAAGTAATATTGAGAGCGACGGTTTTATCCAAGTTGATACGTAGACCCGAAATCAAGGAGAAGCGCTCAAGAACTCGTTGCAAGTTAGGAAGCGTCGTCAGAGGATTAGTAAGGGTCAAGAGGGCATCGTCCGCAAAGAGGCTCAGCTTAAACTCCTGTCCCGCGTATGGAACCCCCGATATATTGCAATCGGTCCGGAGTGCTAAAGCCAGTGGCTCAAGCGCCAGGACAAAGAGCGCCGGGGACAGCGGGCAACCCTGCCTCGTCCCTCGCCCAACAGGAAAGGGATCCGAGAAATACCCAGCGTATTTAACGGAGGCCGAAGGAAAGGAATACAAGGCCTGAATCCAAGAGAGAATAGAATCCCCGAAACCCCAACGAGACAGCACAAACCGCAGATATTCCCAAGATAGAGAATCAAAAGCTTTATATATGTCCAAGGACAGTAGTTATCCTGGGATTTTCCGTTGTTGCAGAAAATGTATAAGATGGACCACCTTACGGACGTTATCACCCGCCTGCCTCCCGGGGATGAACCCTACTTGGTCCCGGTGGACCAGGCTACACAAATATTTATTGATGCGAAAACTAAGGATCTTGCCCAATATCTTCAGGTCTTCATTAAGAAGAGAAATGGGCCGGAAGGCTTGCGGTTTCTGGACATCGTCGGTCGTCTTAGGAATCATAGAGATATGTGCCCTAAGTGCGTCCGGAGAGGGCAAAGAGCCCTGTCGTAACTCATTGAAATAGGCCGCTAAAAAGAGCGCCAATAGGGCTGAGAATTTTTTATAATAGAGACCGGAGAAGCCGTCGGGACCTGGGGCCACTGTGGACCGTAAAGATTTGACCGCTTGGAGCACTTCCGGTACAGTGACACCAGCGTTGAAGGCCGCCGGTACGGTGACACCAGCGTTGAAGGCCGCCTGTGCTGCCTCGGTTAATCCGGGAAGATGGAGGTCTTGAAAGAATGCCTCTGCCTGGGCCACAGGGAAAGGATCTGGGGCAGCTTAGAGGCGCGAAAGGAAGTCCGAAAATCGGGAAACAATCTGCTGGGGATTAGAAGTACAGCCACCTGTGGAAAGTCGAAGTCGAATCGGTTTATGGGGTTTCCCCACAGAATTGAGTTTCCTGGCTAGCATGGGACCGGGCTTATCAGCTCAGGAGTAAAATTTATGTCTGGTCCAACGCAGGGCTCGTTCCGCCTCCGAAGGGGCGAGGAGGTCCAATTCTGTCGCCAGAGCGCCCCGAGCGCGTTTATGGGCCACGGATGGAGATGACTTCCAACACGCAGAGGCCAGGAGAGAATGAAGCTCCAAGAGTCGGCGTTCCCGCTCCCGCTTCCGGACCGCAGCCAGCTGTATAACATGACCCCACATCGTGGCCTTATGCGCTTCCCAAAGGGGCACTGCTGAAGAGACCGATCCCGAATTTTCCGCAAAGTACGTTTGTAAAAAGAATTCTATTTGTTGGCAGGTAGCCTGAGTGGTCAGCAAAGAGTCATTGATGCGCCAATGAAAAGGGCGCCGTTCTGACCCAGAAAGGGCAAGGAGGAGTACCAAGGGATCATGATCTGACCAGGGTGAGGAGGGAATACTTATCCGCCGGACCGAGGGGAGCTGCTGGACCTGCATGAATATATGATCAATTCTACAAAAACTGTCATGAGGATTGGAATAGAACGTAAAGTCGCGTTCAGTTGGATGAAGTTCCCTCCAGACGTCCACTAGCCCCGCCGTCCGCAAAAGAGACGCATACGTTCCTCTAGCACCAAGTCATGAGAGGGAGTCGCTCCCCGTGCGTAGCGCCTATCCAATGTGGAATCCAAGGTAACATTCGAATCCCCCATAACAAGAAGAAGACCCTTAGAGTGTCGAGAAACAATGGTGCAAAGATGCGAAAAGAATTTATGCTGGAAACGGTTAGGCGCGTAGTAAGAGACAAAGGTAACCTCCTGGTCCCAGAGGGTGCCTTGCAGAAGCAAATACCTGCCCGTGGGGTCCGCTATATGCCTAGAACAGACAAAGGGGAGATTGCGTTTAAAAGCTATCAGAACACCCCAGCGCTTCTCAGGAGCAGAGGCCGTGTAAAAGATGGGATAGTGAGGTGAAAGATAACGCGGAGGACTGAGAAAACCTGGTCTCCTGTAGACATACCACATCAATTTGTTGCGATTTGAGGTGATGAAAAACTTTAGCCCGTTTCTGAGGCGAATTGAAGCCTTGAACATTTTGTGAATGTATTTTCAAAAGGGGTGAGGCCATGGCGGTATCAACGCAACACGCTCAGCAGAAAAAAGCCCAAAGCAGCCAGCAATCTCCACTCTCAATGGCGATCGGACCATGGCGTCCCGGAACCCTGCAGAAAACAAAAACGAAAAAAAACAGAGAAAAAGAAAAGAACAAAGAAAGAAAAAAGGAAAAAGACACAAAAAGTATACACAACAGTGCAATTGTGTCACACCAATGGTGATGTGCATCCTACACATCAAGGATACAGTTAGGGGTAACTCTACCACCGAACACCAAGACAGAAGCCCTCAGAGGGCAAAAAGGTAATAAACATAATAAAATGTAGTAAAACTTAATAAAACTAAAAGTCCCAGGAGCAGGGACCTCCGCGATAACCTCCCCATAGAAACCTGGAGAACCATAGGGGCCAATCCCCTTCCACCCAACCAGGCCCACCGGGTCAACCTCCCACCCCGGAGCCCGAGGAGCAGTATCAACCCGGAATGCAAACAAACTGGGGGAGCCCCAAGGGCCAAACTCACGGTCCCGTCAGAGAGTTCATCGGTGAGATGATACATGGAAAATCCAGGACGCATCTTCAGCCTGGAGAAGAACAGGAAGGACTTGATCGCGAAGGGGTCTGAGAAAGGGCCCTCTTCCTATTGGACGACCGCTCCCAGATGCGGCTCGGAGGAAGCGGCCTCGCCAGGGATCCAGATGAATGAACTGGGCTCCGATCCGCAGCCTCCGGCGAAAGAAGGTGTAAGGATTCCAGGAGAGAGTGAGCCTCCTCTGGTGTAGCCACAGAGTGACTGCGGCCCTGGTAGGTGAAGGTGAGGCGGAACGGAAAGCCCCAGGTGTATTTAATACTATGTTTCACCAGGACCGAAGTGAAGGGCTTCAACTGGCAGCGCTTTTGAAGAGTGGTCTGGGAGAGGTCCGCGAAGAGCTGATAGCGATGCCCCTGGAAGTTGAGATCAGGTTTATTTCTGGCCGCCAAGAGGATGGTTTCCTTAGTGCGGTAATAAGTGAACTTGATGATAATGTCTCTCGGGGGGCCCATCCGGTCGTCTGGGGCCCAATGCACGATGTATGCGATCAAATTCAAGACGGTCAATGGGAATGGCGGACGTCAGCTCCTGGAACAGAGCAGTCGCAGTGGAGGTAAGATCCGTAACCGTTTCTGGGATACCCCTTAACCGCAAATTGCCACGGCGGGAACGATTTTCAAAATCCTCAAGCCGTAGCAGCGCGTCCGCCAATTCTTTCTTGAGGTCGCATAAATCCTGTTCGTGATTTTCAAGGACCGTAGCCGCAGCATCCATTTTATCTTCAAGGTCGTTCGTCCGACTGCCCAACTCCCGAATTTCCCGTGAGAGACGGTCGGCCAGCTTGGAGGTAGCGGAGGACAATTCTGATTGTAACATAAACTGGAAGTGGCGCAGGAGCTCAGCATCCCGCAGAGATGGCATGGGAGACTGCTGGGATGGCTCCAATGGCATGGGAGACTGCTGGGACGGGTCCTCCACACTGCCATGATCCGACCCACCTGCAGATGGTGATGGCATGGGACCCAAAATTGCGGCTGGGGCTCCATTTAAGGTCTCCGGCGGGAGCCACGAATCCGCGGCCGGGGTCCTGGAAGTGTTCGTCGGCCGGCCCAAAATCAAGGCCCCGGCTTCAGCCGTGATCTCCGGCGGGTAGGCCGCAAACTTCGGAACGGCCCGCCGGGAGCTGGAGGCACGGGCGGCCGGCGTTTTTTTGCCCATCAGGGCACCAGGGAGACATGGGGCCAGTGAGGAAACAGGGGGACCCCCCCTGGAGGGCGAAATTCGGCCGATGTGTCCGGCGGCCAAAGAACAGATTTAGAAGGCAGCCATCCTGGCTGCTGCTCACGAGCGCCCCCCTTGATATGATTTTTAAATAAAAAATGCAGTGGGCAATGTTGCAAAAAGCAAATCTGTAAATTCTGTCTGACAAACTCATCATATATATCAGTGCTTGAAAAAGCTGCTCGTCCGCTCGCCAAATGCGAGGAGAAATTCCTCTGTGGTGAGCACAGATGAAGCATGGAGCGACTGCACCTGCACTCCAAGCCTCATTGTGAAGCCAAGTTCCGGTTTACAACTTCCGGTTTCTAGCTTCTTCGGCACCACCGCTGAGGGGACAGGTGCAGGAGAGGTCCACTCTCCTCCACTGAGAAAAGACACCCTCTCGACCGCCGAAGGGGACTCGAAGGGACTAGGAGTAAGTACTGTATACAACATGTCATATCACTATAATGGAGTACACGGGAGCTGGGATATACATTACTGTGTACAGTTTTATATTTTGGACATTTTATTCTAAAGAAAAATTTTATTTCATAAGCTTTAAGGGGCCGTGGTTGGGGGTGGGCCTGGGGGTGGGGGAACTGGTGGAGAGTAAGTTTTGTGACCCGCTAGTAGGTCTGGACTCGAAATTTTAACCCCTGATATATATTAATAGTAATAACAAACACAATTGTACCAAACACAAATGGTAACAATATTGCCTCAAAATCTCTACAATGCCTGTTGTGAACAAGGGAATTTACAACTTAGTCTCAAATATTTGCATAAAAGACTTAAACAGACCACTCCTTATAAAATCAATAATATTCAAAAGAAAGTTGACACTTCAAAAACAAATACATATTTATTCCTATGCATTTACCATGCTCTTAATTTTTATCCTTAGTAATAAATACTGTTTTTAGAGGAAACAGTTCTATTTATTATATTGAATATTTTGTTGGAATGTGAAGTTTTTTGGTATATGATTAGTTTTGAGGACTGGCCTGGTGAAGTCTTTTCTGCAGGTTTTTTTAGATTAAAGTTATATACAGTATGTAATATAGCGGAGCGTCCAGACCTGGTTAGGAGGCACTGACTTTTTCTTTTGTTGAACATGGATGTCTGCTGTAAAAGTAGACATCCATAGGTCCCAAAAAGTCTAGATTTAGAAACATGTTAGCTGCAGGTAATATGAGATTGCTGCATCAAGAGTGGAAGGTGTCATCTAAAGCTGTTTCACTCTATTGTCTCCTGAAGTTATATGTTTTCGTTTATCCAAATAGAATGGACCTTATACGGCTCATACTGCTTTAATTATTTGCTTAACAAAGATATTGCAGTGTAAAACATGTGTGCTATTTGTGAAATAAGAATGACTTTACTCATTATCATGTTTTTAAGTGACTCATGTCAATCCTCTCGATATCCCATCTACAAGTTACTTATATAGAGACTGCTGTAATCTCTTTATTGATCCCTCTCTCTAATGTTACAGCTCTCTAGCAGTCCCTAGATAGCAGCTGTGAAAACTCTGAAAACTCTGTAAAAACTTCACTCCACTTCAATCACTTTCACAGTAGATTTCCTCATCCCTCTTTTCTCCAATGGCTGGAACCATTTCTTTTTTACTGGCTCACCTCAATCAATCTACATAGGTATGTATAGATGGGATAGCATAAGGAATGTGGGCGTTTTCTAATATTCTTGATCTTCTGACCTAAGAATAAAGGTGATTTTTTGGACTAACATAATATGAGGATAAGTGTTGTCTTATATCTTATTTTTTCTTCATTTCCAGTATATTGTTTTTAAAGATTGGGTCAGTTATCCAAACAATATCATGACCTTATACAGCCATACACAGGTTGCTTTTTATGTATAAGTTGTATAAGAATAAATATTGCCTCTTAGCTTTACTGACTTTGTCTGAGAGTAAATCTGAATTTTCCCAGCTCTTACAGCTGCCCTGGCTACTACCTGTCTTCATACTGATAAACACATACTGGTTCTTGACTCATGCATCATCCATAATGTCCAGAACCAAATAACATAAAAATGAGGTGCTCTGGCAGGGTAAACATGGGAATTAAAACAATTAGAGGCACTAAGAATAAGGTTTGCTGGTGCAGGAACAGGGAGATGGCGCTTATTATCTGATTGAGGTCAGGCAGGAGATAGAGTGTCAGCTCTGATCAGATTAACCTCTGAACTAATTAAATTATAGATAAAGTGAAATATAAATAAAGGAACAAATATATATATTATTCAAGAGCTGGACCGCACTTATACAAGTTAAAAGTTTGCATTTCTACAAAACATGTTCTCTTTAGGAAATCAAGATAGTTAATAAATACAATATATAAAACTGTTGATTTCACTTTCAAATTATTTTGGTAGGAATGAAAATATATTTATCAGTTCCTATAACTTGTGAAGATAACCTTGTATCTGCGGATAGCCAGCTTCCTCTTCCTGGTCTCACTGTTCTTCTGTAACAATGCATTACACATCTGGAACACCTGCTGCATCACTGCGTCTTGCCTAAGATCATCCCGGCCCTTTGAAAGTAAATATACAAAAATCTCAAGGACAATACAATGTACAAGCTATTTAGGAAAGCTCTATTACGCAAAACAATTCCAAGAAACATGGTAAATCTTTCAGTGAACAGCTGATGATATCCAGGAACAATGGTGCTGAGGTCAGAACATTTACTGAATTCACCTTAATCTGTATTCCATGTAAAACAAGCAGTCAGAATCTAGGCAACACTACACATGTAGGGTTGGTCGGTCAGCTTCCTGAATATATGATGTGCAATTTCCTCCCTCTCTGATAGTTGTACTGAGAATGTGATGTTATCAGGCATTCTGTGCACCAGCAATCACCAATAATAAAGCTGAGGGGAAAAGTCGACTTTTGCAGCAAATCACTCTGTTCTGTCACATTTAAAATTTAGTAGGACTGCAGCCAAGTTTAGTTCTCCAAACTGTGAATGTTATGCCAACAAAGTATTCCAGTGTTTTCCCAAGTCCGTACTCCTCTTGAACACACGCCATCAGTCTCAGAATCATTTTAAACTTTTGGTGTTGAGAAGAGATAAAAGTTCAGTGTCAGCAGAATGTAAATGTCAAACAAGGAGATTGCGGTCTGGCTCTAGCTGCTGTTCTAACATGAGAAGTTTCAGAAGTTATTTTCTTTCGTCGTTTACTGTACTAATGTCCAGCTTACTGGGTCATTTTTAGAAAGTGATGTTACTTTTCAGCTAAAGACAAGGAAAAGTAAGCAAGACAAGAGAAGAACGTTTAAGTCAACCTTGCAGAGCGTGCTGGGAGAAGGTGTTCCCTGGCTGATATTGAGCCATGTATGAATCATCATCTTTTTTCTTTTTTTTTTTAATAATCTAGTTATTTTCAACAATTGGCCATTAAAAAGGCGCTGGAGTGAAAAAAGGGGAAAGCTTCCAAGCAGTAATAAAGTCCCTTTGCCTAATAATTACATTTTCTGTGCACCAGGTCCTCGGCTCCACCAGCGTTTCCCAAGCAATATGGCTACTTTAAGATAAATAAATAGAAAGTGAGTGCTCCAAAACCAGCAGCTAGAGCACTCAAGGTAATCTCAGCAAATCTTCAACATAGAAACTTAAATAGAAGTGCAGCGCTAGATATAGTTAATAAATAAAAAATTAATAACGATAATATAAAAAAATCATAAAATAATAAATGTCCCATACATGTTAAAACATGCATAATATAATAAATCAGTTAATAAATAACAAGTAATCCACTAGATGTAGCCGTATGCCAGGAGAAGCTTTGTCTGGAACATGTGATAAAAATGCGCACTCACCGGACGCGCTATAATCAAGTGCATGTAATCAATATCCACTCGGATCCTTAGAAAGGGTGGAGAAGGTGAGCATCCATCTAGAGGTAAGTGATCCTGGTATTCTGTCTCAGTGGTATACAGTGAAGGCTTCTAGATCCAGAGATCCCCTTAGGGTTGAATGGGTGCATGTACTGGATACAGAGCTCCCTCCCTCTGGTGGTGGTTAGTAGGGAGATGTCCTGGAATTCAATTAGCTCCAATGGGAGCCAGAAACGGTGCTCATAGTGTAGTAAGGTTAAAGACTTTATTCCAAAAAAGTACAGTATAAAACATGGTAGTAAACACTCCCAATGTATAAATAATAGATGCAGAGTAGTACTGACCCTAAATAAAAATGGCCGCCGGGCCTCCTCGTGGCTCCGGGCGGCTGTGACGTCGCGCTCTGTTGGCTCCTCCTAAGGCCTTTCGTGCAATGCACATCATCAGAGGGGAGGCCTCCCATCTGATGATGTGCATTGCACAAAAGGCCTTAGGAGGAGCCAACAGAGAGTGACGTCACAGCCGCCCGGAGCCACGAGGAGGCCCGGCGGCCATTTTTATTTAGGGTCAGTACTACTCTGCATTATTTATACATTGGGAGTGTTTATTCCAAAAAGGTACAGTATAAAACAGGGTAGTAAAGTCTTTAACCTTACTACACTATGGGCACCGTGAAAGGGGATGGTGTCAGTATTCAAAGGTGTAAGAGCATTATCAAAGAGAAGGAAAGGCATGGCTCACCACCCCAGAGCATTAGTATGTAGATGATTGTGGCCTCTGTGGCCAAGCACCAATGGGTGGGGCGAAACATGTCAGAAGACATGGCCGGAGCGATGCTGGCTTAGGCCACATTCATCTACATACTAATGCACTGGGTTGGTGAGCAGCGCGGTTTCTTCTTTGATAAAAAACAGTAGCTGAAGTTGTATCTCTCACCCCTCCTCTGCCCCTTTATTCTCATATCAGCAACCAATTTAGGCACTTCCAGTCAGCTGATATTCACTGAATAAAAACTGCTGTTCAATTTAAAAGTTCCTTTTGGGATGCATACTAGTGGTGGAGGAGTTAGGCTGCAAGTAGAATAAAATACTCTGTTCTTTATCCTTGACCTACAATTGAGGAAACATTACAGAGGGCTACTTACTTATCCTCTTATTGACCTCTAGAAGGTTTTACCCCCTTCATGACCATGGTGTTTTTGCTATTCAGCACTGTGCTAGTTTATCTGCCAATTGCACCAGACATTCAACACTGTACGTGATGAATGTCTGGTGCATATGTATATTGTTTTTTTTTCACACAAATGAGCTTTCTTTTGGTGGTGTTTGATCACCATTGGGATTTTTATTTTTATTATATCATTGAACGAAGACTGAAAAAAAAAAAAAAAAAAGTTCTACTTTGTTATTAAAAAAAATCCAATAAAAAAAAATCCTATGTCTTCATAAATTTAGGACACAATGTACTCTGCTACATGTCTTTGGTAAAAAAAAAAAAAATAATCCCAATATGTGTATATTAATTGATTTGTGCAAAAGTTATAGTGTCTACAAACTATTATTATTATTCATAATACAGGTACTTATATAGCGGCATCAATTTACGCAGCTCTTTTTGGTACAAATACTTGAATTTACGCAGCTATGACACTAAACTGGTTATGGCGGTGATCAGCAACTTATAGTGGGACTGCTAAAGTGTGGTGGGCAATCTGGCGCTAGCTGGGAGGTACACTAACTGACTGACATTAATAGTGACACTAATACAGTGATCAATGCTAATACTGTATACTGGGTCAGTGAGGTCAAATAAAAAAAATAACTTTTACATTCACTATAAAGCCCTTCCCCTTGTCCCAATCAATAGAGTCCCATTGAAAGAAATGAAGGAAAAGCACCCTGACACTGATTATAGTGCCGACCACTAAGTGCCTCTTGATTTGTTGTTGGCTTATGTTTCCCATTTCAGCTTCTATCATCGTTCTCTGCACAAGTGCCATCTTAAGCCACTCCATAATAGCAAGTGCTAACTCTCATTTTGTAGTAGTAGTAGTAGCAGTAGTAGTAATAGATTTGAGCAGACCTAAAATTGTTTTAATTTGCACAAGATGATTGTATCTCATTTTTGTAATAAGTGGCCATTACTTTTTGTATAAAAAGGAGGGAGTTTTTTTGTTAGGATTGTTTACTTTATTCAAACTTTGTTTATGTCATATATGTATGAAGAAATCCAATTTCAATAAAATAAAGTACATATGTTCATTCCATGCACAGTGTTTATGTGAATATTTCTGTGGAGGGGGACTTTCCTTAAAATCCTTTGTTGGTAATGACAGCTTCAAGACGCCTCCTGTATGGAGAAACTAGTTGCATGCATTGCTCAGGTGTAATTTTGGCCCATTCTTCCACACAAATTTCCATGGCTTTGTGTTTGGGATCATAGTCTTGCTGAAATGTCCACCTTGTTTCATCTTCATCAGCCTGGTAGGTGGCAGCAGATTTTTATCAAGACAGTCTTGGTACATTTTCCATTTATCCCTCCTTCAATAGGATGAAGTTTGCCAGTAATGTATGTTGTAAAACAGACCCACACCATGATATTCCCACCTCCAAACTTTACTGTTGGTATGTTGTTTTTGGGGTGATGTGCAGTGCCATTTGACCTCCAAACATGGTGTGAATTATGGCATCCAAAGAGATCAATTTTGGTTTCATCTGACCAGACTATATTCTCCCAGTATTTCACAGGCTTGTCTAAATGTTGTGCAGCAAACTTTAAACAAGCTTCAACATGCTTCTTCAGCAATGGAGTCTTGCATGGTGAGCGTGCACACAGGCCATGGTGGTTGAGTGCATTACTTATTGTTTTTTTTTTGGCTCTTGGACAACTCTTCTCACTCCTCTGTCAGAAATCTTGCGAGTAGCACCTGGTCGTGGGTGGTGAATGGTGAAATTATGTTCTTTCCACTTCTGGATTATGGTCCCTACAGTGCTCACTGGAACATTCAGAAGTTTAGAAATCCTTCTGTAACC
The DNA here is from genome assembly GCF_062004578.1 of Staurois parvus. NCBI lineage: Eukaryota > Metazoa > Chordata > Amphibia > Anura > Ranidae > Staurois > Staurois parvus. The sequence continues at coordinate 416,395 of NW_028318346.1, read as the reverse complement.
GATGCTATCAGTATGTTCTGCAACAATAAGGCTGTGAAGGTCATGAGAGAGCTCTTTGCTTTTGCCCATCATGAGATGTTGCTTGTGTGAAACCTTGGTAATGAGACACCTTTTTAAAGGCCATCCGTTGAGAATGAACCAGCTGATATTAATTTACACTGACCAAGGGCAGGATTGCTTTCTAATTATTGACAGATTTCAGCTGGTGTCTTGGCTTTCCATGCCTTTTTGCACCTCCCTTTCCTCATGTGTTCAATACCTTTTCCCTGTGTCATTCCATTTTACTACACATAACTTAGTTTCTAAATTTATTTGTTTTGGTTTCTTTGTATGTCTGGATTGCATGGCTTGTTACGGACATGTGGTGAAAATTTCATGTCATTAGCACCTTTAGAAATATATTTACAGAACAAAATGGTGACATTTTCAATACTTATTTTACCCACAGTATATAAACTATATTGCCAAATGTATTGGGACACTCCTCCAAATCATTGGATTCAGGTGTTCCCATAACTTCTATGGTAACAGTGTATAAACTCAAGCATCTAGGCATACAGACTGCTTCTACAAACATTTATGAAAGAATGGGCCGCTCTCAGTAGCTCAGTGAAGTCAATAGCTAAAGACCTTTAAACTTCAAGTGGCCTTCAGATTAGCAAAACAGTGCATGGAGAGCTTCATGGAATGGGTTTCCATGGCCGAGCAGCTACATCCAAGCCGTACATCACCAAGTGCAATGCAAAGCGTCGGATGCAGTGGTGTAAAGCATACCACCACTGGACTCTAGAGCAGTGGAGACGGGTTCTCTGGAGTGACTAATCATGCTTCTCTGTCTGGCAATCCGATGGACGTGTCTGGGTTTGGCAGTTTCCAGGAGAACAGTACTTGCCTGACTGCATTGTGACAAGTGTAAAGTTTGGTGAAGGGGAATTATGGCATGGGGTTGTTTTTCAGGGGTTGGGCCAGCCCCTTTAGTTCCAGTGAAGGGAACTCTTAAGGCGTCAGCATACCAAGACATTTTGGACCATTTCATACTCCCAACTTTGTGAGAACAGTTTGGGGATGGCCCTTTCCTATTCCAACATGACTGCGCACCAGTGCACAAAGCAAGGTCCATAAAGACATGGATGAGCGGGTTTGGGGTGGAGGAACTTGACTGGCCTGCACAGGGTCTTCAACCCAATAGAACACCTTTGGGATGAAATAGTGCGGAGACCGAGAGACAAGCCTTCTCGTCGGACATTGGTGCCTGACCTCACAAATGCGATTCTGGAAGAATGAACTTCATGTCCATGTAAAGACAGGCGTCCCAATACTTTTGGCAATATAGTGTGTGTATATATATACATATATATATATATATATATATATACATACACACACTATATTTATTGGAAATCCATTCCAGAAAATTGCTGAAACTCAGACAGAACACCCAATAATACATTTCCAGAAGTGGAATAAAGGCCAGGTCAAAAAATAAACAGTATCATCACTACCTTGACAAGCTGTCTCCTCTCTCTCCCATCTGAGCCCACACAGTCTATTATTTTCGGCAGATTTAGACCTCCAGCCAGGCAGAACTCAAGCTTGAATGATTGAATTGTCACCAAGTTCTCATACTTCCCGCTGGGATCAACCTGTATATATGAAAGGGAAGATGCTTAAGAAAAAGAAACCTGTCATTTTACCAGTTCACACCAGTTATAGCATTGGACATGAAAACTATATTGCCAGCATTGAAATGTAATGATTTGCGACAAAACACAACAGGTCCTCTGTGCCTCTGACAGCATATTGACTGCTTGTAGAACACTGCTATGTATCCAGATATAGGGAATTACAGTGCTGGCCAAATACAAATAAAACATTGCCATTAAATGTTCTGAAACTTACAGAAAAAAATATTCGTCATAATTCAGTTTAGGCTTCTGGACAGTTTACTTGTGTATCTTTTCTTAAAGTGTATTCATTGACCTTATTTATTATATGTGCATACAAACACCAACAACGAGCTACTCTTATTTGCAACAATTTGGTCTAGGTAGAATTCTAGAAGAGAAAGGGGTGATCAATGGGGGACCAGGCTAGGGGTTAGAGATGGAGTCTACAGCATACTTGTCCTTCTGTGCCCCTGAAAACTATATTATGGGGGCGCATGCGCGGCCGAGCTTGATGGCGGACGCTGTGTGAGTTAGCTCCGTCCACCCGTGGCTCCCCTGCTCCGCTACATAAACCTCCGCCACACCGGGTGAGCCACACAAATATAAGTATACGGCCCGGCAACAAAGTATGGGAAAGATTGGGCGCTGGAAGCCCCCCTCTCCGCTGAACACAGACCCGCGGCCCTCTCCGCTCCAGCGGTTCCTATCCAGGCCGGCATCCCTTGCCTCTGGTAACGCCCGCAGAGGAGCTCCGGACATTAGATGGCGGGTGGGGACACATCTGGCCAGCCCCTCTCTGCTCCTACAGCTACCACATCTCCCAGCAGCAGCAAGATGGAGGACCCCAGCTGCTCAGCAATAGAGGGGACATCAGACCATCCCTCTCCAGAGCATCCTATCCCTCCATCCTCTGATTCAGCAGTGCAGCATCCCTCCTCTATTCTCACAGTCTCTTCCTTTGACGACAAACTGCAAGTATTTTTGCAAAGTATCACTGCCACTATATTTGCTGAGGTGGGGAAGCTGGCCCTGGATCTCAGGGGGGAGATCGCTCAGATGGGGGAGCGCACTATCCAATTGGAGACCGAATTTGATGACTTGACCCAATACGTTCACGTCTTAGAAAAAGATAATGCATGCCTGAAGCATTCTATGTCACAAATGCAGCTCCAACAAGAGGACCTGGAAAATAGAGAACGGCGCCAGAACATCCGTATTCGCGGTATGTCGGAGGCAACTTCTGATTCTCAACTTCGACACCGCTTGCTATCCTTCTTTACCGCAACCGATGGATAGGGCGCATTGTTCCCTAGGCCCGAAAGCTCTGGAGGGCACCAGATCTCGTGATGTCATTGTCCGTTTTCATTTTTTTTTAAAGCAAAGAGGCCTTGCTATCCTCCGCATGCACCGGGTCTTCTCTGGAGTTCAAGGGGGACAGACTTCAGCTCTTCAGTGACCTATCTCCAATACCCCTGGCCAAACGGCGCGCTCTGAAACTGGTCACCATCCATCTTCAACAACATCATATCCCCTATCGTTGGGGATTTCCTTTCAAGTTGGTCGTCTCCAAGGACAACTCCCAAGTTATCCTACGTGACCTTCCTGAGGCGGACTCCTTCCTCAGACAACTGGGACTTCCCCCTCTACCTGATGATGCGTCTTCATTGCCGCCCACTCCCTCATGCCCCTCCACCACGCCAAACAAGATCTGGACTCCAGCTCGTAACGCCAGGAAGTGCCTCTCTCGTACTCTGCAGCGCCCATGACCTCCTGCATCGGGTGATGTATACGTCTGATGGCCCTCCTGGGTATTCTATTGGGGCATTTCAGGAACTGCCCACTTCCCCAATAACTGCACCATTATTGTTTTGTGTTCACTATCGTGCCTTGGTGGTGCACTTTCATTATGTCTTTGTGCCAGGATTGTTACTTTTTGAGATGTGTCGGTTACCATGCTGCCCCCGAACCCGTCTAGCCCTAGGCCTGGACGACTTGGGTTTTTTCTATTGTCCCAAGTTTATATCTTTAATGATATCTTTGGTTTTCTCTGTAACTCTTACAGTCTATGTTTTCTGTGTTACATTCTTGTATTGGTTTCCTGTTTATAGGTTTGCCTCATCGATGATACCTTCATTTTTTTCTATACGGGTACATTTGTTATCCAATGATGACTTTACGGTTATTATCATACAATGTCAAAGGTCTTAACTCCATCCAAAAACGGTGGATGGCTTTGAAGGAATTCAGATCCTCCAGAGCAGACATTTTTGTCCAGGAGACCCATTTTAAATCAACTGGCTTTTCATTTTGCCTCGAGGTTTTTTTCCCAATCCTACACGGCTTTTGATCCTACTGGGAAAGCCGGAGTGGCTATTCTGATCCGGGCACACTGCTCCCTTCGGGTCATTTCCTCCAAGGTCGACCCACGGGGACGTTATATCATTTTGGAATGTATGTTTGCTGGTTCTCCCCTTATTCTGTTAAACTTGTATGCCCCGAACGCGGGTCAACTACAATTCCTCTCCCAAACCCTAGCCAAATTGACTGCTTTTACCACACCACATATAATCATTGGAGTTGATTTTAATTTAATCATGTCCCTTCACAAGGATAGGAAGGTACTTTTCGAATCTGCTCCCTCGAAGCGGCAATGTTCCTCTTCCAAATCCTTTCGCAAATTGATAAGGGAACATCGTCTCTTTGATGCTTGGCGGATCAAGCATCCCCTTCATAAACAGTTTACTTTCTATTCCACTCCACATTGTAGTTTCTCCCGCTTGGACCATTTGTTTGTCTCTGCCCCCTTACTCCCTCTTTTGGTTTCATCTGAAATCAATTCTATTACATGGTCCGATCACGCCTCTTTGACTCTGAATCTCTTTTTTCCGGATTCTTTACCGAAAGCTTGTCACTGGCGTCTCAATGAGACCTTTCTCACAACGGCCCATCTCCGTGAGGAACTCTCTCAGGGATTGGGTATGTACTTCCAACACAACGTTGGTTCGGTGACTTCTTCCTCGACCCCTTGGGAGGCCCATAAGGCCGTTTTCCAGGGAATATGTATGTCTTTGCGCTCTAGGGGAGGCTTGGGAGTGCCGGATATTGTGACCTATTACTATGCCACCCACCTTCGATCTCTGCTCTCCTGGTCCACCCAACGCCCTCCTAACAAATGGACTGAGATTGAAACCTTACAACTAACTCCGACCCATCCATGCTCTTTGTTCTTGGATATGCCAAGGGCGGTCGCCGATTCTTACCGACGCCTTTTACTTGGACCCATGCAATTTTCCTTGTCCATCTGGAGAAGATGCAAGGTTAAATTCGCTCTGTCCTCAGTTTGCTCCCCTCTGATTAATGTTCTTCTTAATCCCTCCCTGCTGGATAGTTTGTCTTTGCACCGCATGTTCCCATGGGTATCTGCTGGTCTCTTCCAACTGCGTCCCCTGGTCCATCCTGTAACCCGGAAATTTAAATCTTTCTCTGATATCCAAAAAAATACACACATACCTTCCCAACACTTCTCTGTCTATTTGCAGATATGCCATTTTTTTTCCATCTGGTCACCCTCATTGACTCTGGAACAGCCTACACCCTTCGAGTGCCTGTGTATTCAGGGCCCACATCAAAAGGTTATAACCTCCACTACATATAAGCTCCTTATGGATGTCCCTCCCTTAACTAATGATACCCATCGCTACATGCGTAAGTGGCCCCAGTTTTTTCGCTGTGATATTGACTTATTGCAGTGGAAGAAAATATGGGAAAACGCATCCAGATCCTCTCGTGCGTAGTTTATAAAGAAAAAGTTTATAAAATTATAATGTTGTAGTATCGAACCCCTGATGTGCGCCATGCTCGTAACCCGAGTGCTTCTCCTGTCGGCTCCCTGTTTCATATTTTTTGGGAATGTAGGTTAATCACTCTTTTCTGGTAAGAGGTTCTGGTCTTGTTACAGTTAGTATTACGCACCTCCCTCCGTTTTGAGCCTATTTATTTTTTACTGGGCCTGCCCTTCCCAGGTCTCTCTGGACTGTTGAGGAGACTCTCCGTGCATATCTTGACGGCGGCCAGGAGAAGCATTCCTATGAGCTGGCTCTCCTCTACTCCCCCCTCAATGTTGACATTTTATAAGATTATTGCAGATATCAGAAAAATGGAATACCTAACCACTTTACATGCTGATTCTGTTATCTCATTTGAAGCAATATGGAACCCGTGGGATGTTTATACCTCTGTTCAACCTGCTTGACATGTGTGGCCTTGATTATCCTTCCACTGTTGTTTTCTTGTCATTGTATGCTACTATTTTTTTTTTTTCTTTCTGCTTATGTTATCATCGATGGTCCTTTTCCTTCTCTTTATTTTTCCTTAAAATATCATGTACATGTGTACGTGTGGAAAAGTTAATAAAAATGTTAATTACAAAAAAAAAAGAAAACTATTTTATCAATGGGTTCCAAACACCCCGAAGGGCTCCATCCTGTCATTTTGCACAACAGATCATTTTTTCATTAGTTATTTTCCATGAAAGTTTAATTTTTACCAATTCTGAAGGAGGAATGGATGGTGTCTTCCCGGATCTTGCAATGGTTAATTAAGTGCTATAAAAATGAGGGAGATCAGCCTTCTGGAGTATGTCCGGGCATCTGCCCGCTAAACTTGTTAATCAGCGATTTGGATGGGTAATTGCTAAGATTTCTTTAGGTGACACAGTATATGAGATTATATATTCTAATTCAGAATCTCTGGATCTTTGGGAAAGTCCACCATATATGTTGAGCTGTGCCTTCCGGTCCACATCCAATGTGAAAATCAGGTGAAGCATTGGATACGTGGATGGCTAAGTGGGCTGGGATCTTATAATTTGTTTTGATTATTTTATGAATGTCTTAGATGTCATAGTGACTAGTTAATGCCATTACACCAATTCCATCTCCTCCCCCAGGTTCTGTTCCCATGTTTCCATATAGGGTAATTTTTTTTAGAAACTGACGTTAAAGTAGAACTAAAGGCAAAACCTTTTTTCCCATTATGGATAGAGCAAAAGAGGTTATAACCCCTGTCAGATTTTTTTTTTCGCCATCTGTGTCCCATTGGGGAGATTTCCATTCACTTCCTGTCCTATAGCCAAACTGGAAGTGAGAGGAAATTCCTGCAAATTAAGGAAATTCCCCAGGGACCCCAGTTCCCCAGAACTAGCGTCGCTATATAAGATTTCTCCTCTATTACTTTTCTGGGGACAACCCAAAATTTGGGATTTTCTTTTACCTTCACTTTCAATGATAATGCTAAACAGGACATATAGTCTTCCCTAATGGGGGTACAGACAGCAATAAAAACTGACAAGTGTTTGAATCCTGGGGAGAACATGCAACCTAGAATACAACCTCCCAAAAACTATGAAGGTGGGGTACGAGCGTTTTTTGAATAAAGGAGCTTAATTACTCTGATCCAGACTTGGGACAGAAAATGTCAATTTGATCCCCAGGTAAGGACAGGATTCAGATTACTAAAGTGAATAGAACATTAGCCTGGCACATTAACTCTAGCCATTAGCACATAGTTTGATTGTCCAGATTAATGTTTATGGCCTGTGATTTATAATGATTAGAAACCCTGAAATGGAAGAGCATTGTGAAGATTTGGGATTGTGGTAATTGGAAATGTGATCATCACAAGGATGTCATCCGCAAAAAGGGACCATTTATATTGCTGATCTCTGCATGGGATGAATGTTATGTACTTGTAATTACAGTAATTATTTTTTAACTAGACTCTATATAATAGCAGGCAATACCTGCTCACCTTTTAATCAAACGGATTCAACAGGATTGGATACAAGAGGAGACAAGGAGCATAATAAACAATTTGAAACATACAGCATTTTTTTTTTATTTTGCTATATTTACAAATAAATAACAGAAGAAAAAAAGTTGTATCCTTTACACAGACAATATACTCATACCTTCAGTTCCATGGTTGGAATAACAACATCTTGTAAATTGTTCAGTTTAGTGATGGGTTGATCTGATGGTATGGGGATAGCTTCTATAAAGATTGAGGGAAAAAAAAAATAAAAAAAAAAATAAATAAAAGCCCTTAAATAGCTAATAAAACGAATTAAACTAAATTACCACTAACCACGTGTGCTACCCATGCTGGAGAAAGATACCCCCTTAAGAGACATAATTCCTTTTTTCTCTATATATCTGATGTTTTTATGCCTATATTCTTTACATGCTTTCTTCAGTTTTGATCTGCTTTTACAACCCAAGTGTAAAGATTGGGTAAGTAACAATCATTGCACCTGATCTTCAATACAGAAGCAATAAAGTAAAAAAAAAAAAAAAGTTTACTTTTCCTTCCTATACCCTTTGCTGTCTTTAAAGTATTAAAAGGAAAGGCAATGTAATATGTAATAAAACAAACAAAAAAAAACCAAGACCAAAAGTGATATATGATCAATAAATTCAACCCCTAGTTAATAGAGTTCCACAAGTAGACACAGAACTTCAGTATTGTTAGGAAAACATTGTTTATATTACTAAGGGATTCAATAAGACCCCATTCATGGCTAAGCATTTTTTAGTGTGTTTCCTTATGTTTGACTTGGTTCAACATGCAGAATCCCATTATTTGTAATTGTGCCCGTTCACATACAATGTCGCTTGTATGCTCAAAGTAGCACAAGCTGACTGGATCCCCAATGTTTCTATAAAGAATACCTGTCACCTGCCCAATACTGTCACATGGGGTTTGTTAACCCCTTGTGATAGCAATAAAGCTAAATTGTAAAGTAACAAAAATAAAAAAAAAAAAGAAAATGTTTAAAAAAAAAATGTAACCACTTGCTGACCTGCATACACCTACAAATGCAAATCTAGGGTGCACACGTGTATGCAAACCACAATTGCACCACACATGCAAGGTATTGCTGTGAATGTTTGAAGGAGAACAAAAATTCTAGCACCAGAGCTCATAGTTAACGCTATACTGATGAGCTGTTAAGGCTTTTTAAGTGTTGTCTATGGAGATTTTTGGGTAAATTTTCACATCAGAGGCGCATGCAAATTTAAGACTTGTCAGTTTTATATTTTATCAAAACTGGGTATTATATTGTGTTGGTGTGCACTAAAAATCATTTTATTGTATTTTTTCCTGAAATGATGCGACTGACAAACAGCTGGACAAATATCTTACCACAAAAACACATTTTTATTCTATAGGTCCTCTGAGGAAAACATATGATTTTCTGGGGATTTAAGTAATAGCGGAAAATGCTGATTTTTACCAGTGTGCTAAAAAATGAAAAAATTGCTCAAGTACCGAAGTGGATAAATGGGAATTTTTGGACCCAGAGACTTCAATAGAAGCACCTGAAAAAGGGTGACACGTGCGTCTTCTCACTTGAAGAACTGCTTTCATCCTCTAGAACTCCTCTCCTACCCTTGCCCAGCTCAGTAAACAAATGGCTAAAGTTGGGAACGTGCAAATATGCTAGCATGAAGATTGTAAAACAGTTTATAAATGTCTCATCAAATGCTCCAAAATCACCAGGAATACAGTGTTTTCAGGTGTGAATGCAGGCTAAAGCCCATGTTTCAGTAATAACTGGGGCAAGATTTACACTGGTCATAGAAGGGAGGATGGAGGCTGTACTATCTGGCCATCCCCACATCAATACTGAACACACACTGCTTATGAAGCTCACAGGCTATTGTGATGTCTGAAGGTGGTTGACCATACTTGCAGTTTACAGAATTGAGAGTAATGCTAGGTGATTGAGTACATCTATTTTTTTCATCCAAAAATATTTTGTTTTAAGTAAAGGAAAGCTATCAAAACTAATAATCACTGACAGCTTCTGAGCTGTTCCTGATCATGTGATCACTTTATTAGCTGTGACATAGTCATCACATGCAAGTTGAAGTCTTCATTCAGATAAAATGATCTCAGCTTCCAGGAGCAGCTACAGTCCCTTCTCCCTACCCCTCCCTCCCTTTGCAACCTGAACAACATTTTTTCAATTACACAATTTTGTTTTCAAGACATAAGCTTCTATGAGCAGCGTCCTCCCAACCCTCTTATATTAAATAGTATTGCACCTGTTCCATCTTCTTTTATTTGAAAAGCAAACACTTGGTGCTAAAAAAATCCTGTATAATAATAACAATTGAGACAGAGCAATGTAATTAGTGGGGTTTTCAGCTGGTCTTTGCACCATGTTTAATGGAGGGGCCTGCAGGCTCCTGTAAACTTTAGCCAGAGTGTTTTATGAAAGAACACATCCCCAGCATCCCTTTAGACTTGCATGCTCCTCCCCTCTGGCCACTGCTGCAAACTTTAGCTGTACAGTCTGCTGCTCAGTTGCTTGTTTGTAATCCATGATTGAGAGCGTTTAGACAGAAAATGAAGGCTCAAGATAAGCTGGGGTTATATTGTGGAGAGACATGTGGGGAAAAGGGTAAGGCTGTTAAAATGGAAAAAAAAAAGTCAGCCTATAACAAAAACACTTTTACTAAAACACTAAAGCAAAGAAAAACAATAAGTATGCAAATTAGTTATTGTGAATTTAACCAATGCATGCTGCTGTTGCTAAATGTACCCAGGGAATTTAGGCATCAACATCTGGAGATAAAAGGATTAAATGGCTTCGATATAAAAGCAGTGTCTTATTAAACTTCTTAGTACTGTACTTCCATTGTACTGGCACTGTTTACACCAAAGTAAATATCTATATGCGAGTACCCAGAAGTACCCAAGAAAAATATTTAAAAAAATCTTGTATAATATTTATTTTAGTTATTTAAATAGTGGAATTATATTCTGCTTGCTCTTCAGAGAACAGTGAGTCATTTGCCTCAGACCCAAATGCTTTGTGCTCTCATTACCATTTAAATGTCATATTACAAAAATAAAGCAGTACTTACTGCGCTGGGCTTTCCAATGGCTGGCATCCATGTTGGCCAAAATTATGTATGCATCACAGAGCCTCTCCACATCACGCACCATGTGTGTTCTGCACTTCTTTATTGTATTCACAATACTGCGTGCAGCCTCCATCCGATCCTAACAAAAATAAACACTTTTTTAAAATTTCCTACCACAGAGAAAATTTCTTGTTCACAAGTATTTAAATTAATCCTGACAGTACCTCGTTAACCCTTCAGCCAGCAGGGTAAACTCATCCATCCATGCTCCTTTGCTGCATCCCACCTGTCAGTACACCTTGAGTAAACGTGATGTGGATGACACGACTGAATCCTAACACGTGACAGTGTTCAGGCCTGACAGTTGGGCGCTCAGGCCCAAGAACTGTAATGTGGGTGTGGTCACATCCTCCCATATGCCCAGAAGCCTTACTCCATTAAGCCCAGGTTCCCACCAATGCGGTGCAGGAAACAATGTGAATCCGGTGCGTTTCCCGCACTGCATTGCAATCGCATCACGTTCATGCGATCTGGTGCGGGTGTCAATGATAAATCAATGACACTCAGATTGCAAAATGCAATGCGATTCAGGTACGGGAGGGAGGGGGGAAGGGGGAGTGCTGGAGGTCTACTCAATGTTTTTTTGCCTTTATACAGAGAATGCATTAAGGTAAAAACCTTTTGACTTTACAACCACTTTAACCCCTTCACGCCTGTGCCTCCTGGCCCTTTAAGGGGGGGCGTTGGGAGGCGGAGCGGGGTTTAAGGTCATGTGACCACCGTGATTGGCTATCATGGCAATCACATGATCGGAAAGGTCCCGATCACAAGGAGAGATCGGGACCTTTCCATGGGACACTCACACATGTGCTGGAAGCGTGCAAGGCATGCACCTGTTTGTTTACAAATGGTACGCAAATATGTGGCCGCTTGGTATCAAAGCCCAGCCACCGAGAAGCCGCATATTTGCGTACGCTCGGCATAAAGAGGTTAGCGAATACTGGGGAGAGCTGGTGCATTACAACTGTGTCTGGATAGAAAACAAAACAAAAAAAAAACTAAGTCTTAGGCATGTAATAAGATTTAGTTTTCTATCCTGAGAGTGTATAGCTCTCTATTTCAGTGGGATTAACCTTTAAGGAACAAGTTGACATGCCAATCATTTTACCACAAAATATAATTTTAGTAAAGTGCTGGGCAAACTGTTGGCGCTATATAAATTCTGTATAATAATAAATGTAGAATGTTGAGAATAGTACAGATTGATTATATTTAGCCTACAGCCTCATTAGAATAAATCAGGAAATAAAAATACTACCTCATCAGTCTGAGATATCTTCTTTGGGACATTCTTTGTAAGGCGGCTCTTTTTCATGGTGTCTGATTTCATTACCATGTCATCTTTGTCGGCGTTTGCCAGAGCCAAGATAATGAACAGCGTATGGTATGGGTGATCCAAAGAGGTTCTGCTGATCAGCTGGTAAAGAATAAAGGAATACATATTTATCACTGCCCTATTTATCAACAAATATGAAAAACCGGGGGCTTAACTCAACACAGTGCAACAGGTTACCAAGTCCACAAATCTACAGTATTCAATTACGTATCAGACTACATTGACTTAGTGATTCAAGCTAATGAAAACCAATTTCTGACTAATATGAATTACAGCACATCACTGCTTTTTACAGTATGTCAGAGAAACCCCAATTGTAGGTCAGTATGTAATCTCAATGCGTGCCGACAGTGTTTCTTTTTTTCTTCTTTCTTGTAATAATTACCTTTAAACTAAGAAGCTGTTCGGGCTCGATTACACTAGCTTCAAGACATGGAATTGGACACAATTTTTTAAAGCACACTGAACACCAATCAAAGCACCCATCACCAAATTACATGGTTAGCTTATAGTTCTATTTACACATTGTGTTTGCTTTGTTTAAAAAATATACCCCATGACGATTTTGTGGTACTTCAAAGCGTCTCCAAAGCAAAGTCTATGACAAAGCTCAATTACAGAACCGGCAGCTTTTGAGAAGCTATTATTCAGCTTTAGCTTTGCTTTGTTTTGGAGGTATTGCAGGCATGAGATATCAACACAAACACACAGGGCATCTGCCATCTTCAAAAAAGCGCTATAGAGGCATCGCAGAAGCATCAAAAAGCATGAAGCAGTAGGCGCTTTAATGTGTGTTGAAGTTGAAGCAAGTGTAAACGAGAACTTAAAGTTGTTGTAAACCTTTACATATACCTAGTGAAGTGACTGGCCTGGTGATACACAGAGATGAAACAATTCCTCCTACACGAGTTGTACCTGTTTATCTGAGTCTTCTCTTTTACACATCTGTTCATAGTGATGAATTTTTAAAGCTCGTCTGCGTTGTTAGAAAAAAACAGAAAAAATAGCGCTGCACCGTTTCTAGAAATGCTTGCTTGACAATCTCCAACGACCACCTTGTTAATTTAAATTGAGGAGCAACCTTGTTAATTTAAGTTGAGAGAAAGTCAGACAAAAGTGCATGGTAGGAGTGTCTGCAGCATTGCCCTGTGTTCTGGACCCAACATAGTCCCTTTGTGAATTCTCAATTTAAATGAACAAGGTGGTTGTTGGAGATTGTCAAGCAAGCATTTCTGCTCTGATCTGGTCATTCCAGGGAACACACTTCACCAATAAAAGCTAGTTTGACTCTTAAACCATACAAGCTAAGAGTCCATTGTGTTTGGTGAGTGTGGATTGTACCAGAAGGTGATCACGGATGGTGTGGGGATATTATTTAAAGAACACATTTTGTTTTGGCACCGTTTTTTGATTGGAGCACTGAATCACCGTTTATTTGGGACATTGGACTTTTTATTATTGTTTCATCACTGTTGATTTAATCACTATTGTCTGTTTGATTCTTGCGCTGTAATATTATATTTTTATGTTTGGTGGGTCTTTTACCTTATGAATAGCAGCATTAATTATTTGGAGTATATAATAATTTTAAAATAATTTTTGTTAGGCGCAGGTTAATTTATACACATGCTTCACTATATGGCCAAAAGTATGTAAACACCTGACCATCAGTTCTATATGAGCATGTTGAACATACCATTTTAAAACAATGGACAGCCTCTTTAACAGCCTCTACTTTTCTGGGAAGGCTTTGAGGGTATGTTCACACCAGGTGTTGTAGGACTGCGTTAGGCAGCTATTCCAGTGCAGTCCAACCACAAGACAAGGCAAAATGCAATGTCTCCTGTGTGGCTGGTTCTCCTATGTGGTGTGCTCTGGAAAAATTGACAGCAGGCCATACATTTGTACATTATTCCAGTGCAGAAATCTCCCCAATAAGACAGAAAGAGCAAATAACCTTCCCAGGCATACAAAAAAGGTTTTGGCTATGCTAACTTTAAATTGGTAAAAAGGTTTGCATTAATGTAAATTTCTTAACAGCCAAAGATTCATAATTGTACTTTTATTCAGCCATTTCTGCTAACCAGGTACCACTGCCAGGCAGCACAACATAGTCCTTAACTTTCTTCCACCTCTCAGTGCTGGACGGCTCTGTGCAATGTGGCGGATTCAGATTGGCTCAAAAGTGCAACCATTCCCAGTAAAGTGCTGCTGAGCATAAAAATACAGGAGGCTAGTGTCAAGACATATACTGTATGCCAAGACCTGTTTTAAGACAAGTATGTATGGTAGTCCCATATAAAATGATGCTGGTCCATTAGTGAATTCTAAGCTGGCGTATTAGATCTGCTAGTTCAGATCGAAAAGCCTTGCTGGGATGGATAAAAATATGTATTTTATATGTTTGTATATTTATAGATTATAAATTCCCACATACTGTAGATAAAATATAATAAACATCACACATATATATTACAGCTTAGATACCACCTAGATAATGAAATATGTTACAGACATCACAGATTTAAACCTGTTCCATACAAAGCATTGAAGCTGTTCAATATTATTTAATTTAGAATCGTAGCATAAGAACACTAAATTAGGGTTGCAATAACATGTTATTTCTCCCTATATAGGAACCTAAAACTGGAAATACAAGATTACCACTTAAGGCAATGGCTCATTGTAGATGCATCACTGATTTAGGCTGGATAATTACATTAATGAGTACTTCATGAAACTCCTGTCTCCCCATGTTCTTGGTCCCCATGCGAGCAGCCAGCTGGTACATTAGAGGGAGGAACTTGTGGGAGGGAATCTTTTCTGACTCCACCTACACAGAAAAGGATCGTAAACAATAAGTTTATACACGTGTTGCAGCGAAGGCAGAAATGCTTAAAAACATATATATCACACACAATCAGTGAGCTGCATTGTAAGGTGGACCCAAGATGTTTTTTAATGCTAGTATTAGGGAAGGATATAGTTTTACAAAAGTGAGCAGAAGGTTAAATGATATATATATATATATATCACAGTGAAAACACCCAACATCAAGAAAAAAACCGGTCATAGTTTTAAAAACTAGTTTTATTAGTCAGGTTTGATTAATCCAGGGGGAGTCAATTTCCTATTACAGCCCCCTTCCTGCTTGCATAACATCTTCCCCTTGTCAATTAGTGTATTTATACACCCTGTGCTGGCCCAGCTACTCTGCCTCCCCCTCACCAACCTATATAATCTTTCTTATGTAGCTGCTAGGGAAGAAGCAAAGTGTGTGTCACTAGAGTGGCACCTCTCACATCATGTACTAGATGGCATCGTCCAGTAGTGGTGTCAGGCTATTTGGATGTAATAACATACAAAAATATGTAAATGCACATATAGTTGTATGGGAAGAGTTCTGTGGAATTGAAGGTTCTTTAAAGTGTTACTAAACCCACAACAGTAAAATCAGTCTGCATATGCAGTAAAGCATGCTTGTTAAGCTCACTATGGAACCTAAGGGGTTAATCCTCTGTACTGTGTAAAAAGGCTGATTGATTCTGACTTCTCTGATCCTCCCCTTCTTCCAGTGCCCCCCTCTTAACTCCTGATAAGACATATGTTGTGGAGTCACTCTGCACATGCTCAATTTAGTGAGTATTGCTAGAGATGTTTTTGTTTTTCTTGGGAGAGTGCATGTGATCAGCACAGGGCAGATCAGCACAGGGCCAATCAGCACTATCCAGACAGATGTCAGGGGTCCTGCATCTTCCTAGAGCAAAATGAAAACTCCTCCTACAAGCTTTAACCAGTGCTCTGCTAGACATTGATAGAAGTCAAAAGACTATCTGTTGACAAAAAAAGGTATTTAGTAGTTACATTTTACTAAAATAATTGCACTTACATGTTGTGTGTACTATGGGAAATCAAATACAGTAAATGTAGGTTCATGACTTTAGCTTTTCGTTGTATGCGCATGGAGGGAATATTAAAATGTTACTAATTTACAGACTGATGGGAAGGGGTTGAGATTCAAGCCTACTTTTATTTTTGCACTCTCTGTTTCACCTGCACATACCAAAAAATGTAACCTTGTGGAGACATGGCAGAAGTAGGGTATACATGAGCAACCTCTCCACATCAGTTAAGTTAATTTTATGAACGTTAGATGAAAAAAAGAACCTTCATAATGTTGTTAACTTCAGGCACCCGGGAATTCTCCAGCCAGAGAGAGCACAGGCGGAAGATCCACATGTTGTATTCCTCTCCAGACACCAGACAGCTAATATAGTTCTTTATAGCTGTACACAAAAAACGCTTCTGGTCTTCTATCAATGCTGCAATTTCACATTCATCCAACTCCAGCTCTCTTTGCACCTTCACAGTATACCTGTTAGGCAAATCACATTTTCACTGGATTGTAATGGTTACGTTGTAAAGAAAATTAAGCGTTAATAGACAAGCTCGGGATTTATTAAAGGACAAAAAAAAAAAATCGCCAGGCCTCTCCCACCTCTGCCCGATGGTGGCATCCTCCTGTAGCATTTACAGCCTCTTCTTGTCCAGGGCTGCTGACTCCTGCACAGTAGTCCCCCCTCTTAGGTCTGGTTTAGATCTATGCGGGAATCTCAGTGAATCCAGCACCCGCAACCACCCACAGGCAAAATGCTCTGCTGTTTGAACAGGTATGGCGCTGCCATTCATTCTGAATGCCACCCCCACATATCTAAAAACGCAGCGCATTTGCGGGTGCAGAAACAACAGGGAAATCAAATGTGTTCAAAAGCACTATGCTGCAATTTCCCAACTGTTGCATTTTTAGAAAGGTGCTGGAATCTTTTTCTGGCTGGAAATACAGCCCCGTGTAAACATAAGCTGCAAACATAGATTTGAATCAGGTTTTCTAGATTTGAGGAAAAGGCAACGATCACCAGGTGGGTGGGGGGAAGGCTGAAGCTTAGAATAGATTAAAGGGCTAAGAGCCGGGTGTTAGTAGTTTTTTTTTTTTGTAACTCCTAAACCTGTTCTTGTACGTACACACCAGGGACCTCTCTATTTAGGTTTCTTTATTCATCCATTGTGTCCCTTAGTGGATGGAAGGACCAGAATGCAAAAGTGATAATTTGCTATGTTTTAACCAGTACCTTGAAAGAAGTACTCTTTGTCCAGAATCTTCACTGAAAGTACCAGTGCTCTTTCTTGTATGCGAGGATGCCATGAATTCCTGTACTAACAATCTCATGGCTGCATTTCTCTAGAGAAAGATTTAAGGTACTGGTGTGAGGACACATTGGATGCCTGCAGCTGCAATTGTGCGCTTGCTGGGCTTTTGATGCTTTCCTGTGCCTCTAAGGAGGAATGGGATCCCACCAGGCAAATCTGTCCTAAATTTGTCTTCAGCTATATGTGTTACAATTTAGAGACCCCCAAAATCATATTATCAGAACTGCAGTATACAGAGGAGCCTTGGCGAGGCACTGTGGCGTTCACATATATATATATGCAAATGTGTGCAACTAAACCCTCTGTTTTTAATGTGAATTGTTAGATGGGGTCAATTGTTGTTTTTGCAGGCTAGCTGGTAAGTGTACTGGAAAATTTTCTGCAAAGCTCTTCCATGTGCACGTTAGTGCAAAGGCTAGTTATAGATTGGGGTGGTTGCCACAATTCTGTGCCTCTAAGGTACTGTGCTTCTGACTTCTAGATTCAGGAAATTTGCAGAAGTAACTGCTGTACTGCTCACTGCTCTACTTGCTACAGGATTTAGCATTGGGAAACCCCGCCTCTAACATTATGGTTGCTTCCACAGTGAGACATTGCAGAATAAGGCATGGTAAGAGAATAAACAATAAATCCATTAAAAAAAAAAAATAATATATAAATGCACATTTTTTTCAGTTAAAAAAAAAATGTGGATTTATTATTTTTTTCCTAGGAGCCGGCAGAGCATTGTACCCGTGATCAGATCGTGTTTGCAATGTCAGGCTCTAGCAGATTGTCAATACAGCCATTTACTTGTA
Source organism: Staurois parvus (assembly GCF_062004578.1). Taxonomy (NCBI): domain Eukaryota; kingdom Metazoa; phylum Chordata; class Amphibia; order Anura; family Ranidae; genus Staurois; species Staurois parvus. Next base: position 398,394 of record NW_028318346.1, on the reverse strand, counting down.
CAGGCAGGCAGTTACTGAAGTTCAGGAAGATTAATGAACTACGAGAGTGCTCACCAGAGGCCTCACAGTTCATTGAGAACTACAAGCTGTCTGCAGTGGTGGCAGACAGAACTGTTAGTAGTTTATTCATTCAGAACTCTGAATAAATGAGGCAGCAGTGTGGCCACGTTGTTTTTGAATTGTGATACCAGGTATAAGGAGAGGATCCCCAGCCCGCTGTCACAACGGGGGATCGGTTCGGGGTGCGGGCAGGTGCTTGAGTAACATGTAATACCCTATGGGTGTAACATATAGCATGTTAGTAAAGGTGAACTTATTCTTTAATGGGAAAAATCAGCTGCAGGAAGAACACGTAATACTGGGGATTATTTATTTGCCTGCCTGTACTGGGCATCATTCCCTTTAATGCAAATCTACCACTACTTAAAATGACTATATCTAGCTTGTCTAATGAAAGGTTCCCCAAAAAGCTCAATAACGACACCACAAAGGTCAGTGTGACTATCCAAGTAAATAATAAAATCTCTGGGGTCAGTAAATGTCCAGAGGTGAATAGCTGGTTGATAAATGATAGAAGATTGGCTAGGGTCGAGTAATCTAGGTACAATTCAATCCTGTACTACATGGTCAAGTAATCTTTTAAGGGTCTCTGTGGAGCTCCACACCAGTCCCTAGTCCTGAAGGGGAGATAAACTGCCATTGCTGGCCAATCCTAGGTAGCATTGAGTGGTAGCTGTCAGTTGTGTGTTGTTACAGGCCTCTTTCACTAGTGTGCTTTGTGTTGTGTGTCTGTGACCATCCACCCTACCCTTCCCAGGAAGGATATAAGTGTTTACTTCCCATACTAAGCATACTTCCTCACCTCAAACTCTGTTGGAGAGCCTATGAGTACGCCTATAGTGATAAGCAGAGCAAAAAGAATTCATTGCTGTACATTTACGTATATTTCAGCATTGTAACAACCATAAGTCTACGGTCACATCAAGCCCGGCTTTGAAATCGTGCGACTAACAGTGAAGTCGCACGATTTCAAAGTCGGGGGACATGCCGATTTCAGCTGCGATTTGCAAGACATCTGACACAGAGGTCTATGCAAATCACACGAAAAGCAGTGCATGTACTACTGTAGAAATTGGTGCGGCTCCGACCAAGTTGGAACTGCACTGATTTGACCGCTGTAATTGCAGACAATAGGGTATGACTTGGAATACAATTTGCAAATTGTATGGCATGCAAATTGCATGCCAAGTCGCACCCAGTGCGACTGGGGTGTTATAGCAGCAGCTGATACCAAGGGGAAATTTCAACAATGATTATAATTAATTTTATGAATACTGAATTCATAGCAGTAGTGGTATTTATTAAATTATTTTCAAATAAAAAATGTTTAGGGGTCAATGAATAATTTGAAATTTCATGAAAGGGTAGATAAGCTGAAGGGTTTGTGAGCTAATGGTCTAAAGATTTCTCATGCGACAACACAGTGACTGATAAGCAGAGATGGGTTTGCCATAAACTGCAAGATTTCCCGTGGGCTGAATGAGAAGAAAATCATATGTTTCCTCCATCCATGCTAAACAGCATGGATAGATGTATCTGGACTTTCGGCTACTGTATTCAAGCAGCCACAGCACCTGCAGCTGTCTGAACACCTAAGCAATAACTGCATCTGATAGGATGCAATCACTGTCCAGCTGATAATATTGCACCAGGCTCAGTCAATTATTAAGCACTTCAGCTCTCACATCTGTTTATTCCCCATGAACCAGACCATATTTTCACATTTGTATTCATGAGTCTTTAACTCTGTAATTACTTAGGATACAAAATTGATAATTATATATTTTTTTTTTAATGGGGCTTTTTTTGATCCGAAGATCTCCTGAGAATGTTTTACTTATTTTGCATTTTAAAGGGAAAAAACAAGTATATAGCTAATAGTTCTATTTACCACAACACTAAATTAAGTTTTTGGTGCAAAGCATGTCAAAGTTATTTACAAAAGAATTTTTTTTTTTATTTTAACATTTTGCATATATTTCACTTTTCTCATAATGCATCACTAATTGAAATTTAAAATGGAAAAATGGAACAGGAGAGGAAATAGTTAAATAGTGCTTATACAGGGTGATCTACTGAAATGAATGGGTTAAATAGTTAAAGGTTAAATAAGGCATGTATGGGTTAATTAAAGGTTAACTAATTACCTGTGCACAGTGAACATTCTTCTGTGCTAGCTGCAGCATTCTTAGGGCTCATTCAAACTTGGCTGTTTTACCAACGCTTGCCAAACACCCCTATAGCGTTTGGCAAGCGTTGGTCCGGCGTTTGCGGAGCGTTTTTTTAACGCTCGGCAAACGCCACATGCGCGGTTTAGCGGCGGTTGCAAGGCGTTTGCTGAGCGTTAAAAACGCCCCACAAATGCCTATAATGCAGTTTGAATGGTGTTACCTCTCCGCAGACGTGACGCATTACGACGCAAATGCTCCCGTTAGAACAGCACCATGTGCTGTAATGTGCAGAATTGGAACAAGGGTTTGGGAAGCGGTAAAAACGCTTCCCAAACGCCTCTCTGCCGCCTGCACACAACGCTAGTGTGAACGTAGCCTAACTCACAGATAACTGTATGTCAGAGAACTGAGGAGATAAGACAGGTACTGTGTTACTTTTGTTATTGTTTGGCACACTGATTAACCACTTGCCCTCCAGAGGATTTACCCCCTTCCTGACCAGGCAATTTTTTGCTATACCACGCTGTGTTATTTTAACTGACAGTTGTGCTGTCATACAACGCTGCACCCAAATTAAATTTATGTCCTTTTTTTCCCCCATGGTATTTGATTGCCTGTGCATTTTTTATTTTTTGTGCTATTAAAAAAAAAAAAGACAATTTTGAGGAAAAAAAACAATACTTTTGACTTTTTGCTATTTAACATTCTGCTACATGTTTTTGCGAAGAAAAAAATTACAATACATGTAAATTAATTGGTTTATGTGAAAGTTATAGCGTTTACATATACTGGGAATTTTATTTTTATTTTTACTAGTAATGGCAGCGATCAGCGACTTATAGCAGGACTGCGGCAGGTATTCTGACACTGGGGGGAACTGACTTGGTGTCACTGACATCACCAGTGACACCAATACAGTGATCAGTGCTAATAAAGAGCACTGACACTGTACTAATGGCACTGGGCAGGAAGGAGTTAACATGTGGGGCGATCAAAGGATTAACTGTGTGATGTTTTACTCTGTGCTGTCTGTGCTTTCAACTGTAAGCACACTGTTTTGTATGGCTGTGCTATGCAGAGCCATACAAAGCAGTGTGCAGGAGCGGACAGGGGAGAAAACTGTTTTGTTTACATACAGTTCTCTCCCTCTGTTGGTAATGCTCTGCGATCACCGGGTGTGGGCGAGCAATCATCGTCTGGGACCTGGTGATTGACAGCCGAGGCTGCGAATAGAAGCACGAGTAGGGCGTGCGCCCCCTACCCGGAAATGCAAAATCATGCATATACATACACGTGATTTTGCGCACCCCTGCCACCATGTAGCAGCATATCTGCTATAGGATATCTGAAAAGCGGTTAATCACTGTGATTGGCTGTCACGGTGATCATTGAATGAGGAAGGCTTCAGATTGGTTGCCAATCGTAGGACTGCGATCTCCCCTTTCTACAGACACCAGTTCTCATGGGGCTGCGCACAGGAAGGAGCAGGGGAGAGGAGAAACTGCAGGCAATCTCCTGGATGTACAGGAGACGCCTTGTCTTCAGAGGTGTAGATTGTTACGAACGTGTACAACATGCCGAAAGTAGGCAACTGGTTAAACTGAGTGGTGCTGACAATTTAAACCCTGTATGGCTAGCAATACAAACCACATGCTCACATTTACAGACAGAGCTTCTACAAGCATGTATAGAAAATATGTATATTAAAAACATGGAAAAGAAAGCATGTAAAATGTGATGGTCACATCTACTTTCATACGGTGCGCACACATGTCAAAAATAAACTCTATTTTTTAAAAAAGATCCATATAAGTCAGATAGGAATAAACACCCACCTGTTAGTCTGAACCTTGTGCTGTCGTATTAGTTCTACCTCTTGTTTGGCCTTTGCAAGTAATGCCTGCTTATTTTCAAACTCTGATGACTTCATATATTTATCAATTCTCTGATATTGGGCATCTGAAAAACGAGCTAGTGAGAGGAATGCCTTCATCCGTACCTCCTGGAGCTCATCACTGCTACCACTGCTGAAGTCTTCTGCAACTTCTACAGCCTGTAACATGGAAAAACAAACTGGCTAGATCTGAGTTTTAACAAATATGATCTTGTTTTAGAAACACATAAAAATTAGGGCAAGCTTTCTGGACCAAGGCAAGCATGTCTGATGACATTCAAAATTTCAAACAGCTGCATTCCTGACCTACACCTAACCCTAAACCTTGAACTTCTAACACTGATCCAATTAAGAGCTTTGTGAAATACCCAGCATCAAATATATATTATCAGGTGCAAGCCTGTTAAGTAATATGTAAGTGTAACACTTCCTTAGCCTTAAATATACACAGTGAAGTGACTAGCCTAAGGTCATACACAGAGATGAAAGTCCTATACGAGTTGTACCTGTTTATCTAGAGTCTTCTCTTCATCTATTCAAAGTGCTGAAGTTATAAAGCTGTTTGAGAGGTCAGAACACACACACACCTGCGGCTGTCGGTCTGCTGGAGGTCCCTCCCCTGTCACCATTTTTCTCTTGGTGTCAGGAAAACTTGTCATAAGTGACTCATGCTGATAGCAGAGGAACAAAGCAGCAGACAGAAATGACACTTAGTGCTCTTAATTGAGACAAGCAGACACTATAGAGGGATATGCTTTGTTCATATTTCATGTCTGAGATTTACATCCACTTTAAACCCTGAGCTTCTGCCTTCTGCCCTTGAGCTTCCTTTCTAGCTCTAAACCTTGAGCTTCTGCCGCTGATCCAAGTTAGATTTTAGTGAAGTACCTAGTATCAGATATATATTTTCATGTGCAAGCATGCAAATAATATGCAAGTGAAACACTTCCTGGTATTTTATTCTCTTTCACACACAGATATATAAAGTGAGAAACTACACGAAGGTTTAAAAAAAAACAGCTGCAAGCGTGCTAGTCGATATTTACCATAGCATACAAATCAGTAAGAAGTAATGTGCTGTGCTTAATAAATATAGAAAACACATTACCATTATAGACTCTGTGGTGTGTGTGTGAGATGTGTGTGTGAGATGTGTGTGTGTGATGTGGTGTGTGATGTGGTGTGTGATGTGGTGTGTGAGGTGTGTGTGTGTGTGTGAGGTATGTGTGTGAAATGTGTGTCTGTCTGTTGTCCTTGTTCCCCTTTGTCTCCCTTGATCCAACTATCTGCTAACTTTCCTCCCCCAAAAAACCTAGACGGGCAAAGCTTATCTCGCCTAATTATGATGTCACTCAAGCTGTCCATTTTCTTTACTAAATGATCCCATTTACCTAAAGGGGGAAAATGTAGGATTAGAAATAATTTTGGGAGAGAAAAAAAAGATTGAATATAGTAATATAAATAAAAAAAATTACTTAATTAGGCAAGTATTCACTTCATGCAATAATAATACTACAACTGACATTTTTGATAAAATAATCCTGTCACATAATAACACCATATACAAGGTAAATTTTAATACAAAATCTTTTTCCAGATGTTGATGTCCTTTGTTACGTCCAAGACATGGCCTTCTCAATTAATCTTGCAAATTGGTACCATGATCAGTCCTTATCCAGTGACAACAATACCCCCCACATTTACAACCTGGGAAAGTTTGCTGTAAGAAACTGAGAATGTCTGAGGCTAAAGTCTTTGTTCAGAAACCATGACCTTAGATTCACCTTTTATACTAAAGGAATATAAAGAACAAAATGGCTTACAGCATGCCCATGTTACAATATGTAGAGATAAGTTCAGGCCTTCTGTGAGCACAGAAAGTTTCAACAGCATGACCATATAAATTATAAAAAAAAGTCATGTATGGCATATGCTATTATGCAGATCCACTGCAATGGCACACTTCAGGAACCACCCACTAATTGTAGGCTGGACACAGGTTCATTTGAAGGCACACTGACATTTTTTACTTTGGGATCTTTGTGATTTTTTACATGGAATTTCTTTATACTGTTATCTAGCACAGTGGTGTTTTCTATATTTATTAAGCGCAGCACATTACTGATTACTCCTAAAAATATCTTCATCTGCTTTTTCTCTCCAAAAAAAATAGAGCTCTCTTTGTTCATGCAAAGTCCAGGTTCAACATCTACTTCCTAGACTGAAATGCTAACTCAGAAATAACAATTGTGTAAATCCTGTTGCCTGTGCAATGTCTGACACAGAACTGCCCGTGCTAGACTTGCTACAAATTGCATTGTTGCAGTCTGATCACTGGGGATAAGGAGAATGAGAAAATGAGTGCCCTGCCTTAAGCATATGGAGAATTTGGAGAGGTCTGTTACCTGAGCTATAGAAACCTGCAATTCATCTGGTTTTGAAGCGGAACACCTACCAGTATTCAGAGGTGATCATATACTACAAGAAAATAAGATCAATCATCTAATCAATATAAAGTTGTGTGGTGTCACTGCCTTTTATTATGCCGATTGTCTTATGGTAAATATGACTTTGGTCTTGATATGACTTGTATGATGTAAAGATGTACAGTTGTGCTCAAACGGTTGCATACTCGGGCAGAAATTGTGCAATTTTGGCATTGATATTGAAAATATGACTGATCATGCCAAAAAATGCTATTTTATTGAAGGTTGATGATCATATGAAGCCATTTCTTATCAAATAGTTGTTTGACTACTTTTTAAAATCATAAGGATAACAGAAATCACCCAAATGGCCATGATCAAAAGTTTACATAGCCTGGAATGTTTAGTCTTGGTACAGACACACAAGGTGACACACACCGGTTAAAATGCCAAATAGAGGTTAATGTCCCACATGTCTGGCTTTGTAAATTGCAATTAGTGTCAGTGTATAGTCAATGAGTTTGTTAGTGCTTATGTGGATGCACTGACTAGGCTAGATACTGAGCCATGGGGATCAGAAAAGAACTGTGAAAAGTCCTGCATAACAAGGTAATGGAACTTTATAAAAATGGAAAAGGACATAAAAAGATGTCCAAAGCCTTGAATATGCTAATCAGTACGGTTAAATCACCTATTAAGAAGCGGAAAGTTTGGGGATCTCTTGATACCAAGCCAAGGTCAGGTAGACCAAGAAAGATTGCAGCCATAACTGCCAGAAGAATTGTCCGGGACTCAAAGAAAAACCCACAAGCAACCTCAAAAGATATACAGGCTACTCTGGAAAAAGATGGTGTGGTTGTTTTTAAGGAGTACAATACGGTTATACTTGAACAAAAATGAGCTGTTTGGTCAAGGTGCCAGAAAGAAGCTTTTACTGCACCAATGCCACAAATCCCGGACAATTCTTCTGTCAGTTATGGCTGCAATCTTTCTTGGTCTACCTGACCTTGGCTTGGTATCAAGAGATCCCTGAACTTTCCACTTCTTAATAGGTGATTTAACAGTACTGATTGGCATAAGTAAGGCTTTGGACATCTTTTTATGTCCTCTTCCATCTTTATAAAGTTCCATTACCTTGTTACGCAGGACTTTTGACAGTTCTTTTCTGATACCCATGGCTCAGTATCTGGCTCAGTATCTAGCCTAGTCAGTGCTAGTTTTACAAAAACTTTCAAAGTAGCCTGATTGCTGGGAGACATTTAGTAAACCACGTACCACAAAACTGCCAGGAACCATACATAAGTAAATAAACTGGTAGAATAAATAGGCCTCAACATTACCGAACCGTTCTTTAGTATTTTTCATTATCTGCATCCTTCATTTATTACTGGAGTCAACATCCCTCAGAACCATTTTGAACATATTCCCAGGTCAACTTTAATGTCTTCATAGCTGTGATCATAGCCAAGAAATGCCAACAAGATATAAGCCAATAGACAGAAATACATTGGTCAACCAATATATAATTGTTTAACATGTAAGGCCAGTATTTAGATACACTAACTAAATGCACAGCACAGTGGCTTAATGGTTAGCACTTCCACCTGGCAGTACTAGGGTCGTCGGTTTGAATCCCAACCACGGCACCACCTACCTGGAGTTTGCATGTTCTCCCTGTGCCTGCGTGGGTTTCCTCCAGGTACTCCGGTTTCCTCCCACACTCCAAAGACATGCTGGTAGGTGAATTGGATCCTGTCTAAATTGGCCCTAGTATGTGTATGTATGAATGTGAGTTAGGGACCTTAGATTGTAAACCCCTTGAGGGTTAGGGACGGATGTGAATGTACAATATATATGTAAAGCGCTGCGTAAATTGATGGCGCTATATAATTACCTAAAATAAATTATTTATCCTGGAATATACCGTATAGTGTACAGTCAGGACCAAAACCCAGGTTACCATTGACTGTTATACACTGTGCCATTTTCACAAGAAATCCAGCTACTTCTTACCTTTTCCAGATAGTTTTTCATAATGACTGTAGGATTTGCCAGACACGTTTCTGAAAGCCAGTTGCCACTTAACCTCAGGCACTCCACATAAATCAGCTGAAGAGTTGGGTCATTCTCAACCTTGAAATAAAAGCATTAGTCAGCTTTATGAAATGCCTTCAAAATATCACTTACATCAGGATATCAAGAGGGCTGATGACATAGAACAACGTACCTCTAAACTGTTTGATTCCAGCTTGTCCACCATTTGACTAAGAATCCCTAAAGCAAGACTCTGCTCCTTTTTAGCCCAAAACACTTGTGCCTCTTCTAGCTGCCATTCAGATACTATAAAACGTGCCGAGCTGTATTGCTTAACCTTGAAAATTGCCTTTTCTGGGAGCTGGGGAAAAACAGCAAACTTTATAAGCCTCAGATCTTGGCGGGAAAAAAATGTTTAGGAGAAAATTATGCTCGATTAAAGTAAGGAAGGTGAATCAATTATTGTTGTTTGGTGTAGGTTTTGTTAATGGGTTCGGATTTTAAGGTCTGAAATATCTGATAAAAAATAAGTCAAAATTCAACACAAGGACAGTTGATGATGCTATTGTATACTGAAACTTAGAAAACTGCATTTAAAAGAGAAGTAAGGTCATGAAGCTTCCAGTTGACTGGTACCATAGTAAATCTATTAAACTTTGGACCCTACTGGAAAATAACCTGATCTCCTCAGAACTCACGTCTTTACCATGGACATATCCTGTCCACAGACCCTGTACTGATGTTATGCCCCTCATAACTTCCACCATGTTACAGATTTGGGACAAATACCTTTCCAGTGGTCTACTCTCATCACGACTGAGCCCCTTGACTCCACTCTTTGGGAATGCATCCCCCCCCCCCCCCCCCGACTTTTACTAGCTCTAAATTCCTTTCTTGGCAAAAGTCTGATGTCCCACTTCTATGCCATATGCTTCACAGCGAGAACCTAATCCCTCTCTCTCCCAAATACTTTCCTCTTGTCAAAGTCCCTCGGGGGTGTGGTTTGAACATACTCAACACATTTTCTAGGTAAGATTCCAGGCATAGACGTTTTGACCAGGCCACTTACAGACTGAGTCGTTTGCTCTCCCAGTACACTAGACCAGACCACTCACTATCTCAGCTTTATTGAATCATCTTAAATGCTTCTCATCCAGATCCTCCACTATTCCTATCTAAATGGGAAAGAGAGCTAAATATGTTACCTGACGACATGGACAGGGACAAAACACTGGCGCTTTCCTTTCAACTTTGTTTATCATCCCACGCCCAGGAATGTAATTATCGTATTTTTTCTTGGTGGTATTGATGCCCTACTCTCCTACATAGAATAGACCCTACTATCCCAGATATGTGATATTTACAGGCCCCTGACACCATGACACAAATTTGGGGCACCTGCCCACGTATTATCCCTTTCTGGGATAAAATACTAGTTATATGACAAACTTGCGGGGGGACAAATTCCCAAAAGAACGTCGCATAAGTATACTTTCTATGTTGCCAGGCTCCTATAAACCAGTTAAGAAAAGCTTAATTTGACATTTCCTCACAGCAGCCCACTGTGATTGCTAGACATTGGCGGCAACTGTCTATACCCTTTTTGGCTGACTGGGCTTGTGAAATGAACAGGATCGAACACCTGGAACGCATGATAGCTTGGAAGAATTACAAGACTGACCCCTACAAATTTACATGGATGGTCTGGTCATATTTCTGGTTTTCCTTCAATGTTGTGGTCATTGTAGCTGTTCCTTCTGGGGCCTCTCCGGTATAGTCGGAATCCTCCCTTACCTCATTCTTCCTCCTGTGTTTCTTTTCCCCCTCCCTCCCTCCAATTGTATATTTATTTTTTACTTTCTCCTCTAATTTGTTTTCTTCTTTTCTTTCTGGACTTAGCATCTTTAATTTATTTTTCCATTTACATGGTGCTCTGGATCGTATTGTTCAGTTTCTTATATAGATGGTAACACCAATATGCTTTTTTTCATTGAGATTTTTCCCATTGAAATATCAGATGGTTCTGGAGTTAACTGTATCTACCATTGCTCTACTAGTTTTACTATGTCTTAATGACCTTTACTTTATCGAGACCTTATGATGATTTCTCTTGCATTATACTGGTCAATATGTAATTCTGTACACTTACTGGCAATAGACATGTATTGTTACGGTTATGCTTTGTACTGTTTGAAAACTGAATAAAACCGTTTCAACTTAAAAGAGAAGTATGGGAAAAGTTATTTTTTAAAAATCATAATTACCAAGGTAGATGCAGCATCGTTTCGATGCTGCATCTGTCCCCCGATGGCTTTAATGGTGAGAACTCAGTGATCACATGACTGCTGAGTTCTCACAACCACTGTAAGCAGAGTGGTGACTGTCAGTCACCGTTGCCTGCTCTGCTTCTTCCTTATGCTCACTGGAGCGCTGGGCCGTGGAGGGAGAGGGAGCGCTGGCTCAAACTCTCAGCAGATCGCTGACAGGCTGAGCCAGGTGCTGCTCCAGACTCTGGGGTGGATCCTGACTTTAAAGTGATCTTTTCTCAGCCAGGACTGGCTGAGTGACATCAGCCCGCTGTCAACTGAAAACAGGTCACAGGAGTGCAGAACAAACTGCACTCCTGTGATCCACAGGAAAAGTACAGCCAAAAGAGCTTTCGAATCAAATACATGTCAATGATCGGTTTAAAAAAAGAAAAATCTAAATCAAGGCAAAGGTTTAGCATAAGGTTCATCTCCCAGAGGCTTCAGCCTGTAAAACATTTGCCTGAAAAGCAACAAGATCAGCCCTGAAAGGCAAAGCAAAGTGTGCTTCAAACAAGCGATTTGTAGCTTTCAGCAAGCAACATTTAAAGCATGAATACTCAGCGCTTCAACTATCTTAATGTCATCCAGTTAATGTTTAAATGTATGGTCTAAAGAAAATCTATGGTCTAAATGTAAAATCATATTAATTTCCATGTAGTACTTCAATTATTTGTAGCCTTTTTAGATTATTTCTGAACAATCTTGACATTGGTAAACTTTCTTTGTGAAGATCCCCACACATTTAATTCCTTGAATTCACTATATCCTATGAGTAGGCACTGCTGTGTCACATAATTCACAGAACCTGCCTTCTGAATTGCAGAGGTGCTTATAACGAATGTGGTGCCTGGCCCCTGTCCTTTTCACCAGCTCATGACAGAGCGACTGTCGCTGGGTTAATTAGGTGATTAAAACTTTAACTGTCACCACCACCTATTTACCGAAAAGGAGAAAATGCACCATCTTAGCAACAACTATGATTTTAAAATAAACGTCTGTAACATGCACTGTCACCACAGACAGGTATGTTGATAGATTTATACTGCAGCAGCACTCCTCAAGACACAGGGATTCTTTTAGTTTGCATTAAAAGCCTTCGAGACAGTTTTAACACTTTTCAAAATTTGGTTTAATAATGAAAAGGTCAAAGGGGTGTAAATAAAATATGGTAATGAGGGATTCAGTGAGCGCTAACCGACACAGCAGCTGATACACTAAAAAGGAAAACCATCAACCTTCAAATAAACAATATAAGATAAATAGTGCAGCGCTTGATGTTATATGACTGTACCAGTATTGAAGATGGTACAATATCCCTTACTTAAATGTCAGCAGATGTGGACCATACGCATTATATGTGACCAAACACACTATATGTGATCCTCCCACAAGTTGGAAACAGGAGGGGGAGAAGGAATGACATGAGCTCCAACAATTTTCACTTCACAATACAAAATGCACAATATAAATGCACAGTATAGTCCAATCATCAAAGAAACACAGATGAGTGTATCCCGATGAGATCTTTGTTATAAGGAGTAGCCCTTGCTAGCCGTGACGCTAAACCGCCGGATCAAAGGGGGTCCTTCTCCCCCTCCTGTTTCCAACTTGTGGGAGGATCACATATAGTGTGTTTGGTCACATATAATGCGTATGGTCCACATCTGCTGACATTTAAGTAAGGGATATTGTACCATCTTCAATACTGGTACAGTCATATAACATCAAGCGCTGCACTATTTATCTTATAGTGTAAATAAAATATTTACAGAAAAAAGGGTGCTACAAAGATACAATAAAGCAACAGAAAAATAAAAAGTAGTTGAAAATGAAGAATACTGGCAAACTGGTTTGGTTTTAGCAGAGTCCAATGAATAACCAAAAATGGCACAGTGGCTCTCTCAAGTCTGGTTATTATTATTATTATACAGTATTTATAAAGCGCCAATGGTTCGCTCAGTGCTGTACATTACAAAGGGGGACAGAACATGTGACAGAACAATACCAATACAATGTAAAACATGAGGGGATCGAGGGCCCTGCTCTTTCGAGCTTACAATCTAGGAGGGAGGGGATAGTGGTACAGGAGGAGAAAGCTGTGGGAGATGGAGTGGTAGGAAGAGTGGAGGAGGTCGGTAGGTTAGGAGGGGGTGGTGTAGGCTTCCCTGAAGAGATGGGTTTTCAGGGTGCGCCTAAAGGAGAGGAGAGTAGGTGATGGGTTGGGGCAGGGAGCTCCAGAGGATGGGTGACACCTTGGAGAAGTCTTGGAGGCGGGCATGGGAGGAGGAGACCAGGGAACTAGAGAGAAGGAGGTCTTGTGAGGAGCGGAGTGTGCGTGTTTGGTGGTACTTGGATATTAGGTCAGCGATGTAGTACTGGCCAGTATGGTGGACAGCTTTGTACGTCAGTGTTAGGATTTTAAATTTGATCCGTTGCGCAATCGGAAGCCAGTGGAGGGATTGGCAGAGGGGGGTGGCGGAGATGGAGTGGTTGGAAAGGTGAATGAGTCTGGCAGCCGTATTCAGGATCGACTGAAGCGGGGATAGCCAGCGGCGAAGCAGGCCAGTGAGGAGGGAGTTGCAGTAGTCGAGTCGTGATATGATGAGGGAGTGGATGAGCTGTTTAGTGGTTTCTGGGGTTAGGAACATGCGTATTTTGGCAATGTTGCGGAGGTGGAGTCTGCACGAGTTTGTTAAAGATTGGACTTTGGGCTGGAAGGATAGGTTGGAGTCCAGAATGACACCAAGTACTCTGGCCTGCGGGGCGGGTTTGATGGTGGCATTGTTGGATGTGACGGAGAAGTCAATGGGGGGTGGTATCCGGGCTGGGGGGAAGACAAGAAACTCTGTTTTGGAGAGGTTCAGTTTAAGGAAGTGGAGCGACATCCAGTCTGGTTAGGTGTTTCTTAGGTGGAAGCTCCGCTTATTTGCCTCCTCCCCTTCTCCACTGCCATATTTGGCAAATTTGTGGGGGGGGGGGGGGGAGCAGGTACTTGGTTATGACAGGTGCCCGCTCCCACTTCAGGCTCAGTTTTCCGCAGCGAAGTGAGCCGGAAGATTGGCCCCCTCTTCCCTCCTGCAGTCTCCTGGGAACTTTCAAAGGTTTTAGGAAACTGCCAGACCAATTAGGAAGAGCAGTGCGACTCGCTCATGTGCAGTGGCCACCAGGCTGTGAAGTTGTAAGCTGTCACAGCCTGGTGCCTGAAAGGATCTAGATAACCTCCATTTTGTATTATGTACGCCATTTTAAGTATTAAGTATTAAGTTAGCTTTTTGTAGAGATATTAGAAGTTTAATGAAACTGTTTTTGGTTGTTCAAGGATGTATCAACAGAAGCTAACACGACCCTGACAATGTCTTTGTCTGGCTGTTTTCCCAGAAAGTTAGCCAAAATAATTTGTACCAAGAAATGTATATGTTATGTTTCATGTAGTTAGCTTATGATGGAAAGTTACAAGTTACAGTTTTGAAACTCGCTCCCCCCTCCCTTATTATTATCTGTAGTCTATATAATCTTATTAATGTCTAATAAACTTTGAACATCTCTGAACATTAGCTGTCGTGATTTCCGTGTTCAAGGGGTGTTCCCAGAATTCTGCTGATAAACCAGGAATCTCTCCACAGACCGGGGGTCTCTGAGGGGAAAAGAAAATCATTCCTTTCAGTGCCCACAGTTGGGATGCTGGCACAGTGGAGGAAAGAAGGGGAGAAGGGGCTGCGCGGGTAAGAACATCACTGGAATCCGGGACAGGTAAGTGTGTGTTTATTAAAAGTCAGTAGCTACAGTTTTTGTAACTGCTGACTTTTAATAAACACAAAAACAGCTGGAACTCCACTTTAAAATGAGAGCTTGTCAAAATGTCCTGGCATTCCGCTTTTCGGTGGTATCAAAGGGGTGTTGACAAAGTCGACCACGTCACCATGCTTATGACCAAGTCCCAAATACAGTTTCTTATAAGGATTCAGATTTTTGAATACCTACTGTTTACAGTCTGTTACCATGCAAATTATTGTCCAGCATGAAACTGGCTTCAAAATGGATAAAGATACCACAGGTCGTGGATATCTATTTCTCATAGGAGTGTGGAGGCCTAATTCAATCTGGTACTTCCTAGCATAGGGTTTGGGTTCAAAACGCTACAAATTAAGGGAGGGAAATATGTCTTTACTATGGCTGTGCTGTTTGCATTTCAGGAGTTATGAAATATGTTGATTTTAGAGTCTTGGCTGCTAACCATTCTATCAGAAATGTGGATTGGCTATTCCCTTCATCTAAGCTATTTACGACCGGATACCTATTAGTTCTCTGAATTGCTCGAGCTTGTGAGGGAGATAGTTTTAGTAAGGTTTCCAGACTGAAATTGTGGATTGGGTAATGGAGAGGTCTGTATGTCGGATAAGTGGAGTAGTAAACCCTGGCATCAGTTCACAGTTGTTTATTGTGCCAAGTGGCCTCCTGGGGGGGGATGTAAAAGGAGACCACTGCTGCCATTTGGCCAGTCATAGGTGAATACCAAACAACATGACTGACACACACATAGCTTTGCGAGGGCCCAGTCCATGTTACCATTACAGTGCTAAGAGGAGGAGTTTCAGGAAGAACAGAACGAAATCACAGCTTGCAGGCATAAAGGTACCATGGGATAAGTAGTCTGTAGAAATTGATAGTAAACAGCAGATGAGAAACTGCAAAGCATGTAGGCAGTTGTAGACAGAGATGACCAGCAGACAAGCAGCACTCACAACTTATAGGAGGTTTTTCAAGTATTGCCATTATAATGCTGAAGTTATAAACTAAAAGCATATGCTGTGACCATAGATCTGCTTTAAATATATTGGTGTACTGAGCCATCATACAAAATCACATGTTTGGTTAGTTAGTATGTGGTTCTGCCTTCTCAGCAAGCTGATACAAGAAAGACAGTAGTGTGCTTAAATGAATTAGAAAGCTCTAAATAGGCATCCACTGTGTGTTTAGATTCATTAGTGGCCACAGAAAAGAAAGAAGCAAGTCAGTAGGTACAAAGTCTGCAATGCTACACATATTATTTTTCATATCTTTTAGCAGAAAAAACAGTTCCAATATACTTGTCAAATATATATTTAGCTGGTCTGTCTGCATCACAATGCAATCATATTAGCAAATGTGGGCTGTAGACCTTTATGTGTTGGAGAGATTTCAGCACACATACCTGTGTGTTGGAGGCTGTTCTGGCAGCCTTAGATAAGTGCACCAAGTGCCTTGTAAAAATAGGCGTGAGAACATTCTGATTAAGGCAATTCTTCTCCAGCATTATCTCCAGGATAACAGAACGCAGAGCCAAGACTGGCTCCTGGAAGCCAAAGTCACTGTCTTTAAGGATCTGGGACTGCTGCTCCCACTTTGTGTACATGTCATTTAACTGACACTCAGTAACTGATCTGAAATGAAGTAATAACAGCACATTACAAATACATTATTACAAGAAAAGATGCTTAGATATAATTACACCAAATGAGATGTGGTAGGACATAAGCACACGACAATAGCTTATACAGTAGATTATATTGCCAAACGTTTGTGAACACCTATCACACCTGTATAAGCTTGTAGGATATTATATTGCAAAACCATGGACATCAATATTGAGTTGCCCCACTTTGATCTATAACAGCCTCACCCTTCAGAAAAAGGCTTTCCACAAGATTTTGGAGTGTGCCTGTAGGAATCTACCAAAAAAAAATATTTGTGAGGATGAGAAGATCTGGCTCACAATTGGCATTCCAATTCGTGCAAAGGTGTTCAATAGGCTTGAGGTCAGGGCTCTATGCAAGATACTCAAATTCTCCTATACAAAACGTACAGACTATGTCTTTATGAACCTGGCTTTGTGCACAAACCTCTTTAATGAATAGGGTCATGGATATAGGTGAATTGATCAGCCATGACACTACAAACTACAGCCACAGCATGTGAGCCCATCATTACAACTTAAGTTAAACAAATGGCAAAGGAAATATACAGTAAAACTGGACATAGACGGTTCGAATCTCGGCCGCTTCAGCAGGGACCGGCCAAGATTCAAACCATGTATGGGCAGGCTGAGTGTATGGATCGATCAACTTGGGTACAAGCCTGTCATATTTTACATGTGATTATTCCTAGAGGATATTATAGATGCTAGCATTGATTACTGTGTTCTCCTGCGGAGAGATTGACAGTGTTTATGGGGGAATCAAGTGATTTTCATCCTGCATCCTGTGGTTGCAGGAAAGAAAATCACTCTCTATGGCTGGCTTAACTGCACTAAGACCTAGTTAAAAAAACAAAAATATTTGAAATTGGACAATGCTTTTAAGAATATGTAAATAATTTACTGTTTATTATTAGTCTAGGCACAGGTGCGCTTAAAACAGCGCCAATGAAAGGGTTGGGCTTTAAAACAGCTCATTAATAAGTGGATAAACTTGAAATAAGAAGTTGGCCTGAGACATACCTGGAGATCATCTGCCCAGCATTTTCTAGTTCTCCAATAGCTTGGAGCCTACACAGTGTGGGATACAGAGAGTACACAGACTCCAGGCTGCCTTTGCACAGCTCTTCTACTTCCTTAAGTCTACAGATAGAGAGCACAAACATTACAAACAATAATTTGCAGGAATTCTGACTTCTATCATTTTGAAAATGCCCTTACTGCAGAAAGATTGATCAATTAAAGTGAACCTAAAATCAATTATAAGAGTATATTTTTCAAACACCCTTTGCTGACAGTAGTGCAATAGCAAAAAAAAAAAACTAGGATTTTTTTTACTCACCCTAAAATCCTTTTCATGGAGTCAGTTGAGGGACATGGGACATTTTTTAACTTTGGGTTATACTGCTGTCTGCTGGATTGGACATTGGTAAACGAAAACTGTAGTCCAGCCAGAAAAAGCCCTCCTATTACCAGTGTGCTTCAGTTTTGTAGCAAAGCAGTACCTAGAGCATGACCATATACACAGAGGCGCAAGATCTGTCTCCCTTAATAGACTCCAAGAAAAGGATGTTGCAAGGAGTTCTAAAATCCTACTTTCGTTGTCTTCTTGTCTAGAGGACAGCACTGCAAAATCTGAGAAATAGTAGCCAAAAATCAAAAAGCCAAAGAAGGTCCCATCAACCTAGAAGAGCATGCTGTACAACCCAATCCTTAAAGGAGAGCTACAGCCAAAGCTCTTTTGGCTGTACTTCCCCTGGGGATTACAGCAGTGCAGTTCGTTCTGCACTCCTATGACCTGTTTTCAGCTGAAAGAGGGCTGAAAGGAAAAGGGGTTGCGAAAAGAAGATCAGATATAAAGAAAAGTCTGTCTACAGAAGCCCTAGAGATGTTAAAATCACTAAAGGATTTAACAATTGAGCTAAAAAAAATTAGGAATTCATTAAAGTATATATCAAGCCTTTATTCAGTTCAGATAGAGAGAGGAAGGATAAGAAATCCTTCAGGTCTTTACTGCTCTCCAAAATATACGATCATTTCGGTCCTGCTGACAAAGGGGAACTCTCCCAGTAGCAACACAGACAAAAATAAAAAGGCTTTTTAGGGAATGGTTAGAACCCCTTTGGGACACACACAGCAAAAAATAATCTGGATGGGGCTTTTATGCTTCCCTACACTACTCAAAACTTAAAAAAAAAAAAAGAAAAAAAAAAAAAGATGTTAATTTGCATGCACTTTAAAAAAATCATGTAACACTGTATAAAAGGACAGCGTCTGATACGTGTTACTAGGGTAGCATAAAGTCCAACTAGAGCCTTGCATGACTACATTGCTACCAACAATGGGATGTAAGGTTCACTACTACTTGCCTGGCATACTTAATATGGTCATGAAAAGTGGGGAATTCTTTGTCCCTCAGAGACTGTATAGCACGGTAGAGAGATTCATGATAGCCTTGGCCAGGTATGTCACCTCTAAAAAAAACAATTACAGAGACATAAAACATGGAGATAACAACATACAAAGTCATCTTAAGTTATTTTGAAAATCAAAGTTTACTTGTAGGATGGGCTCTGGTCCCACTGCATGTTTCTCCAAGCTGCCTGGAACCGAATCTCCTGGAGCTCAGAAGACCAGTCCGCATTCTCATGCTCAAGGCCTTGCAGGTAGGTGGACAACATGTGACTCAAGCCAAAGTTTTGTAAAGCCTGCAACAGATTTATCAGTTATGAAAGAATGGCTCCTTCTGCTTCCTTCTCCAATCCTAATCCTCAATATCTGCCTGTTGTTTTCACAATCTACATTGTTTTCTACCATCACCTGTTTACTTCATCCTGGATAATGCTATTTTTAACAAAACGTAATAAAAATGACTGAGCCAAAAGATACCTGCATGATCCCAGCCTGGCGGGCAGCAGAGGGAAGACTGGTTTCCAGATCGTAGGTTACTAGGGCTTTTCCCCACATGGCTTCATGTTCATATGTTCGAATCCTGATTAAACACAAATAAAAATGTACATTTAACCACATTTGTCACTAGCACCAGTAGATATGTAGCAATTCGATAATTAGATAGTGTAGCTAATTAGCTTGTCTGTGTCCGGATTACAAAGTGTATCTAAAGCCCAAATGTGTTTTTTTATTTTTTTGTCTTGGATAGAGTATGGAAGTGTTAGCCACCCTGTTATTTTGTGGTCTATGTCCAGTCTAGGAAAATTCACCTTCTCTATTTATCCTGGTGACCTGGTCACTGGGATTGATTGTGAGGTAAAATCCAAAATTTTAAATTGTCACCAGAATAGCAACTGCAGTGAAATCTTCCACTGGGAACACCTGTTACAGGGACAATTGTCTAAAAAACGTTCTCCACTCTTGATCCTGTTGTGTCTTTGGAACAAGGAAATCTCCCCAATGAAGCACAACAGAGAGGGCTTTTAAACTTTCCCTACTCTATCCAAAACTAAAACGTAAAAAAAAAAAAAAAGGTTTGGCTTTAGATATACTTTACTATTACAATACAATGCCAGATTCTCTTGGGGTGTGGCCAAGTTGTAAATCAGGTTAAAAAAGACATACGATCGCCGAATTCAACCAAAAGACAAAAAAATTCATTATAAACCTGCATCCTCAGAACTCTAAACCAGCAGATGATCCAGTTAAATGCAAAATAACCATTCTAAAGTACGTTAACTTTTTTCCAACATGGCAAACAATCCTTCGTTATCCACTAAAGCAATTGGATATCCCTGGATTAACAATCCACTGTGTTATTTGTTTATAATAATAGCCAGGAAATCATTCTTTATTTAGAAACACAGTCAGACTTTATTTTTTTAATTAGTTAGAACTAGCTCCTTTTGAAGTCTATTTTACATTTATACTGCTTTTACTGTAAAGGTAATAACTTTGTCATTTGCAATTCCCTTAAAGTCAAATCACTTTGTGCCAGGGTGTGTACAGTAACCAATAACACAGGGTCAACACAAAAAACACAATTTTCATATGAAAATAAAACATTAAACTAGAACTCCAGGCAGATGCAAGACATGCAAAGTATTGCAGCTTATTCAATAGTGCTTCATCAAATGTATTTAGTTTTAATGCAGGCAGTGTAAGTATCTGACTTGGGTTTAGCCTCTTCCAGTTCCTGTACAATAAAACATAGATTGGGAGTTATGGAAGCATCAAAACAAACTAATCAAGTGTGATGCAGGGCAAGGAGCATGCTGATAGGAGAACAGAGAAGTGCGATATGATTAGTGTGCTGTTTCTGCTTTCACTGATGGAACATCACTGGAGGAAACCTTCAGGTGAAAGAGAAACTGCAGCAGAGAAAGATAAGCCTCCTCTCCTGCCAGACAGGACTGTGCAGAGCTGTATAAATTTCGGGGCTGCATGCACAGAACTACAAATACTCTGACAGGTAAATCAGCAATAATGTAGGTGGTTGTTGCAGTCTTCCTTTTATAAATACTAGTTTGCATCCTGTCTTGCTAAATCTTACTTCACCACATTCTGATTTACCTATCCAGGACAAACATGAAACAAGTGAGGTCAGAGTGATATCTGGATCAGCAACCTACTGTCATTAGTGACTCAGAAAGTATCATGAGGTCATCTGGACAGCAGGCAACAATTCTCAGAGGAAGTTACTTCTCTCAGCATGGGTGGACAACTTTACCTGGCGAGTGGATGAAGCATTTTCCCTCCACCACATCCATACAAACTGTCTGGTTCTCCAATACTCCTGTAAATGTCCATCAGAAGGTCCTACATAAGATAAAAATATACAAATATGGTAATTGGACCAACACATGTAACAAGAATTTGATTACATATAAGTCCAAGGTTTATTTTAAAAAGATGATACAGATTCAAAAACACAAAGGGGGAATTCAAGAAAACTGCTGCGGCACTTTTCTGGTGTTCTACTGCGCCAAATTCATGAAGCATATGCAACACTTTAGACTGACAGTGACAAGTGCACCAAATTCAGGGAGTTCTAAAATTAACCACTTTTACACTGTAGTGTAATATAAAAATAAAATAGCGGCAGTTCATATATCTTACTTAAGTGGAGCCAATTAAGAGCGGCTCTCTTTTGGCTTACAGAGAGAGACCCTGGCACAGACAGATTTTGTGATAATGTCTCACATGCATTCTAAAAGTAGAACCGCATGCTCAGAAATCAAGTACGTGTTCTAGACCGGTACATGATTTGCAGGTTTGAAAGTGACGTTATGTTTAGCGTTGAAAGTGGAAGTGATGTAATGATCTTTTGGCTCTACTGTGTGATGGGACACCTAGTTAACAGGTCGAAAGCCTCACTTTCATCATTCACTGCGTGTGCTGCTAGTGATACGGAGTCATTTTAGAGCTTACTGAGCTTCAGAGAGGGTAAATTGTAGATACTCGCTTAGCTGGTGCCTTTGTGACTGAAGTTGCCAATTTATTTGCTGTGTCGCAGGTACAGTGTCAAAGGTTATGACGACATATACAGTTTCTGGGAAAACGTCATCTGATAAGCATAAGCACGGTCAACATGGTCAGCTGACCAAAAGAGAAAAGGATATTATGCAGCATTGTGCCCCAGAATAAGAAAACAACTGCTGTAAAAGTGACTGCAGAGCTCAAGCTCAGTCTTCACGGGAAAGACAGAAGACTGAGATTGAGCTCTGCAATCACTTTTGCAGCAGTTGTTTTCTTATTCTGGGTCACAATGCTGCACAATATCCTTTTGTCTCTTTTGGTCAATCGACCATGTCGACCGCACTTAGGCTTATCAGATGAAATTTTCATGGAAACTGTATTTGCCATCATAACCTTTGATACTGTACCTCGCAACAAGGCAAATGAATTGGCAACTTCAGTCACAGAAGCACCAGCTAAGCGGGCACCAACAATTTGCACTCTCTGAAGCTCAGTAAGCTCTGACATGACTCCCTATCACTAGTAGCACATGCAGTGAATGATGAAAGTGAAGCTTCCAACCAGTTAGCTAGGTGTCATCACCCAGCAGAAGCAAAAAAATGGTTACATCACTTCTGCTTTCAAACAAGCATGTCGTCACTTTCCACTTTCAAACCTGCAAATTATAAAGTGTTCACACTTTTTTGTCTAACACCTGTGTATGTGTGTGTGTGTGTGTGTATATATATATACAGTTGCAAGAAAAAGTATGTGAACCCCTTGGGATTACGTGGAGTTTTGCATGAATTGGGCATAAAATGTGCTCTGAACGTCATCTAAGTCACAACAATAGAAGAACACAGTTTGCTGAACATAATACTACACAAACATTAGATGTTGCCATGGTTTAATTGCACATAACATGTAAACATTCACAGTGCAGGGAGGAAAAAGTATGTGAACCTTTGGACTTAATAACTGGTTGACCCTCCTTTGGCAGCAATAACCTCAACCAAACGTTTCCTGTAGTTGCAGATCAGACCTGCACAACGATCTGGAGTCATTTTGGACCACTCCTCTTCACAAAACTGTTTCAGTGTAGCAATATTCTTGGGATGTCTGGTGTGAATCGCTCTCTTAAGGTCATGCCACAGCATTTCAATGGGGTTGAGGTCAGGACTCTGACTGGGCCACTCCAGAAGGCGTATTCTGTGCTGTTGCAGCCATTGTTTTGTTGAATTACTTGTATGCTTTGGGTCATTGTCCTGTTGCATCACCCATCCTCTGCCGAGCTTCAATTGGCGGACAGATGGTTGTACGTTTTCCTGCAAAATGTCTTGATAAACTCTGGAATTCATTTTCCCATCAATGACAACAATCCGTCCAGGCCCTGAGGCAGCAAAGCAGCCCCAAACCATGATGCTCCCTCCGCCATGTTTCACAGTGGGGATGAGGTTTTGATGTTGGTGTGCTGTGCCTTTTTTTCTCCACACATAGTGTTGTGTGTTCTTCCCAAACAACTCAATCTTGGTTTCATCTGTCCACAGTATATTTTGCCAGTAGTGCTGTGGAACATCCAGGTGCTCTTTTGCAAACTTCAAACGTGCTGCAATATTCTTTTTGGACAGCAATGGCTTCCTCCGTGGTGTCCTCCCATGTACTCCATTCTTGTTTAATGTTTTCCTTATTGTAGATGTGTCAACAAAAATGTTAGCATGTGCCAGAGATTTCTGTAGGTCTTTAGCTGACACTCTGGGATTCTTCTTTACCTCATGCAGCATTCTGCGCTGTGCTCTTGCAGTCATTTTTACAGGACGACCACGCCTAGGGAGAGTAGCAACAGTGCTAAACTTTCTCCATTTGTAGACAGTCTGTCTTACCGTGGACACATGAACATCAAGGCTTTTGGAGATACTTTTGTAACCCTTTCCAGCTTCATGCAAGTCACCAATTCTTGATCGTAGGTCTTCTGAGAGCTCTTTTCTGCGAGGCATGGTTCACATCAGACAGTGCTTCTTGAAACCAGTAAACCCAAAACAGGTGTGTGTTTTTTAAGGGCAGGACAGCTGTCAGCAACGCATCCAATATCATCACACTGATTGGAGTCAAGGTTGGCTCACTCCTGGCTCCAATTAGCTCTGGGAGAAGTCATTAAGCTAGGGCCTCACATACTTTTTCCTCCCTGCACTGTGAATGTTTACATGTTATGTGCAATTAAACCATGGCAACATCTAATGTTTTTGTAGTATTATGTTCAGCAGACTGTGTTCTTCTATTGTTGTGACTTAGATGACGTTCAGAGCACATTTTATGCCCAATTCATGCAAAACTCCACGTAAACAATCATCTACCTGCAAACTGATCCCAGTCTCCTCTTTGCTTTTCTCACTCATGCTGACAATAGTCAGAGTTTGACTCTCTTCTTCAAACCTCAGGGACTTGCGAGCATTGGAAGTGCCCCTAATAAGTTAAAACACACGATAAACTATCAGATTAGAAATTTTGGACAGTTACATTATTTATATAACATGAACACATTCATTTCAAAGCACTCACCTTCTTTGCTCCCCATCCAGCTTGATCTTGTCGGCATAGATTTCAGCATACAGCAAAGCTGTAAAGTGGGCAGAGCAGGACTGTACTGCAGTAGCCACCTCAAGGTAATTAAGATCCAACCAGAAATTGTCATCAAAAGCTGTTCCCTCTCCCTGTCTGCAGAAAGAAGAAAAACTGATACTGAAAATACATAATCAGACAAGCAGGTCTCCTAGTAACTCAGTGCAAAGAGCAACTCAAGAACAAATCTCAAAAGAGATTTAATTTTACTGGTAGCAGATTAGTAAGACATTAATTCTGACGGTTTACATTTTGTGCCATGCTCGGTCTTAAAGTAAAACTAAAAGCAAAACTTTTCTTTTCGTTTTGGATAAAGTGGAGAGGGATTAAAACACGTGTCAGGTTTCTATTACTATCTGTGGCCCTGTCAGGGAGATTCATCTTCTCTATTTGTCCTTTTTACCACTGTCACCAAAAGTGAAAGTAAAAGAAAATCCCAAATTTTAGGTTGTCCCCAGAACAGGAATCGTGGCAATATCTTTCAATGGGAGCACTAGTTCTGGTGACCCTGGTGACAACCAGAGATTTCCTCACTATAGAGGCATTTTCTCACACTTCCTGTTTTGGCTATGGGACAGAAATCGAAAGGAATTCTCCACAAGGGGACACGGATGTTTTTATATATATATATATATATATATATATATATATATATATATATATACACACACACACACACACACACAAATAAATATCTCTCTCTCTATATATATTTTTTTTTTTCCCCTTAACGCCCCTTTTGTGCTCACAATCTTAAAGAATAAGGAAACCCAACATATTTTATTCCTGATATGTGCCTGCTGGAGCATGTACTTGCATTAAAAACGATTCTGCTCTCTTAGTATTGCTTCCTATGTGTGAAATCCCTGGTGTTCCTGCCAGTCCCTGTGTTTTCCTATCAAACACTGACCACACCAGAACAGCATGGTGAGATCTCTAGCTGTGCTGAGAACTCAGTGTGCTTTCCTAAAAATAAACAAACGCATGCTGACACAACCACCTCCTCCCCCTCCACCAACAGCCATTAACTGGGAAGCTCAGTGTGCTGCTGTTTCTCCACCTTCACAGCTCTATACACTTTAGAACAGAGGGAATGTGGTCACTTTCACAAAAAAGGGGTACAAAGGCCAAAACAGACATAGCATCATTTGTCAAACAGAGAAGCAAATGAGAGTCCGCAATGCAGGTAGAGTATATTCCCAACAAAGGAGTAGAAGAAGGAATAGTAATACATAATTGCAAGCTTACTTGTATAATTACATAGTTATAGCATTGCATATAGCGAGGAAACTGACAAATAAATTGCAAGCTCTCCAATGAAGGGGAGCACATCCCAATATGCACAAAGTACCAAATGCCCACTTTACCTTTCGGTTCTATAAAGAGATTCTTGTTGAGTTGTTTTACATATACATTAATCTACATCACTTTTTTAACAGCTACCAGCTGACACTTTGCATAGCTGTTTTTTCTAAAACCGCACCAATAACTAGAGACCAATTAGAATGGTTCCCAATCATGTGATCACTATATTCGCTATGAGACTGAGACATCACTTGTTGAAGATGGTGGCAGAAAAATGTATCTCATACTCTTTGATTTTCTATTCTTTCTGACCTGTTTCTTTCTTTCTTTTCTTTTTACTCCTTATTGCTAGACAATCACAAATGTAAAATCAAAGGCCTAACTTTTCAGCATAAGATTTTGGATTTTCTAAATACTTGCAAGGGAAAACAGCTAAAGCACTGAGGTGCCAGGTATCATGCAGTTGGTTGACTGCAAATCAAAGCCTTAGCCTTTGTGTTTTCAGTCTGCTTCACTGTTGCAAATGATAGTTAGTACTTTGCCTACAATACACTGATTTACAAAATAACCATTTTGTTACATATGCTTCATCATAGGTTTTAATACTCTCTGAAAAATGTTTAGCACGAATACAGAAATACTATACCGTCTCTGTTTTCTCAAATATTCTACGACACTAAGCATTGTCCTTCGGGAGGTGATGTCCACTGTCCCATGAGCCAGACCTTCAGATTCTGAACAGGAAAATACTGTTAAAGTTTTGTTCTTGTCTCTATTATTTGTAATAAACTTTACGAGGACATCTCAAATGTCTTTGATGAAAAAGAAAAAAGTGCATAAAATATTACATTTAAAGTGTGTGTAAACCCATGTTAAAAAGTCCAGCCACAAGAGAAGTAAATTCATTAATTTAATCAATCTGTAGATCTCACTATAAAATATTGTGAAATACCTTCTCTAAGCTGCTCTACATAGTGGTCATGTCATTTCCACAGTTTGCTCTGCATAGCATTGTGTAACCACTAGGTGGCATGGCATTATTGACAAAATGTTCATTAAATGTACAATTAAAATGTAACTCCACATTTGTTGAGTAAACTCTTCTAGGTAACTCAAAGTATGTTGTAAGGATTTTTAAAAACTTTAATTCTGTTTCTGCTCTGAAGGAATAGCTTTTTCTCTTAGATCATGTCTTGTGCAGGACTGATTCTGAATGGTGGTGACTAATTTAATGCAAACAGATGATGCAGTTTTAGTGCTCATGTGAGAAAAGCTGCAGTTTCCTTAGACGTGATTAACCTTAAGGCTAGGTTTACACCTACGCAGGTTGCGTTTGACCCATTTTTGAATTGCGTTTTTGCACCTGCGTTTTTCATACTTTTTTTTTCTTTTATTTTTCTTGTTGCTAGGGAGATTTAAAATGCAAAATGCACCAAAAAATGCAATACATGCCTTTCTGCAGCATTTCCATTGAAGTCTATAGGACCAAAAAATTCAACTTTTTGAGGTAAAAAAAGTCCCTGACCCTTTCCAAAAAAAGCACTGGGTGAAAATGTGGAGATGTGAACTTGTCCCATAGGAAATCATGTTAAATGGACTGTACTGCGTTTCTGCAAAACAAAACCGCTGCAGAAAAAAACATAGATCTGAAACTAGGGTTAGAGTATGGCATTTTTGCTGCAGAAGATGCCTAAAAGCCGACTTGTATCTTAGTGCAGAGTTCTTCACATAAACAGGAAATAACATTTTTGGGGAAGTTCTGTACACCAACAGCATTCACAAGCTAATGTTTCCAGCACCACACACATTGGTTTTGGTATAAACCAGTTAGGCTACCAGTACTTTTAAGACTGTAGGAAGAACCCAGGTTGCCAGGAGGTGCATCCAAAAGTTCTTCATTACACATTTTGCTAATTTTAATTTTAAATTCGAAAGGGCATTACCGGAATCTGAACTTGCTGGAGTCGCTGATCTGCTAGAAGCTGGTGCAGAGCGACAGCAAGACGTGAAAAATCCCTGGATGTGCTTGGAAAGAAGTGTGCGCCATACATTTCTGGAATCTTGCAGGAGAATATTATGTATAAGATAAGGCAACACAGCTTGACAAAAGTCTGGTTTCACCTGCAAACACACAAATCACACAAATTAAAAACAAGCCTGAAACACTTGAAAAATACAGAAATCAACAGCATAATGCAAATTCCAGCTAAAAGATGTTTTTTGTATTTCAATCTATTTATGACATTTTTGTACACGGTCATTCCTGTTTCTTGGGGTACTCTTAGGCCTGGTTCACAGATACGATTTCAGAAGCGACTTGGGTTGCACTGAATTGCATAACAATGGAAATAACATTTCTTCCAATGATATCATTCAGATCAATGGCGCGCATCTGCAATGCAACTTTGGGGAAGGGTCCTGTACTACTTTGGTTTCGATGCAGTGCAATTTTGTGGTCCATAGACTTCAATGGAATTACAACAAAATCATGTGTACATGTCTTTTTGTGTGCAATTTTTGCTGGTTATTAGGAGCCAGCACCCACTGGCATCCTAACAACCAGTTACTCATCCCTGATGCAATCCTTACAATACCAAGTCATCCCTGTTGTATGCGGGAGATTCCCCACAGACAGCACAATGTTAACTAAAGAGTGTGGTTCTTCCCCACAACCCTGGGGTTGACATTTTTTGGTGAAGTATCCCATACCTTCCCCCTTTCCTATCCAGCATGCTCAGATAACGGTCTGGTATAGATTTTGGGGGCATTTTTTTAAACTGGGTCTGTTATGGATTGGGGATATGGGGGGTTGGGGGGACACTTTTTTTTTTTTTATTTTTTAATGCCTGCTGTTTTGTTAATATTCTGCTGTCGGTGGGGAATCCTTAACAGCTGATGACTCATCCATGCATGAGTTGATTAGTAAGTACGCATTAAAAAAACATCAAAAACGCACCAAGTCACACTGCAGCTGCACTACAAAATCATGGTGTAAATTTGATAAAGAAATCACACATCAGCCTCGCATTATGGGCTCTGGGTAATGAGTTATAACAGACATTCTTCAACTCTAAAGATGGCCATACACGGATAGAAAATCAGCCAGTTCACCCAAGACTGACCAAAATTCATTCAGTGTATGTCAGTCCCATTCAGAGACATGTTGGAAAATTTTCCTTGATCAGCAGATGCATCCACTGTGCAGCTGTCAGAACACAATGTCCCAGCAGGGAAGGTAGGGGGAGAGATTTCTCTATCCAACTTGTTTGTGTGGATGGAAGAACCTGGCTTTTATTTTTGCAGCAGCAGTGTATTACCAGCTTTACTCAAAATCTCAGTGCTTCAGGATTTCAGTATCAAATTTATCAAACAAAGCAATAAAAGATGCTTTTAACAAAGATCTGCTTCCCTACCAAGACTGAGGTCCCCTATGGGTAGTAACGCAGGCCTCATTTAGGTTGGGGGGCTGAAATAGCCTTCTGTCATTCTTTATAAAGCAGCGATGGTTGTCCTTGTTATACATAAAACAAGGAAAACCATTTTCGCAAAAATTAAAGTCTAACCCATTCCTACTCTATTCAAGATAAACTAAAAAGTGTCTAAAAACTTATATGCATGTCACGGCAGACTGGTCAGATTCCAAATGTCCAGTCACCATCTGATGTCTTCGGTTAAATTGATACTTTTGAGGCTTTTTCTGGGGGGCCCCCCTTCCAGATTCTCATAAGCCCCCCCACAACCAACGGCAAGGGTTGTGGAAAGAGGCACCTGTCCTCATCAGCACGGGGAGAAGGTGCTTTGGGTGGGGACCCACCTGCCCCAAAGCACACTCCATGCTGAGGGCATGTGGCCTGGTATGGTCTGGGAAAAGGAGGGGGGGGGGTTGTGCACTCTCCCTCCCCCCCCGCCCCTCCTTCCTGGCCAGCCAGGCTGCATGCTTGTTAAGGGTCTGGTACGGATTATGAGGGGAACCTCCCGCCGTTTTTTTAAATTTTTTTTTTCATTGCCGGCAATGTTTTTTTTTTACATTCAGCTGACAGCCGATGACTCAACCATTGTTAAGGACACAGGGGCTGGCTTCTTGGCCCTCTCCTTAACAATGGCCCCGCTTCTAAAGGCTGAAGCTACTAAATGTAACTTATACACTAGTCTAAACAGTGCTAAACATTAGCGTTTTTTATCCACTGTTTCCAAAGCAGTTTTTAGCTTTTCTAGTGTGCATGAGACCTTATAATGTGCCATGATTTATTGGCAGCGTTTTACAAAAGAGCCTGTGCATGGACACATAGGATAACATGCTGAGGGGTTTACTGGCTGCAGAAAAAACGTCAAAAGCCAGAAACAGCCGCTGTAAAAACGTGCAGTGTGCATGAGGATTAAGTGATGCCTGTGCTAATGGAACTAAAAGAAAGATTAAAAAAAAAACAAAAAAAAAAACAAAACTAATACCTAGCAGTAGCAAAGATCAGACACTAGGAGAGTTGTTCAGCCATCTCTAAGTCAATCAAAGCTAGTTTGTCAAGACAAAAAAAAAAAAAATAACTTTGCAGTGTTTTTATAAAAGTATAATAGGCAAAGTAAAATAGGCATGCCCCAGCCAATCCATTGATCAAAAAAATAACACCTCTATATGCAAACTCAGAAAAACAGCAAACCAGCTTTACAATCTTTGTATTTATTAATTTGCCTATCCGTAAAAATCTTGCAGCTGCAGCTTTCAGTTCCACTGCTCAGACACTCACCTCACACAGTGGCTTCAGTAATAAAAGGATTTCACTTCTCACTCCACCAGACTCTAACAGGACACAAGTTAAGTTCTTTATCCAGTCGTCATGGCTGGCATTTTGTGGGATCCATAAACTATGGTCATCCAATGCATCCATTGTAGAGTCTCCAACATAGGTATTCTCCACATCTAGGAACTGAAAAAAAATTAC
Organism: Staurois parvus; assembly: GCF_062004578.1. Classification (NCBI taxonomy): domain Eukaryota; kingdom Metazoa; phylum Chordata; class Amphibia; order Anura; family Ranidae; genus Staurois; species Staurois parvus. Next base: position 367,781 of record NW_028318346.1, on the reverse strand, counting down.
ACAGCAGGTAACAAAACCAGTAATAACAACAAAACAACAGTAGAATGTTACGATTTTTTGATAATCAACATAGACCATTGATAGATACACTGTATCTGTCTTTGTACACAAAAGACAAATACCTGGAGATGATGCTTACTTCTACATATTATAGGTACTATGTAGATGCTTTATTAGATTGATAATGGGGAAACAGAATTGCATTCTAGAATGATTTCAGGGCCCAAGGCTCTCAGTCCACTGGCTAGTAGAAGCTACTATGACAGGGCTCCTGAAAGTCCCTATCTGATTCTTTCAGGTTAATGTTAGGAGACCTCTCTAAGTTACTACATGAAGAACTGTGTTAAAAAAAAGGATTATTTTATTCAAGGCAAAAGCTGTGATCAGCTGTGTTCGTAGGATACATCGATCACCGTCTGAGCGCCGCTGGGGCCGGACAGGGGGGCATGTTTTGGAATGACATCCATGGACGTCATCCCAGGATTACACAACCACGCTGTAGCCGTCCTTCAGCTATAGCACGGTTGGGAACCGGTTAAATCAACCCCCCCCACCCCACTCAATTTTCTTTTTTTTTGTCTCTTCCTGTTTTCTTCATTTTTCTTTTCCTTCCATCCTTGGCTTATGCTACCATTAATCTTGAGTATAGCAGCCCTATGGTGGGCCCACTCTAGTTTTTCCGATTGTTAGTGGGAGCTGAATCTGTCAGTGACACCCAGCCTGGTTGATAGAAAGCAGATGCACAAAGTGTCATCCAGTAGTTTTCAAGGAAGAATATTTATTAACGTATTTATGCATATTTAGAGGGGTTAAAGATTAAGTACACCTTTTAGTCAAAAATAATAAATGCACTTTTTTTGCAATTAAAAATATGTGCATTTATTATTTTTGTCTGCAGGAGCCTGGAAAGCATTGCATCAGCAATCACTGGTGCCATGCGGGTCTCCTGCAGACCTGTCAGAATATCTGTCAGAATATCTGCTTGCCAAGGGATGTACGAGCAAGCAGATATTCTGACAGGAAGCTTCAATGAACTACCATGGGGCTCCTCAGCGCCGTAGTAGTTCATTAAAAACTACAAGCCCACAGCCGCTAAGGTTGCCGGGATTTGCAGTTCATTCATTCATGTGTCCGTAAAGGAATGACGCGGCTGTGTGGGCGGAGCTCTGCACTGGCCATGCTGTTTTCAAAATAGACAGATAGTACAAGGAGACTTCTCCCTGTACTAACTGTCAGGGAGGGAAGGGGGGGGGGGGGGTGGCTTTTGTGGCTATGGCAACATGTTACATGTTCCACCCTAAAAATGGGTGGAGTATGTAGCATGTTCCCAAAGGTGAACTTATCCTTTACAGCAATATTAAACCCAAAAGCAAATATTTAATATATTGCAGCTTACCAAATTTTAGGTAAGATTGCTGCCTTAGTTTTCTTTTTTAGGCTTATTCTTCTATTTTCACCTGGAGATCTAGCCAGCGAGTCTGTTATTTTTCATCAGAACAAGCTGTCCTAAAGATGTAGCAGTTAGATGGTTGAGACAAACCATTTACCACTGAAAGGGGTGCTTACAATGATCAGCATTTATGTAAAACCTTTATCCCAAAAAGGAAAAAACTATCACTGTAACTGCTTATAAAGTGTTAGCTGGAGTTTCACTTCAATCTAACACTCCCCTCCCCCGTAGACTGGCATTGTTGCTGTACAAAGGTGTCCCCCTGTGCTCTTTCATCCAGAGTGGGGGAACTTTAATACAGGTGGTGTGTTACTGGCCTGATCACCAAGTGATCCCCCAGAAGGATAAAAGCTTAAAAAAAAAAACTAATGCAGCCACCACCATCTAATGACTGGTAAACTGCAATATATTATATTTTTGGCTTTGGGTTTAATACCACTATAATGGCTATGACTTTTCATAAAAAAAAAAAAAAAAAAATCACAATAACATTACAAAGTGACCAAATCAAAAGGAGAATTCATATTAAGACACAAAAAAAATTACCTTTTTCTTTGGGGAGCGAAATGGTTGCAGATAAACCAGCATAAGGTCTTCACTCTCTTTGTACATATCCCAAAATTGATTGCCAGTTTTTGTGGCCAGGATATTTTTTAAACATATAGCAGCTGCTGATCGCACATGGATGCTAAAAGGAAAAACAAACACTTAACTAGAGAGGGGATCTCGGCAGCAGTCAATTTCCAAATGTGATATTCTGGCCAGGTAAAAGGGTATTAGGACAAGATCAAGTCTACCTTCCCTGCATGATAAATGGTGAAAAGCTGAAGAGCTCAGTGTCTAGATACCTCAGATGCATACTTAAAAATCTCTGCAGTTTACTCCAAGGACTTTTACAGCACAATAGTGTAAAAAATGTCTTCATCTGGTCAAATGGTTTACTGGTGACCCACTGCATGGTTGATCACAGCAAAAGAGGTGCTCATTACCAGGGCAAGAAAATTAAGGTAAAAGTGAGAAAACTGTAGGCCAGGTAGTGCCCAGTCAATTGTTGGTTTTAAGGCTTCTAACATGTGGCTGTCATTTCATCAGGTTAGTGAATACTATAGTAGTGCATTTAGCTGAAATCACCTTTGAGATGTCCTAGGATATTGTAAAACTGATGGCCGTGGTTCCAGGAAAACATATTGCTAACACTTGAGACCCTGGCATAGAGGTTATATAATCCTGCCAGTAACCCAAGCAAGTCTCTTTAAAGTAGAACTATAAGAATAACTTTTTTTTCTACCATTTTGGAAAGAGCAAGGGAAGGCTATAACCCCTGTCAGATCTTGTTTCCACCCTCTGTGTCCCATTGTGGAGATTTGCCTTCATTTCCTATTCCATAGCCAAACAAGAAGTGAGACAAAATCCCTTCAAATTAACAGAATTCCTTGGGGACCCCAAAATCATCAGAACTAGAGTTCCCATTGGAAGCTTTTTCCCCTTACCTTTCTAGGGAAAACCCAAAATTTTGAATTTTCTTTTACTTTCACTTCCAATGATAATGGTAAACAGGACAAACAGAGAGGGTGAATCTCCTTTATGGGGGCACAGACAGCAATAAACTGACAGGTGTTCTAATACCCCTGCATTATATCCAAAACTTAAAAAAAAAAAAAAGTTTTGTCTTTAGATATACTTTAACCACCTGACCGTCGGAAGATTTACCCTCTTCATGAGCAGGCCATTCTTTTTGCGATACAGCGCTGTATTACTTTAACTGACAATTGCGTGCTCATGCAATGTTGTATTAAAATGAAATTTAAATAATTATTCCCCCCACAAATAGAGCTTTCTTTCAGTGGTAATCACCTCTACAGGTTTTTATTTTTTTGTGCTATGAATGAAAAAACACCAACATTTAAAAAAAAAAGAAAAACTTTTTTTTTTTACTTTTTGCTATAAAGCAACATATCCAATTAAAAAATGTAAAAGTCAAACTTCTTCATAAATTTAGGCCAAAATGTATTCTGCTACATATTTTTAGTAAAAAAAAAATCCCAATAAGCGTATATTGATTGGTTTGCGCAAAAACTTATAGCATCTACAAATGGCGATATACATAATGGAATTTTTTTTTAATAATAGTAATGGCAGTGATCAGAGGCTTATAGAGGGAATGCAATATTGTTGCGGACAGTCTGTCATTAACTGACACTTTGTCGGAACCAGCGACAATAACACAGTGATCAGTGCTAGAAACATACAATGACACTGGCTGGATAGGGCTTAAACAACTAGGGCGATCAAAGGGTTAATTGTGTGCCTAGCCAGTGTTTTTGTGTGCACTGTTTACGGTTTGTACTAAGCAATCTGCTAAATTTTATTCCATGAATAAAACCTAGCTGATCGCGGTTGACATAACACAGCTCTTGTTTACATAGGCAGAGCTGTGTTATGTCATTCATTGGCTGCCATCTGTTGATTGGCTTCTGCTGTGTCCAATTACAGAAGAAGCAGCGTACCGGCAGCAGGTGTGCGTCCCCCAGTGGCAGAAGTGCAAAATCATGTTTATATATGTTGCACAGAACTTCTGCCCTGTAGGAGCAAATCTGCTATAAGGCGGAAGGCAAGTGGTTAATATAGCAAAAACCAAAATCTGCCACAGATCCCAGCGTACTTGTAACAGAGACCAGTGCTTTAGTTAACCCATTTATGCCCAAACTCTGGGGTGTTGTGAACAAGCAACGCGCCAACATTTCTGGGGTAATGTTGGAGCTTGTCTGCTTCCTCCTACCCCTATAAATTTCTAATGGCTCACAATGATGATGGGCTGCCTCACTGGACAATAACAATCTGTGGGATGCAGGAAGGGGTTAGGTAACCTCCATAATTTAAAGCACTTCATACCTGCAGGAAACATTTTTTCCCCCCAGTAATAATCCCATTTAAAGGAAAAAAGAGAGAAGAGGAGATTTACATGATATTTTCATGCTCAATGCACACGGCTTAAAAAATGCTGCTCCTAAATTAGTTTAGTGTGTTATCTGTAGAAGTAACTGGTATCCTATGTGTCCATGCACATTAAATAGTCTAAGCGTGTTTTTTTAAGCTCAGTGTTTAGAGGCAGAAAAAAAAACCTCTGTTTTGCATTTTTGAAAGCATTTTTCTAGCAGAAAAAAAAATAAAAGCAAAACACTGCTAAACTCTAGTACAAAAAAACGCTGAAAATTAGCAATTTTTTTTTTCTATCAAGATCACTGGCGTTTTGTTTAAGCCAGTGTGCATGGAGCCTCAGACACGAGTGAGACAAAGACCGTACATTTTTCCTGTAACCTTCTATTAGACTTCAGAGCACACAGGGCTCTTGGTTACATAGTGTAAGTTTCTCAGCTCAGAGAATATTCATGACATAGCCTATAAGAAGCAACAGTGAAAAGCTACGCACCAGTGGTCTGTCAGGGCGCTGTTTATCAATTTCAGGATGAAAAGCACACATTGCAGCTCTTTGTCTTCGAACACATCAACAGTTTTGCTATAAAGCAGCTCTTTCTGGGGCTGCAGGGCTATGGTGCAAAAGTCAACAGGTCCCAGCTCCCCTAGACAGCTACCTGCAGCTTCTGAAAATAAAAACGTGCTAGGAAATGGTTATATTGTCATGTGTAATAGGGTTTTAATGAGACCTACTACAAAACAGCAGAAAAGCAACCCAATGTCCCTATGTAGCCAAAAAACAAATAATCGACAGACAGGAATAATTAGCACAAATTATGTTTTGAAATACTGAACCAAATTAAACATATGGAATTCAGGATGCAGATTTTCTACACGGAATCCAGATTCTAAAAAATGAAATGTTCACAGATTTAAACAGAAAATCTTAAAAAAGACTTAAAGAAAGTGTTCCTTCCCATGCCTTTGTGCAGGTGCAGCCATCTTGGTAGATGGGATTTTCTTACACATGTCAAACTTGCCTCCCAGATAACTGGTGATGGATACATTGGAATGCAGCAAAAACAGCGTAAGAACACAGATTGTGAAAATTATCTGGGGAGAAGAAGCGAGAACTTTACACTGCAGGTCCACAGGTACAGAAGTTTCCCCAGAAATCAGCAAATCTAGTGTGACTAGCAGTTAAAAGGCACAGTACCTCACACTGCAGATATACAGCTATGAAGCTCAAGGCACAGTAGTGCCTGGGCACAGGAAGTGCAGTGTTATTCATTCAGAAGGAAATTTAAGGCGCAAAAGGAAACATTTTCAGGGTTCTACACAGGCACAATTAATATTTGTAGATACTAGAAGAAAGCAAATCTTTACTTTTTGAGTTCAGCACCACTTCAAGGACAGCTTTACCTTTAGTAAAGTTGCTCCTTTGCTACAGTCTACTGTGAGTGCAAGCAAACTTGATTTATACTTACCTCAAGCAATTTTACTTACAAAATGGAGCCAACCTGCTCCTCTAATCAGCACATATGTACTACAGTCTTATTAAAGTGACAATAAAGGCTCTGTTTTTATTAAAATAAAAAAAAGGTTATATTTACCTGCCCTGTGCAACAATGCTGCAGAGAGCGTTCCTTTACCTCCTCTTTGGAGGTCCCCCATGGGCGAAGTCCACTCCTCCTTCTGAGTGTCCCTCAGCAAGCTGGGTGTTAAGGTGGAGGTGCAAACACCTCATTGGTCCCTATGGGCAATGTTTTTCTGCATAATTCTCACATAAGGGCTAACATGATCAATTTCCTAAATAAATATAAAAAATCTTACAAATAAAACATTTTTCACAGACTTCATTATATGCCACTTACCCAAAACATCTTTACCATTGGCCAGGTGTACGGCATTCTTTGACAGCTGTAAAAGACTGAGAACCAGATTTGCAATGACACTGTCCTGAGGATTTCCTGTGTAACAGAGGTAATAAATACATTAGTGGAATATGTGCACAGACATTATATCATCTACAGTATTGGGGTGCATTGATAGACAATAGTGATTTAACCAACATCAACCGATCTCCAGCAACGTCCACTCAACTTCTACTAAAGCAATGTTCTCATGCTGGCTGATCCAGGAAGATGCTAATCCCTTGCAAGCCAGCAAAGAACCAACGTCCATTATGTAAAGTGAGGTTAAGCCTGGTACACAGTATAAGTTTTTTTCATTCAACCCAGCAGGCTGAACGAAAAAGAACTGACAGAGCACGGTCACTGCCTCCCCGCCAGAACACAAAGATCAAAGCTTGCAGCCATTGGCTGCAAGAGATCATCGGATGCCGTTTGGCTGCTGGTTTTCAAGCATGCTCGTTCAACAGAAGCCATTTGTGAGATCAGCTTCTGTCAACTGGGCAGCTGTACACATGGGCTGAAAGTTGTCCAGTTTCTACTTTAATGGTTTTGGCTGATATTTGGCCCACAGGTACACAGTATAAGTTTTTTTCATTCAACCCAGCAGGCTGAACGAAAAAGAACTGACAGAGCACGGTCACTGCCTCCCCGCCAGAACACAAAGATCAAAGCTTGCAGCCATTGGCTGCAAGAGATCATCGGATGCCGTTTGGCTGCTGGTTTTCAAGCATGCTCGTTCAACAGAAGCCATTTGTGAGATCAGCTTCTGTCAACTGGGCAGCTGTACACATGGGCTGAAAGTTGTCCAGTTTCTACTTTAATGGTTTTGGCTGATATTTGGCCCACAGGTACACAGTATAAGTTTTTTTCATTCAACCCAGCAGGCTGAACGAAAAAGAACTGACAGAGCACGGTCACTGCCTCCCCGCCAGAACACAAAGATCAAAGCTTGCAGCCATTGGCTGCAAGAGATCATCGGATGCCGTTTGGCTGCTGGTTTTCAAGCATGCTCGTTCAACAGAAGCCATTTGTGAGATCAGCTTCTGTCAACTGGGCAGCTGTACACATGGGCTGAAAGTTGTCCAGTTTCTACTTTAATGGTTTTGGCTGATATTTGGCCCGTGGGTACCCAGTATTAGGAAGCCTTCACACCTGTTCAATTTCACACTTCTCAATACATTCAGAAGGCATGATGATTCCTCTGAATGAAATCATACTAATGTTTACACATTTTATGGTAGTGAAAGCATGCACTATATAGGATTAGTATGTAAATTATATTAAATGAAAAAAAACAAACAAACAACATTACCACAAGGGTACACAATGGACATAGGAACAATTAAATATATATTACTTACAAAGGTCTCTAATCTTCCAAAATAGAAAATACATGATCGTTTGAAATTCACAACATGTGTTCATTCCTTAGGCATGATTTGTAATCATTAAACTCAAATGTCTGGGCTTGTTGGGAGAGATCAAACACATAAAGCTGACACTGTACCTTGGAAATCATGGACAAGGCCTTTTATTTTATCTTTGTGCTGTTCCAGTTGTTTCCTTAAGTCATTCAATCCTTCCAGTCTGGTCAAAGGGAGTGAATCACAGACACTTACAGACAGAAAATGGTTGATTTCCTGAATTGTTTATAGAAGGAAGAAAAAAAAAAGTAGGGCATTTAATAACAAGTCAGGGGGTTTATTTCAGAATCAGATGAATATAAAGAAGAGCATACTTGTCCTTTAATACAGGATTCCATAATCACTGTACAACAGGGAGCTAATACCTGTAGAAGTGTGAATGGTCCTTGGCTGTACTTGAATTTTTGGTGGGCCTGACGCAGGTCCTTAAATAAAGGATGATCAGGAAAGGGGTCTAGGAGTTTAATAGTGTGGTTGAGGTTTTCATTATTTTGGCTTTCGATTACTAAAAAGGTTAGCAAGTCACACACCTGTAAGATAAATTAAAAAAGTTATCATGATTCCGCATTGACATATTACAAAGGTAACCCTACTTTATGTTTAAATCCCAAATGATCCCCCAGTGTTGATTTCAGTAAAGCAGCCAGGCTTTATACGGGGTATGTCGTGGTGGTAATGTATTCTAATGGTGGGGCTAGGTGAAATATAAATTATTCATAATTGGGCGGTACTTGAACTATAAATAGAATTTAGATACATTGCCTCAAGGTGATCACGAGTATTAGTTGAGCTCAGACAATATACCAACCACAATATAACTCTCCTGCGTTCTTTGGAGCTAATGTGATATTATACCAAATATATAAATATCTGCAAGTTGGTAGAGAATATTTATATACAGTGTATATATAAAGTCTACACACCCCTGTGAAATGTCAGGTTTCTGTGATGTAAAAAAATGAGACAAAAATGAATCATTTCAGAACTTTTTCCACCTTTAATGTGACCTATAAACTGTACAACTCAGTTGAACAAACAGAAATCTTTTAGGTGGAGGGAAGTAAAAATAAAAAACTAAAATAATATGGTTGCATAAATGTGCATACCCTTAAAACTAATACTTTGTTGAAGCACCTTTTGATTTTATTACAGCACTCAGTCTTTTTGGGTATGAGTCTATCAGCATGGCACATCTTGACTTGGCAATATGGCAGCTCAGATGGGCACTGATATGTGGCACTGATGTGCATTGGTATGCACCGATATATGGCATTGATGTGGCACTGATAGGCACTGAAAGCTGGCACTGATGGACTTTGACAGGTGGCACTGCTGGGGCTACACTGATCATCAGGGCACACTGATGATCAGTGCCCTGATGATCAGTGTACATGTCCCCTCCGCGGAAAACCGATTACTGGCTCTCCTCTCCTCTCGAGCGGTCAGCGTGACAGCTCGAGAGGAGGGAAATGCCATTAACTGGCATTTCCATGTTTACATGTGATCAGCTGTGATTGGACACAGCTGATCACATGACAGAGCCGACATCTTTGGCCCTTTCCGTTATCGGTGATCCGCTGTGTCCGAGGGACAGAGCGCACTGCCGATCGCCGTGCGTTCCCTGAGCCGCGCATGCACGGTGAGAATGGGAGGACGTCATATGACGTCCTCTCAGAACGAGAGAACCACCTTGCGCCCGTCATTGGACTATATGGCGGGCGGGAAGTGGTTAAATGATGGAAGGTGTGTACTGACTCCTATTTAACAGGATTTTGAATGTGATTGCTTAATTCTGAACACAACTACATCCCCAGTTATAAGAGGGTGTGCACACTTATGCAACCACATTGTTTTAGTATTTTATGTTTACGTCCCCCTAAAAGATCTCAGTTTGTTTTTAAATTGAGTTGTACAGTTTATAGGTCACATTAAAGGTTGAAAAAGTTCTGAAATTATTTCTGTCTCATTTTTTTATATCACAGCAACCTGACATTTTAACAGGGGTGTGTAGACTTTTTATATATTCATTCTCTCTTTCTCTTCTTCACTGCTTTCTTCATTCTAAAATAACCATTATTTTGCATCTGGCTGACAAACAGTTGTCGGGTCTTCCAGCAAGCAGTATTTGCTAAAATGGAATCTGTTGGTTTCTCAACAATGTTTTGTTTCCTGCTCTGTTTAACAATTGTAAAACTTGAGTTAAATGTTGTGACTTGGTAAACATGAGTGTTTGTGTAAAATTGAGTTTCCAAGGTCTCACCATTGCAAATCTGGTTATCCATTATTTGTTTGGTATGTATTAGGACCTTCTGGTAATGAGTTATTGTTCAGCCAAATTTTCCTGTCTCTTTGGAAGAAGGCATCTTGTCACACCAGTGCAGTTCGCTTTTGATCCATTGTTGTAATGCTTTTTGTATTTCCCTTTGCGTTTTTACTCATGCCTTTTTGCCACGTCTTGCATATTTTGCAGCATTTTTTTTTAAAAAGAGGAAATGTTTTTGTTGCTAGGCAGAATAAAAACAGAAATTGCGGCAAAAACACACAACATGAGCTTCAGCAGCGTCTCCATTGAACTCTATTGTAGGAAAAGCACTGCTTTTGGTGTTTAAAAAAAGTCACTGACCCTTTCCCAAAAAAAAAAGCTTATTAAAAAAGGATTTATGTGAATGTGTCCCATAGGAAACCATGTTAATTGGACTATAGTGCGTTTCTACAAAAAGCACTAAAAAACACATTGGTGTGAACTAGGCCTTAAGGATTTGATTCCGTTATTTTTGAATTCATAATTCATCAATTTTCTAATTTTACATAGAAATAACCTGACAGATATTTTAACCCTTGCTGCAGCACTTATCAACTGAAACTACTAATTGAACTACAATTGAAAACTCCAACTGAAACAACAAAAAGAGCAGCATATTACTGTATAATCTGCCTGCCTGCACTTAAGGAATAAATAAAGAGGGCTAAACTAAATGCATACATTTTTGTTAAAACGTGCTGTATTTGCATCTCCAAATTAAGGTCAAACATTTACCTGCTCTTGTATTTTCGCACAGCTGTTTGCCAAAGGGATGAGACTGCCCACAATGACGTGCAGGTGACTATCTAGGGCATCCTTGCAGTTGGTGACGGCTGCTCGGCAAACCCGATGCAAAAGATCAAGACAGAGCATGAAACTGCGAGTTGATACATCATCCCTGGGAGCAGTGGATCTGGAAGAGACCAGAGTTTTTAGGGAAATTATTTATCTATTAATGGGCCTAACAGGTTAAGTGTCCATTCATATATCACCAAAAACATCAGTGATGGAAGTCCCCATATTTATAACCTGACACATTACTTTTAAATTCAAAAACAGATGAAGAGACTCCACTTTGAATTAAATGATATTTCATTTAAACAATTTTTGTATACAGATAACTGGCTTACAGATTAATTCATTTTGCAAATGAAAAGAAGCATGAGAGAATTGATTTTTGGAAAATAAATGGATGTTTCACATTATTTTAAAATAATTTTTCTCAATCCATTAAGCCAATTTGTTTCTATGAAGTAGTCTTAACTCACTTTCTGGTCTAGGGAGACAATTCTGTTCCTCCATAGATACAGGGTAATAAGTGTGTTACCCTAGGACAAATTATGGCTTCTATAGTCTAGGATTTGGGACCAAATGAGAACCATATAACCATAAATGTTATGGCAAGAAGGGTCTAAAGCAATCAAAAAACCCCTCATGCTAACAAGTGCATAACACAGTAAAGCCTTCTTAAAACAGAAGGTACTCATTCTGTCACATGCCCCAAGACCAACAACATGGAAGCCATGGTTTCCATACACTGCACTGATGATGGCCAAATAGCTTGAAATAGCTGTATGCAGTTTTGAATTAATGGCTTCCTATTAGACTATATATGCACTACACGCCACAGGCTCTGGATGTGCCTCTGGCCAATGGGGTGTTAAGCAATGATCTGCCTGGCTCCATACATTGTCCTGAAATGACAAACATGTAAACACCCTCTATTTTAAGAAGGCTTTACAGTGCTATAAACAGTGGTGTGAGAGAAATTTCTTGTACATAGATGTTTTAGAACTATAAAAAGTGTTTTAATACTTTTTCATATGACAGTTCACATTTTTCTTGAACTCATTTACATGTAAAATATAAATAATGATTTGAAATGATGTAAACACAACAAGTAAAACAGAATAAATATATATATATATATATACACAGTTGTGTTCAAAATAATAGCAGTCAGACATCACTAACCTGATCAATCACTGTTTTTGGTAGAAATGATATTTCTACATGGCAAATAATTTACTAGCAGGTGTAGCAGAGTAATAGAAATCCAACAGACCCAACAGCCATGACATGCATGCTGCTGATTCTGTGTAATTGAATCACTAATTGAAAGGGGCATGTTCAAAATAAGAGCAGTGTGGAGTTCTATTAGTGAGGTCATTCATTCTTTGAAAAACAGGTGGCAATTATTGCCCTTATTTGAGCAAGGAAGGCAGCAAATGTTGTACATGCTGGTTACAGTGCATTTCTCTCTGAAATTCTGAGGAAAATGGGTCGTTCCAGACATTGTTCAGAAGAACAGCGTACCTTGATTAAAAAGTTGATTGGAGAGGGGAAAACATATAAAGAAGTGCAGAAAATGATAGGCTGCTCAGCTAAAATGATCGCAAATGCTTTCAAATGGCAACCAAAACCTGAAAGATGTGGAAGAAAGCCAAAAACTACCATTCAAACGAAAAGAAGAATAGCCAAAATGGCAAGGACTCAGCCAGCAATCAGCTCCAGGAAGATCAAAGAAGGTGTAAAGTTCCCTGTGAGTACTGTTACAATTAGAAGACGCCTATGTGAAGCCAAGCTATCTGCAAGAAGCCCCCGCAAAGTCCCACTGTTGAAAAAAAGACGTGCTGAAGAGGTTATAATTTACCAAAGAGCACATTGACTGGCCTAAAGAGAAATGGCGCAACATTTTGTGGACTGATGAAAGTAAGATTGTTCTTTTTGGGTCTAGTGGCCGGAGACAGTTTGTCAGACGACCCCCAAACACTGAATTCAAGCCACAGTACACTGTGAAGACAGTGAAGCATGGTTGTGCAAGCATCATGATATGGGGATGTTTCTCATACTACGGTGTTGGGTCTATTTATCGCATTCAATACTTGAAGAGGTCATGCTGCCCTTGAAATGGATATTCCAACAAGACAACGACCCCAAATACACCAGTAAACGTGCAACATCTTGGTTCCAGACCAACAAGATTGACGTTATGGAGTGGCCAGCCCAATCCCCGGATCTTAATCCAATAGAAAACTTGTGGGGTGACATCAAAAATGCAGTTTCTGAGGCAAAACCAAGAAATAGAGAACTGTGGAATGTAGTCCAATCATCCTGAGCTGGAATACCTGTTCACAGGTACCAGAAGTTGGTTGACTCCATGCAACACAGATGTACAGCAGGTCTCAGAAACAGTGCTTATACAACTAAATATTCATTAAGTGATTCGAAGGAAAGCAAAATCTTCAAACATTTTTCAGTTTTTATAGTGAATGTTTGAGTTTGTAAAGAAGAATACAAACACTGCTATTTTTTTGAACAGTCTAATAATCACTTTTCTTCCATTTTTTTAGAGGAACAACACAAATTTGATATATTTTTCTTCATGTTTTGATTTGGAATAGAATGTGTAGTGTTCCCAATGCATTTGTGTGTATGGAAATAAAAGCTATTAGAAGAATTTTGAGCTTTATTCACTTTTTTCAACACACTGCTATTATTTTGAACACAACTGTATATATCAGTATTTTTCATACAGATATGGTCCTTTCCTGCAAAAACATTTTACTTCCGTGTTGAACATCACACACAGACCTGCTGTTGATATGGTGTATCAAGGTGTAAATGACATCTCTGAGGACAAATGCCCAAGCTCCACCCAAGCCATCTTTAATTTCTGCCAGAAGAAGGTTAACAAATAGATGATAAATGGTGAGGATTCTGTGTTTCTTGTAGACATTGCTGCTCTCTGCAGCTTGCTTGCATATAGACAACAAAATCTTCTGGAAGGAATCCTGTGAAAACATACAAAGAAAAAGCAGGAACTCAGGCTGCATATAAGACTGCAGTCACATCAGGACCATTTCTAACCTCACATTTCTCCCCTCATTATGGCAAAAAGCCATACCCCTGGGTGCTAAGCTCTGTCCACTAACAAATAGAAATGTATTCTGCTAATATAGAAAATCAAAGCAGCCACATGGTCAAGTGGTATGCCTGAAGAAAACGAATAGTTAAGAACCTTCCTAAAACAACTATAATGAAATTTTTGGACATACAGTAAAATCCATTTCTTGAAGTCCATTGGGGGACACAGAAATTCAGCCATTGGGTAATAAGGCAATCTACAGGATTGGTAACTGGCAAGCAGAAAGGTTATAAGTCATTCTTCTGTATAAAACCCTTCTACCCATGTCTTGTTTTTGTGGAAAAACAGTACTAAGGGAAGAAATAAAAGACAGAGTGGTACATTTTCTTCCCTTTCCATTGAGGGTCTCAGTGAAAACATTCAAAAAGCACTCAACTGGGACCTCAGACCTCACCAGGAGGAAATGGGGATTGCTTAAAGCGGAGCTCCACTTAAAGTTCCGCGTTAAGTATTGGTCCCCTGCTCCTCGTGAGGAATTGGCACTTTTGGGGAGTGGGAGAGGGTGGCCTTGGAGCACTTACCTGATTTTGACAGGCACCCACTCCCACTGCGACCACCTAGGCAGTCGCAAGCAGAAGTTGTGCTCCCTCTCCATAGACTTCTGGGACGTGTAACAGGTGAACAGGTCCCAGAAGATTATGGAACCATTCACAAGAAGCAACGCTACTGTCCCAGCCGGTTGCCCACACTCAGGATGCCTGCGTCGGGGAGCGAGGGCCAGTGAAACCGGATGCATTGAGTAAACCGCTAGATCGTGAGACAGGTGAGTGGCTGTTTTTTTTAAAAGTCAGCAGCTGCAGTTTTTTGTACCTGCTGACTTACTGTTTTTAGGTTTGACTGGAGCTCTGCTTTAAGGCCCAGGAGCCACCTCAAGGTGGCCACCAGTGCCCGAATCTAAATGGATGAGGTTGGGCCTCCCACTGAATATGGGAACCTGCCAACAATACCCAAGGGAAAGCACAGAGGATCAATATGATGTTCCAGGCCAAAGAAGAAGGTCACACCAAGGAGAATAAACCTGAGCATGAGTCAGCGAGAAGCTGATCAAGCTGAACCTACTAACAGCAGGTATAAAAGAAAGAAAAAATTACTTCTAACATGACCAACAACCTGACGAGGTCAACTAACAGAACACTGGGGGAAACCCTGAGGAGAAGCAGGTCCTGGAGGTTTTTAGAACTTAAAGTAAATTTATTGAATTTTAATGTATGAATTTCATGTAATTTCTTGAAATCCATGAAGGGACACATGAAGGAACACCTGGGTTTTACTGCAGTCTATAGGACGACACTGGCAAAAATTATAAAGCAAAATCTACACAGGTTACAACCTCACAAAGCCACCTACTAGACGCTTCTGACAGAGGCCTGAACCTCTACCTGGAAAAACTTAGGAATGGTACAAACTAAAAATCAGGTAGCAGCCCTACAAACCAGAGCTACAGATATTTGATGTTGAAAAGCCCAGGAGGCACCAACACTCCTGGCAGAAAGAACATATACAGGACAGGTTGGGACTCTTCCTTCAAGGCAGTAAGCTTGAGCAATAAGCTAATGAATCTATTTAGAAATGGTATATTTTGAAGCTATGCGATCCTTCCTAGGGCCATCAGAATGTCGAATCAATGCTGTCCACAGTAAGTAAACTTTTACTGCACGACCCACATCATATGAAAAGTTTTGTTCTCCAGAGTCTGTTACCCCTTGATGGTAACTCAAGTCCAAATTCTTGTCCACTCCCGACTGAAATGCCAGAACTCGGCCCATGACATATCTGCAAGGGTGAAGGTAATTTTTTGATATGGCATCTCAGGGATCGGCAACTTCAAGTTGGTTTGAACTACATTTGTCAGAGAACCAACAAACGCAATTTTAGTCTTAGACAAACCTGTGACCAGGAATAGACTCCTCAGAAGAAAAGTGATCAAACCCAGAGAGGGCACCAGCAAGTTTGTGTTGTAAACCCACAATAGCCAATAAAGATTTCTTCCTTGACAAAAAAAACTGGAGCAAAGTGCCACAGCAGAAGAAAAAACAGACAATTAAAGGGATCAGAGCCACCCGGAACTAACTGACCCCCAAGGGAAAAATGACTAGGTTCCTCCCTGCCTGATACAAGAATTTGGGAACTCGATTCGCCTCTCTGCTGTCACTCAGACATTGCCGGACGACAATATGTGGGCTTTAGCTGTGAAAACAGTCCACAGTCAGCTCAGAGGGGCAATGGATTTCACATCAGACACAAAGTCCCCAAAAAGGTATGTTGCTTTTACCCTAGGGAGAAATATAAAAGGATTACTGCCCTTATACAGTATAGTCAGCAATTCTGGAAGTGGTGTGCACCGAACCCTAGTCCAAAATGGCGGATGCTCTATAGACAATGACGACGCAGTGTGCATTTGCACTAGCTGCCCACACACCAAGAAGACGGCGGAGAGTAGCGCCAAAAGACTCCAGACCGCTCGTTCTGAACAGATACTGCGATATAGCACCCAGAGCAGCTACCAGGGGAGAAACATGGCAAACAAATAAAAATACAGTGAAAGAAACTTCACAGTGGAGCAGGCAGGGGGAGACACCAAGGTGACATGTGAAAACACTCCAAGCACCAAAAGGTGGCAGCATAACCCTCTCATAGTGAAAATTAGGATGTCCTGTGTCCTTTGATGTACAATAGGTTAGTTTTATTGTTTTTATTCCATTCAGCTGGAGAGAGCAAAGAAAGAGTCCTGTCTACACCTACTTTAGTTCTTACAACAATAACTACATCCTTTGATAAATTATCCCTCATTTGCTCTAGTGAATGGTAGCTAAATGGACTGTATAAGTAGCAAAAGGAAGGCGCATGTGTGCTGCTGAAAGACAGGGTTTTAAGCCTGTTGCTTTGCCCTAAACAACAAGTATGTTATAAACATTGTCACAAAATTAAGACATTCAAATTCGGGTCATAAATTTCCAGATCCACACTGGCCATATTATCACAGGTTGGTGATTGCTGAAGTATAACTCTGGACAAATAAACTTGCTAGCTTATAGAGGAGGGTCCAAAAATCCACAGTTAAAAGCCACCAAAGCTTCTTCTTCCATGCCAGTCACATAAATATGACAAGGTTCAAAAGTGGCAACCTGAGATGCAGGACAGAGTTTAAAGAAGTACAACCAAAGCTCTTTTGGCTGTACCTCTCCTGTGGATCACAGGAGTGCAGTTTGTTCTGCACTCCTGTGACCTGTTTTCAGCTGACAGCAGACTGAAGTATGCTGTCGGCTGATGTCACTCAGCTGCTCCAAGCTGGGGAAAGTCAGGATCTACCCCAGAGTCTGGAGCAGCACCTGGCTCAGGCTCTCAACTAAGTGCTGACCCAGCCGCTTCCTCCCCCTGTACAACCCAGCACTCCAGTGAGCACTTAAAAAGGCAGGCAGGCACACAGCACAGAGCAGCTGTGAGAACTCAGCGGTCAGGTGAGTTCTGAGTTCTCATCCATAGAGCCAGCCGGGAACAGATGCAGCATCGGACCGATGCTGCATCCACCTAGGTAAGTAAAAAAAAAAAAATGTTCATTTATTATTTTTGGTTGCAGGAGCCTGGAAAACATTGCACCAGTGATCAGCAGATCACTGGTGCCATGCAGGTGTCCTGCAGATCTGTCGGTATATCTGCTTACCCATACGGGATGTACAGGCAAGCAGATATACTGACAGAAAGAATCAATAAACTACCACGGAGCTTCACAGCATTTGTACTTTCTCATGAATGAGTGACGCAGCCAGGTGGGCGGAGCAGCTGCAGTTTTTAAAAAATTTGACAGCTAGAAGATCCCCGCTAGCCGTCAAAGCAGGGGAGCGGGGGCCAGTGTATTCATAACATGTTACACCCTGAATATGGGTGTATGTGTAACATGTTATGAAAGGTGAACTTATTCTTTAAAGAGACTTTGCCACTAAGAAAAACACCGGTGTAATTAGGTTCTGATGGAAGCAGTCATATCCTGGCCCTATTATGTTCTATACTAATTCCAACCAGTTACCCAAAACTAGTATGTGGCATAAAAGAAACATCTTTCAAGAAAGCCCCTCAAAGTTTTGCAGAATTATACTGATTAATAAAGCAAATCCAGATCTGAAAATTCAGCTACTTACCGGAGTCTTGGAGAGAATTGCCACAAGGCTTTTTAGCTTGCTGTTATGGCAACTGCTGATATAATCCAAAGTGGCTTTTATGACATAGGAGGGGAAATAAGGGGGGTTTGGAGGTGGATCCAATTCCCTAAAACAAAGAAAGTTTATTGTCATCATGTGAAATTCATGCAAGGGATTGGAAGCACAACAGTCTTCACAACTGAAAGTGAATCTTTGCAACGTAAACACACACAGCAAAAAAAAAAAAAAAAATCTTAAAATAGAAATGCTCTTTAAAAAGTTTAAGTTCTTTATTATTTCAAAGTAATTTTGATATGTAAAGTTAAAACAGGTGAGAACAGGCATAAGTGAACATAAACAAAAATCAGAATCTAAATATAGGGTATTTAGGGTCCTCGCTCACTTCCCGCTATATTGCTCCCATGCTACATGGTACGCGTGACATTGCTAGTTTCTCCTGCTCCAGTCCCCCCAGCTCTGCTGATCTTTTGCCGCTCACTCCTCTCTCTCCAGTCCCCATTCAACTTCTGCTATAGCGTTCCCACGTTGCACACCATGTGTGCAGTCTGTTCCACTCTGGTCCGAATCCCGCTCACCTTCCTGCTGCTCCATGCTACACTCCAGATGTGAAATCTGCACCAGACACTTCCAGAATATATACACATGAACCAAAAGTGACTGCTGATGACAGGCACTTTAAAAAAATGTAGAGTGTTGAAAAAAGGACAATCAGCACTCCTATTACGATCATGGTTTAACATCCCAGACCTTGAAATGAAGGTTGATTTATAGGCTTGAAAAACGTGCAACGCCTAAGGGCTGAAAATAAAAAGAGGCCAGGAATCAACAGTAGAATTTTGGGTGATGGCCGCCGGTCTCAAGCTGAACAAAGTTATTTACTAGAATTATTAGTCTCATTATGGGTTTTTCTTTAAAGTGTATTTAAACTCTAAATCTATTTTCTAGTATGATTGGCATCATATGCCTCACTGTATACAGTTTTTTTTCCTTTTTAAGTAAACAGTTTTTGCTTTTTTTTTTTAAGAAGTAAAATTGTTTTTTACCTGATTATACCGCAAGTAGCATAATCATGTTGCAGGCTGACAAATGTAAACCACTGTCTCTTCAGTTGGACATTGGGCTGCTTATATGATAAACCTGAAAGGCAGCCCAGAAGCCAACTGAAAAAGAGTACATTGCAGACTGAAAACTTTGGAGCAAATGAAGAGGCAGTTGCTTAGCACTGTCTGCAGCAGAAAGTGCTGTTATTGGCAGAATTTCCAGGCAAAAAACTTTACATTACATACACAAAATAACAAATTACCTAAGAAACCTCAAAACAGTGAAGCATAATGCCAAAAAATATTTTAAAAAAAATAGATTTGGAGTTTATGCACACTGTAAAGGAAATCGTAAATACCAGTCTTAGAAGCCTTTGAAGGAAGCAGTCTCTGTGATTTAAAAAATGCATTGTAATTATGAAGGCAGTGACTTGTCTAGACTCACTGAGGTTGATTCATCTGGGGCAGCTGTGCATGGTAGCCAATCAGCTTCTGACTTCTAGCGTGATCAATTGAGGTTTGACAAAAGAAAAACTTTGTGGGTACTGTGGGGTTTTTTTGGCCTGCCAAACAATGACAATTTGCAACAGTTCAGTATTACTGCAAAATGAAGGGAAAAATTGCCTCATCATACCCATAAAACTGAGGATCTTCATCGTTAGTCGTAGCACTTGCGGATTCATGGAGAGTCATCAGAAGCTCCACAACTATATCTGGCATATTTTGAAGGAACAGGTTGTCAATTTGCTGCAAAAAAATTCAAAAAAGATATAAAAAGTCTTGCATCTCCAATACTGCATAATAAAAGTCCAAAAACTAAAGAGTGCAACACTTGCTGCAAATATTAAATATACAGTCAAGTCAATACAGTAAGTCAAGGCTGATATTGTATAGTTACTAAAACAGGATAATCTAAAACACAACATATTACAAAGATGAAAAATCCATGTTCATTTATATGGCAATGAGCTAAATGTGTTTCAAAATGACCTCATATACAGACAAACCTAAAGATACTTGGCATTTTAATTACATCAGCCATGTAAAGGTGCATCCTCTTATTATATGCTGATAAATATTTTAGGCCAGGTGCCTGTACAATCTATTATGCAATTTAATTTCAATAAAAATGATTTGTAGAGTTTTAAAGTATTATTTGGTAACTATACTGGCGTTGCCAAAAACAATCACATTTTCTGTATCATTTTAAACCCGAAGAGCAACTACATAAAAGCACAGCTAGTTATGGACTCAACCAGAGTATTAGGTTTGTTTATATGTATTCATATTAGAAAAAGCGATACTTAGAAAAGGGGCAGTGGTCAATGGCACACAATCGTTCAGAATTGTTTCCTGTTCTCTCGAAAGACTCCCCGAGTCCAAAGATTAATTACTCATGGTCAGCCTCCCCTGCTCTATGATATGCCTTCGCCAACCATTTCTTTTTATATCCTCGCTTAGTAAATCATTCGCAAATTAGATACTTCCTTCTCAAAGTCCAGGGGATCCGAACAGTTCCTCCGTGCCCTTAGATTTTGTCCTACTTGGATGCCCTGGATCAGGGAGCGGGGGTGAAAACTTCTGGTGTCAAATAAGTTATTGGTCGCTGTGGGTTTCCTAAACAGTCTCGTCTTGATACCTCTGTTTCCATTAAGTTCGATCTCTAGATCCAGGAAGGTCACTTTTTGGATGTTACATTCACTGGTAAACTTAAGATAATGAGGGCTGGGAGTAAGTCCCTCTATGAATTCTTGTGCTTGCTCTATCGTGTTGATCTTGACCTCAGGTAAATCCTAAGCTGATTGGATTGGCCTGTGTATGGTTTTCCAAATCAATTCATGCCAAGGTACATGTTGAGCTTTGAATATCTGCTTGTAGAGAGGTCACGTGGTCAATTTGCATAACTGTTGTCACACGCTGCTGAGTTACTGAAAGTTTCCTACACTACATTTCTAGACAGTTGATTTCAATCCATTAATATTTGAAAAAAATTCCTGGTTTGAATTTCTAACCCATTATTTTGGATTGGATCATTGTACTGTTATTTTGATCTGTTTATTATTTATCATCACCTATTACATTTCATATTGCACTGAATTTTATTATTAATAAATATATATTTTTGCACATTATTGCTTTTTATTTCGTCTTCAAATTAGTGCAAATAAAGAATTCGGATTATCAGTTGAGTTATGAAAATTAGTAGGGAATCTCCTTAATTCCAGATGCCCGCCTGTTTTCATAAATTGTACATTGATTATTTTCTCAGAGCTGAAGTTCATACACAGTGGACTTTTTCTAGCAGTGGCTTCTCAGTTGTCTGCTCATAAGACATTGGCCACTGCATGTCTTTCTTATATTTTGTCATAAGTGTTTCAAATCTGGAAGTTTTAGTTCTTTTGGTTACAACAGTTAGTTATGGCCTGGTGAACTTGTCCCAACCTGAACATACTATATATGTTATAGGTGCTGGTTTATGAGTGTTATTTTACATGCTTATACGGGTGGCCTTGGAGCCTTTAATTACCTATGTGCATACTTTATAGTGCCGGGAGGGGTCTATGTACTCTGCTTAATTGAACCTCTTCCATATAGGGCACTTTTACCCCCTTCCCTCCCAGGCCAATTTTCAGGTTTCAGCGCTCTCACACTTTGAATGACAATTGCCCGGTCATTCAACATTGTACCCAAACTAAAATTTTAATTTTCTTCACACAACTAGAGCTTTCTTTAGGTGGTATTTAATCACCACTGGGGTTTTTATTTTTTGCTAAATTAACAAAAAAAGACCGAAAAAAACATGTTATTCTTTGTTTCTGTTATAAAAGTTTGCAAATAATTGTTCTTCATAAATTTAGGCCAAGATGTATTCTGCTACATGTCTTTGGTAAAAATAACCCAAATTAGGATGTATCTTTTAGTTTGTAGGAAAGTTATAGATATCACAAACTATGGGATATATCTGAATATTGATCAATCCTGAAGTACTGACAGCCAATCTAACTTCTTGAGGTCCAAGAATGTGAGAACAGTACAGATATCCCCCAAATGACCCCTTTTTCCAAAGTAGACAGTCCGACGTACTTCATAAGAGGCATGGCGAGATTTTTGAAGTTGTATTTTTGTTTGTCATAATTTTTCGGAAAATAAATTAAAAAAATTATTTTCACTATTTTTTTTTTTTTTTTACATACTGTCACCAGTGCAGTACAGCGTCATCATATAACTGGCATGGCGGTGATGAGGGACACTGACTGATGACGGTGTGAAAAAAAATTATAATTTTTTTTTATTTTTTTATAATTTTTAATTTTTTATTACCTTTTTTTTTAAGATTTGTTTTTCATATTTCACTATGACCAAAGTAGTACAATGTTACCATAGTAACATTGTACTACTTTAGGGAAGTGATCAGTATTTTTTTTTTTACATACAATTTGCTTATAGCAAAGAATTACAGGATTTTTTATTTTTTTTTATTTTGTGCTTAGCTGTGATTTGGCCACGGCTAATCACATGACACAGCTGGGCTGTGATTGGCCTAGCTTGTGCATGTGATCGCTGTGACCATTCACAGCTAGACACACTAATATACAATGGATGGCATGAATGAAGCCATCCACTGTATACAACTGTCATGTGACTTGCTGTGATTGGTCACAGCAGGTCACATGGTACAGGCAATGGGGCTGGTACTCAGATCTGTCATCGGCCATGTTCGAGGTACACGGCCGGTGACAGATCGCGCAGCTCTGCAGGCGCAAACTGCGCATGCCCAAAAGGATGCCATATGACGTCCACCCGGAAAGGTGAGGGTTTTTGCCGGCCGCCGTTCGGCCATAGGCCGGGCGGGAAGAGGTGAAGGACTCTTCCCATTGTGCAGTTTTGGTGAAGACTCCTCCGTTCCCAGAACCTGGGTTCTGGACAACTTCACTGTTTTTGTAAATGTGGATAGTATTTTATGTTACTGTGTTACATTGTCTGGGGCTGGGCAGTTCTCGGCCCATGAGTCTCCTGTTTTTTTTTCTTTTCTTCCTCTAATCTTTTTCACTATTTTTTGTTTTTTTTGAGGGTTACCCAAGTACTCTATTGGCTCTTCGAGAGATTGGTATCTTCGAGCTGGTGGGCGAGTCTGTATGACGATAGTAATGTTTGTTGCTTTCCATGTCCCAGTTAACACGAAATACCATCAGACTGCTCTCCCATAACGTTCAAGAGCTAGGATCGCCTGCAAAATGCACTAAAGTTTTCACACACTATAGATCTTTAGGAGCTAATGTGGTGGCTCTTCAGGAAAAGCATTTAACCTCCTCATTTGCCCCCCAATATGTCCACAAAGACTTTCCCATTTGTTTTTTTGCAAATGCCTCAGAAAAGAAACGGGAGTGGCACTCTGTCCAGATGGCTTTCTTTTGTTGAATCTAAAGTGCTTAGAGGCCAAGAGGGATGATACCTTTTGTTAAAAGGACATTTGGGAGAGAACTTAGTGACTTCCCTAGTTTATTATACACCTAACACAAATCAAGTTTTTTTTTTTCAATCCTTACTTCAGTCTTTGGCTCCTGATATTGAAGGGGATGTTATTTTAGCAGGCGTTTCTAGCCTAGCTTTAGACCATGTCTTAGACAAATCCCATGTCACTAAATTTAGATCTCCTTCTAAACAAAGACGTAGATTTGCACAATTATTATATCAGCATGACCTGGTTGATGCTTGGAAGCAAATGCTACTACTAGAGATCACTCACACTTTCTAGAGCTCATAATCATTACTCCCGTATTGACCATGTGTGTTTCTCCTCTCGGGCCTTCTACCTAAATTGGTATGCCTGGGTCTGATCATGACCCTGTCTTGCCAACACTCTCTATGCTAACGCTCTATACCTTGACACAATGGGCGAACAACACTGGTGACTAAACAAGTCTCTTCTTGGCAATGACTCTTATTGCCTAGATATTACGACCCATTTGAAATATTATTCTGATGTTAATAAAGCTGAAGCCACTACCCTGGCTATCAACTGGACAGCACACAAGGCTTCTGTTAGAGGCTTCCTTATACATTTGTCCTCCAGACTCAAAAAAACTTGCGATGAAATGATCTCTGCCAAAACGAAGAAATATGAGGCTCTGGCTCGTCAGCATAAACATTCCCTATCTTCTGATTTATAAGAAACTGGAACAGGCGCGCCTAGAACTTAATGTTTGCCTTACTACAAAAGCAGAAAAACAACTGCGTCAGGCAAAAGTTCTTGACTTGGCGTGATAGACCTGGCTCTTTATTGACACATAAACTCACACCTAGATATTCTCATTCAGCTCTCCCTAAAATTAGAATGACGAGGTCACATTACACAAGATCCCAAAAAAATCCATCGGGAATTCGATAATTTTTATGCTCATTTATATAGCCAACCCAAGGGTGCTGCTCCTTCTTCCATTCATGCTTTCCTGAAGGCCCTACCTCTCCCATCACTTCAGGCAGCCCATAAGGAGCCTACGGAACAACCCTTTACCTGTGTAGAGGTCCAAAAGATTATAAAGTTGCTGCCTTTACATACATCACCGGGCCCTGATGGGCTCCCTAATAATTATTACAAAAAATTATCTGAACAACTTGCCCCGGTTAATGACATTTTAATTTAACTCGCTGCAAGATGGTAGTCTGATCCCTCCTGATGAAAACAGAGTGTACATCAGTGTTATCCCTAAACCCAATAAAGATTTCATGGATGTTCTCAATTACTGCCTGATTTCACTGATTACTCCTTGCAACATTTTAAGACAAATTACAGACGTCCCCTAGTGAAACCTTTGTATATAACCAAATTGTTTCTTTTGTACGCTCTAAACTTAAATTGCTAGCTTGCCCTCTTACGCTGATGACTTTTGAACATCAGAGAATCTTGTCAATCAGAGAATCCTTTGAAGGGTAGGGTATCTTTGGCGTATGCGTCCTTCACTGACCCAAAATTTAAGCTTTCCTATATGAACCAGTGGGAGCGAGACTTAAATGGCAAGACGTTGCTTACGTTCTATCAAAGGTATCTATTAAAACCATATTAATAGATGCTAACTATAAAACGCTTCTACGCTGGTATTTTGTTTCTACTTAGTTTGCAAAAATGCATCTGTCATCATCACCCTCTTGATTCTGCCGTTACAGCCAGCTGGGGACCATGCAACACATCTATTGGCAATGTCCTACAGTGACTAGATTTTGGATTCAGATATTCAATTTTATCTACTCAGTAATGGGAGTAAGCATCCGCAGATCCCCAGAATCAGCCCTTTTTCAAAAACTTCCTGACAAGGTTCCCAAAAAGTCAACAAAATTAATCACGTTTTTGGCAGCTATAATTACTATTGCGAAATATTGGAAACAGTCAGTGGTCCCGCTTCACTACGTCAAGACTTAACTTAACTGGATTATGGTTAACGACAAACTCACCTGCCTTCTTCATAATAATACCAAGAAGTTTACAGGATTTGTGGATCCGTTATATATCTGTCCCTGAGCGAGCACCGGGTTGACCTTCTTTCTCATTCTGGATTTTTCCTGCTTTCTTTTTATGTTCCTTTTCTCATTATAGAAAGTTGACAGATTTAAGAGGTCTTGGGGGTCATTTGTGGCTCTGAGTGTACATACCTTCTCAGACAAACGAACCGTGTTTTTTTTCCTTCTCCTATCCTCCCCTTTCCTTTCACCGTCCTCCCTTGCAGACTGGGTATGAGTTGTTTAGCTTCAGATAACATTTATCTTTCCCATTGTTTAAGAGAGCATCTGTCTGAGATAGCTCTTTTACCATTGATTGTTTCTACAATTATGGTTTATTCTATATGTACTAATTCTTTGACATATCTCTGTTACATTGTTATATTGTCCACTTGACCTTGGACCTCTGTTTGAGTGATATCATTGTCATGGTTCAGATACTTCAAGAAAACAATCAAATATAAAAAACAGTCAGTTGTTTACATTCTCCAAGCTCAAATTTATGCACACAACCAACTCAGTAAGTGACTTATACACTGCCCCTTTTGCTTTTTTCAGGAGAACCTCTGGCGTTTCAACAGCTCCAGCTGTGCTCTTTGAAAACATATATATATATATATATATATATATATATATATATATATAAAGAGAGAGAGAGAGAGAGAGAGAGAGACTAAAAAAAACATGAGATAGTTTAACAACACAACACAAATAACCATTACAGTATCCACATTACCTGTTTACCAAGGCAGTTCTCATCTTGTAGCAAGTCATAGACTTTGCTTGCAACTTCCCTCTTCTTTTTATCTGAGTCTCCAGAGCAATCAGAAACAAAGTATGGGAGAATATGTACCAAAATTCTGGGAAAACAAGCAGCCAACAGGACCTTACAGTCCTCTTCAATGCACTCAGCAATGGCCTTCACTTCTTCAAAGTCACTCCGAATGACGAGATGTGGAATCAGCACTTTGTAGCATGACCTGAAAAATTTGTTAGAGGCGTCAGTTCACTAACAAATAACAATAAAATGGGAGGGGGGCCGATTCCACTGCTCTCCCCTCAGTCTCTCTTCATCCTCTACCCATCCTGGATTTGTTCGAGCTAAAAAAACAAAACAAAAAACCACTGATCCACTGCCTGAACATCCAGCACCCCACTGCTCCTAGGCATGGTGAAAATAGGGCGGGGAAATAGAAAAGAATGAATGACCAGCTGGCCACTTCAAGCAGTCTTCAAGATGCCGCTCACAGCCATGTGGCTTCCTCCTTTACATAGAACAGGGAAACCAGTGCCATCCTCCAGCACCGCCTACTGAAACAGCTTCCACATCCTCTGATTTCCAGGAGAAGGAAGAGACTGCTGTCTCTAATGTACCTCCTACTGACATTAACCCTGAACAGCCAGAACCTACACTGTCACAGAATATTGAGACAAAATGTGATTACCTTAGTATAACAGATTAAAAGTGTCAAGATTGACCTGCCCCTGCTAAAACAAGATTCTCTGAATTTGTGTGAATGCAACTCACATGCTGAAACTCTTATCAGTACTGTTGAGGACACTATTTCTACTTTGGTCACTGATACTAGATCATTACGAAGAGATTTCTTAGCCTACCAGTGTGAACTAGATGATTAAAAAAATTGTTCCAGACAGAAGATTCCCTGGGTTTCCTTGAAAAGTGCTACTTCTGATCTTCTCTCTGGAAAACTGGCTAACGAACTTAATATCTCCGGTACTCTCCTCTTCTTATATCACTGACTGGGCTCACCAAATGCCTCCACAACCTCCTACGGTTGGGAGATACTCTAGGCCAGGGTATCGAATTAAAACTCATGGAGGTCTGACCTGTAAAATTTTCTTCCAACAGAGGTCCGAACCGCATTTTTTTTTTCAGCCCTCTCCTACTGTATATCACAATCCCTATACTTCAGGGTCCTCAATCCCCCCCATACATCACAATCCCCAACTTCACATCAGTTTCACCTTCACAGTAGTGCTCTCAGGCCCCCTGCACATCACCCCCACCCACTCCTTTACAGTACACCCATTTTCAGCAGTCCTCAACCCCCCTTCAAATCATCACACCCACACTACGGTCCTCTGCCCCATTCACATCGCTCCCCCACACAACTGTCCTCTTCCCCTTCACATAACCCCAGAAGACCTGTGCAACCTTCAAATCCCCCAAAACCATGCCCTCCTTTACACATTCTCATATCACAAATCCCCCCCAACAGTAGTGTTCTCTCCCCTTTTCACATCAACACCCCCCCCCCCCACATACACACACAGCACTGCCCCCTTCACACCCCACCCCAGTAGTATACGCTGCCCTCCTCACATCAACCCAAGCCGCCACTTCCCATCCCTACCCCACAGTACTGTCCTCTGCCCCTTCACATCCCCCCCCCACAACACTGCCCCCCTTCACATCTACCCCTCCACAGCAATGCCCCCCCTCCTCACATCACAAATACCCTCACCACCACCATATGCACACAGCACTGCCCCTCTTCACATTTTGCCCCCCTTTACATCACACACACAGCCAGAGTCATGTCCCCGGGCCCCCCTTCACTCTCCTACCTTAGAATGGAGAGCGGGAGGCGGAGCATTTCTGGATCGGGTGTGGGAAGCACAGCATATCATTGAATAGAGCCGCTTCTTTCCCCCCATCCTCCGCCACTATTATAACCAGCAGAGTGGACAGCAAGAGACAGAATATTTCTAAAGCGAGTGTGGAATAACAACATAGAATTGAACAGAGCGCAGGAGAGGGAGCTTTCATAATATTTCTGGATCAAATGTGGGAAGCACAGCACTGCATTGAATAGAGCATGGGAGCTGCAGGGGTTAACTTTTTGTATTAACCAGCAGGTGATTGGCTGATAGTACTGCCCTGCCTCCAATCAGCCGCTGGTTAACTTAAAAAGTTAACGCTGGCAGCTTTCGCGCTCTATTCAATGCTGTGTTGTGCTTCCCGCATCTGATCCAGAACTGTTATGACAGCTCCCCCTCCCGTGATCTATTAATTCTGTACTGTTCCACACTCGCTCCAGAAATGTTTTCTCCTGCTGTGCGCTCTGCTGTTATAACAGTGGTAGAGAATGAGGGGAAAAAAGCGGCTCCTAAATGGCGTGATTGGGTCTGGATAAACCAGTGGCTAGGTCTGCATCCGGCCCGTAGTACGCCATTTAGCAATGCCTGCTCTAGACCCTTAAAATAGAGTGTTTTAAACTTCTGAGACAAAGTTGCCAGGGGGGCTCTATCACAGTAATTGGATCACCATTGTCTCAGATTTTTCATCTGATGTGCAACTATGTTTCTAGAGGTACACGAGAAAGGAATACCTTACGCCATGATATACCCAGCCAAGCTTAGTATCTAAATAGATGGCAGGTCCATCTTCTTTACATCCTCTGCTGAAGACTCAGACTGAATGGATCTACAAGGAGTCCTACCTCAACATGGACATCATAGTTGCCGGAATGCTTCCCCAGATGACAGATATTTTGCTATATATCCTCACTGTAATAGTGAACTCCCGGTTGCTCTGCATTCAGCTTCAAGAACCACCTAATCCTAATTTTGATTTTTCAATCCATTTCAGAATTACATGTTAATGGAATAAACTACACTAGTTCCAACAGTTTTTTTCATTTGCATTTTATACATTATCCTTGTTCTACGTTTCTTCACTAGGTGCTGCTATTATCTTCTGAAAAAATATTTTTTTCTACCAGACTAAGACTTTATCTCAGGTTTTTCTGACATATATCATATTGTAGTACTGTGCACCCCCGATACCTACCTGATTTAACATTTCACAAAGCCAGAGACAAAGCCACTTACGCCTACAGGACTCAACTCTGTCAGTTCCAAGATCACCTATGTCTGTCTACATTCTACATATATTTCGTTTTAGAGTAACATATCACCTCTCCATATACAACATATGTGAGCTCTATCCTTGTCCTACCATTGTGTCTCTGCTGTTTTACAATCATAGTCCACATTCCTGGACTTATTAGTAATGGAGACACTGAGCTCAGGTTGCACAAATGATACCTGATGAGCTTCACTAATGCTAACATTTCTTTTGGTTTTATCGAGGGTTCCTAGGCTCATTTATGATGGGGCAAATAAGCAGGGAAGGCAGGAAATTGTGGTATGATTTCTATGTTCCTATTTGCTGTACATAATATTTGGATTCTATAGTTGGTGACCCGAATCCATCCATTCAGCATTATTACAGAATTGTAGCAACGACCTGCCAGGTGAAAAACCTCTCTTGGAACACTAGGAGATTGAACTCCTCTTGAAAATAGTCTTTAATGTAATGAAATTCAAACTACTGTTGCCTAAAATAGCATGGGTTGTTAAAAAATTCCACGCACTGCACTTACTGATGTAAATCCTAACAGTCAAGTAATTGCATTTTAAAGTACTTGATTTAAAGTCAATGTAAAGGTTCTCTTATTTTTAAATTAAAATAACAACGAAGAGGGAGAAAGGAAGTGCAATAATCTCGTTGAATACTCAAAAAAAAAAAGAAAAACCTTTGACAGTGTAGTCTGGCTCTACCGTCAACAAATTCTTCAAAAATATGTGCTTGTCCAAAACTTCCTAAGATGGCTGGAACTATTATACACAGCCCCTCAGGCAAGGATTAGGGTCAACACTTCTAGCTCTGAAGAAGGCTGTCCTCTGTCACCTACACTTTCTAGCCATGGAACCACTTGCTCTGCTATTAAGGAACTCAACCAATATTAAAGGTCTATACCAAAAATCCACAGGAAATATGCAGAGTAACTCCCTTAAGCGCCAGCAACATATTAACACTTTTACAGTAAATATTCTAACAATTGGATTGACTCTATTAATACCCTAATATGGAGTAATCTGCTCCTTCCTAAATTCCCATTAGTGCCCAATGCAAGATATTAGACCCCAAGGGCCTCAGGTTTATATATCAATTATTCCAAGAGGGTAAAGTCATATTTTCAAACCATACAACTACAATTTGAAATTCCCTCCAACCAAAGGGTTCTTCTATCACCAGCTCTAAAATGGTATACAGTCCATTTAAATCTGCCCAGGTTACAAACGTACGTCTCTGGAAAATCTATTATATCCAGATGAGACAAAACAGAGCGCTATCATCTTGAACTGCTTGCTACAGAAAAAATATTGTACTCCACGAGTGGCATGTTATATCACAATTGATGATGAAGGCGTGGGAGGATGTTTAGGAAACCTACATGACCTCAGTCATCTTCTCTACAGATAAACTTATCCAACTTATACTTTACCATCAAACGCACTATACACCTATAGGGTGATATAAATTAAAGTGGTTGTAAAGGTTCAAGGTTTTTATCTTTATGCATTCTATGCATGAAGGTAAAATCCCTTCTGTGTGCAGCAGCCCCCCTAGTACTTACCTGAGCCCCCTCACGACCCAGTGATGTGCATGAAAGCCTCGGCTTTCTGGGGCCTCCTCCTTCTCATTGGCTGAGACAGACTGATGAGACTGAGGTCAATCACAACCAGTCAACCAATGAGGAAAGAGAGGGGTGGGGCCATGCCGCAGCTTTGAGTGTGAATGGACATGCAGGGCAGCAGCTCAGGAGTGAGCCTGTTTGGTTGCTCCCTTAGCAAGCTGCTTTCTGGGGCAGGACGAAGTAGCCAGGAGAATCAGGGCTTTTTTCCCGCAATTGCCTTTAATATCACATTAAAAATTAGACATTCTTCACTTTATTTTCTCCTCTGTGGTCATGAAGCTGATTTTTATCATGCAATGTGGTTATGCTCCAAGATAAAAAACATTCTGGGCACAGATGTGCAGCTTTACTGAATCAGCATTAGGTCTTCCAAGTTTAAAATGCCCCAAAGCAGTCTACTACGGCTGGTAGGAGATCTCCCTATTAACTACCATACCAATAAACATTTAAGAATATTATACTTCCATGCATAAAAAAATGTATTTTAATTACCTGAAAAAGACCTGTCTCTCCGATTTTATTGGAGTGGAAAAAGTTAATCAATTTTGTCCTTTCCTTGAACCAACTCACATACACTACCATAGGATCCCTAAAAATCTTTGACAAGATTTGGGGTCTATGGACTAGATCTACTATGATCACCTAACCACTGTTCAGTCTCAGGTAACCACAATTTCCAATCTATCTCTCTTCACATATACCTTCTATGTGAGTATATTAAATCACACGTAATGCCGCTACTGTGATTGAACAATACACTGTAAAGATTTATGTAAGTACATAAAAGATAGTACAAATTCTTTATGTTTTGTGAGGATTGTTGTATGTATTGCAATGGCACAGTATTATGTAACAAGCTTAAAAGCAATAAACAGGATCTTAAAAAATGTATTTAAATTATCTCACAAAACATATCATATCAAATTGCTGAATCCACATAAAAAAAATACAGCAAAACAGGCGTAATTGTTATATATTCTTTGTTTGCGCAAAAACAGTTACTTTAAGTGTAATTAAAAGAAAAACTTTCTAAAGTTTTGGATAGAGTGGAGAGGAATTACACCTGTCAGTTTTTATTGCTGTCTGTATCCCATTAGGGAGATTCACCCTCTTTATTTGTCCTGCATAACATTATCATAGAAAGTAAAAGCAAAGGAAAATCCCAAGTTTTGGGTTGACACAAACAGCAATAGAGAGAAAATCTTCCAATGGAGACACTAGATCTGGTAACATCCTCGGATTCCTTCACTTTGGAGGGATATTCCTTCACTTCTTGTTTTGGCTATGGGACAGGAAATGAAGGGAAATCTCTCCTATGGGACACAGATGGCAAAAAGCAGACAGGGGTTATAACCCTTCCCTTCTCTGTCCAAAATGGAAAAAAAATAAATGTTGCCTTTAGTTCTACTGTAAATCGTACTAGTCTCTGGATCATTTAGCATAAGTTGCAAGTTTGCACGGCATACTTGCCTCCTAGTTTGGCATCATCCACTAATGTAAGATCCACACTAGCTCTCATCACTCCATCATGCACACTACTATCTTCTCTTTGTCGTCTTCTTCTGGCATGTTGTGTACCTTTGTCAGCTATTGGGCTGCCACTAATAAAGCAACTCCCATTTATACACATAAAAGTGACATCATCTTTCCACGTGGCTTACTCTTAGCATCTTACAGTTTATGGGAATGCATAGTGCACTTCGAACACACAGTTGCCAGTAGACAGGAGAAGGCAGCGAAAAGATGGAAGTTTGTTTTGGCAGAAGAGAAAAACAAATCTTTTACTACAAAATTCTACTTGGTAACAAAAAAAATTAAAAGACAACAAACCATTTTTTGCCATCATTATTTTTACACATTTTCTTTAAATTGGTTGTAAAGGCAGAAGGTTGTTTACCTTATAGCATTCTATGTAGTAAGATATTATATTATTATTATACCGGATTAATATAGCGCTAACAGTTTGCTCAGCGCTTTACAATATAAAGGGAGACAATACAGCAACAATACAGTTCAATACAAGAGGGATAGGAGGGCCCTGCTCCATGGAGCTTACAATCTAGGAGGGAGGTAAAAAAACCTTATGCATGCAGCTTACCCCCACAGCCCCCCTAAATATCACTTGATCCTGAACTCTATCCAGAGACGTGCACAATACTCTCTCACTCCTCATTGGCTCAAATACAGCAGAAACAGAAAGAGCCATTGGATCCCACTCCTGTCGATCAAAGCCAGTGACAAGAGCGGGGGGGGGGGGGGGGGGCTGAGCCCCATTCTATGTGTCTTATAGGCATCATGGGAAGGGGGGGGGGGAGCCATGTGAGCTGGCGGGGAATCTGAGTAGAGGAAATTTGGGGGGCTGCTCTGTGCAAAAACCCATTGCACAGAGCAGGTAAGTATGACATGTTTGTTATTTTAATAGAAAAAAAAAGAAAAAAAACCTTACAGTCACTTTAATTTAGATGACTGAATATTTCATAACCGCTTATCTGATTTCTTTTGTCTAGCTTGTATTGGAAACATAAGTAGGAATCCGTTTGCCTATGAGTAACATAGCAAGCTCCCCTTATACATAGCCAACTATCACTTACCTATAAAAATCCCTTAGTGTTGCATACTGTAACAGAGTGTAGGGAAATGTGGACAAGTTGTAGCCAGGAACTTTCAATCTCAACCACTCAAGAATCAAGTAATCTAAATGAGAAGTCATGAAGTCTTTCACACTTCTATAACCCAGAGTGGAGGACACTTTCTCCAAAACCTAGACGAAAAGAAAAAAAAAAAAACGGAACAGCAAATTAACTATTTTACCAAGGAAAATCAATGAATAACCATAAATTTAAGGGTCAATTTCTTAAAAAAAATTATTTTGTTTGGGTTGACCTCAAAGACTTAATGGTAGAGGGTGTCACATGAAAACAAAAATGAATCATCGGACACAAATCTCTAAATAACTGCTCAGTCATACACGGCACATTGCAAATGACATAAAATGCCTTAGGTAATAACCAAGTGCTCTTGGAACACAGGAGGACAGGAGCAAGAACAGGTAAGACACTGAAAAGGAAATGTGGTGGAGTTACATATATTTAAAGGGTATTTTGACTTTTAAAACCAAATTCGAGTACAAAATGGTGGCCGTCTGCACACAGCCACCAACTCCCAGTTGCATGAATGTGAATATGACAAGAAGATTGATTTAGCTTCTGTTCTCCACCTAAAGAGAACTCCTCAAATGCATTTCGCCCTTTTTGGCGCTTAATCGCCGCCACTTCGATCAAGCCCTGAAAAGGGCGAAACTTGTCTGAGGAGTTCTCTATAGGTGGAGAACAGGAGCTACAGCCATCTTTTACTTATTTTTGTCACATTTACGGAACAGGGAGTCATTGTCTACGTGCAGATGGCCAGCATTTTGCCGAAGTCTACTGTAGCGTAACCAGCTGATCCTGTCTGTATGGCATCAGTCATACAACATGCTGATCTGACTGATACAGGTTTGGGGGCTTTCAAGAGGTATTATTTTCATTTTTTAGGGCTACAATTTGGAATACACCCCACTTTATATTTGTTACATGTTCTAATTTACATAGCACAACACAAAAAAAACATAAAAATACAAAGCAGTGTGCTTACAGTGTAAAGCGCACACACAGCACACAGTTAACCCTTTGATCGCCCCAGATGTTAACCCCTTCCTGCCCAGTGTCATTAGCACAGTGTCAGTGCTTTTTATTAGCACTGATCACTGTACTGGTGTCACTGGGGATGTCAGTGACAGTTAGTCAGTCCCCTCCTAGTGTCAGAATGCATCCCCCAATCCTGCTATAAGTCGTTGATCACCGCCATTACTAGTATTAAAAAAAACAAAATTCCAGTATATATACCGCCATTTGTAAATGCTATAACTTTCACGTAAACCATTTAATTTACACATATTGGATTTTTTTTTCAGTAAAGACATGTAGCAGAATATATTTTGGCCTAAATTTTTAACAAAATGTGATTTATTTTTTTACTGTACATGTTTAATAGAAAAAAGTGAAAAATATTGTTTTTCTCCTAAAATTGGCAGGTTTTTTTTTTATAGCATAAAAAATAAAAACCGCAGGGCCAAACCAATACCACAGAAAGAAAGCTCTATTTGTGGGGAAAAAAGGACATAAATTTAATTTGGGTGCAGTGTTGCACGAGTGCGCAATTGTCAGTTAAATTAACGCAGTGCCATATTGCAAAAAATGGCCTGGTCAGGAAGGGGGCTAAATTCTCTGGAGGGCAAGTGGTTAACATGTTAATGCAATTACAAAAATAATTTTCAATGTGAAGCTTTTATTGAAAATTCTACCAGAAAAATCCCTGTTCAGGCACTTCCTGTCATCAGGTAAAAATGCTTTGTCCTCATCTCCCAGTTGTGATACTGCATTGTCACCCTATGAACGTCAAGTAATTCTACAATAGGTTCTGCCTATGCTTACTGTACAGGCTTGTTTCATCTTTGTTACCATCAGTGAACCTACCTTGTGCAATGACATGCACGTGGTGCTGAAGCACATGTTAACAGGAAGTGGCTAAAAGATGAGACGCAACAAAAGGAAGAAAAAAGGTGACATCGAACATAAAACCAATGGTAACCATTTATGGTTCATGATACTTTGACAAACTAAATGTCATCCAGGCATGCTTTACATCTACTGTATTTTAAGTTCTTTTTTGTATAGAGAACCAATGAACCATTGACCACATCCTCCATTTAGAAATCTCCATATGTCTGAAATAATTCAGCAGCTCATATCT
Organism: Staurois parvus; assembly: GCF_062004578.1. Classification (NCBI taxonomy): domain Eukaryota; kingdom Metazoa; phylum Chordata; class Amphibia; order Anura; family Ranidae; genus Staurois; species Staurois parvus. The sequence continues at coordinate 331,858 of NW_028318346.1, read as the reverse complement.
GAAAAATCATTCTGCAATAAAGTTTACTAAAACATATACAAATATACCATAAGTAGCCGGTATGTGTATTTGTGTTGGGGGCATTAAATGCAAGAGTTTTACATTACTCTCCAAAAATGCATTTAATTAATTAAAAGTATAAACAGGAAATAGGAATTTGTAGAAACTAGCCTTTTTAAGGAGAGCAGGATCAAGGCCATTCACTTTCACAGACTGACAAATGGCAAATAGCGCTTGCTTCTCACATACAGGACTGGACAGGAGAATCACTGAAACCAGCATTAGCAATGTAGAGTTTCTATTATACTTCTCATCTGGAAGCTGCTCTGGATCCTGATTACTGCGGGACTACGTACAAAGGGGAACAGAAAAGTCTTAGTATTAAAAAAAATAAAAAATGTTTAAAGGATAAGCATATAACAACAAAATTCACAAATCCTTCTTGGCCCTGTCCCCTGATCGAATCCACCCTGACTCCCTCCACAGATGCTTACAGTGACTTATAGGGGACGATCTCTGATCATTTCTGACCTGGAGATTCAGCCCCATAGAATTCCATTGGGTAGTAAAGTGCAGGGGCAGCTAGGGGAGAAAAGACTTGTGATGCTGGATGTAAACTAAAAGTAGAAACCGCTGCCAGCAAACTCAAGGTAAGTATGCAATTGTGGAGGGGAAAGTGAGTTAGGTCAGGGAAAAAAAAAAAAAGAAGACACATGCATTTTTTCCAAATGCACTTATTCTTTAAAGTGGAGTTCCACTCACTCTGTGAAAAAATAAAAGTCAGCAGTTACAAAAACTGTAGCTGCTGACTTTTAAAAAAAAACAGCCACTCACCTGTCCCACGATCCCGCATTGCCCCCGCAGCAGCCCGTTTCACCGGCCAACCTGTATTCCAGGAGGCCGGCATCTTCAGTGTGGGCACCCGGCTGTGACAGCTTGTGGCTTCACAGCCGGGTGCCCACTGCGCATGCGTGAGTAGTGCTGCACTTCATGAATGGCCCCATCATCTTCTGGGACCTGTCACTTCTGTTTCCGATCGCCTAAGCGATCGCAGCGAAGTGGGAGTGGGTACCTGTCAAATTTGGGTACCCGTTTCCCCCCCCCCCCCGCTCCCCAAAGGTGACAATCCTTAATGGGGAGTGGGGGACCAATCTTTAAAGCAGAACTTCCCCTTTTGGGTGGAATTCTGCTTTAAGCAATACGTATTAGAGGCAAGTCATCTCTACAACTAAAGTATATTCAAAGTCAGGTCGTCTTGTTTTTTTTGTTGTTTTTTTAGGCAAGAATTGAAACCCATCAGGTTTTTCACACCTCTGAATCATTTAAGAGTTTTCTCTTTACTCACTGTGTGCAGGAGTAGAGACGAAATCTCTCTAAAGTGAAAGAAATTTCCCCTTACACCATTCTCACAAGAAAAGGTTCCCAGCAAGAAATGTCTCTTGTTGTTCAGAAAACAACTTAACCTTTTGTGTTTTCCTCAGTCCTAGTGACAATGATAAACAGGATAGAGGGTAAAGAGTCACAGGTTGCAATAACCTGACTGGGGTTCTAACCCTTCACTACTTATGGGTGTTCTGAGCAGAATAATGAACAACAGTATAAGTACAAAAAACAAACATGAAAAATGTGTATTATTACCAAGTAACTCATGCCTTCTTGCACCTTCATGTAAACTTTTTCAAATGCTGCCTTCTGCAACTTCAGAGGCAGAGCGTGAGATTTTGTGTCTTGAAATAGTCTAGAAATGACAGATGATCTAGATAATGATATGTAATCATCTAATGCAATGATAATCATTGTACAGTAGTAACAATAATTATTTCATGGGACACAGTACCAGTTCTGCTTCCCTAGCACATTTAATATATGAAAGAGAATTGTGTTACCTGTTTGTAGTCTGAGCAGTGATCAGGCGGACCTGATGGTGTGTATCTGCAAGGAATTCAGAAAAAGCATCTTGCACAGATATATCAGTCTCGCCTACACGGAGAATGGCCCATTTACCCTGGGGATCAACCTGTGGTAAACAGAAAACACGCCTTATGGTTTATAATTCAGCAAAAAAGCAACAGAGTTCGGGTTTTAATTTGAACTTAAAAAGTGAAGAGTTTCTGTCTTCTAGGCAATATCTAGAAATTGTGCCTAAGTAATGGCCTAAAAAACTGCCGGATTCATCCTGAAAAATAGCAGCGCATTTTCCATGTTAACACTTCTGTGCCTTTTAGCGTTACAGTCGTATATCTACAGAGTGAGATCTGAGGTACTGCTGCCTGACTGCTAGCTTGAGAAGATTTGGAATAAGATTTGGCGATAACACTACTGTGCTGACTGCTGGAAAAGAAGCGAACTGGGGAACCTACAGTGCAAGAATGCCCCTACTTCTGCTTCATTCATTCTGTAGATCTGTGGTTTCTGGGACTCTCCTGCTGCTTTCTAAATATGCCTCAATCAGTATCAAGATCATTAGTCAGGAGTGCAGATTTAAAGGATATGTTCACCTTTTCTACCAGATTACACCTGTATTCTAGGTGTAAAATGTTACTGCTACAGTAGTCCACCCCCATCCCCCAATTCCCCATTGTTACACCAGGCTGAGGATCCTCTCCTCACACCGGCTCTCACAATTTAATAAAAAAAACGGCCATGCAATCTGCTGATCGCGGGTGCAATGCTTTACAGGTTCCAAGTTAGAAAAAAAAAAATACACTTTTTTTTTTACCTTAAAAATTATGTGTATTTATTACTATTATTTATTTTTTTACAAAGGTGAACTTATCCTTTAATATGAGCAAAATCCTGCCTCCACCAAGATGGCTGCTCTACAAAGACATAGTGTGGATCAGGACACGGAAAGTCAGCTGAAGATAAGGAATAATGGTGACGCTGCTTAGTCTTCGTTTGCCTTTTTTGGCACAATTGTTCACTTTAGGTCCTCTACTAAGGAAATAGGACAAAGTGATGGTCATATACAGAAGCCCATTCATGGTCTATCAATGTTTCTGTATAGGAGGCAAAAAATATCTCCCACAGCAAATCAACACAAATCAGTTATCAAATGAGTATAAAGAAAAATCTGGATGTGAAATAACTAACTATTTCTGGAAACAACTGCAGGTAAAGTGTACCTCAATTAACGTTCTCATGCAGTTCACAAGGGCCAGTCGCACTAGTGCAGTGTGTTTCCCTTCCTTAGTCAGATGCCTGAATGACAAACATGGTGATTAAAAACAAGCAGCACAAGATTCAAGTGTTATGCTTAAAAAGAGTAAAAAAAAAAATATATATTTACCAGAAACCCTGTATGACACTTAGCACCTGTCCCTCAGCATCACACTTTTCATCTGTTTCGTCTTGGTCCTGCCCGAGGCACAGCACAACCGGGAGAAGGCTTTTCAAAATGGCTGCACACACTTCCTGGTCACGCCGGTAGGACAAGCAAACATCACTGTAAAGAGCAGAGGGTGTGATACTGACACCGTGCATCCAGTTGCAAGAAAAGGCCAAGAACATACTTACGGAACAGGCTTCAGCAGCATGCTAATATCATCCACAGGCAGAAGAACATCTTTCACAGGCAGGTCGTTTAGCAGCTGTAAGTACTAAAAAAAAAAAAAAGAACTAAATAATATATGGCAATCAATATAATAAGCATTAAAGGCTTGTGTAAACATGAGGTTGGAGGGCAAGAAAATCATGCAGGTGAGGCACACTTACACCCCCCTTCCTTCCCCCCCCCAAAAAATGCTACCTCCTTTAGCTGCAGAAGCAGCTGTCAGGGTGTACACGTGCTGCAGCGGTACTTTGCTTCATGGCAGGATACATACCCCCTGATGATGTCAAGTGAATGGACCCACTTTGAAAGTTCCCTGCAGCTGCATGCAATCCACGAAATTGCAGCACTAATGTGGCGATCAAGGAATTAAAGCAGGGAGGTGAGGAGGCTTTACAACAGCTCCACACCACTTGTAAAAGCGTGAACGAGCCTTAAAGTGTTATTAAACCCACAGCAGTAAAATCAGTCTGTATATGCAGTAAAGAATGCTTGTTATACTCTGTGGAACCTAAGGGGTTAATCCTCTACATTGTGTAAAAAGACCATTTTATGCAGGCCATAGACGGGTCATCGGCCGATTTTTCGTCCGAACAAATAATCGGCCGATATTCACACCGTTAGTGGGGCAATGTAGTCGGCCGATTTTCGTGGTTCTTCTCGTTTCTTTTCGTAAGCACTGGTGGTAGCAACGACCGATTTTTCAGTTATCGGCCGACACTTCGGCTGATAAACGACCCATCTATGGCCAGCATTACTCCTCTTGTTCAAATGTCCACGTCTTATCTCCTGATAATACAGACAGAACCTGTAGCCCTTCTGCACATGCTCAGTTTAGTGTGAATTGCTAGAGCGTTTTTTTTTCTTGGGAGAGTGCATGTGATCAGCACAGGGCCAAGCAGCACTGCCTAGACATAGGTCAGGGGTTTTGCATCCTCCTAGAGCAGAGAGAAAACTCCTCCTACAAGCTTTAACCAGTGCTCTGCTGAAGTCACAAGACTGCTCTAACTACCGATGAGAAAAGGTATTTACCAGCTTATATTTACTAGAATAATTGCATTTCCATGTTCTGTGTACTGTGGGAGACCAGATATAGTGAATGCAGGGTCCTAGGTGTAGTAACACTTTAAGAGAGTTAATGTGACCATGCAAAGGCCAGTTACCTTAAAAAAAGATGCACATTTATTATTTTTTTTTTTCTTTTAGAAAAATGTGAACTTATTCCATCGGTTTTTAGGTGGAACATGTAACATGTTCCGACTCCTACAGCTCTCCCTCCACCCCCTCATCCTGTGACAGAGGGTTGGGGATCTACTCCCTGCACCCACTGTCACATTTTGAAAAGAGCGCTGCTGAGCAGGGCTCTGCCCACATGGCCATGTTATTCATTCACAGAGTTCTGTTAAGGAATTCATACAAGTACCAGCAACGTTTGTAGCTGACAGCTTGTCATTCTAAATGAACTGTGAAGGAGCAGGTAAGCGCTCTCATAGTCTATTGAGCTTCTGGTCATTCAGTAAATGCCTGCCCATATCAGAGGTATGGGCAGATAGCTACACTGGCAGACTGTAGGAGCGTGACACTATGCCCGAGATCTGCTGATCGCAGGTGCAACGCTTTCTAGGCTCCTACAGAAAAAAAAAAAGTAAATGGACATTTAACTGCAAAAACATGTGCATTTATTATTTTTTTAAAAGGCAAACTTATCCTTTAACCTCCTATATTTGCTTAGCACTAACATATAATAACAATAATTATCTCACCACACGAAGATGAAGAGGTTTGCTAGTGTCCAATGAGGTTTCAATGAGGTTGAGGAGTTTTCTTCGTATGTCAGAGGGTCTGAAATTGACAGAACGATTGACAGCAGCTGATGCACAGAAACACAAGAACTGCAGGGACTGCATCAACACCATCTCTGATTTGCTGAGGTGATCCTCTGACAAAGGGTTTACTGCACCTACAGAGAAACACATGTGTGACCTCCTCATACCAAACTATTAGTAATATTAACCTAATCAAAACACATTTTGACTTCAGATGATTATTGCCTAGGAAAACAATACCTTTTTAACTACTCAGAAAGGTCTGGGCAGGTTAAAAATTGTATTTGTATGTGGCCTGCTTAAGGGTAAGGGCACTGCTAAGCAAACAGTGATTCTGAGTGTTGGGGAGCTGGCAGAGTGAACAGCAAAATTCTGAAAATGGTTGGATGTGGTGGTGCATACACTTTGCTAATTAATTCCCTTCTGATGGCAATATCTTCCTGCAGTGACACCATTAGTTGAATTAATCTATTTAGCAACACAGAAACAGAGCCGTCCAGGCTGGGGAAAGATCTCAACTTTAAAGTCGGGATCCACCCAGATCGCTGGACCAGCACAAGGCTCAGCGAGCCGCTCCCACCCCCTTCATAGCCCAGAACTCCAGTGTTGAGAACTGAGCGAACAGAGGTTAAGTGATCACGTAGTTGTCACACTTAGAGTCGGCAGGGGACAGATACAGCATTGGACTCCACCTAGGCAAGTATGATTTAAAATAAAAAATAAAAAATCCCATACTTCTCTTTTAAATCCTGCTCAAGCATGTAATCAGCAAATCAAGGCTAACCACTGAGTACAGAGATCCAATCTATACACAGACAAAAGACAGGATGCAACCCTGAATGATAGTTTCCCAGAGAGAACACTGGGCTGCAATCATGCTTTATACTATATAGGAATATTATATATATATATATATATATATATATATACACACACACATACATACATACACATACATACATATACACACATACTGTACATACATACAGGTGAAACTCGAAAAATTAGAATATCGTGCAAAAGTTCATTTATTTCAGTAATGCAACTTAAAAGGTGAAACTAATATATGAGATAGACTCATTACATGCAAAGCAAGACAGTTCAAGCAGTGATTAGTCATAACTGTGATGATTATGGCTTACAGCTCATGAAAACCCCAAATCCACAATCTCAGAAAATTAGAATATTACATGCAATCAATAAAACAAGGATTGTACATAGAACAATATCGGACCTCTGAAAAGTATAAGCATGCATATGTACTCAGTACTTGGTTTGAGCCCCTTTTGCAGCAATTACTGCCTCAATGCGGCGTGGCATGGAAGCTATCAGCCTGTGGCAGTGCTGAGGTGTTATGGAAGACTAGGATGCTTCAATAGCGGCCTTCAGCTCTTCTGCATTGTTCGGTCTCATGTCTCTCATCTTTCTCTTGGCAATGCCCCAGAGATTCTATATGGGGTTCAGGTCAGGCGAGTTTGCTGGCCAATCAAGAACAGTAATCCCACGGTCATTGAACCAGGTTTTGGTGCTTTTGGCAGTGTGGGCAGGTGCCAAGTCCTGCTGGAAAAGGAAGTCAGCATCCCCATAAAGCTAGTCTGCAGAAGGAAGCATGAAGTGCTCCAAAATCTCTGGTAGATGGCTGCGTTGACCCTGGACTTAATGAAGCACAGTGGACCAACACCAGCAGATGACATGGCTCCCCAAATCAACACAGACTGTGGAAACTTCACACTGGACTTCAAGCATCTTGCAGTGTGTGCCTCTCCATTCTTCCTCCATACTCTGGGTACTTGGTTTCCAAATGAGATGCAAAAGTTGCTCTCATCAGAAAAGAGGATTTTGGACCACTGAGTAACAGACCAGGTCTGTTTTTCTTTAGCCCAGGTAAGACGCTTCTGACGTTGTTTGTTGTTCATGAGCGGCTTGACCAGAGGAATACGACATTTGAAGCCCATGTCCAGGATCCGTCTGTGTGTGGTGGCTCTTGATGCACTGACTCCAGCCTCAGTCCACTCCTTGTGAAAGTCCCCAACACTTTTGAATGGCCTTTTCCTGACAATCCTCTCCAGGCTGCGGTCATCCCTGCTGCTTGTGCACCTTTTTCTTCCACATAACTTTCTATTAATGTGCTTTGATAGAGCACTTTGGGAACATCCAACTTCCTTTGCAATTACCTTTTGAGGCTTTCCCTCCTTATGGAGGGTGTCAATGATGGTTTTCTGTACAACTGTCAGGTCAGCAGTCTTTCCCATGATTGTGATTCCTACTGAACCAGACTGAGAGACCATTTAAAGGCTCAGGAACCCTTTGCAGGTGTTATGGTTTAATTAGCTGATTAGAGTGGGACACTTTGAGCCTAGAATATTGCACCTTTTCACAATATTCTAATTTTCTGAGATTGTGAATTTGGGGTTTTCACGAGCTGTAAGCCATAATCATCACAGTTATGACAAATCACAGCTTGAACTATCTTGCTTTGCATGTAATGAGTCTATCTCATATTAGTTTCACCTTTTAAGTTGCATTACTGAAATAAATGAACTTTTGCACGATATGTGTGTGTCTCGCTACAGGGACACACTACTAACAACATAAATCTTGTCTAAAGATTTATACAGTTTTGAATGAGACTAGCAGTACTGAGCTGGAAACCTCGAACATTTCTTACACATAATATTATTATTATACAGGATTTATATAGCGCCAACAGTTTGCTCAGCGCTTTACAATATAAGGGGAAACAATACAGTAACAATACAGTTCAATACAAGAGGGATAGGAGGGCCCTGCTCCTTGGAGCTTACAATCTAGGATTCTGTGTTAAGACATTTTTGGGTAAGGATGTGATTGACATGACATGTCATTTACTTTACTAAAGTATAGGATGTTTATTTGCAAGTGAATGTTTTCTAAGCTTATTAAACATGGCAACACTATGTTCACTTTATTCAGCTAACCAAAAAAAATATTTTTTTCCCTCCATCTAACTTACATACGATTGGGTATTCTAAAACTGGCAATAGACAAATTGTTTCCTGCTGCACCGGCCGAATTTCGACATATCTATGGCAAGCCTGGTTGTACTGCAGTCGATACATCGTCAAGGTCAGGTTTTTCTTTCACCCGATCATTCTATTCTACTGGTGGGCAAGGCTCCCTGTGCTCCCTTCCGGCAGAATACAAAAACACTGCTGGAGGGATTCCCTCATCAACACTGAATTTTCTTTCGTGTTGCTGAACAGACTATTACTTTAGTAAATCAACCCCATGTGTTAATAAACAGTATATTTACCATTATATTTGTTGATCCTTTTTAATTTTTTTGTTTTTATGAAAACTACTTTAAGTATTTCAGCACAAAAAGGAGGATAAATGTAAATATAAAGTTGATTTCTTACCTAGATCTTCCTATGTGAAGAAAAGTATCTAAAGCCTCGGTGTTCAAGGTCCACCCCACCAGACTCCAAACCTTGCCATACAATTAACCTGGATCTGGTTAATGTACTTACCAGTGACATTTTGCAACTCTCCATAGTCTGCGCTTTCTGTAGCTTCAGGAGAAGAATGATCATCAATAAGATCTACAGCACCTTGGTTTTCTGCATCCATCTTAGCTTCTATGTCACCATCCATAAAATCAACCTCCATTGCTTCCACTGTAGTGCCGCTGCTCGTTATCTGAAATTGCACAGCCACACTGAAGCATTAACAGATTGCAATATCATTAAGCCCATATATGAAAATTGTAAACATTGTTAGCGAATTTTGAACATGGATTCAGTCAGGCTACAGAGCTGGTGGTTATGGTCTTGCTCCCCTCAGCTAACCTAAACTTGTAAAGAGCTAATAAACAAGAATGTGTGGATGTGTGGAAACTATAGATTATGCAGGAACAAGTAACAGACTATGGGACATTCTTGGGTACCTTGATCTAAGTAAGCTTGTCATCTCCAAGCAATGAGACTGTCTTCTGGAAATTCACTAGATTGTTGATGTCTACAGGGAATACACAACTCTGACGGCCGTTATGGGGGTATGTCAAGTGATAATCTGTTTCTTTGCATAAATAGTCAAAATGGTATAAATATATCCTAGAAATGTAAACAACCAAGCACTTTTCTTTTGACATGTATTTATGTTTAAAGGCAGCGCACCTTTTTTCTTTCCCGCAAACACGGGTTTGATTCCCCCATCAACACAGTCAATGCTGATGGGGGAATCCCTCCAGCGGAGCTTTTATGGGGGAGGGAGGAGCCATCCCTGCTGGGAGAACACAATAAAATGGTTGTAAACCCCATGTGCCAAAAGTATTAAAGACCAACATCTGTTTACAGTTTGCACAATAAACTTGAAAATCACGATGTATACCTGTTACATCCTGCTGAATATCTCCTGATCTGTGGGCATTTCCTTGTCCCGTAACTCAGGGGGCAGGAATCGTGATTTCACCAGACTCCCCTCCCAGCTGTACAAGCTTCCTAAAATATCATAAGTGCTGCTTAGCAGCATGTATGGGTGGATTTGTGGGAGACACGTTCCCTTCACTCATGCCAGCTAAAGCCTCTGGCAATAATCGCATGAAAAATCTGACATTCTGGTTGTACCAAAGTCATACAACAATCGAATTGGGTACAATCAGCATGCCCAAAGATGGTTCAAATCTCAGCCGGTCCATGCTGAACTATCTATGGCAGGCTTTACAACTCTCATGTGCTATGAAAAATGTGTCTGTCTGTCTCTAATGCTGTGTCTGTGAATGGATGCACCCTTTTGTCTGCATGTGTGTGAATACAGGACACAGCTGAAGTAGTATAAATGAATGTGGGATGATTCTGTAACCATACCAATTTCTCCTTCATTCACTTGCACTAGCTCTATTTAACAGCTATTTAGCGCACATGGATTGGGGATTACTTATTGTCAGAGCACTTAAACACCTTGCCATAGGGAGATGTTAAAATAGACTGGGAGAGCAGTTTTTGGAGATTTAAGCCAATGCTAGCAATCGAAGCATTCATAAAAATAAGTCACACACATGTGCAGGTAAACATCAATGCTTCTGTAACACAAACATCGGGGTGTACACTAATTAATTTCTATGGAGTGCTGTACGCCTTCCCTGAGGCTCCACGGGCACAGAAAAACACCGTGTTTTTTGTGCTATGCATATATTATATCCTGCAAGCATCCAAGTGCATGAGGCCTTAAAGCAAATGTAAACCCAATGTTTCACATTCCTGATATGTACCTGCTGTACCACGTATGAAAACAAATCCAGGTTCTATTTGTATTGCTTCCTTTGTGTGAAATATCTGATATTCCTGCCAGTCCCTCTGCTGGCACAAAACTTTTAAAAACTGACCACACCAGGCAGGAGAACACAATTTGGTCAGTGTTCTGGTTGTGCTGGAACTCTGCCTGCTCTTCTCCCTGCCCCCTGTGGCCGCACAGCCACTAGGAAGACCAGTGCAGTGCTGCTTCTCAACCCCCCCTTGTGCATCTGAGAGCAGAGTGTGTGTGATCACTAAGGGGAAAAAAAGATATTAATGTTTTTATATGTTTACACAAATGTAAACAATTGAGTCTTTCATTTCTATTTTAAAATGAATAAGTTGTTTTACAAAGGTAAGGGTTTAGATATAATTTACATTAGTTCCTTTTTACTGTGGCAAGGGTCTTAAGAACTGCATGCTATATGTGTTTTGGTTTGAGTAACTGGAGTCTGGTTATTAGTATTGAAGTAGGCAAAATTCTGCTGAGTTGAGTGTGAAGTTTGTGATGTGTCTCACTAAGCTGACAGCCCACTTCCCCCCCCCCCCACCTTTGATTATTGAGTACACACTGTTTACTACATACACTGCTGGCTGGGTTTTCAAGAGTTACTGTAACCTTCCTCATGACAGCAAAAATTGTAAAGATGTGTTGGGTTTATTAATGTGATGAAAACTGATGTGGTTTAATAATGTGGAGTGTTTTATTTGAATTGCTCTATTTAAAATTAATCATTTTTACGGAAGAGAAACAGTATACCATGTGAAATTAAAAGGGGAAAAATCCATGTGGAACTAAATTTATATGAACTTATTAAACATCTTTTCGTATTAGGAAAAAATGCACTTGATCCTTCTACTTCAACCAGCATATGTATATTTGGTGGCAGTGGAGGTTTTACACATTTATTGCTACAGCAGCCGGGAGTGTGTATATATATGACAAGCTGACTGTTGGCTCTTGGGCTAAAGAGATCAAAGGCTATACACATAATAGGTGTCAGGGAAGGAGGAGGAGGAAAGCAGAGAACACTGGTTTTACTGATCTCCACTAACTTGTAGTAACCTGCATGCGACAAGCAATTTCCCTGGCTGCTGTGGTTGGGGAAGAAGCTAATTGAGCATGATCTGGATTCCTTTAGTTTCAGAGGGGTGCAGGGGAGAAACATTAAAGAGAAACCGTCACAGTAAAAATGCTATCACATAGGGAGCTACTGGTGTTATGTGATAGCAATAAAGTTAACCGAAAAAAAAAAAGAATGAAAGGTACACTCATCCACTTAAACCCTTCCCCCAAACAATTTTGAGTCCACCCTGCCCTGCCTCCACATGTGTTGGGGGTGCCTACATAAGAAAACATTGATTGCATTACGCAATACGCATTGCCATGCACGAGTGAGAGCAATAATGCTACAGCCATTATTCACAGTTAACTCTAAACTAATGACATATAAGGGTGTTTAAAGCATAATCTATGGAATATTTTGGGTACCGAAGTTTGTCATTGATTCACAGGTGCACACAATTTCAAAGACTAAGTTTACCTTTAAGGGGAAAATAATAAATGCACATTTTGCAGGAAAAAAGTGTGCACTTATTTTTCCCAACAGGAGTTTGCAAAGCACTGCACCCAATATCAGTGGATTGTAGGTGCAATGTCAGGCTCCTGCACACACTTCCCTAGCTTTCTCTCTGTACAGTCTTTCATTTAGAAAGTTGGAGGACATGCGAATGGACTAAGAGCACACTGATTGGCATGCTAGTGGTACATTGAGAACTGCAAGCAATCCGCCACGGTGGAAGAAAGGACTTGTAGTTCTTTCATTCACAGATATTAACAAATTAACAGAAAGGTAAGCCCAACACTGTAGTAACAAAGTTAAAAATAACCATAAAGTACAAAAAAGTATACAATGTAAAGGATTTTTTTTAATCACAGAGAACATCAAACAAGACTTTTCCCATTCAAAAGTAATGTGAATTAGCATATGCAATTCATCATTCTCACAGGTTAAGAGATAATGCTTGTATCGGATACACAGTACAACAACACTGAATACAAAGTCAACTTACCAAATTTCTAGAAATGTCACACAAATCATTTAACATCCTCGATGTAAAAAGACGAAAAAATAGATCTGTAAAAGCTGGACGAGACTGCAAAGAAATAAAAAAAACAAATCAAAGAATCAAATTAAAAACCTCATTGTTTTTCAAAACACTGTCAAATATGTATCATTTATTTGCTGCAAAAGGAATTTATTTTGACTAAAAATGCACACAACTACTGCATTCTACAATTCGCACAGCTGCAATCATTTTTTCATTATCACAATGTACAGAGATGTACAAGTATGTGAGGACATGTGACATCTAATGAGAGAGTTTGAAGGAGGTTATATAATTCAGGGATCAAATGAGCCAATATACGTCTTAACTTCGTATTGATATTGTCTCAGCACACTTCAGAATCTGCTTCTAGTCAGACAGGTGAACTGCACAACCAGAATCACTCATCACTTTTCACAGACAATTGCTTCAGACTACGCATCTTTATAATCGTCTTATTTTCAAGTTAAAATGATTGCAAAGGTTCACATTTTATTTAAATGAACAAACATGTTATACGTATCTTCTCTGTCTCTATGAGAAGGGAGAGAGCTGCTGCTCACATGCACAGTGCTTGATTGGGATGGGGCCCAGGTAAGTATAAGATAAGGGCTGTGGGGGAGCAGCACTCAAGTTTTTTTTACCTTAGTGAGGAGAAAATACCTACCAGATCTTGTCCGAAATCCTTCCTGAGCACTGAATAGATATCTCAAATATGGTTATGAGTCTTCCAAGTTCGTATCTTTCTGTAAACTATAAAACATCCTCCCCGTTTTGGAAAAAAGGAGGAGCTCTGTAGTTCTGTCCGTGGGGGCAGAACTGTTACTCAAAAGATACAGCACAGTGAGTGATGGTTGAAAGTCTAGTACAAGAAGTGACCACCAGGACCACCAGGTAAAAATAAAAAACATAAAAAAAAAAAAAGACTAAAGCAGTCACCACATCTAAGGTCTAGTAAGATGCTATTTTTTTGTTCTTGGATTTAGATGCACTTAACCCATTTTATAACACTCTTTAATACTATTTTAAGCAATATTAGCAGGGAAACTGGTTATATAGTCATGAAACAATTACCTTTGCACAATTACACACACAGCTTACACAATGGGACATTATCATTCCTAAAGAAATAATTTTGGCTTCCTCATGTAGCTTTCCCTTTAATAATGCTGTCGTCTCACCAACACATTGTATCAACATCTACAAAAAAAACACATAAGACATAAGCTATAAACAAATGCAATGCAATTTTTTTTTAACATACCATGTTTTTTATGCATCAAGGTATTCAATATAGATAAAGGAATTTTACATCATAATCTCAAGGTGCAGCAGAATAGTATAATGTATTAATTCAAACCTGGTTTAGTGGCACTCGTAGGTCTTGCAGAGGAGACCTTGAATGCCTCTAAACCAGTTTTGGATTTATATGGATTTTGTTGTGGGTGAGCACCTGGGCATTTACTTCAGAGTGCCTTGGCTACCCTTGTATTATCCATGAAAGAATGAAAATACAGTTTAAATGTAAATGAGTTACTTGTAGTTATTTTTAAAGCATAACTTTGATTTACGGAATCTTTTTTGTATCATACGTGCGAGTAGTGAAAATACATAGCATGTAGTTGGGAATGCTAATGATTATCTATCCTAAAAATCTGAATGTCTAAATAGTTTGTTTGCTATTAGAATGGGGGTAGAAGCTTAAAACTGTTTAGTGCACATGCCGAATCCTCTCAAATTTTTGAGAACTACCTCTATGGGCAGACAACCAATGTTGCGCATAAGTGTTTCTGGTCATGAATAATGTTCTGGTTACTTATATACTGGGGTCAGATGGCAGGTCCATATCTCCATCCATCGAAAGTTTTTCTGGTCATGAATAACGTTCTGGTTACTTATATACCGGGGTCAGGTGGCAGGTCCAAATCTCCATCTGTGGCTCAAGAGGACAATTAGGTTGAAATGTGAGGTTATTAATGTTAAAAATCCCAGACCAGTACTGGACCATTTTTGTACAGCTCCAAAACATATGGATGAGATCCCCTTGTCAAGGTACATCTAGAGTATAGCAGGGAGTCTCTCTAGGAAAAACAGTACATTCTCAGGGGGTCCAATATACTCTATGCAAGATAAACAATTTTGTACTTCTGGGATATTCTTTGCAGATATTTAAAGTGTTACCAAACCCATGACCCTGCATTCACTATATCTGGTCTCCCACAGTACGCAGAACATGGAAATGCAATTATTTTAGTAAATATAAACTGCTAAATACCTTTTCTCATCAGCAGTTAGAGCAGTCTTGTGACTTTAGCAGAGCACTGGTTAAAGCTTGAAGGAGTTTTCTTTCTGCTCTAAGAGGACGCAAAACCCCTGCCCCTCTGTCTGGACAGTGCTGATTGGCCTTGTGCTGATCACATGCACTCTCCCAAGAAAAAAAAAACCTCTGTAGCAATACACACTAAATTGAGCATGTGCAGAAGGGCTACAGGTTCAGTCTGTCTTATCAGGTGGACATCTGAACAAGAGGGGCAGAGAAGACAGGATCAAATGGCCTTTTTACACAATGCAAAGGATTAACCCCTTAGGTTCCACAGTGAGTATGACAAGCATGCTTTACTGCATATACAGACTGATTTTACTGTTGTGGGTTTAGTAACACTTTAGGCCATCGTCTGTCAGACATTGGACCAACATTCTAATCTAATTATCTTTGCCCGCTAGTGACTGTGAGTTGTAGGGCCTAGTAAGCAGGGTGTAATATTTAGATACAAGACCTCATGTGAGCAATAAGAGAAACTGGCTTCATTTTGTATAGTGTGAGATCTCAAATCCATGTTTTACTCTATAGGTTGGAGCCCAAGCTTCCACATTGAGAAAGTCAGTATATACATACACTATATGGCTACCAGTGCGTGAACACCTGACCAATATGAATTTATTGGATATCCCATTCCAAACCATGGGTATTAACCTCTTCACGCCAGCCGCATACAAATGTGCGGCCTCCCGGCGTCTGGGCCTATGTGCTGAGAGTGTGCACCCTGCGCGTTCCCAGCACACGTCCTGTACTCACGGAAAGGTCCTGGTCTGCTCTTTTGATCGGGACCTTTCCCGATCATGTGACCGCCGTGACGACGCGTCACGACGGTCACATGATCCCCAAACCCCGCCCCGCCTCCTGTCTCCGGAAACTTTAAAGGGCCGGGAGGCGCTGGCGGAAAGGGGTTAATAAAAAGTTTGCTCCCAGCCATCGAACACCACCTGACATGTTATAGTACATATAATATACAAGTAAAGGAATTTTTGTGTATGGCAATTGAATTTTTGCTTAAACAATTTCTTTATGTTTGATTTGAAATATTACATTCAATGTCAAGGGGCATCGATGGGAGCGAAGTTTTCCCCCTCATTAGCTAATCTATATATGGGATGGTGGGAGGATACCTTTTTATTTTATCACATTCTCACATTCCTCCTATTACGTTTTATTGACGATCTGATTCTGGTCTGGACTGGCACAGTTTCTGAGTTGAAACATTTTGTTGCATATTTCAATAATAATAGTTCAAATTGGAACTTACATATAACTGCCATCCCATCACTATTGATTATCTGGATTTGACCTTAACAGGACATGTGGATAGTGCAAAGTCACTACTAAAACTTATAGAAAACAGTCTATGGGTAATTCCTTATTACTCGCCTCTAGTTGTCATCCGACACATACTATTAAAGCATTACCCATTGGTGAGTTTGTGAGAGCGAAAAGAATTGTTCCATTCAAAGTGATTTTTAAGGGAATGTGATATAGTCTCAGGTAGACTTAGAGAGCGGGGATAAAGCCAGTATCTGGTAGATTGAGATATGATTGCAGCCCAAGAAAAACATTGGGTTAATATAATTATAGAGCCTTTGAAGAAAGATAGATTCCGCAAACGAACATCATGCAACAAAGTTCATTTTGTTACTACATATTCTATGCAGTACAATCAAATTGTCGCCATAGTTAAAAAATGTATGCCAATTCTTTGAGCTGACAAGGTGTATGATATTTTAAAAAACGGATGCAATTTTTCTGAAGAGCTCCTACATCAGGCACATTATCACCCAGTTTGTTTTGTTCAAAAACTAATGGTCAAAGTAGTGAATGGTTGAGAACGAAGTGTTCTTATCCATGTGGTACAAACACATGTAGACAATACAAAAGGCATAAAAAAAGTACTACATTTACTTTGTTTTCTACCGAGAAAGTATACGCTTTAAAATGTTACATCAATTGCAATTGATGGATGGTAGTTTATACTATAAAATGCAGTGCTTGCCATCTCCAACATGTGGGATGTACTATTCGTTCATTACGCGTTAGAATATCTGAACACTATAATGACACTAAAAATCCACATGCTAAAAACATTTCTAATGTCTCTAAACATTTCAGAGAGAAGCATGGTGGGAACCTTGACTCTTTTTCTTTCCTTGGTTTGAAATATGTAAGAAAACCTTTTAAGAAAAGACGTAACGCGCGAAGAGCGGTGGAATTATACGTTCAATACTAGGGTCCCTTTTGGTTTAAATAATAGAATGGATGTTAATCTTTTTTTTGTATTGAAATATGACTCTTATTATTCTCACATTCAATTTGCAGGCATCCATGTTGAGGGCAGTTTTATTTTATTGTGCTGCTCTTGTATTAGGATGCTTGCAGTTATATGCATTAGATGAAGTTTCCTCTTTTTCTTCCTTTTCTCTGAAATTCTATTGCTTCACTTTCACCTGCAATCATTTAGACTGAACAATGATTTTAATTATGTATGTACCTCCCCTAATTTTGTAGGCTGTTATGTTATAGAAGTCTGAATTTTAGTTCTTTTTGATGTAAGCTTTGATAAAGGCTGTGACCGAAACGCATCAGCTTTTATGGATTCCATGTCCTCTACTGTGTGCCAATAAAGCATATATGATAAGGATATGATTTGCCAGCTATTCTGTCTTGTATCTTGGATCTAAAAACCAGCCTGAGCACCACTCAATTTCTTTGATGAGCAGTAGAGTTTGGGTGAGTTGTTGACTAAAGTTTGCTCCCTACTCTGTAGTTTCAGCAGCGCCCAATCTTTTGGAAAGGCTTTCCACAAGATTTGGTTCTTTAGGGTTTCAAGTTATGCTATGGAAATGTGAGCCAATAACATAAGTAGTACTTCCTGGCACCATATGACATCTGCTCTTCTGCATAAATGTTAGTTTTAAAAATGTTTTTTCAATAAAGGTTTGCTAAATGGACATGATGCATAGATAGGGCCACCCACATCCATTGTTATTTACTTTCCCTATGTTCCAACGCCACTCACAGGTATGGGGGTGCATGCGGTTTCCTTACTTTCCTGCCACTCAAGCTGCCACGCCAAAACACTGTCACATGAGGAAACCAAGAAGATAATTCAAACTGAGTAAACTCTGACACAGAGCTGATACAAGGATTAGAATCAGTGCTCCCAAGGATGAATATCAGTGAGTGGGGGAGGGTGTCCTACCAAGAGAATCTGTCCTGAAGCTGACAGATTCTCTTTCTACAAATAATCTATCCCACTTTTCTTTTCCCTTCCCACTTATGAGTAGGATTATAAAGGGGAGACACCCGGGGGGGGGGGATACTCAGCCTGTATCCTGTACTGTATGATTAAAATCAGCATCTTTATTTATATACATAGCTGAACCAGTTACCTTGGCTTTCTGAAACAGCCTAGATTTGCAGGCTTGCTCTTCATTGATGACCTCAGTGTGACAATAACACGACAATACACCAATCAGAAGGCCGGCACACTGGACTAGACTATCTGGAGGAGTAGTCTAATGAAAAGAAAACAGATGACATAACATGGTTACTTGGATTACCTATTTTGACCTTGATATACAATAAATCACAAATATTGCTCCCTGTCTGTATTACTCCAAAGCCCTCCATAAACTACTGTGCAATTATGTCATAGCAAATGGACTACGTATCATATTGGTTACTGCAGAAGACAGACAGTGGTGAATATATCAAATGATCTTCTATTCTATTTGTATGTATTAGTCCCCATGTACAAGGGACACTTCTGTACGATGGAAACGGATTGCTGGAAAACGTAGGTTAAAAAAAGTCTGTTCAGACGCGTTTGCATAATGTGTTTATGCGCGTTTGCATTTAGAAGCGTTTTTTAAAGATAAGCACAGGAGAACCTCCCAAATGCCCAGAATGCACTGAAAAGTGGTAAATTATTAACTGTTTCAGAGAGTAGAAGCAGAGGCAGCAGTATGTGTTGAGATAATTAGGTGTGAGTTGCTCATTACCATTTCTTTTGTTTCCAAGAGTGGGAAAGGTGTCTGGTGGAGTGAGTCACCTGGCAGGGGGTCTACACGAGGAATTTGAGGTGTGAATGGTCATTAATATATCTTTTGTTTCCATGGGTGGGAGAGGTCTGAGGTGTGAATTGGTCAATACAATGTGACGAGCTTGGTAGGAACATCCTGTGTTCAGTGTTTTGTCCATCTGAGTACCTTGAAAACGCCTTGCGTGCATTTTTCATGATGAAAAAAGGCTCTGGACAGCATTGGGAACTGGAAGAGTTAAAAAAAAAAAATTTTCAAACACAAATGCTTATAAATGTGATTTGCTGCGTTTACAAGCGTTTTGCATTTAAAATGCTGATAAAATCATCTGCTGAACGCAAGTTTTCTGAGTTCAAAAAAACTCAAATGCCTATAAATGAAGATGTGTACATGGACACACAGGAAAACATTAGGATGAGTTCAGGGGCTGCTGAAAAAAACGCTGAACAGCTCCTAAACGTGAGTTTTTCAGCTGCAGTGTACACGAGCCCTTATATGTACTTGTTGTGTCAAACTCCTTTTGAAAAAAAGCAGTGCACTTACTGTGCTTTAAGCCTTATAGTTGTATATCTGCAGACTAAGATCATCTAAGGCAGGGGTCTCCAAACTTTATAAATGAAAGGGCCAGTTTACTGTCCTTCAGACTTTAGGGGGGCCGGACTGTGGCCAGTGAGAGAAGAAAATGTCCTGGCATCAGTGGGAGTAAACAATACCTCATCATTGGTATGAACGGGAGATATAGTGCTGCATCACTTATATCAATGGGATGAATAGTTTTCCATTGTTGTTGTCAGTGGGAGGAACAGTGTCCCTTCATTGGTGTCAGTAGAAGGAATAGTGCCCTATCATTGGTTTCAGTGGGAGAAATAATACCCCATTATTGGTGTAAGTGGGACGAATATTGCCCCATCATTGGTGTCAGTGGGAAAAATAGTTCCCTATCATTAGTGTCAGAAGGAGGCATAGTGCCCCATCATTGGTGTCAAGTGGGAGGAATAATGCTCCATTATTGTTGTCAGTGGAAGGAATAATGCCCCAATATTGTTATCAGTGGAAGAAATAGTGCCTCATCATCGGTGTCAGTGGGAGGAATAATGCCCCATTTATTGGTATTAGTGGAAGGAATAGTGCCCCATTGTTGGTGTCAGTGGTGAAAACTATGCCCCACTGTTGGCGGGGGGGGATAATGCCCTAAGGGCCAGATAAAAGCAAGCAAAGTCCCCCTGGGCTGCACTTTGGAGACCACTGATCTAAGGCACTGTGCCTCTGACTGCTAGTCTCATGAATGCTGGAGTAAAATATGGTGATGTTACTACTGTGCTGCTCATGGTAGATAGAGAGAAATCTGTACCTGAGAACCTGCAATGCAAGGATCTTCTTGCGTCTGATTCATCAGTTCTGTGGATCTGTGCTTACTACAGCTGTCATTGTGCTGCATGATTATTCTCAAATCAGTCATCAGGGGAGCAGCCCTGATTTGAAGGACAAGCATTGGTGACATCCCTGTTGTCCTACTATGTAGATTGCACAGGACAGTTTATACATGGATTATGGAGTACAGATGGTTAACTTGTTATCAGAGTACAGAGGCAAAGTACAGAATGGTAAAATTAATGTATTGCAGAATACACCAATGTAGCAGACACTTGAGGGTGCTGAGTACCTCTGCGGAGTAACTATTGAGTAGCTGGTCAGATAAAGAGAGCAGGTCGCATTCCAATTTCTCTTTAAGACAATGATGCACAGTCAGACAGGAGGAGCTGGACTGTCCACTGGTCTCCACAGCAGCAGCATTTGAAGTTGTAACCATTTCGTTAAATGAGGATAGAAGGTAAAGCTCTTCGGTTTCTGAGAATCTGCTTCCTTTTCCTCTTTTATGATGCAAGCTGGAAACAGAAAAAATATATCTAGAATATAGAAAAAAAAGTGTGCCTATACATTGGTAAAAAAATTCTCTCCCTTTTATAGCTGGTAAAGAAATGTTGATACCAGAAAACATTAACCAATATGATTTCCAAAATAAAAAAGAAATTAAAATCTTGAAAATCGCAGGTTCAAGAAGCATTGATTCGAGCTGCAGCTGTCCCCCACCAGCTCTACACCAAGAACTGATCGCTCAGTTCTCAGGTTGACTCTGAGCATAGAGCAGTGATTATCAGTCACAGCTCAGGACTCTGCTCCTCC
This sequence comes from Staurois parvus, assembly GCF_062004578.1. Classification (NCBI taxonomy): domain Eukaryota; kingdom Metazoa; phylum Chordata; class Amphibia; order Anura; family Ranidae; genus Staurois; species Staurois parvus. Next base: position 310,547 of record NW_028318346.1, on the reverse strand, counting down.
AGTGGTCACTGGAGCACTGGGCTGTGGAGAGGGCAGGAATGGCTGACTCAGGCTCTCAGCAGAGCGCTGAGAAGCTGAGCCAGCTGCCTGTCAGGCATCTGGGTGGATCCCGTCATTATTGTCGGGTTCCCTGCAGAGCCTGGATCAGCTCTGTGTTGTCCTGTGACCCACAAGAGAAGTATGAGGGCTTTGGCCATATTTCCCCTTTTAATCTAGTTTAGCTGATTTTGAGATTAGCCCCAACCTAAAAACTCTCATTTTTAGACGAAGCTTGATTTGTTAGTCACCACTGACAGCATCCTGAGATTTTCTATATCAAATGAACAAAAAGGCAACAAATGGGTTTCCTTCTCCCTCTTCAAAATTCTATTGGAACGTATAATAATCTCAGGTACACCCCAAAAGGCTGTATTCATGGTTAGTGTCCAAGATTCTTGTCATGTAAACTAGCCGGAAAGTAGCAACTAAAATTTACAAGGACTGGACCAGTGAAATGGCTGTACTGAGCAAAAGTAACGTCCGGTTATATTTGAGCAGCCCATCCATTCTGTGATCAAAGAGTGACTCACCGGTTGCTCAAATGCAAACTGTTCTTAAATTTTAAGAGGAAACCTTGTCCTTCGCAGTGATTATTTTTACAGCAACCTTACTTGAGCTAAGAGCTGCTAAAGGGGTTGCAGCTCAGTCGGGCTATGTAGCCTCCCTAGCGGTCTCATTATGTCCATATTTCTGTGCTCAAAGCAGTACATTTTTTTGCATGGAAATGTGTATTATTTTTTTTATTGTAGGCCTGTAATTTTTAGGAATAACTCAATGAAATCTGTTCAAACAAGAGTCTAGTAAACATCCTGGGTATGTTAAAATTTTAAACACGAAATCATAAATTATAATTTAATAAATAATCATAAAAAATATAATAATAATAAATTTAATTAAATAATATAATCAAACCAAAAACACTGAAATTTGAAATATAGCGCCAAGTTCGCACATCACTGAGCAAAGTCGCAAAATCGTTTCAGTGTCTGATGACGAATTTCCCCACGAATCATTATCACTCAATTCTGCGATTCTAATTTACCATCGCTGTTCTCTAGCTGGTCTAAAACCTCTTTTGACCTAAAGGGACACTTTTTGGACGCCATGGACATTTCTCAGTTTCCAGGCAGAAAGAACAGTAAAAATGCAGGCAGGGCACAGGACAGAGCACTAGGGAGAAAATGTATGTGAAATGGTTTGATACAGTAATGTATTACTATGTGATTTTAGTGAATATACTGAAAGTCACTTTTACAACTTTCAAATTTCCCGCCAGTTCCGTCCCCCGTACGTCCCGACATCACAGGGAAAGGAACCCAGAAGACAGAAGCCAGCATCCGCCGGAGGACATTACAGGGAACACTCCAGGAGGGACATTGTGGGATTGCAGGACAAGGTAAGTGAAGAAGAGATCCCGAAGCAGCGCTGCAAGGTATTCCTGAGTGTAGCTTGGGGTTACCGCTTGTGGTACTGAAACTTTACCCCGAGCTACACTCGGGAATACCGCCAGGGAGGTTAAAGTCCTATTGAAGCCTCAGTTAAAAAATACCCTGTGCTAGTAACCACACCTCACCAGTCCGACTGTACCCTGCACAGTGCTTCAGTAGTGCTGCTCTTGGAGCATGAGCACTGTACAATGAATAAGAAATGACCGCCTAACGCCAGGCAAGAACAGGAAGGACCCGTAACGATACAAGACTGCCCATGTTAAGCTGGCATAAAAAATGGATGTCTGCTTGAGGGTTCTTTGAATAGACAATATGGAGAGGCAGGGGAGTGATATCACAATCTCTACCTCATCCAATTAGAGAGTGCTTTGCATTCATTGAGAAGATGCAGTGTTCTCTGAATGGTGCCTGTGCTGACTATATGACCCTATGCTAACAAAGCAGCAGAGCAGCTGCTCGGCATGGGACCTGGAAGCTAGCAACGATCACTGTAGTAGTGATGCATACTACACTGATTTCCAGCTTCCACAAAAATTGGCCAGCTATGACCCACAACTTACATTGGTCCAAACTGGAAAAAGAGCCATACCTAAACTTCAGCTTCAAAGGATATTGTCACGGAGTGCCTGTGCCTTCCCCACCCCCCTTTGCCTGCTCTTCCTCGGCCATATCCCTCCACCCTTACACATTCCTCTGTCCTTGTAGCTTCCATGAATGGTGCTGGGCCAGCCATTGCCGAGGCAACCCAACAGCGTCCCGCACGGCTTTTAAAAAGACTGGCACAGGAGGAGCTTTTTTTCTTTGTTCCTGTGCACGCTGCTGGAATCATCTACCTCCCTGGAAGCTGCTGGGAGGCTTGGGTGGGTGGACCGAGCCTCCGCAGCCATCCCCGCTGCGCACTCTGCAGACACCCAAAAGGTCAGGACTGTAGCCCTCTGCAATACCCCAGGGTTGAGAGTACCTGCTGCCCTCCGCTGAATGTCCCAGGGTGAGAGTCTCCGCAGCCATCCCCGCTTACCGCTCTGCAGACCCCCAAAAGGTCAGGACTGTAGCCCTCTGCAATACCCCAGGGTTGAGAGTACCCGCTGCCCTCCGCTGAATGCCCCAGGGTGGGAGTCTCCACAGCCATCCCCGCTGAGCGCTCTGCATGAGCCCCCTCTTCAAAGGTCAGACCCCACAGCTGAGACCCTGCAAGCCTGTCTACTGAGCACCGCTGCACCCTGTCCGCTGCTGAGTGCCCTGAGAGCTGCTGCTGAGGGACCCCGCACGTTGTCCGTGGCTGCGTGTCCCTGGAAGCTGTCTGCTGCTGAGTGCCCTGGGAGCTGCTGCTGAGGGACCCTGCACACTGTCCGTGGCTGCGTGTTCCTGGAAGCTGTCTGCTGCTGAGTGCCCTGGGAGCTGCTGCTGAGGGACCCTGCACACTGTCCGTGGCTGCATGTCCCTGGAAGCTGTCTGCTGCTGAGTGCCCTGGGAGCTGCTGCTGAGGGAGCCCACACACTGTCCGTGGCTGCGTGTCCCTGAAAGCCGTCCGCTGCTGAGTGCCCAGGGAGCTGCTGCTGTCTGCTGATCGCTGGTTGTCCCTGGAACGCTGACTGCTGGTCGTCCCTGTCTGGAGCTGCCTGCTGCTGAGGGTCTGAAAGCCGCTTACCGTGAGGGTCCTGAACTGTCCCTGTTGTGCACACCGACCACCCGTGTCCTGAACTGCCCCTCTTGTGCGCACCGACCGTGTCCTGAACTGTCCGTGTTGTGCGCACCGATCACCTGTGTCCTGAACTGTCCCTGTCGTGTGCACCAACCACCCATGTCCTGAACTGTCCCTGGTGTGCGCACCAACCACCCGTGTCCTGAACTGTCCCTGTTGTGCGCACCGACCACCCATGTCCTGGACTGTCCCTGTCGTGCGCACCGACCACCCGGGTCCTGAAGTGTCCCTATTGTGCTAGGCCAGACTCCATAGCTGGAGTCCCGTTGAGTCCCCATGAACCCGATGTCCCTAGAAATCTGGGCGGGAGTTGTGCTAGGCCAGACTCCACAGCTAGAGTCCCGTTGAGTTCCCGTGAACCCGATGTCCCTAGAAAGCTGGGTGGGAGCTGCGCTGAGGCCAGACTCCACAGCAAAAGTCCCGTTGGGTCCCCGTGAGCCTGCTTACCGTGGGTGTCCCTACAAGCCGCATGTCGCGGAGTGCCATGAACTGTCCGGATTGAGTGTCTTTCAGTGTTCAATAAGGTTTTTGTGTGTTCCCCATTTTCTTTACGTGTTCTGTCCTCTGCCTACGCTTCCGTCACAGATATGTTCACCATTTGGGAAAAAATAATAAAAGCACGCATTTTTGCAGAGAAAAATGAGCATTCCAGATTCAACTTACCATTCTAGTGGATTCCCAAAATATAACATAGCAGCATTGGAATCCTTCATTGTAAGGCTTACAAGAACTCTGTGGAAGGCACGGTGGTGGAAGTACCTGAAAGCGTGGACATTAACAAACATTCAGTGAGGTATTATATTTTACCATGCATACACAGCGTATATTATTAACTCACTTCCTGAACTGAAACCATGTGGACTTTTAATTCACTGACAAGTTATAGTTTTGGTCATCAGTTTGGTGATAGGAGATGTGTCTGACCTTACTGGAATTACTGCAATGTCATTACCCTGTTGCTGTTTACTCAGATTAAGACAAAACATATGCATGATATACAAGGCTCCTTCTTTGAGAAGGGACCATTGAGAACAACCTGTAATTTTTCTGATTCCAACATAATGGACTGATGACAATCTAAAACTGTGGATCTCCCATTGTTTTCTGTCTCAGTGATAATACACACCAGGACAAATTGAGTAGTGGGTCTACATAATAGACACAGATGAAGCAGCAAAAACTAATACTATCCTACTCTATTCAAAACTGAAAAAAAGTGAAAGGTTTGAGCTACGCATACAAACAAAAGCTTGACTATAGCCAAAGTTTTTATTTTTCTTTAGTTTTTTTTTTTTATAGATTAAGTAAGGAAAGAAACATGAATAAGGGATGTTTGAGATTTCTTCAGACTTTCCAGCAAGATAGGAAGTGATGTGGAATCGTTTTACTATGGACAAGGAATGCAACAACTTTTTAGCAAAATGGGGAAGGTTTAGAATCTCTGTCAGGTGTCTTCCAATCACAGTGACAAAGGCTGCCATCATTTCTTGCCCTGCTGTCAGGTATGGAAAGTGAAATCTCCCTAATGTCATGAACAGTAATAAAAGCATCACCAAAAGGGTCATTGGGGGTTACGAGCAGGACTTGTGTGACCCCAAGAAAGAATTAGCGGATGTGCTGCTCCGACTTGAGGATTTCGAGAACCGTTCCCATCGCGGCAATTTGCGGTTAAGGGGTATACCTGAAACGGTCACAGATCTCACCTCCACCTCTACTGCTCTGTTTCAGGAGCTGATGCCCACAATTCCCATCGACCGGCTTGAATTTGACCGCATTCATTGTGCATTGGGCCCCAGACGACTGGCTGGGCCCGAGGGACATCATCATTAAGTTCACTTTCTACCGCACTAAGGAAACCATCCTCTTGGCGGCCAGAAACAAACCAGACCTCAGATTCCAGGGACATTGCTACCAGCTCTTCGCGGACCTCTCCCAGACCACTCTGCAGAAACTACGTCAGTTGAAGCCCTTCACTTCGGTCCTGGTGAACCACAGAATTAAATAAGCCTGGGGCCTTCCGTTCCGCCTCACCTTCAACTACCAGGGCCGCAGTCACTCGGTTGTTACGCCGGAGGAGGCCCATTCTCTCCTGGAAACTTCACCCAACTGAGCGCGACTTAACATTCTACTCCAACCCCCATGACAGTTTTTGTAGAATTGATCATATATTCATTTATGTTCAGCAGCTTCCTTTGGTCAGGCGGATAACTATTCCCTTCTCGCCCTGGTCGGACCATGATCCTCTGGTACTCCTTCTGGACCTTTCTGGGTCGGTACGGCGTCCCTCTCACGGGCGCATTAATGATTCCTTATTGACCACTCAGGTCACTTGCCAACAAATAGAATCTTTCGTACGCACACACTCGGAAAACTCGGGATCTGTTTCTTCGGCAGTTCTCCTGTGGGAGGCGCATAAAGCCACGGTGCGGGGTCAGGTTATACAGCTGGTGGCGGTTCAGAAGCGGGAACGGGGGTGCCGACTTTTGGAGCTTCATTCTCTGTTGGCCTCTGTGGATTCTCGTTGGAAGTCATTCCCATCCATGGCCCATAAACGCGCTCGGGACACCCTGGCGGCAGAGTTGGATCTACTCGCCTCTTCAGAGGCGGAACGGGCCCTGCGTTGGACCAAACACAAATTTTATTCCTGTGCGAATAAACCTGGTCCGATGCTGGCCAGGAAACTCAATTCTCTGGGGAAACCCCACAAACCGATCCGATTGCCATTTCCCGTGGGTGGCTGTACTTCTAATTCCCAGCAGATTGTTTCCCGTTTTGTGGACTTTCTTTCGCGCCTTTACGCTAAACCAGATCCCTTCCCTGTGGCTCAGGCAGAGGCATTTTTTCAAGAGCTCCAACTTCCTGGACTGAGGCAGCGCAGAAGGCTCTCAATGCCGGTGTCACCATACCGGAAGGGCTACAAGCTATTAAATCTCTACGGTCCACCGCGGCCCCAGGTCCAGATGGCTTTTCCGGCCTCTATTATAAGAAATTTGCAACCCTGTTAGCACCCTTCTTGGCTGATTATTTTAATGAGTTACGACAGGGCTCCTTGCCATCTCCAGAAGCGCTTAGAGCGCATATCTCTTTGATTCCTAAGACGATCGATCATGTGCAGGAACCGCAAGCCTTTTGGCCCATTTCTCTTCTTAATGAAGACCTGAAGATATTAGGCAAGATTCTCAGCGGTTGTATCAATAAATATTTGCGTAGCCTGATTCACAGGGACCAAGTGGGTTTCGTCCCTGGGAGACAGGCGGGTGATAACGTTCGTAAGGTGATCCATCTTATACATTTTCTACAACAGCGGAAAATACCGGGATTCTTACTGTCCTTAGACATATATAAAGCCTTTGATTCTCTATCCTGGGACTATCTGCGGTTTGTGCTGTCTCGCTGGGGTTTTGGGGACTCTATTCTTTCTTGGATTCAAGCCTTGTATTCTTCCCCTTCGGCTTCCGTTAAATATGCTGGGTATTTCTCAGATTCCTTTATTATTTGGTGAGGTACGAGACAGGGATGCCCCCTGTCCCCAGCACTCTTTGTCCTGGCGCTTGAGCCGTTGGGTATGGCGCTCCGGACTGATTGTAATGTATCGGGGGTTCCATACACGGGACAGGAGTTCAAGTTGTACCTTTTTGCGGACGATGCCCTCTTGACTCTCACTAATCCCCTGACGACACTTTCAAATTTTCAACAGGTTCTTGAGCGCTTCTTCTTGATTTCGGGTCTCTGTATCAATTTGGATAAGACTGTCGCGCTTAATATTACTTTGGCCTCAGATTTGGTTTCGCGCCTACAGTCCCACTTCCCTTATAAATGGGCTTCTTCTCTTGAATACCTAGGCATTCGCTTGACCCCCACCTATGACTCACTGCTGCAAATTACTATCCATTGCTTCGCTCTCTTATGCATTCTTGGCAGTTTCCGCACCTGTCATGGATAGGACGGATTAATTCAGTGAAAATGACCATCTTGCCGAAATTGTTATACTATTTTCGCACCCTCCCAGTACGGGTTCCTCCTCATTTCCTTCGGTTGCTTCACGTAAAGATTATGCGTTTTATCTGAGCCGATAAACGCCCCAGAGTTTCCAGAACTACGCTTTTTGTCCATAGACTCCAGGGTGGTCTTGGGGTTCCAAATGTTACTAAATATTATCAGGCGAGTCAGATTGCCCCGCTATCTATGTTGCATGCTTCCTCAGACATACCTCTCTGGGTCCTCCTGGAATTACCTAATTGTGCCCCTATTGCGATATCGACACTCCTTTGGCTTCTTCCTGCCCTGCGCCCCACGACACTGAGTCCAATTTTGCTCCATGGCTTACAAGTGTGGGACTCGGTACGTTACTCCAGTGGCCTAATGTCACCTTTTTTGCCTTTGCTCCCAATCACTAACAACCCCCTCTTCCCACCGGGTTTAGATCAACCAAGGGCGTTTTCTTGGTGGGTGACCAATGGTTTTTCACAGGTACGACACTTTTTGACCTCTCCGTCCTTCCCTACCTGGAATTCTCTTCAGGAGTCACAGGATGTCCCCCCGGTGGAATCTTTTCGTTACCTTCAACTGCGGCATTGGCTGCTCTCATTGTGGGGCACTTCTGTCTTCCCGTACCCGAAATCTGCCTTTGAACTGCTTTGTCAACAACGGCCGGGCGCCCCAGGCCTTATTTCCCTTCTTTATTTCCCTTCTTTATGCAGCTTTGAATAGACGCTTGTCGCATACTTCTCTTTCATATGTTGTTCAGTGCGACCTGGGAGTGGTTGTGGATCCGGAGGACTGGAATAGGGCCTGGTCGCTTGTAGCTACATGCTCTTTTAATACGACGGGATGCTCGGTATGCTTTGCTTCATTGTCCCATACCGGGCCTCTTGGCTCATCAGCAAAAGTTGGCTTCCTATTTGTTTTTGTCGCCCTCTAGAACAATTGCTCAGGCCTGGAGGAGTCCGTTTGTCCCTCTTCAGGGAGTGCGGGACCGTATGACCACTATGATGCTCAATGAACAAATGTCGAGTATCTGCAACGACTCCCAATGTAAATTCTTGAAAATATGGGAGCTGTGGTTGCAATATACCTTTCCCACGCTCCCCCTGGCTAGTCTGGGGATGTGATGTTGTTCAGCTTTGGCGTTCTTGGATCCCTGCTCTTGGTTTGATTATCTTTTCTCTTTTGTACTTCTCTATCCTTCCCCCCCCCCCCCCCTTTTTTTTTTTCTCTGTTTTTGGTGTGGCAGTGGATAGCTGCCTTTAGTCTGAGTTATTCTCAGTGTTATATTTATATTTTGTTATTTAAGTGCCGTTGATAGCCCCTGCGTGGGTGATCTTTTGCCCTGTTGGTGTTAGAGCACCGATTTCTTTAATTTTCTACTTCTTCTATTTGCAATTGATAGCCCCTGCGTGGGCGTGATTTGTTCCTGTGTTGTTATTAATTAATAAAAACCATTGAAATACAAACGTATTGGATTCAAAAGGTGATGGACTACCTGGTGTCCCTCAATGGAGGAGAAAAAAAACATACTTTTCAAGTAAAATTAAGAAATAATTTACTCACATGTACTTACTGGAAAATGTATTTATCATTCAACAACTTTTCTGTACCAGGTATGTATACTCACTTATTAATACACAGGGCATGTTCACTCACATCATCCATTTCATCATCCTGGCTGCCAAAGAGTAACCATGTAATGATCTCTTCTTTCAGCTGTCTTTTAACCCCACTGAGCTCATGCACATGTTGCTCCAGGCCTGAGGCCAGGTGATCTGGGACAGGACAGGAAGTCAGAGCCAGGGCCACACCTAAGCAGTGCACTGCAGAGCTAAAAGTAACCAGCCATTAGTCATGGTACTATTTCTTGGGTTCACATTTCTTATTAATCTATTTGATAAAAAATTTAATTTGAGAAAACAATGCATATGAAGAATACATATTTACAAATTCCAAGCAGAAGTTTCACGTCTACCCTCCTCCCTCTCTCTTTTTTAATTTACAGAGAGAGAGTGTAAAGGTAAACAGTTTTAGCTGTATTCTCTCTCCTATAAAACCCATAATGGTTTTTTTTCGTTCTTTATTTTTTTTCCATAATGTTCTGTAGTAGGCTTACAGCATATTTTATGTTTACTATATATATTAAAAAATATTCAGCATTTGAAATATAAAACTGGGGATGCACCAATACCGGTATCAGTGCAGATATCGAGTATTTTCACGAGTACCTGAAACTACAGGACTGGTCGGGAAACCGCATGCAATTTGGACAGGAATTGCACCGCATGCTATTCTTTGCAGTGCGATTTGTATGAACAAAAAATGCACCGCAAAGTATCGGTACTTGGTAACAGTGAGTAATTGACTTAAAGTATCGGTACTTGTACTCTCCAATAAAAAAGGGTATTGGAAAACATTTGTATTAAAGGATAAGTTTACTTTAAAAAAAAAAAATAAATGCGCATTTTCTGCAGGTAAAAAAAAATGTGCATTTACTATTTTTTTTGTACAGGCCTGCAAAGGATTGCACCCACGATCAGCAGATCAGGGGAGGACTGACAACTCATGGGGCCCCTGGGCAATAGGGGCTCATGGGGCCCCTGTGTCCTTGGCCAAACTCAAAAAAGCCTATGAAAAAGGTACCAGGGGCATCTCATGGGGCCCCCTACTGACCCCAGGCCCTCGGGCAGTGCCCGAGTTTCCAAATGGTCAGTCTGCCCCTCATCATGGGTGCCATGCAGGACTCCTACAGAATGTGAGGGCCCATGCTACAATAACATGTTACACCCTGAATATGGGTGTAACATGTTACGAAAGGTGAACTTATCCTTTAACCACTTGAGTTCCTGAGGATTTACCCCCCTTAATGACCAGGCCTTTTTTTGCTGTTTGGCACGGCACTAATTCAAATGATAATTGCGCGGTCATGCAATGCTGTACCCAAACAAAATTTACGTCCTTTTTTTCACACAAATAGAGCTTTCTTTTGGTGGTATTTGATCACCTGTGCACTTTTTATTTTTTGCGCTATAAACAAAAAAAACACGAAAATTTTGAAAAAAAAACAGTATTTTCTACTTTCAGCTATAAAAAAATATATCGTAAACTCAAAGTTAGTCATAAATTTAAGCCAAAATGTATTCTGCTACATATTTTTGGTAAAAAAAAATCCCGTGCATTAGCGGGCAAACTGGCGCTATATGGGAGGGGTGCTAACACTATCGGAAGTCACCAGTGACACTAATACAGTGATCAGTAAAAATCTGTTCACTGTAATCAATGACACTGGTGACAGGGCAGTCAAGGGGTTAACTGGGGGGGGGGCGATCAAGAGGTTAAATGTGATTACTGGTGTACTGGCGGGCAAACTGGCGCTATCTGGGAGGGGCGCTAACACTATTGGAAGTCGCCAGCGACACTGATACAGTGATCAGTAAAAATCTGTTCACTGATCAATGACACTGGTGACAGGGCAGTGAAGGGGTTAACTGGGGGGGGGGGGGGCGCGATCAAGGGGTTAGACGGGATTACTGGTGTATTAGCAGGCAATCTGGCGCTATCTGGGAGGGGCGCTAACACTATCGGAAGTCGCCAGCGACACTGATACAGTGATCAGTAAAAATCGGTTCACTGATCAGTGACACTGGTGACAGGGGTTAACTGGGGGGGGGAGATTAAGGGGTTAAATGGGATTACTGGTGTACTAGCGGGCAAACTGGCGCTATCTGGGAGGGGCGCTAACACTATCGGAAGTTACCAGTGACACTGATACAGTGATCAGTAAAAATCGGTTCAGTGATCAGTGACACTGGTGACAGGGCAGTGAAGGGGTTAACTGGGGGGGGGGGATTAAGGGGTTAAATGGGATTACTGGTGTACTAGCAGGCAAACTGGCGCTATCTGAGAGGGGCGCTAACACTATCGGAAGTCGCCAGTGACACTGATACAGTGATCAGTAAAAATCGGTTCACTGATCAAGGACACTGGTGACAGGGCAGTCAAGGGGTTAACTGGGGGGATTAAGGGGTTAAACGGGATTACTGGTGTACTGGCGGGCAAACTGGCGCTATCTGGGAGGGGCGCTAACACTATCGGAAGTCGCCAGCGACACTGATACAGTGATCAGTAAAAATCGGTTCACTGATCAGTGACACTGGTGACAGGGCAGTGAAGGGGTTAACTGGGGGGGGCAATCAGGGGGTTAAATGTGTCCTAGAGTGTTCTAACTGTGGGTATGTGCTGTTTTACTCACAATTTGTATGTCTTCTTCTCTGTCTGGAACGGAATGTGTCCAGGCAGAGAAGAATGACATCATATCCTGTCCTGTGTAAATGTCAACACAGGACAGGATAGGACAGGGAGCGATCATCTGATTTCAGCCAGATATCACTGGCTGAAATTGAATTATTGATCCCTCCGGGATCAAATGGTGTCACCCGCGGGTCGGCGGGAGCGCGCGCACGCGCCCCCTGCCCGCGAAAACGTGCAGAGCACGGAGACCGTTTTAAAACGTGCTTTTGAGCCCCAGTGCCGCCCTGCACACGTATATATGCAGTGGCAGGGCGGCAAGTGGTTAAAAGATTATTAATGTAAAGTTACTAACATAAAAACATTACTTTCTCTGTCAATACAAAAGTAACAGAACGGGATTCGTAAAAGCAGTTACATATAAACATATCCTTGCTGTATTATCCTATGAGTAACAAAGACACACAGCCGATTTAATAACATCAAAAAGACACAAAATTAAGTGAACCTTGTGCTACCAAAGGTACGCTTTTTCACACATCCCCATGCCAAACAGCTGCAGTAAAAACGAAAAAAAAAACAAAAAACACACAAACACAAAACCCCATGGAAATAAAAAAAAAAGGTTAGTAAATATATTTACCTTGCCCCCAACTTTGAACCACTGTACTTCCAATAAGATTGCAGGGAATACAGAGTACCCAGAACCTCATGAGAAAGCCGTGCCAATACAGTGCAGAAGCTAAATGAGTTTTTCCCAAAGATCGCCCTCCCCTAAGCGCTGTGGGTAAGGTACTAAATGTTTCCCCTACAGGCTTTACAGGCAAATGCCTGCAACACACATAAGTGTATCCTCCCACCAAACTCCAGGCATCTATGAGATGCTGACACTGAAGCTGGGTGCTGGCACAATGTAACTTCAGAGAAAAGAGATTTATTGTCAGTGGCCACCCAATGACCACCGATGACAGTCTAGTGCCAGAGAAGATGGCAATGGTAGCAAATTAAGGCAAATGCCCCAACACCCCTGCAGTAGGCAAGTTTAGTTTCACTTAAAAAAACTAACATTTTGAATAGCTTTCTGCAGGTAATGGCCAGTGTACCATATGACAAGTTAGAAGCAGAAACACAACACAACTACTTAAGCCATACATACACACATACACATTATATTGCCAAAAGTATTGGGACGCCTGCCTTTACACGCACATGAACTTTAATGGCATCCCAGTCTTAGTCCATAGGGTTCAATATTGAGTTGGCCCACCCTTTACAGTTATACCAGCTTCAACTCTTCTGGGAAAGCTGTCCACAAGGTTTAGGAGTGTGTCTATAGGAATGTTTGACCATTATTCCAGAAGAGCATTTGTGAAGTCAGGCATTGAAGTTGGACGGGAAGGCCTGGCTCGCAGTCTCCACTCTAATTCAACCCAAAGGTGTTCTATCGGGTTGAGGTCAGGCCAGTCAAGTTCCTCCACCCCAAACTTACTTATCCATGTCTTTACCTTGCTTTGTGCACTGGTGCTCAGTCATGTTGGAACAGGAAGGGGCCATCCCCAAACTGTTCCCATAAATTTGGGAGCATGAAATTGTCAAACATGTCTTGGTATGCTGACACCTTAAGAGTTCCCTTCACTGGAACTAAGGGGCCAAGCCCAACACCTGAAAAACCCCACACCATAATCCCCCCTTCACCAAACTTTGTTGCTTGCAACAATGCAGTCAGGCAAGTGCCATTCTCCTAGTAACCGCCAAACCCAGACAAATCCATCAGATTGTTAGAGAAGCGTAATTCATCACTCCAAAGAACACAATTCCACTGCTCTACAGTCCAGTGACGGCGTGTTTTACACCACTGCATCCGACGCTTTGCATTGCACCTAGTGATGTAAGGCTTGGATGCAGTTGCTCGCCCATGGAAACCCATTCCATTAAGCTCTCTATACACTGCTGTTGTGCTAATCTGAAAGCCACACAAAGTTGTGAGGTCCTAGCTATTGACTCTGCAGAGTTAGAGACTTCTGCACACCGTGCGCTTCAGCATGCGCTGACCCCGCTCTGTCTACCACTTCCTGGCTGAGTTGCTGTTGTTCCCAGTTGCTTCCACTTTGTTATAATACCACTAACAGTTGACTGTGGAATATTTAGTAGCAAGGAAATTTCACGATAAATATACTAATAGTGCCGCGCTCCTATATAAATTATCTATAATAATTTGTGTTATGATTTCCAAATCAATTGATAAACAAAATAAATAAATGAAAATTAAACAATAAAATATAACATATAAAATATAATATATGATGCAGGAATTGATCATCTATTGCCGAAAACATCATATGAAATTGATAAAACATGACTGCTTGTAATCATTTGTGAAATCGAATGGTGAGCAAAAATCAATAAATATATGCACATCAAAGTCCTCTTCCAATGTAAATTGCAATGGTGAAATACTACTCCCGCAATCCAAGTGCAGTGTGGTCTTAATATGCGCTCACCTTAAGTTTTGCCTACCTAAATAGGCAAAACTGGCTTTTTGTCCTTACAGGACTGATTAATCCTCCTGTATGGAATTTTCCGAATGGCAAATAGATGGTTGTAATTGGATCTTAATCCACCTGGGGTCTCTGCAGTGAATGTGACTGATGCTTGTCAGGAATGGATGGATGGATAGATATCTCCCTTTTTTTCCCTCCAGGGGTCTCCTTCCTCCTGTATCAATCTATCTCCAGTGTATCACGGATGGATAACATAAGAGAAAAAGAAACCATGGTGCCTTATCTTTTTCCAGCCAGATCACACAGCAGTCAGTAAACTTCTGTTCTCTGCCCAATGTTCACGAAGTAGCACGGCACTATTAGTATATTTATTTTTTAGTCACAGAACACTGTTTAATGAGTTGGTGTGAGTGCCAGTGAACCACAGGTGTATTACATTTTGTTCGTCACTTTATATAGACAATCAATTGGAATATCTTAGACTCTCATCATAGTAGCTCACAAGTATATATATAAGTTTCATTAAGGAAATTTCACGGATGGACTTATTGCACAGGTGACAATCTATCACGGTACCACGTTTGAATTCACTGAGCTCCTGAGAGCAACCCATTCTTTCACAAATGTTTGCAGAAGCATTCTGTATGCCTACATGCTTGATTTTATACACCTGTGGCCATGAAGGTGATTGAAACACCTAAATCCAACGATTTGGAGGGGTGTCCCAATACTTTTGGCAATATATACATACACCTTACCTGGAGGGTTTTCCAGCAGATCCTGAGAAGATTTTCCAGAAGTCTCTGTCTGCAGATACTAGCCCCCCTTGTAAGATGACCCCTAACAAGGCAAAGCTTTCAGGCTCCGTCTGTTGGGAGCTAATGCTGCGCATAGTTGCTGCCCAAATTTTAGTCCAGAGTTTATGAAGATCAGACTTTGGGGCCATATTCACATCTTTTTTCTGCATCTGGCATATTGCCACTTCCTTCAGACACCTCAGTACAAAGGTTGCACGCTCCCCTCGTCTCTGCTGCGACAGCAACTGGTGAAGAATGGTTAGTAGTAGAGTCAATTCGCTACTTGGAAGGCTGTCTGCGTGACGTGCTATTAAGCAAGCTACAATCTGTAACCTGAAGGTATAAACAAGAAAAAAAAAAAAAGAAAATATTAACGCAAACAAAGGCAGAACCGCAAGAAAACCTGCAAATACACAGGTGAAATAAATATACTGTATGCAATTGTCAAAAGATTTCTAATTTCAACCAAATTTATTTTAATCATTCTTGTCACATTACATGACACCCTTATTTCCTATTGCAACTTTGCAGTATTCTGTGTCACTGGTATCACATTGGCAGTGTGATGGTTTTGATACACTGGCCAACATGCAGGCTGCAGTAAGAGAGATGACACAGAAAGCATTAAAGCAGTATTAAAACCAAAAATGTATTCAAATCTGCTAACACAAGTAAAAGCACCCCCCCCCCCTCCCCTTCAAGACTGATATTGCTGATGTCTGCTGTGTCCTGGCTCATTCCTCCAGATTGGTGTCTTACTGGACAGATAACCAGGTGAAAACAGAGGGAAAATAGCCAAAAAAAAAGAAAACTAATGCAGCCACCACATCCAATGATTGGTAAGCTGCATTATAATACATTTTTTGTTTGGGGTTTAATACCTCTTTAAAATGGAATCAGGAAAGCCAAAGATAGACTAATAAGTGACTCTTTTTCCAGGACAGCCCCTGAGATATACTCCTTGTAGGCAGGAAACACAATATAAATGAACATAACAAATGGGTGGGAAGCTGGCTGTCCTGGAAGACTCCTGGAGAAGTGTAACACCAGCATTCCCCCCAGTCGTCTCTCAGGACAGCCCCTGAGATGATAACCGAGAACCTACTTACTTAGGAGGGGGGGGACCACTGCTTGAAGAACCTTCCATCCAAATGCCAGGTGCCCACTAGCCATTAGGTCTATACGGCAATTGCACACAAAGGCTGAAAATGAAGGCCAGGTTACCGCTATACAAATTTGCTCCGAGATGGCCCCAGCTCTCTCTGCCCACAAAGTGGATAATGCTCTTGTAGAGTATACATTACACCATGCAGGTGGAATTTCCTTTATTGATTTAAATGCTTCGGAGATGGCTTGCTTTATTCACCTTTTCAAGGTAGGCATAGAAGCTTGTCTTCCTTTTTTGTCCCCTGCATACAACACAAAAAGCACTTGTGAAGAACATACCTGTTTAGTCTTTTCTACGTAATTCCAGACACAACGCCTTACACATCTAGGGTGCTAAACTGTTTCTCGTCATTAGAAGGGTTCTGGCAGAACAAGGATATTACAATGTCCTGAGTCCAGTGAAACTTCGAAGAAACTTTTGATAAAAAAACCTGGATCAGTTCTCAGTACTATAGAATCCTCTGGAACTGAAAAAAGAAGTTATTTAATTGAAAAAGGCTTGGAGCTGGCTAATTCTTTGAGCTGTTGTAGTAGCCACCAAAAACACTACTTTCAAAGATAGAAACTTGATGCTGGCCTTTGTAATAAGTTCAAAAGGGAAATTGCAAAGGCCTTTTAATACAACCTGCAGATCCCAACTTGGACAAGCTGCCAACTTGACAGGTCTTCAGCTGAAAATAGCTTTGCAAGCTCTTTGGATTAATGGGTTTTCTTGAAGAGAATCCTGCGGATATACACTGAGTGCAGCTGTCTGTACCTTTAAAGTGTATAGAGCTAACTTCTTATCTGCTCCATCCTGTAAAAATTCCTGAATGTCAGGAATAGTAACCGTCTTTCCCGTGGTCTTTAAGCAAAGAATTAAATTTTCTCCAAACCTTCCTTTAGATTGTTCTGGTTACTGGTTTATGACTGTCCAGCAAAGAGTAGTAGTAGTACCTTTTCTGAGATTACCATATTCTTTAGGATGTATTCTTTAATAACCAGGCCGACAATCATAGTCTTTCCAGCTAAGGATGAAGAAGTTGGCCCTGGGTCACAAGATAGTGCCCGAGAGGCAGAATCCAGGGTGTAGAACTCGCCAGAGTGAAGAAGAGTAAACCATGACGGTTTTGGCCAATAGGGTGATAGGAGTATAAGATTTGTTTCCTCTTGCATGAATTTCTGTAGCACTTGAGAGAGGAGTTCTATGGGAGGGAAAGCAGAGCACAGATGAAAAATCCCAGGGGTTATGCAGTGCATTTATCCCTAAAGATGCCTTCTCCTGTGCTAGAGAAAAGAAAAGCTTTGTCTTTCTATTTTTCTTTGTCAAAAACAAATCCACATCTGGCTGACCACAAACTTCAATTAGGTCCTTGAACACCTGTGGGTGGAGGAACACTTTTCCTTGACTGAACGAATGACAATTCCAAACATTCGCCAAGACATGGTTTGCCGGTTCTTTGCCACTGCACAAACTTCCCTCCGGTTCGAAGAATTATTCCTTTCTTGGGAAGACAACTGACTCTAAATCAGCTTGCCCTACAAGCATACTCCTCAGACCCAGGTGCTGGTATCAGTTGTTATTCTCACACAAATTGGCCATCTCCATAACAGCCCCACTTCCAGATATTTTTGGTTCTCCACCACCAGAGTGACCTATTTACTGTGTGAGGAAGCAATATCTGTGAATCTAGTGACTCCACCCTCCCATCCCAATGCTGCAACATAAATCTCTGCAGGGGTTTTTGATGTAACTTGGCCCATTGCACCACTGTAAAGGTTGTTATCATAAACCCCAGAATGGACTTAATGTTCCTGAATAACACTGTTTGAAGGATCTGAGACACCAGATTGGAGATTTTCTGGATATTGTCCTCTGGAAAGAACACCCTTTGATTGGTGAAATCCAGGATGTATTCCAAAAAAGGAACTCTCTGTGAAGGTACTAGGTTGGATTTCTTCAGGTTTATAAACCAACCCAAATTCGGTCAGCCATTACTGAACAATAAGAATATCTTTTTTTTAATGATCCTCTGTTGCTGTTATTAAGAGGTTGTCTATATAGGGAATCACTGTCACCCCTAGGAGACTCAATGGCGCTAGGGCTACTGCCAAAACCGTGGAAAAATCCTCAGGGCCAAGGAAAGCCCAAATGGCAATGCTCAGCATTGAAAGTGATGGACTGTTGAGCCTATCCTGAGGGCTAGGTGTAGAAATTTCTGTGACTCCTTCTGAATTGGTATATGAAGTACAGTATGTGTCTTGAAGGTCCAACTTTGCCATGAAGCAATTGTGTTGAAGAATTGCTCAGATTGAAAAAATTGATTCCATTCTCAACGTCTTGTACCCTACCGCTTGGTTCAGGGGTCTGATATTCGAGATCAGGTCACATTTCCCTGAGGGATTTTTTTATTACAAAGATGTGCAAATAAAACCCCTTTCCTTGTCCCTTGTGGGGGACTTGAATTAACACTCTTTGATCTACCAATTCTCCTATTAAGGCTGGCAATACTTTTACCTTTTCTGGGTCCCTTGGCAAACCTGTTATTAAAATTTTCAGGAAGTTGATAATCGAATTCTAGAGTGTAACCATCTTCCACTTGCATCAGCACAAAAGTGTTGGAGGTTATTTCTCTCCATTGTGGAATGAAGTCCCTCAGTCTCCCCCCCCCCCCACTGTTCTATAGTCAGTGCGTTTTGGCAGATTTGTCAGGAGGATTGAAAATGATTCCTGACCTTCCATTTTCCTTATGCCCCGACCACTGTTTATGTGGTCCTTTCTTGTCTCCTGCTTGTTGATGCTCTCAGTCATAAAAAAAATTATTCCTAAAATGTATTTTCTTCTTCTCAGGGAAGCTTTTCTTTCCATCCACTGAACATTCTAAGGCATCCTGCAAACCTGAGCAAAAGACCAAGTCCTGTGTGAACGGTAAATTACACAACTGTAATTTTGAAGAGACATCTCCCACCCAGGTCTTCAACCAGAGAGACCTACGGGCTGAACTAAATCAGTGCTGAGGTTTTTGCAGAGTTTCTAACTGCTTCTGCTGAAGTGTTCGCCATGTATTTAAGTGCAGTAAATAATGTGGGAAGTGAAGCGAAATCCTGTTTTCTTGGGATACCCGACTCCAAATGTGTTTTGAGCTGGGAAAGCCAAAATTCCATGTTTCAAGCTGAACATGTAATAGCTAGTGCAGGTTTTAAGTCTGCCACAGCTGCATCACAGGCCCTATTATCTATGGGAACCTTTAATGCTCCCATATCTTCAAAAGCTAGGTCTGATTTTTTTTTAAGACCTTGGGCAGCGGATCGTCAAGCTTGGACCGTTTGTTCCATACCCTAGCTGGATCCTCATCGAAAGTGAATCTTCTCTAAAGGGAGTTAGAAAGAGAAAGCTTTCCTTCTGGTGTTACCAGCTCCTTAAAAATGGCTTCGGAGAGGACTTGATGTACTGGAATACTCTAGATCTTTTCTTTTGAAGCCCTCAAGACATCAAATCATGTTTGCTCAACTGCGCTTTTTCTTCTTTCATGTCCAAAGTGTCATAAATGGCTCTAAGAAGATTATCCACTTCCTCCAATGACAACTTTTATCTTGAAGAACTAGACATTCCTTCTTCTGGGTTGTGATCATAATCTGATTCAGAAACCAAGCCCTCAGATTCACGAATCTCTACTCTGTAATCTTCCCTTTGTGAGGCCTCTGTCAAGGGTCTTGGCAAGGGACATAAGGCAATAACCGGAGGGAGTAGACACCATAGAAGGCTTCTGTGAATCACTCAACAAAGTTCTAAACATATGACAAGTGGCCGCTAATTCCTCTTTGACTGTGGTCAGCAGGTTGTTACACGCTAAGGCAGACACATCCTTAACCAAACTACTGACACAGCTGCGACAATGAGGTGTTTTCCAGGAAGAACTCAATTTGGTAGAACAACTTTTTTTCTTTGCAAATGCTGCTTTTCCTCTATCAGTGTTTTTTTTGTGTAAATGCCAGAGAGGAAGTACAACCAGCTACACTGCAAAGCAGAACTGAGACAAACACAGCATGCAAAGATAACAGGAAGACCCCTTCCTCTTGCAAGGAGATCCCATCCACCAGAAAGTCACCACTAGGAAAAGCAAGCTTCAACAAAGACATGTACCAGGAGGCTGAGACTCCCCCTGAGCTTGTTGGGTGACTGAGTCCATGGTCCTCCTCTCTGCACCGTCCTTCAGCCTCTGCTAGGATATAGATTGTGACTAAATAGATGCCAGACAGGCCCTGCCCCTTCCTCCTGCGCCCACGAGGTCTGGAACCAATGACTACAGTGTATTGTGATGAGGTACATCCGCATCCCTGTTCCGGGACTCGATTGTGGCTGACTGCAAGCTTTCGGCAGTTGAGAAGAACCAGGAATCTCACGCCAGCCATTAACATATCTTCAACACCATACCCTTACCAGGTATCAGAAAATGAGGAAGATGGCTGCAGAAAGCTCCTTCTGTAAGGAGGTTGTCTGCCAACCCGAGAAGGGAGTAAAAAGGGGGAAAATAAGAATTCCACCTCCTCTAATCCACTCACTCATTCCGACAAGCACTAAGCTGTGGCCCCTCTCACTACCAACAAACAAACATAAGGTTCCTTAACATAGGCAACGCATCTCCTACGGCTGGAGGAAGCACAATAACTGGGGGTATGCCAGAGGGTCCTTTTGTTATACTAAAAGAAGTGTTTCCTGCTCACAAGGAGAAGGAGCCATATCTCAGGGGCTGTCCTGGAGGACAACTGGGTGTAAATAGGTTTTTCATTTGCTTGGCTGTGTTGTGTGGCACAAGAATGTGAATCACAAGGGTTTTTAAAATAATGATATATCTTTTGGCAGGTGAAAAAAAAAAGTTCAAATATCATTTTAGATGTCTACATGATTTTGTTTCAGCTACACAATATCAGTAGCATGCTGATCTCAAGGAGGGAGGGAGACTATATTTATCCCAGGCCTGGACTTTTACTGCTTCCAGATGTATGGAATGTGTATTGCTTTTCTAATAAACCTCTGTATTCAATCCACATTGTACTGAATTATCTTTATTTTATTACAACTCTGGTAAAAGGCAACAAAATGTAAAAATATACTGTAAATGTGTTTTCATATTGTACTTAGGTGTTTGCCAGTAGTTCCTACTAATATTTAAAAAAACAATATACAAAACAAATTCTATATATTCACACAAATTATTTAGTGTTTAACAAGCTTGTGGAAAAAAGGTCTTACCAGATCAAATAATTTAAAAACACTAACCAATAATGTAATATCAATAGTTTTCCTAAAGTATTATGTAAAGCCTAACGATGAACTACTCCTATTTGCTACTTTTTGGTCTAGTAAATATATCATTCTGTTATGTCTGTTGATGTCATCAAAAATTCAGAGCTGTCCTGTTCCACCTTTTTGTTGGGAGTCTAATTAGCCCTGCTAGTCCCTAACTTGGACTACATAAAAAAAAAACGGTCTATGTTGTAAAAATGAAGTAGGTGGGTTTGAGCAGTTTAACTAATGACAACTTGGCAGGGCTGACACCATTTAGTCCACTAAAAACTGCTTTTTTTAGTCCACAACAGAAAATTTTGAGACAAGTGCATTACTATAAGGTTAACAGAAAATTTGCTGTATTTAAAGGGTCTTCAAAGGGATTTGCCCTGACACTTTGAGACCAAGATATTATAACAATTTGTGATATTGTATATAATCTCTTAATAGGTTATTTGCTATTTATGTTCAATCTGAGTTTATTGAAAAAAACTTTCAAGTAGTACAGAAAAATACACATGTACCAAAATGTATTGAAAGCTTACAAAAACAAATGCATAACAAAAAAAAAAAAAAGAAAACATAAGAGCAACAAGTACTGTTGCTAACTCACAAAAGGTAAAAATACCAAAGCTTGTTTACTGCTACTTAAAAACACCACACACATACAGTATGTGAACTAGCATTTCAACCACCTGTCACTTGACAGTGAATGCCAGTTCATTTAAATGCCCCATATATATTTTGAGATGCAGTCTTTGCATTTATGGAGAGCCCTTAGTATAAATATAGGAATTTTCTGCAACCCTGCCACAGTTACATAACTTTACTCAACACGTAATTAGGGTTGCACAGATAACAGTTCTTTCGGTCAAGTATTTACCGATACCGAGTACTGATACCTTTGCAGTACTATTTGAACCCATACAAAATGAATGGCTCAAAGCGCACTGCAAATCGCACCACACCTGCAGTGAAACTGCTTGTGATTTGGACAGGACCACATTCCTGTTCAAATCACAGACAAAAAGGAAGAGAGAGCACAGGTTCCTAGTGAAGCCAGTAACCTTTACTAAATAAGTATAACACAAGTAAACTTGCACCAACAATTATAGGTGTATATAAGGCATAACATCCCATGTGTTGACATTGTGCTGTGAAAGTCTCCTCGATGCCTGGATGACAGTTTGGCCGCCCGCCGCCGAGCAGTCAGGGGTGCTCCTCCAGCCCACTGAGGGCTTGGAGTATGACAGCGATGTCAATACATGGGATGATATGCCTTATATACAGCTACAATTGTGAAGGCAACTTTACTTTTGTTATACTTACTTAATAAAGATTACTGGCTGCACTAGGAGCCTGTGTGCTCTCTTTTGTCTGTGATTTGAACAAGAATGCGGTTCTGTCCAAATCACATGCAGTTTCCCTGTTTCCATTCATTCTGTATGCCTCATATTGTACTGCAAATCGCATTGCACCCACAGAGAAATTGCATGTGATTCGGACAGGAATGACAGTGCATTCCTGTTCAAATCACATGCAATACTTTGCAGTGCAATTTGAGACAATTAATTTTGTACCAGGTATCAGGAGCATTTGCACAAGTACAGGTACTTGTGCAAATACTCGGTCTCGGCACCAATACCGTTATCGGTGCAAACCTATGTATAATAGGTGCTTAGGATTTACATGCCACTATGGCAGCAAAGGATTGAAAACTGAAATATATAGCAGGAATCCATTAAAATAAAAGTCTAGATTGGAAGACCTCATTCTGTCATATAGAACATTTTGTCTATATTAACCTTCAATGAATAACAACAGTGAAAGCAGTAAAATAAACTATAGCAAAGTTCAATTTCCCCAGCATGTCCCACCACAACCTACATAACATACCTGAAATGCTGTCATTGTTTGTCCATAATATTCAGTACATAATTTGCAATTACAGAATTTACATATTCACCTGAACCATCAAAACCTCACTTATCTGTTTCAACATCTGTACAAATCCTGTATTATTACCATGGAATCACATCAAAATCATTTTCTGATCTTTGAAGTTTTTCACGGATCACTTCCCAGCCCAATTCAATCTTTCGACGCTTGTTTGGGACCATACTTGCAGATGGATCCCTCTGGGTCACAGCGAACGCAGCCTGAGTGATTTCCAAAATATGAGTGTTTTCTGTGAAGAGCTAACCAAGAAAGGAGAGACAGGTATATCATCCATACAGTTAAACAGAGAATCTGTAATACAGGAATAAATCATAAAAAACTATCAATAACTGCTGTATTACATGCTTCTCATACTCATGCAGTCAGTATGAGATTCGTTTACTGTATTCTGCTTTTTTCCATCTCCCCTTCTGTCCAAGTCCCCAACTCTGCTAGGGATTTTGCAAAGCAGTGTTGGCAGCTCTGCACGTGCTCAGTTTTCAGTGAGTTTCTATGCTGAGTATTTCCTCCTTATCACATCTGAGCTGCCCATGTGACTATAGAGTTACACATGTGGGCGTATACACAGTGGTATATGACAGCCCATTGCCTTTCTCCTCCTTCTTGCCCACTAACAAGCTAAACACAACAGGGGCGGGATATTACATGTAGATTGATGAAGGCTTCACCTCCCTCTTATTCTAAATCCACCCACACCATGTTATTGCCAAAAAAAATAAAAATTTGTTTTAAAATATATATTGGTATGACAACTTAACAGCTTCCCGACTGCCCTATAGCAAAAATACTGCTACAGGGCGGCATGGGTGTGCAAAATCAAGTATACATACACGTGATTTCGCATTTCCGGGAAGGGGGCACGTGCCATTTGTGGTCGCAGCTGTCAATCACCGGGTTCCGGCCGGTGATTACTCGCTGGCGCCCAGTGATTTCCAAGGATCTCTGATGGGAAGGAGAACTGTTTTGTTTACTAACATTTCTCCTCCCGATCAGCTCGGGCACACTGCTTTGGATGGCTGTGCACAACACAGCCATCCAAAGCAGTGTGATTACAGTGAAGCACACAGACACCGCCCCATAGCAAAACACTCCCAGCACACAGTTAACCCTTTAATCGCCCCTCATGTTAACCCCTTCCTGCCCAATGTCATTAGTACTGTGTCAGTGCTTTTTGTTAGCACTGATCACTGTATTGTTTTCACTGGGGATGTCAGTGACACCAAGTCAGTTCCTCCCAGTGTCAGAATGACCTCCGCAGTCATGCTATAAGTCGCTGATCGCCACCATTACTAGTAAAAATAAAATTAAAAAATCCCAGTGTATATACCGCCATTTGCAAACGCTATAACTTTCATGTAAACCAATTTACTCGTATTGGATTTTTTTTTAGCAGAATACATTTTGGACTAAATTTATGACGAAATTAGATTTTTAAAAAAATTTTTACTGGACATGTTTAATAGCAAAAATTCAAAAATACAGTTTTTTTTCTCAAAATTGTCGGTCTTTTTTTTTTTTTAAATAGCACAAAAAAAACCCCAAAAAAACCATACAGGCGATCAAATACCACCAAAAAAAAAGCTCAATTTGTGGGGAAAAAAGGACGAAATTTCATTTGGGTGCAGCATCACATGACCGCGCAATTGTCAGAGTAACACAGCGCTGTAACGCAAAAAAATGGCCTGGTCAGGAAGGAGGGTAAATCCTCAGGAGGGCAAGTGGTTAAAATAGTTTATTGATGTTATTTATTTTTACTCTGTATTCCAAAGGCTGTTTTTTTTTTTTTGAACATGTGACCAGCAGCAGATGACTAGAAGCTCCCCCTGCTTATGTTTGCCTACAAATAGGCTGGGGAAGAGCTGGGTCATTTGACAGCTGTATATCGAACAGGAAAAAGGTACTTAGATGTTTTATTTTTAATTAAAGTAATTACAGTTCCAACATCGACATAGAGAAATAGAAGGAACAATGTAAATTAAACAGTATGTGTTTAGCATCACTTTAAATATCAAGATTTTTGAAAGCCACCTCCACAACACACTTGTGTTGCAGTAAACCAAAACGTATAGTATTGCACTAACGTCTGTTGTTAAAAAGCAACAGATATGATTTAAGAGCTGTTGTGCATTTGGCAGCCAATTCAAATGAGTAGGGCACCCTAATGTAATGCACGTACATTAATTCCACCACAAAGGATCGCCACTCTCCTACAAAGAAACACACCACCCAAAGTGCCTTTACAATACTGACAATGCTGTCAAGAGAACAGATAAAAAGACCTTCACATCTGATGGTGCGTCTGTAGGCCATAAACCAAATGATAAATAGTAAGCAGCCTTCTCATTTATACACAAATATAAAACTTATAAATAGTAAAGAAAGCTAATGATGGTCTTAATTACAAGTACAAGTTTTGAGGGCCCAAGAAACACCTTTCTCTGCAAATACAAAAAAGGTCTCCAAGCTGTGAAACATCCAGATTTTTAAACAGTCCCTGGAACTCACACAGATTTTGCAAAAGTGTCTCTGTTTTGTTCTAAAAGTCATGCAGAATGCGCCAAACTCATGCACCTGTCTAGAACTTGTACTTGAATTTGGCAATTGCTGCGTCACTTTTAGAATGCACACAAGACACTTTCACAAAATCCGTCTGAGCCAGTTTTTCTCTGTACACCAAAAAAGGAGTTGGTCTTAATTAGATCCACTTTTACATTTGGCGCATTTAGTGTGACAAAATGTAAAAGTGACGTATTCAATGCAACATAATGGAAAAGTGTCGCATTTTAGAACTACCTGAATTTAGTGCACGAGTTGCTGTCAGAACCAGAAGTGCCACACATACTTCATGCCTCTGGTACAATATATTAACAAAAAAGATTAATGTGAGAAAAGTGGCACAACAGCTTTATTGAATTCCCACCAGTATCGTTTCAGAAAAGCAATGCATAGTCACCTATCCTCTTATACCTGCTGAGTGAACTAAATGACTGCTTCTAAGTTTAAATTTGGTTCATGCAGCATCACAACAGAAGTGTAATCTTCCCAAACTTCAGTCAGAGGTCTCAAAACAGGAATCTCTCAGTAAAAAAGGATAGGTTCACTTTTGGAATATGTTACATGTTCCACCTATTTTTAGGTGGAACACATAACATGTTCCCATAGCTGCAACCGTGACCGCCCCCTCCCCCCCGACATATAGTTTAGGGAGAAGTTTCCCTGTACTATCTGTCAGATTTAAAAATAGTACGTCCATGCGCGGCCTACAAGTCCCAACAGCCTTAGCGTCTGTCGGGTTGTAGTTTTCAATTAACTACCACGGCGATGTGCAGCACCGTGGTAGTTCATTGAAGCTTTCGGTCAGTATATCTGCTTGCTCATATATCCAGTACGCCAAGCAGATATTCTGACAGGTTTGCAGGAGACCGGCATGGCATCAGTGATCTAATGATCACTGGTGCAATGCTTTCCAGGCTTCTTTGGACAAAAATAAAAAAAATTTAAATTTTGTTACCTGCAAAAAAGATTACCTTATCCTTTAACAGTACTTTCCTGACCAGTGAGGTGTCCTATTGTAGCAAAGTAGACAGTGTTCAGATTCCACTGTTTGCACGATACTGCATGTCACAAAAACAAGATGCTGAAACATCACAAAGTCCAGCCCACATTAAAGAAGACTTGATGTCCGGATAGGGGATTAAAGTGTACATTTAGTCAAAAACATTATTTATTTTTTTTATAGTGGACAGAAATCAGTACTTCTGTCATATTTTTGACTGCTATCTGGTGCTGTCTTAGAGAGACATTCCCTCACTTTACTGTCTCATTGAGAACAGCTTTGGACAGGAAGTGAGAGAAATTCTGCATTAGGTACACAGATAGAAGCAAAAAAGCTGGCAAGGGGTTTACCATATTTTATTATAAATATAATTTTTTTCTGTCAGTTTTGTTGTTCAAGAGCTCCCCTCACTTCTTCTCAGACAAAACACTGTTGATAGAATGGCAGATGAGCTGAAATCTCTCTAACAGAGTCAGGATGGCAGCAAAACCCATGAGGGGTTCTAATCCTTACCCAAATACAAGGACAAAACGTTTCGGCTGGGCATAAACTTATAACTTTCAACAAAACTCAATACCTACCCTGTCGTAAACAAGAAGTATAAGTTAGATATCTTCTGGAAGGCAATTACCTGGTGACAAATGTCCGCCATCAATTCTACCAAACTCTCTTTGACTGCAACATTCCGAGATCCTGAAGAGTATTTTCCTCTGCTGCCAATCTGACTAATCTCGTTCATCATAGCATCATACAGATTGTACAAATTTCTCTGCCATCTCTCAGCTTCAAATGCATAAGCACCTGAAAAAAAAAAAAAAAAAAGGTTCAGCTCCAACCATACAATACAGATTAGACCGTGTTTTATCTTAGACAGCATCATATGGTTAAGTGCTAAAGACAAAATTCCAGCATTGTAGTTTTTACAACGCACATTTTCCATAACTCCACAGCAGGTACTCATAGTAATGTTATCTGCACAAGCTATTATATCTTATAGTATGCACACTTCTAAGGATATAAAAGACTCACAGACCACCATGATCAGCAAGATGATTCTGATGCTAAACTAACAGGAATAAGGGCACAAAAGACGCTGCTGGAGGGCTCTCAGAGTAGGTGGTAACACAAAACTGATCTTAACAAATAAAACTAAAACTATAATATATACCAATTTTATGTTTTACATTTGGGTACTATACTGTGTATATATTGCAATTAATATTTTATAAATATTTCATAAATTACATAGGATTCCCAGAGCACCGTGGGTTATCCAAGCAGCACAACATATTTTGACCGCCTTCAGGCTCCCTGGCGGACTAAAACTTCAGGCTTGTACAGAGAGAGACAGAGTTAGTGATATGAATCACTGCTTGAGCTATTGAGGTCTGTAAACAACAAAGAAAACTGAGGGACTGGAAAACATATGAAAAGGAGGCTCAGAGGTTCACCTGCCAGTTGACTCTAAGAAAAATTGGATTTATGTACTGACTGCAAAAACCTTTTCTTGGAGGCCACTGAGAGATAGGAGAAGTCATTAACATGTGGTTTATACTGCCACCTACAGAAGGATTGGCCATAGGTTAAAGAGAAAAAAAAAATTATATATATATATATATATATATATATATATATATATATATACACACACACACACACACACACACACACACACACACACACACACACACACACACACATACACCTGTCCAGAATAACCTCCTACTATCAGAATGCCACACCCAAGCAATTAAGGAATCTTCTTTTGGGTGAACTAAAGCTGGGCAGAGGTGGAAAACCTATGACCCAGTTGAGGTAAAAGGCAGAAAATGCCCTATGCAGGAAGGAACTCCTGGCCTTAATACCACCTTCTCCCTAAAAACAACCACAAAAATTTCTTGGGAAGATATAGCAGACACTTGCATCCCAGAGGTGATGAGAAAAAGAAATACTACCTTGTGGATGACAGACAAAAAAAGGATGGTCATTAAAGTGATCAAACAGAAGTTCATGAAGCGGACATAGAACAAGATTCAGATCCCACACAGTTACAGCAGAACAAACATGAGGTGCAGGATAGTTAAATGCTATCGAAATATCTAAATGCTGCCGAGGATGCTGAATGGAAAATGAAAACTGCACAATGACTAAGCCCCCTGCACTGACAAAATAAGTCAGATCAGATGACCCTCTGGCCTGGAGTTCCAGCACTGAAGGAGCAAACAATAAACTGAACAGTAAGGATGATATTTCTCGTGAGGCTCTTACAAAAGCCAGTAAGAAAGGACTTCCATGATTCTAGATCCAGATCCCTGAATCCCCAAGACAGGGATAACCTGGTCCACAGAGTGCTGCCTTATTGAGATCTGGATTAAAACTGGGCAAACAGGACTGCCTTAAAAGAGGCTAACATCAGGCTCAGGCCTCAAATGCAAAAACAGAGAGTCAGACGAGTCACATTCTGGCCTAGGTTATGTTTGGAACTAGACCAAGATACTCCAAACAAGTCAGTTACAGTGAAAACTTCTGAAGGGTCAGGATCCACCTGAATCAATGTAATGTGTGGACAGTCAAAACCACACTGTGCAACAAAGCTGACCAACTCTTCCCTTAACAGGTGGTCATCTAAGTATCCCACAATGAAGATGCCATGAGAGGGCAGAAGAGATAATAGTGGGGCTAGCACCTTAAGGAAACATGCATGCCGACTAAAGGTCAAAGGGCAGGGCCACAAACTGGTAGTGCAGGGACCCCAAAGCAATATGCAGGAAACTTTGTGCTGGAAAGGAAGCGGCAAGCAGATACACATTCTTATTAGCCAAATAAATCAGAAATTTCCCCTGGTGAAAGTAGGTAATGACAGATCTGGTATATCCCAAGCAGAATTTCTCAGTTCAAATGAAGGTGCAATCCTAGACGAGGCAGATGTGGCCTTGGGAACAGTAAACCAGCTGAATTAAAAGCACTGAAATGATTTGGAAACAGGTACTGGGGAAGGACATCTTGATTAAGAAAACCAGACAGGGCGTGATGGAGATATGCTAACCAGGTTGATGGCACAGAAAGGTTAGGTGAGAAACAGAAGAGGGGGTAGGTAATGAAACTCTAGTTGGTTGCAATGTGATACCACCTCCTGCACCCAAATGTTAGAGATGCAAGTAGGTCAAGAATCTACAAAAGGTTAACAAATACCATCCAACCTCCTAACCTCCCCCAACCACCACAACTTTAAAAACATGAAGGCCCAGCTTCATGCAGAGACAAGCTTGTCTAAAGATTAGGCAGACTAAGTACCAGACTTTTCATGCAGACTGAGAACCAGGCACAGTGGGAATCAACAAGGAGGTTGATGGAGTGGGGAAAAAGGAAATCAAGGGGACTTTTCTTAACAGTCAGAAAGAGGGAAGACTTTGCGGTCTGCTCCTTAGGATTCTTCCTTTGAGGGAGATAGGTGACCATGCCACTGGTAGCATCCTTAATTATAGTATCAAGAGTGAGTCTGAAGCAATGCCCTGGAAGGCCGTGCAGATCAAATGCTCCACAGTTCAGAGCTAAAGTTCTCTATCCATATATACAGTGGGGCAAAAAAGTATTGTCAGCCACCAATTGTGCAAGTTCTCCCGCTTAAAAAGATGAGAGGGGCCTGTAATTGGCATCATAGGTAGACCTCAACTATGAGAGACAAAATGAGAAAACAAATCCAGACAATCACATTGGCTGATTTGGAAAGAATTTATTTGCAAATTATGGTGGAAAATAAGTATTTGGTCAATATCAAAAGTTCATCTCAATACTTTGTTATATATCCTTTGTTGGCAATGACAGAGGTCAAACGTTTCCTGTAAGTCTTCACAAGGTTGGCACACACTGTTGCTAATATGTTGGCCCATTCCTCCATGCAGATCTCCTCTAGAGCAGTGATGTTTTGGGGCTGTCGCTGGGCAACACGGACTTTCAACTCCCTCCAAAGGTTTTCTATGGGGTTGAGATCCGGAGACTGGCTAGGCCACTCCAGGACCTTGAAATGCTTCTTACGAAGCCACTCCTTCGTTGCCCGGGCGGTATGTTTGGGATCATTGTCATGTTGGAAGACCCAGCCACGTTTCATCTTCAATGTCCTTGCTGATGGAAGGAGGTTTGCACTCAAAATCTTACGATACATTGGCCCATTCATTCTGTCCTGTACATGGATCAGTCGTCTTGGTCCCTTTGCGGAGAAACAGCCCCAAAGCATGATGTTGCCACCCCCATGCTTCACAGTAGGTATGGTGTTCTTTGGACGCAACTCAGCATTCTCTCTCCTCCAAACACGACGAGTTGTGTTTCTACCAAACAGTTCTATTTTGGTTTCATCTGACCATATGACATTCTCCCAATCCTCTTCTGGATCATCCAAATGCTCTCTAGCAAACTTCAGACGGGCCCGGACATGTACTGGCTTAAGCAGGGGGACACGTCTGGCACTGCAGGATCTGAGTCCCTAGGGGGTAGTGTGTTACTGATGGTAGCCTTTGTTACGTTGGTCCCAGCTCTCTGCAGGTCATTCACTAGGTCCCCCCGTGTGGTCCTGGGATTTTTGCTCACCGTTCTTGTGATCATTTTGACCCCACGGGGTGAGATCTTGTGTGGAGCCCCAGATCGAGGGAGATTATCAGTGGTCTTGTGTGTCTTCCATTTTCTAATTATTGCTCCCACAGTTGATTTGTTCACACCAAGCTGCTTGCCTATTGCAGATTCAGTCTTCCCAGCCTGGTGTAGGTCTACAATTTTGTTTCTGGTGTCCTTCGACAGCTCTTTAGTCTTCACCATAGTGGAGTTTGGAGTGTGACTGTTTGAGGTTGTGGACAGGTGTCTTTTATACTGATAAGTTCAAACAGGTGCCATTGATAAAGGTAATGAGTGCAGGACAGAGGAGCCTCTTAAAGAAGAAGGTACAGGTCTGTGAGAGCCAGAAATCTTGCTTGTTTGTAGGAGACCAAATACTTATTTTCCATCATAATTTGCAAATCAATTCTTTCCAAATCAGCCAATGCGATTGTCTGGATTTTTTTTCTCATTTTGTCTCTCATAGTTGAGGTCTACCTATGATGCCAATTACAGGCCTCTCTCATCTTTTTAAGTGGGAGAACTTGCACAATTGGTGGCTGACTAAATACTTTTTTGCCCCACTGTATGAACATAAGTCACCTCCAACAGACAAGACAGGAGGCTTCCAGAAGGTAATTAGACAAGCTGTAGCAGCAACAGAAAAGCTATGAAAAAAATAAAAATAAAAAAGTGCTAGTAATAAATAGGTTAGTTGTTTAACACACCAGAGCTGTGATGCCCATCCTCCTAGGATACTAGCAAAAAACTGATGGAGACTGGTTGCAGGAGTAGTGCTCTTAGGGTGGGCTACAGACTTTTGTACATACCAGGATAAAACTTCCTATGTCCTTAAATGCATCAGACTAGACACATTAGTAATATTAATAGACATGGGACATATTATTACTTAATTCTCTATTTCCCAGAAAAAAACAAATGATAAATATTTTAGTTTTGTTCTACCTATAACCATCAGACCGATGCTACAGCATGGAGGTGTATAGATGTTTTTTTTGTTTTTTTTAAAATCCCAAACGTGTCCTTCAAATGAATATTATTACAAGGTATTTCAACTTTTGATTTACCTTAGCCAGCTTTGTAAATGTAATGTGCAAAAATGTTGCCAGATATGTGCATTTAGAGGGAAGTATTTTGTATAGAAGTTATTTAAGCACCTTCTTCTGTAGTCTTAGCTCCTTTTGGATGATGAATGTGAAGCATAAGGCGGAAAAACTCCACAATCTCATCTTTCAGAGTATCTTTAGGTCTGTGCTGGATCCACAACTTCAATATTGTCGGGAATATCTCTTCTCCTAACTTACACACTCGCATTCGGCAGTTTACAGATGTGGTGGAAAGGAACACATTAAGAGCAGCAAGAATCTGATCCAGCCCTGGAAGGTTCCTCTCCTCTCTGAAATAAAAAAAATATATATATATTTATTTCAGGTACTTACATAGCGCCATGAATTTATGCAGCGCTTTACATATATTGTACATTCAGATCAGTCCCTAACCCTCAAGGGGCGTACAATCTCCCATCAAATGGTAAAAGAACACATAGGGAAAAGAAGTCAACTCATAGTGTAGTATTAAAATTGAAACCAGTAGATTTATTTAAGTTACATGTACATGAATATCTGTAAAAACCAGCATGATTTAAAAGGAATGTTTCAAACCAACAAGATGGCCGCTGTCCTTCCAAAGCGCGATGACGTCACACAGCGTGGCGTCACACAGAGTGGCGTCACCCTACGCATTTCATCAAAAGACGCGTCAGGGGCGTGGCCAGCACGACGCATAGCTAGATATATATAGAGCTTGGAGGGACACCCCCCCTTCAATAACCAAAAGACATACTTCAGACAGGAAGTGAAAACAAGCAAACCTCAAAAGAACACTCCCACCCATTAGAATGCGCTCCAAAAGGCATGAAGCAGCCTCCGGTTAGAAATCACATCAACTCGGAGGACCAGCGCTCCAATAACAGGAAGTAACCACTGTCACGATCGCGGCGTCAGACCCCAGACCTCGTGACCGAAGGACTAGCCAATCTAAAACCGCAATGTGACGTGCGTAACAATGCCACACCCAGCTGCACCCTGCACAATGATTTTCAAGCTAATGGACCACAATCGATGCACTAGCAGCCTGAATCGATTGTTACTGGGTCAGGTTAATTACGCAATTAACCCTTCACACTGCCACCACCACCTTTTTGTACAGAGAAAGAGGAAACTCGTCGTTTTCTGCTATAACACTATAATGATTGAGATAATCGTCTGTATAAAATGGTCCGCAGGCCGGTTATACAGAGGTTTAAACAAACACAGTAGCGTTCTCTTTAGAGGCAGGAATTCGTAAATTGCAATAAAGCGCTATAGAAACAGTTCAACACTTTCAGAAGGAAAAATTTATTACTAAAAGGTCAAACAGGTGCAATAAAATATTTACAGAAAAAGATGTACCTAAGATATATATATATATATATATATATATATATATATACATACACATATACAAAGAACCATAGCACAGCAAAGAGATATCAGAGAGAGGTGAAAGGGTTAAAATACTTGCCAAAGTCCTGGGTTAGCAGATCCAAGTTTCAGAGCAAAAGGCAGGGGCTTCCCAGGTGGTATTGATGTTAAAATGGAAGACGGCTTCAACTAACCACTCTTAGGCCTGACAGCCTATTTTGTTGTCCCCAGCAGGGGGTGTTTCTGAAATCAAGGACCAATCCCCGCTTAGTGCGTGGAGATATGGGTGGATGCCTCAACTAGAGCAAAATCTCCCTTAACTCATATTTTGGTCCATAACTGTCCATCTGCACAAGGGACATCCCACCCGCGGGTAGATTATTATGCAGACAGGTCTGAGGATTAATTAGATATGAATTATGAAAGTGTGCACTGAACGGTTCATGAGATCTATTTTTCTGCTTTCCTGTGTGTCCGAGACAAGGTGAGTGACCTACCAAAATGTTCGGCTCCTCTTAGCCCATCGGGCGATATGCTCGGTTTTTATGTAAGTCTCATATTCCAAGATATGAGACGTAGCAAAAAAATGTATTTAACAGAGGTTATCTGTTTCTGTCTCCTTAGCTGAGTTAGGTTTTATTAGGTTGGAATCTCTCTCAACTCCTGAGAAAGCTTGCCTTCTCTTTTCCGAGGTGTGAAATGGCACAGGTTATCAGACAGCTAGGCCCCGACTCCCTGGGGGGGGGGGCCTTATAACTCCTATGACCCTCCTGTGACATTTTGTAACACACACATACACTGTCACTGTGACTCTCAGAGTGAGGAGGGAGGGGGGAAGGAGAGTGAGGGGAGAAAATGGAGATTCTTAACAAAATGGCGGACTGCGTCCGTTTCTGTTGCGCACGTTTGCGACAACCACCCATTAAGAATAACATGATCTCAGAGAATCCCAATCCCAGTAATACAAAAAAAAAAATACTCTACAGCATCCAATAAATAAATTAAAAATGTAGAGCGGATTTAACGTATATTAATTTAAGCAGCAACTTCAAATAGGACAATAAAAGATTATACTTTCTGGATTCACTGTAGGTGTTCGATTGGGTTCAGATCAGGAGACATACTTGGCCACTGAATCACTTTCACCCTGTTCTTCTGCAGAAATGCAACAGAGGCCTTAGATGTGTGTTTTAGATCGTCATGTCGGAAACGTGCATGATAACCAAGGGCACGGAGTGATGGTAGTATCTTCTCTTTAAATACAGAGCAGTACATCTGTGAATTCATGATATCATCAATGAAATGCAGCTCCCCAACACCAGCAGTACTCAAGCAGCCCCACAGGAGGACACTGCCACCAACATGTTTCACTGTAGGCACCATGCATTATTCTTGGTACTCCTCACCTTTGCGATGCCATACAGTTTTGAAGTCATCAGTTCCAAAAACATTTATCTTGGTCTCATCACTCCAGAGTACAGAGTCCCAGTCATTGTCTTTTTCAGCATGGGCCCTGGTAAATTCTAGGAGGGTTTTTTGTGCATGGGCTTTAGGAGAGGCTTCCTTCGTGGACGATACTCATGCATGCCATTCCTCTGCAGTGTACGCTGTATTGTGTCGTGGGAAACGATAACCCCAGTTTGACTTTCTAATTCTTTAGCTAACTGAAGTGAACTTGCATGGTGACTTATTTCAACCCTTCTCATCAGAAGACACTCAAGTCGAGGGGTTAACTTCTGTGGATTGCCTGGACATCTCTGTGAGATGGTTGCAGTTCCATCTTTGTTAAATATTTGTATCACTCTTGGTACAGTATTCTGACTGATAAGTAAAGCTTTTCTTATCTTCTTGTAGCCTTCAGCATTCTTCATGTAAAGATAGTATTTTCTTTCTCAGGCCTTGTGACATTTCTCTTCCATGTGGTGTCATTGCTGACAGCATGAAATGGAAAGGGGTTTTCTTTTTTAAGTAACGCCCTTTTATGAGCAACTGTCTGATGGACCCGTTTAATTAATAATTAGACTCACCTGTAGTTGAATTCTTGCTAATTAGGATTTTTTTGTCTCTTACAAGTTCCTTTAGATTTACCTTTCACTATGTAGTGCAAGGGCCTGCCTAATTGGATACAATTTAACAAAGTGTTAGGTTATATGATTTTTGGTAAATCTAAAGCAAAATTCTCAAGAAAATTGTAAAATGTATGGTCAGCCTTAGGAAGAACATACACTATACAATTTTCTGTTCAATTCCTGCCCAATTTTCTTTAGATTTACCTTCAACTATGTAGTGCAAGAGCCTTCTTAATTGATACAATTGAAAGTGTTGTTCATGTTTGACCTCATATTATATGGTTTTTGGTAAATCTAAAGCAATTTTCTAAAGAAAATTGTATAATGTATGCCCAGTCTAAAATATAGCTTTGTTCTTAAAGCCAGCCATACATGGGTCAAATTCCAAAAGAATTTGTTTTAAAAAAAAATCTTTTCTATAAGAATTTTACTCGAATTTCGCACCACCAGTAGACCACAGCAACGGCCATTTATTGAGCGACCATTGAATTTCAGTGATTGGGCATGTTTTGAAAAACGAACAATTTCTAAACAGTGATGGAAGAATCATGCGAGAAATGGAATTGAAAAAGAAATGAGCATGAGCTGTGACCTGGAAAGAAAAGAAAATTCTTGGCCACAAAAAATATTTTCTGTAGCAACATAATGGCCTGCATAAGACTTTCATTGGGGTGTATTCATTTTTGCATCATGGTGTCAGGGCTCCCAGGTATGACCAGAGGTGTGTGACTGATGCAGGGAAACGCAGACTTCAGATATGTGATAAACAATACAATTTATTAACACTAACCATACAAACATAAACGCAGTGCAATACTAAACATAATACAGTGCAAACAAACCAAACCAAACCACCCACAGATAACAGTACATACAAGCAAGCGTCGTCAGGCAGGCCGGGTCAATATCAATTGGGCAGGTAGGTACAGGGGGAGCAAGCAGAGAATGGTCGGGGTCACAGGCCAGGTTCAGCAGGTAGCAAGCAGCGTAGTACAAAGGGTCAGGCAGAGGGATGGTCAGGGTCACAAGCCAGAGATCAAAACAGGTAACAAGCAGCGTAGTACAGAGGGTCAGGCAGAGGGACAGAAACAGGATGCAGGACAGAAACAGGATGCAGGACAGAAACAGGATGCAGGACAGATACAGGGCCCAGGACAAACACAACACCAAGGCAGAGTCTGTGGGTCTGGCCATCCCTTAAATACCCCAGCATCATCAGTTCCAGGTATTAGCTGGCTGAAAGGTTGAGTCTCTGATTGCTGGGAGCACCCGCTGGCCAGCCCTGGTACTGCAGATCAAAAGGCAGGTGAGTCCCACCATTGCTGGCCAGTCCATTCCTAACAGTACCCCCCCCCCCCCAAGGAGCGGCCTCAGGACGCTCCAAACAGTCCTAGCTGGGCAAAATGTTCCACCGCCCGGGTCTGGTAACTGGCGGGATATCAAAGACTGGCACACCGGGCAGGACTCCGGGCAGCGGCAGACCGGGCTGGACTCCGGGCAGAGGCAGACCGGGCTGGACTCCGGGCAGAGGCAGACCGGGCTGGACTCCGGGCAGAGGCAGACCGGGCTGGACTCCGGGCAGAGGCAGACCGGGCTGGACTCCGGGCAGAGGCAGACCGGGCTGGACTCCGGGCAGAGGCAGACCGGGCTGGACTCCGGGCAGAGGCAGACCGGGCTGGACTCCGGGCAGAGGCAGACCGGGCTGGACTCCGGGCAGAGGCAGACCGGGCTGGACTCCGGGCAGAGGCAGACCGGGCTGGACTCCGGGCAGAGGCAGACCGGGCTGGACTCCGGGCAGAGGCAGACCGGGCTGGACTCCGGGCAGAGGCAGACCGGGCTGGACTCCGGGCAGAGGCAGACCGGGCTGGACTCCGGGCAGAGGCAGACCGGGCTGGACTCCGGGCAGAGGCAGACCGGGCTGGACTCCGGGCAGAGGCAGACCGGGCTGGACTCCGGGCAGAGGCAGACCGGGCTGGACTCCGGGCAGAGGCAGACCGGGCTGGACTCCGGGCAGAGGCAGACCGGGCTGGACTCCGGGCAGAGGCAGACCGGGCTGGACTCCGGGCAGAGGCAGACCGGGCTGGACTCCGGGCAGAGGCAGACCGGGCTGGACTCCGGGCAGAGGCAGACCGGGCTGGACTCCGGGCAGAGGCAGACCGGGCTGGACTCCGGGCAGAGGCAGACCGGGCTGGACTCCGGGCAGAGGCAGACCGGGCTGGACTCCGGGCAGAGGCAGACCGGGCTGGACTCCGGGCAGAGGCAGACCGGGCTGGACTCCGGGCAGAGGCAGACCGGGCTGGACTCCGGGCAGAGGCAGACCGGGCTGGACTCCGGGCAGAGGCAGACCGGGCTGGACTCCGGGCAGAGGCAGACCGGGCTGGACTCCGGGCAGAGGCAGACCGGGCTGGACTCCGGGCAGAGGCAGACCGGGCTGGACTCCGGGCAGAGGCAGACCGGGCTGGACTCCGGGCAGAGGCAGACCGGGCTGGACTCCGGGCAGAGGCAGACCGGGCTGGACTCCGGGCAGAGGCAGACCGGGCTGGACTCCGGGCAGAGGCAGACCGGGCTGGACTCCGGGCAGAGGCAGACCGGGCTGGACTCCGGGCAGAGGCAGACCGGGCTGGACTCCGGGCAGAGGCACATCGAGCAGAGGCACACCGGGCAGAGGCACACCGGGCAGAGGCACATCGGGCAGGACTCCGGGCAGAGGCACATCGGGCAGAGGCACATCGGGCAGAGGCACATCGGGCAGAGGCACATCGGGCAGAGGCACATCGGGCAGAGGCACATCGGGCAGAGGCACATCGGGCAGAGGCACATCGGGCAGAGGCACATCGGGCAGGACTCCGGGCAGAGGCACATCGGGCAGGACTCCGGGCAGAGGCACATCGGGCAGGACTCCGGGCAGAGGCACATCGGGCAGGACTCCGGGCAGAGGCACATCGGGCAGGACTCCGGGCAGAGGCACATCGGGCAGAACTCCGGGCAGAGGCACATCGGATTACCAGGCGAAGCAGCAGGCAGCGGGCCACCAGGCGGAGCAGCAGGCACCGGGCCCCCGGGCGGAGCAGCAGGCACCGGGCCCCCGGGCGGAGCAGCAGGCACCGGGCCCCCGGGCGGGGCGACCGGGCCCCCGGGCGGGGCGGCAGGCACCGGGCCCCCGGGCGGGGCGACAGGCACCGGGCCCCCGGGCGGGGCGACAGGCACCGGGCCCCCGGGCGGGGCGGCAGGCACCGGGCCCCCGGGCGGGGCGGCAGGCACCGGGCCCCCGGGCGGGGCGGCAGGCACCGGGCCCCCGGGCGGAGCGGCGGGCGCCGGACCCCCAGGCGGAGCGACAGGTCTCGGGCCCTCAGGCGGAGCGGCGGGCGCCGGACCCCCAGGCGGAGCGACAGGTCTCGGGCCCTCAGGCGGAGCGGCGGGCGCCGGACCCCCAGGAGGAGCGACAGGTCTCGGGCCCTCAGGCGGAGCGGCGGGCGCCGGACCCCCAGATGGAGCGACAGGTCTCGGGCCCTCAGGCGGAGCGGCGGGCGCCGGACCCCCAGGCGGAGCGACAGGTCTCGGGCCCTCAGGCGGAGCGGCGGGCGCCGGACCCCCAGATGGAGCGACAGGTCTCGGGCCCTCAGGCGGAGCGGCGGGCGCCGGACCCCCAGGTGGAGCGACAGGTCTCAGGCCCTCAGGCGGAGCGGCGGGCGCCGGACCCCCAGGCGGAGCGACAGGTCTCGGGCCCTCAGGCGGAGCGGCGGGCGCCGGACCCCCAGGCGGAGCGACAGGTCTCGGGCCCTCAGGCGGAGCGGCGGGCGCCGGACCCCCAGGAGGAGCGACAGGTCTCGGGCCCTCAAGCGGAGTGGCGGGCGCCGGACCCCCAGGCGGAACGACAGGTCTCGGGCCCCCAGGCGGGGCGGCGGGCACCGAGTCACCAGGCACAACCGTGGAATCCGAGTCAACTGGGATGACCGCTGGCACTGGGTCAGACATTGGATCGTCTGGCTGGACAGCGGGCATCGGGTCACCAGGCATCAGGTCATTTGGCTCGACAGCGGGCACCGCGTCATCTGGCAAGGCAGTGGGCTCCGAGTCAACTGGTATGACCGCGGGCACTGGGTCAGACATTGGATCGTCTGGCTGGACAGCGGGCACTGGGTCACCAGGCATCAGGTCATTTGGCTCGACAGCGGGCACCGCGTCATCTGGCAAGGCAGTGGGCTCCGAGTCAACAGGCACGACAGTGAGCACCGGGTCATCAGGTACCGGATTGTCTGGCTCGACAGCGGGCATCGGGTCACCAGGTATGACAGCGGGCACTGGGTCACCAGGCATCAGGTCATTTGGCTCGACAGCGGGCACCGGAGCAGGTACCGGATCATCTGGATCAACAGCGGGCATCGAGTCAACTGGCCTAATAGGATCGTCAGGCTGGATCAGTTCATCATGCTGGGTAGAGGCATCAGGCTGAATGCCGGCGTCCGGCTGAGTAGAGGCTTCAGGCCGAGTAGAGGCTTCAGGCCGAGTAGAGGCTTCAGGCCGAGTAGAGGCTTCAGGCCGAGTAGAGGCTTCAGGCCGAGTAGAGGCTTCAGGCCGAGTAGAGGCTTCAGGCCGAGTAGAGGCTTCAGGCCGAGTAGAGGCATCAGGCCGAGTAGAGGCATCAGGCCGAGTAGAGGCATCAGGCCGAGTAGAGGCATCAGGCCGAGTAGAGGCATCAGGCCGAGTAGAGGCATCAGGCCGAGTAGAGGCATCAGGCCGAGTAGAGGCATCAGGCCGAGTAGAGGCATCAGGCCGAGTAGAGGCTTCAGGCCGAGTAGAGGCTTCAGGCCGAGTAGAGGCTTCAGGCCGAGTAGAGGCTTCAGGCCGAGTAGAGGCTTCAGGCCGAGTAGAGGCATCAGGCCGAGTAGAGGCATCAGGCCGAGTAGAGGCTTCAGGCCGAGTAGAGGCTTCAGGCCGAGTAGAGGCTTCAGGCCGAGTAGAGGCTTCAGGCCGAGTAGAGGCTTCAGGCCGAGTAGAGGCTTCAGGCCGAGTAGAGGCTTCAGGCCGAGTAGAGGCATCAGGCCGAGTAGAGGCTTCAGGCCGAGTAGAGGCATCAGGCCGAGTAGAGGCATCAGGCTGAAGAGAGGCATCAGGCTGAAGAGAGGCATCAGGCTGAAGAGAGGCATCAGGCTGAAGAGAGGCATCAGGCTGAAGAGAGGCATCAGGCTGAAGAGAGGCATCAGGCTGAAGAGAGGCTTCAGGCCGAGTAGAGGCTTCAGGCCGAGTAGAGGCATCAGGCCGAGTAGAGGCATCAGGCCGAGTAGAGGCATCAGGCCGAGTAGAGGCATCAGGCCGAGTAGAGGCATCAGGCCGAGTAGAGGCTTCAGGCCGAGTAGAGGCATCAGGCCGAGTAGAGGCATCAGGCCGAGTAGAGGCATCAGGCCGAGTAGAGGCTTCAGGCCGAGTAGAGGCATCAGGCCGAGTAGAGGCATCAGGCTGAAGAGAGGCATCAGGCTGAAGAGAGGCATCAGGCTGAAGAGAGGCATCAGGCTGAAGAGAGGCATCAGGCTGAAGAGAGGCATCAGGCTGAAGAGAGGCATCAGGCTGAAGAGAGGCATCAGGCTGAAGAGAGGCTTCAGGCTGAGTAGAGGCTTCAGGCTGAGTAGAGGCTTCAAGCTGAGTAGAGGCATCAGGCTGAGTAGAGGCATCAGGCTGAGTAGAGGCTTCAGGCTGAGTAGAGGCTTCAGGCTGAGTAGAGGCTTCAGGCTGAGTAGAGGCTTCAGGCTGAGTAGAGGCATCAGGCTGAGTAGAGGCTTCAGGCTGAGTAGAGGCTTCAGGCTGAGTAGAGGCTTCAGGCTGAGTAGAGGCTTCAGGCTGAGTAGAGGCTTCAGGCTGAACCACGGAAGGCAGGCTCACCGGTTTGGATACTGGCAGGATGGTATTGGTTGGAAAGAATTTTCGCTTTTTTCTGGTTTTAACTACTGGAGCACTGCAAGTAAACGCAGGTCTGCAAACGAATGGAGCAGCTGGAGACAGAGAAGAACTGGAGGATGGAACAGGAGAGGGAGCGGTTGCTACAGAGGGCTCTTTTACAGGGTTAAAGGCAGGATAGGTGCAGCGAGTGGGAACAGGGTACTGACATGCGGTAGATAGCAGGGCAGGAGGAGCTGTTGGGAATGCAGGAATAGAGTTTTGAGGAAATAGATTAGAAGCAGGACTGGGTCTTTGTAAGCTGACTGAGGCTGGGTGCAACAAGTCTGTCCATGTCTGCAGTATGGGTTGAACAAAGCTGAGCTTACACAAAGCCTGTCTGGTCAATGACTGCACTGCGTTTATACAATCTCTTAGTGTCTGTGGTGAACATGTGGAATAACGCTCCAGAAAGTAACCCACATCATCCTCTAATAACCACACCAGGGACTCTACCTGGTCTGCACTAAATGGTGGCAAAAATTCATCCCTGCATTCGGGGGAACCAGATGAAACCAACTCAGCACAAACCTCAATCAAAGGCTGCACCTCAGAGAACACTGTGCCCTGATCTACTAGAACATGAGCGAGCCGTATACATTCTAGTAGTTGATCCCGGGGATACTCCTTCAGAGTTTGATAAGCATACTCCCTGTCATCAAACACTAGCAGATATAAATATTCAACCTCATCAAGATCCATCCTTCCCATCAACAAGCCAAGATGGCTTCCCTGTGCAGCCACTTCTGGTCAGGATTGGCCTTGGTGTAATGTCAGGGCTCCCAGGTATGACCAGAGGTGTGTGACTGATGCAGGGAAACGCAGACTTCAGATATGTGATAAACAATACAATTTATTAACACTAACCATACAAACATAAACGCAGTGCAATACTAAACATAATACAGTGCAAACAAACCAAACCAAACCACCCACAGATAACAGTACATACAAGCAAGCGTCGTCAGGCAGGCCGGGTCAATATCAATTGGGCAGGTAGGTACAGGGGGAGCAAGCAGAGAATGGTCGGGGTCACAGGCCAGGTTCAGCAGGTAGCAAGCAGCGTAGTACAAAGGGTCAGGCAGAGGGATGGTCCGGGTCACAAGCCAGAGATCAAAACAGGTAACAAGCAGCGTAGTACAGAGGGTCAGGCAGAGGGACAGAAACAGGATGCAGGACAGAAACAGGATGCAGGACAGATACAGGGCCCAGGACAAACACAACACCAAGGCAGAGTCTGTGGGTCTGGCCATCCCTTAAATACCCCAGCATCATCAGTTCCAGGTATTAGCTGGCTGAAAGGTTGAGTCTCTGATTGCTGGGAGCACCCGCTGGCCAGCCCTGGTACTGCAGATCAAAAGGCAGGTGAGTCCCACCATTGCTGGCCAGTCCATTCCTAACACATGGTCTTGAACTAATTTGAAAGGAAAATACTTTTTTGTGTGTGCAAATTAAAAAATCTTGTTTGCAATTAACCAATTGCCGCCCGGCCTATAGCCAGATGGCAGCCAGGCAAACAGCTTGTACCTCCGGGTGGACACCATATGGTGTCCTTCCCGGAATGCGCATTGCGCATGCCCACAGGGCCGCGTAGTAGCAAGATCTGTCACCGGCCATGTACCTTGGACACGGCCGATGACAGATCTGTGTACCAACCCCATTGCCAGTACCATGTGACCAATCACAGCAGGTCACATGACAGTTGTATACAATGGATGCCTTCATTTCATGCCATCCATTGTATACAAGTGTGTCTAGCTGTGAATGGTCACAGCGATCACATGCACAAGCTGGGCCAATCACAGCCCAGCTGTGTCATGTGATTAGCCATGGCCAAATCACAGCTAATCACAAAAACAACCCCTGAATGAATTGATTTCATTCAGTTAAATGCTTGCTTGTAGCAAAGTAATTCTTTGCTATAAGCAAATTGTGTAAAAAAAAAAAAAAAGATAAATATATATATATATATATATATATTGATCACTTCCCCAAAGCAGTACAATGTTACTATGGTAACATTATACTACTTTGGTCATAGTGCAATATGAAAAAAAAAATTAAGAAAAAATTAAAAATAAAACATTTTAAAAATGTTTTTAATAAAATTATAAAAAAAAATTTAATTTTCGTACTGTCACCAGTCAGTGTCCCTGATCACCGCCATGCCAGTTATAAGATGATGATGTACTGCACTGGTGACAGTATGTAAAAAAAAAAAATTGTGAAAATCATTTTTTTTAATTTCCTCGTTTTCAGAAAAATGACAAAATAATTACAACTTCAAAAAACACGCCATGCCTCTTATTTGGGGGATATCTGTACTGTTCTGAATTTTTTGGGCCTCAAGAAATTAGATTGGCTGTCAGTACTTCAGGATTGATCAATTTTCAGATATATCCCAAAGTTTGTGAACGCTATAAATGCTATAACTTTCCTACAGACTAAATAATACTAATTTGGGTTATTTTCACCAAAGAAATGTAGCAGAATACATCTTTGCCTAAATTTATAAAGAACAAATATTTATTTGCAAACTTTTATAACTGAACCATATATATATATATATATATATATATATACACACACACACATATACA
Organism: Staurois parvus; assembly: GCF_062004578.1. Taxonomy (NCBI): domain Eukaryota; kingdom Metazoa; phylum Chordata; class Amphibia; order Anura; family Ranidae; genus Staurois; species Staurois parvus. Next base: position 266,207 of record NW_028318346.1, on the reverse strand, counting down.
TATATATTGTGATGACTTTTGGACTGTTTATTAAGAAAAATTATATCATCCCAAATTGGGAATCCTAGCTGACTGTCAGGGGTTAACATCCTAGGTTGATTTCCAGTGACCCTCCAGGAAGTTACAAAAAAAAAAAAAAGAGTGGAAGAAATTGGTCTAAGATACAATGAGACTAATGCAGGCCGTAGATGGGGAGAAAACCGGCCAATTTTTCTTTAAAAAAAAAACAAAAAATCGGTTGTTCAATTGGCTGACGTTACCAGGAATGGTAAAAAAAAAAAAAAAACGTCCGATTTTCATCCCGTCTACAGCTGGCAAAAAGTGTCTCTGCAGAGAGCTCCGCTATTTCATTGACAGTTCTTTGACATTTATAGCAGCTGCAACATTGTATCTATTTGTATCCATTTCAGATAAAGATGGTTTTATTCGGAAACAAATAGATACATTGTTGCAGCCGTTATAAATGTCAAAGAACTGTCAAAGAAATAGCGGAGCTCTCTGCAGGGACACTTTTTGCAGGACTGGAATTCTTCTTCATCCTCTTCTTCCTCTTCTTCTTCTTTTTGTCTTCCTTTTGCAGGTCACTGCTCATGCGCAGATTTTTTATCGGTAAAATGAATCGGCCGATTTTTTTCAAACTTTACCGATAAAAAAAATCTGCCAAAATACTGAAAAACGGCCGACCTATTAACCCACTAACAATCCGAAAATCGGCCGATTTTATTTTCGGCCGAAAAATCGGCCGATTTTCGACCCATCTATGGCCTGCATAAAACACCACTATTTGAATGTCTGCAGGTGAGCAAACACAAAGTACAAAAGTGACAATGGTGAGATGAAATCCTTATTGTCTGATTTCTCCAAAAAACTTTGGAAAGTGTGTGATTACCAAACAAGACCTCTAAACTGTCACAATGGGCTATTATATCCTGAGGTCTAAAATCTTCTATGAACTTTAACTTTAATCTTCTGACATCTTCTGACAACTTCTAAGACTTCTACTACTCCTTCACTACCCTACTACTACTATATACTGCACTATACTCACTTGCTACCTGCGGCCATTTTGCTGAGAACTTCCAGCTGCCATTTTGAAGGAAAAGATTTTCGCCAGAGACGCTGATGCTCATTTCAATTCTAGTGCCTGACTGCCCAGAAACATTTCTTTTCCAATTGCATCCCACTGGGAGGCCTCAAAATCGAGATTCTGGGAGTGGTGAGACTGTGCCAAAATATTGTAATTTTCTTTAATATTTCAAACTTTCTAAGATTGACAACATTTGTATTGTGTGGTTAGGAATGTATTAAGATTATCTATATGATTATAACTATAACTGTTTTAATATTCGTATTGAGGTTATATATATTGCATACTAATTTGTAGTGTTGTTGTGGTGCTAATTATCAGAGATACTTTCTTATCTACGACCGCGGGATATGAGAAATAATATCTGAAGCACTATAGGTTGCAACCAACTTCCCAAAAATTTTGTTTTCCCTTATTTGATAATCATATCTTGTATGATACTGTAAAGACTAACGTATTATATCTTTGATTGTGTGTACGAGTATATATTCATCACCAGTATTTTGCGCCTGTATTACTATATATAAAAATATTTGTACATAAATAAATTTATCAAAAAGGCAGATTTTGTGTATATGGTACAAAATCATATTGGTGAAAGAATTCAAGCTATATTATTAAGTGGTGATCAAAATATTAGGTGTCCAAATTATTGGTTTCTTAAATATTTGCCGTATTTTAACGGCTGGAGGCACTGCAATATTTTGTTAAGGGATAGGACACCTCTCTAAGCATTTAATATAAATGATTACATAAACCACCACAATATATATATATATATATATATATATATATATACATACATACATATACACACACACACATATATATATATACATATATACACTATATACTCAGTGAGATTGGCACACAGAAGTATTTAACATCCTGCAATTTTGCAAGTTCTCCCACTTAGAAATCATGGAGGGGTCTGAAATTCACATTGTAGGTGCATTCCCACTCTGACAGACAGAATTTAAAAAGAAAAAAATTCAGGAAATCACATTGTATGATTTTTAAAGAATTTATTTGTCTTGCACTGCTGAACATAAGTATTTGAACACCTGAGAAAATCAGTGTTAATATTTGGTACAGAAGCCTTTGTTTGCAATTACAGAGGTCAAACGTTTCCTGTAGTTCTTGACCAGGTTTGCACACACTGCAACAGGGATTTTGGCCCACTCCTCCACACATATCTCCTCTAGATCTGTCAGGTTTTGGGGCTGTCGCTGAGCAACACGGAGTTTCAGCTCCCTCCAAAGATGTTCTGTTGGATTTAGGTCTGGAGACTGGCTAGGTCACTCCAGAACCTTGATATGCTTCTTACGGAGCCACTCCTTGGTTATCCTGGCTGTGTGCTTCGGGTCGTTGTCATGTTGGAAAACCCAGCCACGACCCATCTTCAATGCTCTGACTGAGGGAAGGAGGTTGTTGCTTAAAATCTCACAATAAATGGTCCCATTCATTATCTCCTTAATACAGTGCAGTCGTCCTGTCCCCTTCGCAGAAAAGCACCCCCAAAGCATGATGTTACCACCCCCATGCTTCACAGTAGGGATGGTGTTCTTGGGATGCAACTCATCCTTTTTCCTCCAAACACGACAAGTGAAGTTTAGACCAAAAAGTTCTACTTTGGTCTTATCTGACCACATGACTTTCTCCCATGCGTCCTCTGGATCATCCAGATGGTCATTGGCAAACTTCAGACGGGCCTGGACATGTGATGACTTGAGCAGGGGAACCTTCCGTGCAATGCATGATTTGAAACCATGACGGCGTAGTGTTCTACCGACAGTGACCTTTGAAACTGTGGCCCCTGCTCTCTTCATGTTATTGACCAGCTCCTCCCTTGTAGTTCAGGGCTAATTCCTCACCTTTCTTATCATCAGTGATACCCCACGAGGTGAGATCTTGCATGGAGCCCCAGTCCGAGGGAGACTGACAGTCTTCTTTAGCCTCTTCCATTTTCTAACAATTGTTCCAACAGTTGATCTATTTTCACCAAGCTGCTTGGCAATTGCCCCGTAGCCCTTTCCAGCCTTGTGGAGGTCCACAATTTTGTCTCTGGTGTCTTTTGACAGCTCTCTGGTCTTGCCCATGGTAGTAGTTGGCATCTGACTGACTGTGGGGTGGACAGGTGTCTTTAAAGAGCTCAGACAGGTGCTACGAAGTTAGATTAATGAGTGGAGTAGAGGTGGACTTTTTAAAGGCACAGTAACAGGTCTTTGAGAGCCAGAATTCTTGCTGTTTCTTAGGTGTTCAAATACTTATGTTCAGCAGTGCAAGACAAATAAATTCTTTAAAAATCATACAATGTGATTTCCTGAATTTTTTTTTGAATTGTACCTCTTTTTTAACTGCATTTAAATGCACCTACAATGTGAATTTCAGACCCCTCCATGATTTCTAAGTGGGAGAACTTGCAAAATCGCAGAGTGTTCAAATACTTCTGTTCCTCACTGTATATATATATATATATATATATATATATATATATATATATATAGATATATATAGATAGAGAGATACACATAAACACACACACACTTATACATTAGGAAGGCAGTGGCAGTATTTTCAAAGTGAGGGTAAACCCTCTCAGACAAATGTTACCACAACAGGTATCCCTACTGTCTGGAGACAATTGTAAAGTTTTGGAGTCCTGATCACTTTCTATCTATGACAATGGTGTGGTGACCAGAACAAATAGTGAGGGTGAAGCTCCTTAGCAATGACAAAGATCAGCAATAAAACCGGACAGGGATTCTATCCCTCCTCTACTCTATCCAAATGTTTTGACTAAGGGATTTTTTGACTAAATGTTTAAGGGATATGTCTTAACACAGTTTGGTACAAGCCAGCTTTCCACCAAAATTCAAAGCTTCCTGGTCACCAATCCATACCTAATCGTCCACAAGAAGAAATCAATTTATATATGATAAAATTTCAGCTGTGGCGAACCCTTTTTTACCTTTAAAGCCAATTACATACAGTACTGACTGTATTTCTATTGATAGATTTGTTGGTGTCCCTTTTTTGACTAATGTTAGTGTGTGTTGATATATTGCAGTAGTACATGATTTTTTTGAATGACTAAACTTGGCTCAGAATCATTTTATGGAGTTCATTTTTCTGATCTTAAATTAGTTGTGATGTACGGTTTCTGCTCATCTAAATCTTCAGAAATTAAGGACTTTGAAAAATTGATTTTCTGGTGTTAACTACATAAAGTCCATCTTTTTGACCATGTTTCATTTTACACCCACCATTTAGGGTGTAGCATAAAACATGACCGGAGTCTGCAGCCCTCACCATCTACGGAATCATTAGCTACTGTTCCACCAACACCTGTCAAATTTGGAGCAGTCATGCATGGCTCCTCCCTCTTCCATTTGCCTCACAACATTAGGGCTTTTATTTCTTAATAGAGCACAAGTATGGCGAAGATGTGCATTCCATTATTACTTCCTCCAGCCCAAATAACTCAAGGTGGCCTGATGGTCAAGTCTGCAGGATCGCTGTACCTGTGATCCACTGATCGCAGCTGCAATGGTTTCCAGCCTCCAATGCAAAACATAATTAAGGCACATTTTTGCTTTTGCAATATGAGTGCATTAATTATTGTTTTGGAAAAGTTGGAATTAGCCTTTGACTTTAAGAGGATCATAAAAAAAACGTACTTCATTGTTGCTTAGCAGTACCTGTTTATTACCCCCCACAAACAGGATCACAATTATCACTGATATTAAACTGACGATACACCTCAGATGTTGGTCAGATGTGCATGTACACTGTGTGCACAATTATTAGACAAGTGAGTTTTTTGACCAAATCATAATTTTTATGCATATTGTCCAACTCCAAACTGTATAAACCTGAATGCTTATTGGATTCAAGCATATCAGGTGATATGTATTTGTGTAATGAGGGAGGGTGTGGCCCAAGGAGATCAACACCCTATATGAAGGTGTGCATAATTATTACGCAGCTTCTTTTCCTCAGGGAAAATGGGCCAAAAAAGAGATTTAACCGACTCTGAAAATTCAAAAATTTTAAGTCTTTCAGAGGGATGCAGCACTCTTGAAATTGCTAAGATATTGGGGTGTGATCACAGAATCAAATATTTGTTGCAAATAGTCAAAAGGGTCACAAGAGTGTTGGGAAAAAAAAGAGGCAAATTAACTGCCAAAGGTTTGAGAAGAACCGAAAATGAGACGCTATCAGGAACTCATTATCCTTCAGTGCTGTCATATTCCAGAACTGCAACCTACCTGGAGTGCTCAGAAGTACTAGGTGTTCAGGGCTCAGAGACATGGCCAAGGTAAGGAAGGCTGAAACCAGACCACCACAGAATGAGACACATAAGTTGAAACATCAAGACTGGGCCAAGAAATATCTGAAGACAGATTTTTCAAAGGTTTTATGGACTGATGAGATGAGAGCGACTCTTGACGGACCAGATGGATGGGCCTCTGGCTGGATCAGTAACGGGCACAGAACTCCACAGATACCAGCAAGGTGGAGGTGGGGTACTGGTATGGGCTGGTATTATTAACAAGAGTTGGAATATGAACAAAGCATAGATCTCAATAGTGTATACTTGTCTCAATTAAGAGTATTAGGTGTCATTTTTCTCTGCTGCTTCATTCCTTTGCTATCAGCATGAATCACTTCTGACAAGTTTTTCTGACACCAAGAAAAAAAATATGACAGGGGACAGGATCCCAGGAGATTGACAGCATCAACTCTGTCCCTGTGTGCTGCGTTGAGGGGGGGGGGGGGGGTTTGTCTCTTCCTTCCAATCAACTCTCAGACCACTACTCACTGAGCTCCAGAGTGTGTACCTTCAGCTCTCCACCCCTTTTTTTGAACTCTCAGATAAGCTGTATAAATTCTTGACTTTGAATGGATGTAGAGAAGAGAGGACTGCAGATAAGCAAGTACAACTTGCTGTGTGTAGGAAGATTTGCTTCATGACTGTGTTATCATCTGAGGCCAGTCACTTCACTTTTACAATCACTTTAGGTCCCCTGAGCATTTGTCTCTTTGGCTATGAGGGAGGGGCCAGGCAAGAAAGTAGGGAGGAGACAAATGGAAAAATACACCACTGGTGCCAACTTATCTCAGCAGCAACGGGGGTTACAGAAAGTGTTCATACTAGATCTATCAAGAATTCCCCATGAAGAACAGTTGGCTCGGGCATACGTAAATTTCCTAAATGACTGACAACGGCTGGATAAATTTTCATCTTATGTTTTTGGCGTGCTTTAAATAGAATATTATAGTTACCTGACTCTGGCCATCACCATGGAAAAGAAAGAAAAGAACTTAGAATGTAGGCCCTCAACCTGCAGACAGCATCCTCTGGTGAGGGTGTGGATAAGGCGAGCCACCAGCAATCTGTTTATCACACGGTTTGGTTTCAAATACAGGTTGCAGTAAATGTTTAATAACTCTGAAAAAAAGTTTTGAGAATAAAAGATCAAACAAGTCAAATAAATAAGGATAACATATTATAAGTATGCATCACAGGGAAGTTACAAAGAAAAGAAAAGTAGAATTTCAGGTTTACATTGACTTTAACCACTTGCCGTCCGGCCGCTGTATATAAACAGCCAGACGGTGGCAGTCCAGGGGCGGTTTGCCGTTCATAAACGGTGTCCACATTTTCAAGCTGTGTGCGCTCCCTGGGAGTGCACAGCACCGCAATCCGGTGCCTGCTGTGTCCTCTGGACACAGTGGAACACCAAGCGTCGTACGGACCTCTGTGCTAGGTCCCGATCATGTGATCACTGGGTGGTCAGTGATCACATGCAGAGTAGTAAGCAAGATGTCACTTCTGACATCATTGCTTACTACGTTTGAAATCTGTGAATGATCACAGAGGTCACATGGTACAAGGCTATTCACAACAGCCTTGCACCATGTGACAAGCTGTGACCAATCACAGCTCACACAGCATTTCTCAATGGCTGCAAGAATGCAGCCCTCTGGCTGAAGGAGAAGGAGAAATGATTGCATTTACACTCATAAAGGCTGTAAAAGCAATCAGTGTAAAAAAAAAAAATCTTCATCACCCCCCACAAGTAGTACAGTGTCACCATGATGACACTGTACTGCTAGGGTGACAGTATGTAAAAAAACAAACAAAAAAAAAACAAAAGTAAATTTTTTTTTTTAAATTTATAATTTTTCGTTATAAATTTGGGTTGTTTTTTTTTACTAAAAAGATAACTGAATACATTTTGGCCAAGATTTATGATGAAATATTATTTATTTGCAAAATTTTATAGGAAAAACACTTTTTTTCAAAATATTTGAACATTTTCATTTATATAGCAAAAAAAAAAAATCCCAGTGGTGAATAAAATACCACCAAAATAAAGCTTTATGTCTCAAAAAAATGCTAAAAAATTCATATGGGTACAGTGTTGCATGACCGCCCAATTGTCATTCAAAGTGTGATAGCGCTAGTGTGATAGTGGTTAAATAGCTGGACTATTACTAACTGATGCGGCTGCTGGGTGTGCTCTAACACTGTAGTAGCATCAATTACTTGCATTATGCGGAGCTTTGTTCCGCAGCAGTATGGGAAACTTCCCGTCTCCTGCCAAAACTAGAGTCAGCCTTAAGTGCCCGTTCAAATATATGTGGAATCTACATGACGTGAAATAACATTGATTTCTAGGGTGCCTGTTCACATATGTCTGGTGCGCTGGAGGTGCAGATTCAGAGCGGTTTTAAAAAAAGTCATGTCCAATTTCTGAGCAGTGCGGTCCAGTTCATGTGAGGATTATAGGCTATTGACTTCAAAGTGAACTGCTTCTAAACCGCATATGTTTGAACAAGATAAAATCCTGAGCTAATCCTGTCTTGAACTAGACGTGAACCTGTGAACTACTGTATCAATTAGCTGTAAAACCTGAGCTTCAATCTGCACCATAGATGTGTGAATCAGCCCTAAAGCCTTTCCACTATTCACCAGAAGCCTTGTATTTGTATCAGTGAATGTAAGGTTTCCTTTGGTTGACCAAGGTGGGGAGGCGGGAGAATGATGACACAATTTCCACCTTGATCAATCGGAGTAAGCCTACTATTCCTTGATAAAAAAGAGCTTCTTCTGAATGGCGGAAAAAGGTCAAAGTAAACCAGGAATTCCACTTTAACTCTAGAGATTGGATTTCTTACTTAGTACCTATTGTAATGGACAGTAGAGGGACAAAACAGCATCATATTAAAGTGTTACTAAACCCAGGACCCTGCATTCACTATATCTGTACTCCCACAGTACACAGAACATGGAAATGCAATTATTTTAGTAAATATAAACTGCTAAATACCTTTTCTCATCAGCAGTTACAGCAGTCTTGTGACTTTTACCAGTGTCCAGCAGAGCACTGGTTAACACTTGTAGGAGGCATTTTCCTTCTGCTTTAGCAGGATGCAGAACCCCTGACCTGTCTGGACAGTGCTGATTGGCCCTGTGGTGATCACATGCACTCTCCCACGGAAAAAAAAAAACCCTCTTTAGCAATACACACCAAACTGAGCATGTGCAGAGTGCCTCCACATGATATGTCTTATCAAGAAATAAGAGGGGGGCACTGAAAGAAGGGGAGGATCAAAGAAGACAGGTTCAAACAGCATTTTACAAAATGCAGAGGATTAACCCCTTAGGTTCCACAGTGAGTATAACAAGCATGCTTTAATGCATATACAGGCTGATTTTACTGTTGTGGGTTTAGTAACACTGTAAGTGAACTATCTGTCATGAACAAAACATCTAATATATTCCAGCAAGGCTAAAGCTGTGAATGGTAGACTTCTGAGTTGTTATACAGGCATATGCACTTTTCAGTAAATATGACCACAACTTACCTTCCCATTGCTTTGCAGTAATCTCACACCAGTACTTGCGAACAGTTAGGATATCTTTTAGGAGGATACTGCTGTAGTCAGCACCATAAGCAGCACATGTTGTGGGGTCTTTTATTGTGTCACTCACATGAAGTAGCAGTTCTGTACATTTTAACCGTGGGGCTCCTGCAGAAACCAGAGCACAAAGAGGGATCAATAGCAGAGTGCGTCTTCCACAATTTCTGTTATCTTCAGCAATTGTAATCCCTCCTTTGCAGCCAAATTGGGATAACACCTACTTAAAAAAGTTAACTTGTTCAAATAGTAGAACGTCAAAGAAAAACATTTTAATTTGCAGCTTACGTTTCTAAGATGCTCTTTTTTGCAAACTATAATCCTACTGGGTCCACTTTGTTTATGAGAGGGCTGGGAGCTGCGTTTGCTCAGTATCAGGTCTTAAAGCATATTTCAACTCAAGGGAAAAAAACATGTTTATACTTCCTAGTCCCTATATGCAGTAGATGCATTATTATACTTTATTATTTCAAGCTTTTTCTTCCTTTCCACCTGTTAATCTTGCCAGGTACACACTCCATTCTAGAGTGACAATGCTAAAATGCTGTCACTCTGATGCTAGATAAACACGATAAGCATTTTTTCATTCAACCCAGCAGGCTGAATGAAAAAAACTGAGAAGTCACCATACTAACTATGCGATGTTAGTGCGGTGATCTCCCCCGCTGAGCTATTGTGTTCTGACAGGGGGACTGCTCCCCTTGCCATAGCACACTCATCAACAATGACAGCCACCGGCTGCCAGTGCTGTTCAAATGTTGATTTTCCAGCATGCCGTTAGACAGGATTCCGTTTGACAGGCTGCTGTACACACTGGCGGAATGTCGACTGGTTTCTGTCGAACCAACTGATATCAGCCGATATTCGGCCCATGTGTACCAGCCTTACAGCGGTAGTAAAATTAGTTTTAAATAAATAAGTAAATTGATTTCCCCCTTCAAGGCAATGTTATAATGTTCTAGAATGCATCTCATACTAACATTATGAGAGACCAAACTTAAAATGAAAGCCCTTCAGAGGCACACTGTCACCGCTGACAGGGCTTCCATCTATACCCGGTCTTCCTTACGTGTATGCGGGCTCCGGTCATCTGATTGGCCGTGCCAGGATGAGGTCACTCCCCTGCATGCGCACAGGAGTCACAGTTTACAGCACGGAGCTCTGAAGGAAAGACAAGGGTATGCCGTTTCTTCAGAGAACATGCGCTGGTGGCGTCACCGGCTGCTGCTCACTGGAAACAATGTAACTGATAAGAGTGCAGCATAGGCAAAGTGCATAAGAAGTACATCAGCAGGCAAGATTTCTGGCAGGATCAACCGGTATTTTTTGCACTTAAATATAAGGAAACACTTATATTGGTATATTTAAACAGAAAAAAGGATGTAAAAAAAGTGGGCTGTGTTACAGTATCTTGTGATTTTGAATTTAATTTCTCCATAGCTTTACAGTTAACTGATCAGCTTCATTTTGTTACTGCACTAGCATTTCTGTATAACTTGATATCACTGTGCTATATCTTTTTGATTGACTTTACATCTGTTTTAGCTGCTTCTGCGCCACCCTATAGCAGAAATACTGCTACAGGGCAGCACGGGTGCGCAAAATCACGTGTTCGCGGCCTCGGCTGTCGATCACCGGTTGCCGGCCTATGGTTCCCTACTGGCACCCGGTGATCTCCAAGGATTTCTGACGGGGAGAGACCTGCATGCAAACAATGCAGATCTCTCCCCTGTTAACTCCTGCACACTGCTTTGTATGGCTCTGCATAACATAGCCATACAAAGCAGTGTGCTTACAGTGTAAGGAACACACAGCCCCATAGTAAAATAGCACACAGCACACAGTTAACCCTTTGATTTCCCCACGTTAACCCCTTCCTGCCCAGTGCCATTAGTACAGCGTCAGTGCTTTTTATTAGCACTGACCACTGTATTGGTATCACTGGGGATGTCAGTGACACTGAGTCAGTTTGATTGCCGCAGTCCTGCTATAAGTCACTGATCGCTGCCATTACTAGAAAAAAAAATAAAAATCCAGTATATATACACCACCATTGTAAACGTTATAACTTTCACGTAAATCAATTCATTTACACATACTGGGATTTTCTTTTTAGCAAAGACATGTAGCAGAATACATTTTGGTGCAAAGTTTGATGAAATTCAATTTTTTTTTTTTTTTTACTGGAAATGTTTAATAGTAAAAAGTTAAGTATATAGGGTTTTTTTGTTTTTTTTTTTCAAAATCGGTCTTTTTTGTTTATAGCGCACAAAAATAAAAAACACACAGGCAATCAAATACCACTGAAAGAAAGCTCTATTTGTGGGGAAGGACACAAATTTAATTTGGGTGCAGCGTTGCATGACCTCACAATTGCCAGTTAAAGTAACGCAGCGCCATAACGCAAAAAATGGCCTGGTCAGGAAAAGGGGTAAATCCTCTGGAGGGCAAGTGCCCAAAGGATAAGTTCACCTTTGGGAACATTTCCTTTTTTTTTTTTTTTTTTTTTTTTTAAGGTGGAACACAGGGGCGGACTGACAACTCATGGGGCCCCCGGGCAAAAAAGCCTATGAAAAAGGTATCAGGGGCATCTCATGGGGCCCCCTACTGACCCCGGGCCCTCGGGCAGTGCCCGAGTTTCCAAATGATCAGTCCGCCACTAGTGAAACATGTAACATGTTCCCAATGCTGCAGCCGCCGCCCGCTGTCCCTCCCCCACCCCTTTCCCCCCTTGACATTAGTACGGAAAGCTCCCCGTACTGTCAGATTTGAAAACAGCAAGCAGTGTGGGGCCGTCATTCATTCACAGACTTCCATATATAAATGAACTTTAAGTCCTAGAGTGTAAGCTCGAAAGAGTAGGGCCCTCTTACCCCTCGTACGTTGTTTGTTATTGTTGTACTGTGCCATGTATTGTCCCCCCCCCCCTATTGTACAGCACTGAGCAAACCCTTTGGCGCTATATAAACTCGATGTAATAATAATAATAATAAGTCCCGACAGTCTTAGCGGCTGTTGGCTTGTAGTTTTGAATGAACTACAAAGGCACTATAGTTCACTGAGTCTTCCTGTTAGTATATCTGCTTGCTCATACATCCCGTATGGACAAGCATTTGGACACTACATTCGTAGTTCATGGAGTCTTCTTGTTAGTACTGTATATCTGCTTGCTCATATATCCCATACGGACAAGCAGATATACTGACAGATCTGCAGGAGACCTGAATGGCATCAGTGATCTGCTGATAGCTGGTACAATGCTTTACAGGCTCCTGCAAAAAAAATAAATAAATGCACATTTCTTTACCTGGAAAAAAAAATGTGCATTTATTATTTTTGTGCAAAAGGTGAACTTACTCTTTAATATCTCTGCATGTACCAATGGAACAAAGGCATAAATACCAATATATCCAACAATTTTTCCATTTGCACTCACTTTTATTTGCACAGCGGATGAAATATTTAACAAGGCTGCTGATTTCCTGCATTTTCTTCTGTCGAGCGGCATGTGTAGATTGGGAGACATTTGCTTTAGCTGACTTAAGGCTTTCAATCTCTTTGTAGATGTACTTTTGTAGAAACCTGGAGGTCACAAGCATTGCATACAGTTACATCAAAGGCTGTGTTTAAAGGAATTGAAAAACCCATAAACACCAGCACAAATTAAACACACTTTATCTTTAGTATTATAAAGGCTGAGACCTTGGTGGTTTCTAATAATCTGACACACTGGGGATGTTGTAACACAGGAATGGAGAGGGGGCAACCAGTCAAATTACTGATATAGAAGTAACACAAGAAAAATTATTTGTGGCTGTAAAATTCACATGCCGCTGCCTCTGATTGCCAGTCTGACAAGAACTGTAGTAAGATTTGGTCACTATTGTGCTGTTCACTTTTGTCCTTGCTGAAGAGAAAACTGTACCAGGACACATGAAGTTCAAGAATTGCCCTGCTTTCACTGCATTCATTTGGGGTTCTCCGCTTCTTCCACCACTCCTGCTACTTTCTGAATATTACCCCACCAGTCTTCAGGTCCCCAGTCACCAAGGCAGCTATGATGTGTAGAAGCCCTGCTTTTACCATGGTTGCTGCCTCCACATACAGGGAATGGAAAAAGACATGGTAAGTTGTTTACAGCTTTGACAATAGAAGTCCATTTTAAAGCTGACCTTCACCCGCCTCCCTCAAGAAACCCTGCAATCCCCCCGCCCCAGGTCATTAACAGCTCCCTGAAGCTATTATTTAGAGCTCAAGCTAATGAGTTAGGAGAATGGCTCACCCAATAGATGGTTCCAGTAAGACTCAAAGCAGGCAGTTACTAGATAACCCATGGTGCTCTGAAAATCCTTTTTCATTGTGATTTTACCTCAGCAGTTGTTCAAGAAGGATGCTGCAATACAAGGGTGATCTGTTCACCTATAAACAAAATAAACAACAAGACCACTCACCTAAATACAGTATCCCAATTAAGCTGTTTGTTGTGCCGATTATCAGAGTTACCATCTAACTGCTGTATTGTCTCCTTATCCCGAAGCAAACGTTTGAACTTATCAATTTCTTTCTGGAATGAAAAAAGAGAGGTCTAACATGATTACACAAAACTTTCCAGTTAAGTTAAAAATCCCCAAAAAAACAAGAAAACAAAAAAAAAACAGAGAAACTGTTAAGTGTATTACAGTCATACAAGTTCTCTAATAGTTAATATGTTACAGAACCAAACTACTAACACATCCAATACTGTCTCTGTGAATAACAAATTATGAGCCAAAGTCATCTTGCTGCAACAGCACGTAAGATATTCTAAACTGGTCCCTAAAAGCAATATAGTTGGACAATACTGCTTGAGAGGCTATTTTTTACATTTCTTTATACTGACTTTTCAATATAAAAAGTTAAGAAAAAGTAAAAAACAGTACAAAACACCAGCACAAACTGTGCCCAAAGAAGTTACAGTGATCCACTTTGTAATCGCTTGAGAGGCCACTTTAACGTGGTTTCAGGCATTTTTTTCTTTAGCTCTGAATAGAATGCTTAAGGGTTTGAACCTCTGCCAGGTTTGGTTTACTGTTTCCGTCAGCAGATATCCCCTTACTTCCAAGTCCCAATGAACACAGTCATGGGGATAGGAAATGCAGGGAAATCCAGAAACAACAACATAGACCTAAAAAAAAACAAAAAAAAAAAAACCTGAAACTGCCCTGTGCTATCACAGCTTGATGAGTCAGGCTCCACATCCAATTGTTTCTGCTACAGAAGTGATACAAGGTAACAATAAGAGAAAATGTTTCAAGCACATGTGGCTGGAAGAAATTATATTGCTATTCATAGAATGTGATAAATACATACTCGTCTTTCTGTTGCCTTGTCTGTCTCCAATTGTCGGCAGCAGAGCAAGAGCTCGTGTAGAGCAAGACTCATTGTGCCGTGACCAGGGGATTTCTGGAAGCAGACTGCGGGATTCACACCCCTGAGATACCAAATGACCACAATATTTTCTCATCAGCCATTCATACCTAAGGAAGAAGATATGTAAAACAAACACATAAAATAAACAGAAAAGACATAATGTTCAATAACAAATACTTGTAAGTATTATAATAATGCTTTAACAATCGTTAAGAAGACAGGCTTTACTGCCCCTCTGAAAAGTGATCCACATGTGTTTAGGAGGTAATACTGCTGCCTCCTGAATGTGTGTATTTTTTTATTAATCCCAAGACAGATTTTACATTGAAACACCACACTGCAACCATGTGCCTAGTGTTCAGCATGCAGTTCCAACGTAGTCCCATTTATTTTAAAGGGCAAATATGGCAAGCAGTACCGCTTTCATTGACATGTGAACAGACCTACGTGAATACCATTAAACATTGTAGATTGGCCATCGGGTGCCGAGAAAAACATTGACCAAACAACATTCCTATAAAAACATGGAAGATGCCAAGTGATGTCACTGGCTGGTAGTAGAGTGCCTTGTTCTACCCCTCGAAAAAACAAGTCAAATGGGTAATAGGACAATAATGACTTTCCCCACCTGCCCCCCTCATCCTCCTGGAAATCTGTGTTCACTACCAGAGCAGACAATCACCATGTCTGAACGCAGTCATAAGGTGGTGGGGAGGGGAATTTCTCCAGTAGCCCTGTGCAAGTTTTCTCTTTTCCCCTTACAAATGATCCTGGAGTACACTGCGGATAAACGTACCAATTCATTATAAAACACATACTTTTTTTGGTGTTGCAATCTGTAAAAATGGTTTCTCTGATAAGGTTTTAAGAAAACAAGACATATTTACAGGGGGGACAGGGGCACTTTAAACTTTTTTTTAATTTATTTTTTTTTTACACTGTCCCCTTAAAAAAAAAATGTAACCACTTTTATTCGTATTACAAGGAATGCATACATCCCTTGTGATAGAAATAATAAGTTACAGGTCCTCTTTACGGAGAGATATGGTGTCAATAAGACTCCACATCTCTCCTCTACAATGTAGAGCATTAGATCAAAAAAAATATTGATGTAGTGCTTTAACCACTTGCCCTCCTGAGGATTTACCCCCCCCCCCCCTTTCTGACCAGGCCATTTTTTGCGTTACGGCTCTGTGTTACTTTAACTGACAATTGCACAGTCATGCAACACTGCACCTAAATTAAATGTACGTCCTTTTTTTTCCACGAATAGAGCTTTCTTTTGGTGGTACTTGGTCGCCTGTGTGTTTTTCATTTTTTGCATTATAAAAAAAAACACAAACTTTTTTTGACTTTTTGTTATTAAACATGTCCAGTAAAAAAATGTTTTAAAAATCGAATTTGCTCATAAATTTACACCAAAATGTTCTGCTACATGTCTTTGCCAAAAAAAATCCCAATACCTGAAAATTAATTGGTTTACGGGAAAGTTATAGCGTTTACAAATGGCAATATATATACTGGAGTTTTGTTTTTATTTTTACTAGCAATGGCGGCGATCAGCAACTTAAAGCAGGACTGCGGTGGGCATTCTGACATCCCCAGTGACACCAATACAGTGATCAGTGCAAATAAAAAGCACTGACATGGTACTAAGGGCACTGGGCAGGAAGGGGTTAACATGAGGAGCGATCAAAGGGTTAACTGTGTGCGGTTTCCCTGTAAGCTCTGTGTGTGCTTCACTGTAATCACACTGCTTTGGATGGCTGTGCTGTGCACAGCCAGCCAAAGCAGTGTGCATGAGCTGAGAGGGAGAACTGTATTGTTTACATACAGTTCTCTTCCCCGTCAGAGATGTTTGGCAATCACCGGATGCCGGCGAGTAATCACCAACCAGGACCCGGTATATGACAGACGCAGCTGCGAATGGCGGCGTCAGTAGGGAGGGCGTGCCCCCTACCTGGAAATGCGAAATTACATATATGTACACGGGATTTTGTGCACCCGTGCCGCCCTGTAGCAGTATTACTGCTATAGGGTGGTCGGGAAGCGGTTAAAAAAAGGCCTTGATTGCAAGGCACCAGAACCGGAAATTACATCACTCCAGTACTCGAAGGGCATAGAAATGGGGCAGAGATCCAAGGGCATATTTCCTTCACTTATCTCTATGCCCAACACCGGGATTGTTCGGTGGTTTTTCAGGTGAGGCTGAGAACTACCGAGTGGCGTCGAGTTGAGGCAGGCGGGGGCGAGGGGCGGCATTGGCGAGGGGCGGAGTTATTTTCGGCACCTGTATCGGTGCTTATTTTCATATCGGTCAACGGCCAATAGGGGTGTTTTCGGCCACCGAAATGTTGGTGCACCCCTAGTACCAACAGTTTGTTTGTTAAATGGGAGAGAAACACTTTAACCTTTCAATATATTGCCCGTTTGGAAGAAGTTTTTCAAAATTTTCCTTCGACTTTTTAGCTCAAAATTTGTACCCATTAACTGGATGAAAAACTGCCAAAATGACAGATTTGTGAACAATATTTCATCTAGTGTATGGGCACCTTTCAAGATACATGGACACAGATATATTGAGGAATAAAAAAATAATATCTAGCATAAAATCCCGGCATTTTTTCCCCACTCTCGGGGAGACACAGGTTGGTGTGTTTAGCGGGACATAAAAGTGAATTGGTGTTTGCAGTCGTATTCAGGTAAATGAGAATGCTTTAGTGTACCGGCATAAACACACATAATCACGTGCTCTCTGGACTGCTTTCCTTTGCAACTACCAGAGTCACCCACCAGTCTTAACAACCTAAGACCCATCTCATTGATCCCATTTATTTCTAAACTCCTAGAAAGCTTAGTCTACAAATGCCTGAGCTACCACCTGATAACTTTCTTGACCCCTTTTCAGTCCGGATTTCGCCCAAAACACTCCACAGAAATTGCTCTCCTAAAACTCACTATTGACTTACTAAATGCTAAAAATACTATACTTTGTACTCTGTACTCTTACACTTATACCCCTCTGCTGCCTTAAATACAGTGGACCACACTCTATTTCACAAAAAAAAAAGTAATTACCTTGGTCTGTGACTGTGCTTCCTTACCTTACTCATTGCACTTTCAGTGTCACTTACAACTCTACCTACTCTTCCTCTTTCCGTCGATGTCCCCCAAGGATCTGTCCTAATACCTCTTCTATTCTTTTCTACACCTCCTGTCTTGGTCAGCATCCTATTCCATTTCTATGCTGACAATACCCAAATCTATCTTTCAACTCCTTAGCGCAACATCAGTCTCCTTGGGCATCAATAATTTACTAAGACATGTCAGTAGTATGGCTTCACCACTCACAACACTTCCTTCAACGTCAATTTTTCAAAAACAGAGCTTATAAAATTTCCTCCCCCAACATCTCCATTGAGATCAGTGGAATAAATTAGCAGCCCCTCAATGCATGCCAGGGTGCCGAATGCAATTCTGGATTCTGAACTCTCTTTTTAACCCCACACCCAATCACGGTCAAAATCTTGCCACCTCTGTAACATCTACAAAATTTGCCCCTCCTTAACCAATGCTACTAATGCACTCCCTAGTTATCTCTCACCTCCACTATTGAAACTCCATCCTTGTTGGCTTAACTTCACATAGGCTATCCCCCCTTCATTCCATCATGAATGCTGCTGCCAGACCCATCCACCTTACCAACCATTGGGTGTCCTCTGCCCCTCCTCTCTGAGAATCCCTTCAATGGCTTCTGCACACCCAAAGAAAAACATTTAAAACACTAAGACTCCACAAAGCCATTCACAACTCGACCCCCAGCTACACTACCAACCTTGTTTCAAAATATCAACCGAACAGTTCTCTTCGCTCCTCCCAAGGTGTCCTGCTCCCTTGTCACCTCCCAAGACTTCTCCAGAATGTCTACCATCCTCTGGATTGCTTTTAGGTGATTCCTGAAAAAAATCTCTCTTCAAAGAACTCTATCCTGCCTCTAACTAATAAACTGAATTTTGTATTTCTCCTTCAGCTCATCCCCCACAGTTGTTAGCTTTGGCATCACTTGACCTTTCCTTTTAGCCTGTAAGCTCCTATGAGCAGGGCTCTCTAATCTCTTTTGGATTGTATTTCATTATAACTGTACGGTTTCCCACTGTTAGTCCTGTGTAATACCAATAATAGCAACAAAATCAACAAGGACCTTTATGTCCCAATCACCAAGTATATTTTTCAATGCAAACTACAGATTTAAAGTGTTACTAAACCCAGGACTCTGCATTCACTATATCTGGTCCCACACAGTACACCGAACATGGAAATGCAATTATTTTAGTAAATATAAACTGCTAAATACCTTTTATCATCAGCAGTTAGAGCAGTCTTGTGACTTCTATCAGTGTCCAGCATGACTGGTCAAAGCGATAGTAAACCGCCATAGAAAAAAAAAAATCCCCTGCAAAATAATCTCATAATATGATAGTATGCAATGCATACTAGCACATTATTTATTTATTTCAGGTACTTATATAGCACCGTCAATTTACGCAGTGCTTTACATATATATTGTACATTCACATCAGTCCCTAACCCTCAAGGGGCGTACAATCTAAGGT
This sequence comes from Staurois parvus, assembly GCF_062004578.1. Lineage (NCBI taxonomy): Eukaryota > Metazoa > Chordata > Amphibia > Anura > Ranidae > Staurois > Staurois parvus. Next base: position 247,166 of record NW_028318346.1, on the reverse strand, counting down.
CCCTAACTCCCATTCATACATACACATACTAGGACCAATTTAGACAGGAGCCAATTAACCTACCAGCATGTCTTTGGAGTGTGGCAGGAAACCGGAGTACCCGGAGGAAACCCACGCAGGCACAGGGTGAACATGCAACCTCCAGGCAGGTGGTGCTGTGGCTGGGATTCGAACCAACGACCCTAGTACTGCCAGGCGGAAGTGCTAACCATTTAGCCACTGTGCCAAGACTTACCTTAGAATGAAGCCCTCTAGTGGCGCGCTGTCACCGGTGATGATCTTCCATCTTCGCCCGATCTTCCATCCAGGTTTGCGAGCTCTGGCCGCTTGATTGGTCGAGCCGTGATGTCACTCACACACACACGCAGGAGTCTCGGAAGCAGCACAGAGCTCTGAAGGAATGGCACAGGTATGCCGTTACTTCAGAGCACATGCGACAGTAACATCATCGGCTGCAGGGACATTGAATATCTCCTAAACGGTGCACATTTAGGAATATTACTACTATCTACAGGTAAGCTTTATGTTCAGCTTACCTGCAGGTGCAAGTGTCCAGAGCTTACTTCCACTTTAAAGCTTTTAGGAGGAGTTTTCATTCTCTCTGACCTAGAAGACTGCATAACCCCTGAACGTCTGGACAGTGCTGACTGGCCCTGTGCCGATTACATGCACTCTCCCAAGAAAAAAAAAAAAACCCTCTAGCAATACACACCAAATTGAGCATGTGCAGCTTGCCCCCAAGACTCTGTTCTATCAGCAGATGGATTGGGGACAGTATAAGAAGGGGGGGATCAAAGAAGACAGGATCAAAAAGCCTTTTTACACAATGTGGAGGATTACCCCCTTTGGTTCCACAGTGAGTATAACAAGCATGCTTTACTGCTGATACAGACTGATTTTACTGTTGTTGGTTAAGTAACACTTAAAGAAAACTGAAAAATTACCTCTGAAATTACATGAGCATGCTAAAGAGATCTTGTCAGCAGCTAGGTAAAAGCAGGTTAAAGGCCAGAAAAAACAAACTATTTAAATGCTTACTTAAAGCATGTGACAACTCTGATTCTGCGGACATCACATCTAAGATGACTGTAATCATTAACAGACTCGGGGCATTCGATGTTTAACTACCTGCCAACCGCAGATAGCCAAATGATGGCTACACTGCGGCTGGCCAGTTCTGGGAGGACGTCATATGACGTCCTCCCACAACGCACTCTCCTGCGCGCCCCTGGGGGCACGCACCTGGCGATCTCCGTGTTCGCTGTGTCCTACAGACACAGCTGATCACGTGATGTGGTAAAAGGCCAATCACAGCAGCCTTTTACCACGTGATCAGCCGTGTCCAATGACACGCTGATCACCAGGAAATGCAATTGTCGGTTCTCGGCTGCACTTTCCTCACGCTGTCAGAACTTGAGGAAAGTACTGCCGAGAACCGGCAGTTGTCAGAGCAGGGATCGGCACCGATCATCAGGGCACTGATGATCAGTGCCCTGATGATCAGTGCCACCCACCAGTTCCGCTCACCTGTGCCCTCCAGTGCCACCCACCTGTGCCCTCCAGTGCCACCCACCTGTGCCCTCCAGTGCAGCCCAGCAGTGCTGCCAGTCAGTGCCAGACAGTGCCCAGCAGTTGCACCAGTCAATGCCTAGCAGGTGCCGCCAGTCAATGCCCAGCAGTGATGCCAGTCAGTGCCACCTATCAGTGCCACCTATCAGTGCCCATCAGTGCTGCCTATCAGTGCCGCCTATTAGTGCTGCCTCATCAATGCACATCAGTGAAAGAGAAAAATTACCTGTTTGAAAAATTTTATAATAGAAACTTTTTTTTTTTCAAATTGTTTGCATTTTTTTGTTTCTAGCACAAACAGTAAAGTGCCCAGTGGCGATTAAATGCCACCAAAGAAAGCTCTATTTGTGAGAAAAAAATGATAAAAATTTCATATGGGTACAATCTTGCATGACCGTGCAGTTGTCATTCAAAGTGAGACAGTGCTGAAAGCTGAAAATTGGCCTGGTAAAGAAGGGGGTATAAGTGCCCGGTAGGCAAGTGGTTAAAGAAGGGAGGCTTTTCCAGGTAAACATGTATAAAATATGTTATAGGAGAAGGATGGCCAAAGCTTTTAGGCCATACTTCTCTTGTGGATCACAGGAGTGCATTTATTTTCAGGGATTGGAAGGCTCCATGCACATTAGTGTTTTGTATCAGCGTGTTTTAGTAGCATTTATGAGCGCTGGTGTTTTACTAGTGTTTTGTACAGTCCATGTCAGGGGGAAAAAAAAGCTACAAAAAAGTTGTTAGTAGCAATTTAGGAGTGTTCAGCGGTTTTTTTTGTGCTGTAAAAACACTCCCAAAAACTCAACAAAAAGAAAAAAAAATGTTCTACTCTTAAACACTGAAGCTTGAAAAATGCTACTAAAATAGTGTGCATGGAAACATAGGATAACACTATTTAACTTCTATGAACAGAAGAAAAAAAATGCTCTAAACCGCTTCTAGGAGCTTAAAAAAATGCTAGTGTGCATGGAGCCTAAAGGATCTAATTGTTTTATTTTTTTTAAATAAACTATGCATTTTGCTTTTGATCATCATGCATAGAATGCATGATGATAAAAAGCTTTCAGGCTTTAGAATCACTTTAACTTTTGCTATTCTGTGTCCCAGAACAATCTATCATATTGTTGGGATCCATCCAGCTGCCTGGTTGACAGCTGGCTTTGGCTCTCAGTTGCATGCTGACAGCCAAAGCCAGCATTGAGCTGGAGGGGCAGGGCGGTGAGCAATGACTGACAGTAATGGCTCTCCACTCCGAGAAGGACAGAGTGATCACTCAGAGCTGATGTGGGACCCCTGTAGCATCACACTTATACAGCAGCATTGAGAGGAGTATGTTATTTTCCCCTTGTCCATTCTTTTCTATTAAATGCACATATCATTTTAACAGGATGATTGAAATGAACGTTCTGGCAACAAGGTCTCCAAGTTGAGATTTTAGCGTTTGGGTTCATACTGTATACAGTGCCAAGAAAAAGTATTCATACCCCTTGAATTTGTCCACATTTTGCCATGTTACAACCAAAAGCCTAAATGTATTTTATGTGATAGACCGACACAAAGTGGCAGATAATTGTGAAGTAGAAGGAAAATGAGAAATGGTTTTCAAAATTTTTTACAAATAAATATGTGAAAAGTGTGGTGTGCATTTGTATTGAGCCCTCCTGAGTCAATACTTTGTAGAACCACCTTTCATTGCAATTACAGCTGCAAGTCTTTTTGGGGATGTCTCTACCAGCTTTGCACATCTAAAGAGAGAAATTTTTGCCCATTTTTCTTCACAAAATAGCTCAAGCTCTGTCAGATTGGATGGAGAGCGTCTGTGAACAGCAATTTTCAAGTCTTGCCACAGATTCTCAATTGGATTTAGCTCTAGACTTTGACTGGGCCATTCTAACACATGAATATGCTTTGATCTAAACCATTCCATTGTAGCTCTGGCTGTATGTTTAGGGTCATTGTCCTGCTGGAAGGTGAACTTCCACCCCAGTCTCAAGTCTTTTGCACAGTCTAACAGATTTTCTTCTATGATTGTCCTGTATTTGGCTCCATCCATCTTCGCATCAACTCTGACCAACTTTCCCTGTCCCTGCTGAACAAATATATTCCCAACAACATGATGCTGCCACCACCATGTTTCACGGTGGGGATGGTGTGTTCAGTGGTGTGCAGTGCTAGTTTTCCACCACACATAGCGCTTTGCTTTTAGGCCAAAAAGTTCAATTTTGGTCTCATCTGACCAGAGCATATTTTTCCACGTTTGCTGTGCCCTCCACACGGCTTCTCACAAACTGCAAACAGTATTTCTTATGACTCTTTCAACAATGGCTTTCTTCTTGCCACTTTTCCATAAAGGCCAGATTTGTGGAGTGCATGTCTAATAGTTGTCCTGTGGACCTGGCCTGTCAGTTTAGGTGGATGGCCATGTCTTGCCCATTATGTCCAACTCCGACCTTCACATTTATCCTTTATTACTTTTATTGTTATGCAAAAACTTGGCAAAAGAATGTTGCTACTTGAAACGGTGGGGAGGGTGAAGGAAGTGCTGCTTTGAGTTTCAAGGCTTCTCTGAGGAAGACTGACTCCTCTAATATGAGTGGTGCCAGTGTGATCAAAGTTGGAAGTTCTGCTGTGACAACCTATGGTATTATTTTATCTGCACAATTTGACTGTTCCTGAAGGACGGTCAAACCATTTGGTAAGAGGTAGCCTATTTGGTGTGGCGGTGGAGCTTTGTTCCCCTGCACTGTTATTTTATATATGCAAGGACACATAAGCTAATATAGAGGGGCGTTTGAAAGTAGGGAAAAAAAAAACGCCTGACACTGTAAAATACGTTACTGTAAAAACATCCTGTGTCCATGAGGCCTACGTTTGCTGAGCAATAACCTACCAATTTCCAGAATGCAACCTGTACATATTGGAAGATATTAAAATTAGTATAAAACTATATTTGGGATTTGGTCATAAATTTGGTGACCTCCCAGCACCCACCCCTTAAAGCTGGATGATTGCTCAGATGGTCTCTGTCAACACCCCTTTGATACCACAGAAAAAGGGAATGGCAGGACCTGTTGACCGGCTCTAGTTTTAACATCAACCAAGGAACACCTAACCGGACTTGAGAGAGTCACAGCACCATTTTTGCTTGGACAATTGGACTCTTCTAAAGCCAAGGATTCTGTAAATATTATGAATTTTCAACTTAATTGACTTCACTTAGATTGTGGTCCCGCAAGCTGGAAAATCTTTGTGAAGGGTGCAGCTGAGAGTGGCACTGTTACATGAGTGACAGTGCGGTGTGAGATTGGCGGGTCCCTATGTCAAGAGTTGATGAGAAGGATAGGGATCGGGCACCGTGTTCGTCATACAGGGAACATAGTAAACAATTGTTTTATTTGTGCCCTTGCAGAACGCATGTCTCTGCACACTGGTGTGAACGAGGCCTTAAACCTGTTTCAGCACATTACAGCTCTGATTTATGGTTAAAAAAAAAAAAAGACCTCCTGCTGTGCAAGAAATGAAATCGCACAGAAACACAATACTTTAAAAACCGCATGTCAAAACAAATGTGTTTAATGTGCATCAACATGTGCTAAACACAAGCAAACTGGTGGCAGAATTATGCAGGAAGAGGGACAGATTTTGTCACAAAGTGGCAGGTGGGAGCTATCAACAAGTATACCGATTAGGAGTCCTGACAATTCACACCTGGGACGGACTTGCTAAAAAGTGAAATCGAGGAAGACGGCTCCAAAGGGCTTTATCACACGGCTGTTACAATTGGGTCCCCCTGCCTGTTTTTCGGAACCTCCATTCTCCTCTAAGGAGCGGCGGGTGTAAACGGACATGTATTCGTTTATATCCATCAACATCCGATCTGCCAAAAAGGGATTGATGGGGATCTAAGTCCCCTTCCGTCCATCGCATTGGGTCGAATGAAAATGGGCAAGCGGTCCACTTTCATCCAACCGCCCACTGAAGAGAGCAAGCAGCTCTGTGTCTACTCTGCAGCAGCAGAGCAGACACAGACCTGTCATCCGCTTGCTCAGCAGGGATCAGCGGAGAGATCCCCCCCGAGCAATCAAATCCACTAAACGGGTCCGCCCCGTGTGAAAGGACCCAAAACTTCAATGCATGCACCTCTAGAACGAGGCATCTCTCATAGTTCTCTTTAAAGAATAGGTTCACCTTTTGTAATATGTTTGTAACATGTTACTGTTAGGCAACTCCCCCGTGTCCCCTGTGACAGTGAGTGAGGGATCCTCGTCCTGCACCCACTGTCACATTTTGAAAACAGCACAAACATACAGTACTTGTAGTTTGGAGTAGAGGTAGAGAAAGATTGTGCAGGGGTCTGACATTGCACCCGCAATCTGCTGACTATGAGTGCAATGCTCTGCAGGTTCCTGTTAAAAAAAAAAAACAACCCATAACAAATGCACATTTTTTTACCAGTAAAATCATTTCCATTTATTTATTAATATTTTTTTAATGTGAACTTAGCCTTAAAGCAAACCTGTGCTTGATATGTTTAGGGCAAAAAAAGGTTTTTTGTTAGCCTATTCCAGAGGCACGATGGGACTTGTAGTTCCGCAACAGGAGGATCTATGTTTTCCTATCCCTGCAATAGAGGGTTCATATAATGGATATTTCTTTATGCCTCTAACCAAAAATAATAACGCAAGCATGAGTCAGAGTGCAGTCTGGGTGACAGAGTGAGCCCAAGAGATCCTATACTCCTGGATGGGTCCCAAGTACAGTTCACACTCCCACAATAGAAACACTAAATGTTAACTCAGATACATGCAAGTGGCTCTAAAAGGGGTTCTTGTTCTGCTGATTCTAGTACATATTGTATTTTCACACACACAGCTCAAAAAAAAAGAAAGGTAACAAAAAAACCAATCATAGCATATCTTTTTTTTTTTTTCCTTGGGGGGGGTAAACATACAGAACTAAAATAATGCGGTTGCATAAGTGTGCACACCCTCATAACTGGGAATGAAGCAGCAGTTAGCAATCACATTCAAAATCATGTTAAATAGGAGTCAGTACACACCTGCCATCATTTAAAGTACCTATGATTAACCCCAAATAAAGTTCAGCTGTTCTAGAAGGCCTTTCCTGATTATTTTCTTAGTTGCATCCTACAGCAATGGCCATAGTCCGCAGACAGCTTCCAAAGCATCAGAGGGATCTCATTGGTAAAAGGTATCAGTCAGGAGAAGGGTACAAAAGAATGTCCAAGGCATTAGATATACCATGGAACACAGTGAAGACAGTCATCAAGTGGAAAAAATATGGCACAACAGTGACATTACCAAGAACTGGACGTCCCTCCAAAATTGATGAAAAGACGAGAAGAAAACTGGTCTGGGAGGCTGCAAGAGGCCTACAGCAAAATGCTGCAGCTATATCTGGCAAGTACTGGCTGTGTGGTACATGTGACAAAATCTCCCGTATTTTTCATATGTGTGGGCTATGAGGTAGAGTGGCAAGACGGATGCCTTTTCTTACGTAGAAAAACATCCAAGCCCGGATAAATTTTGCAAAAACACATCTGAAGTCTCCCAAAAGCATGTGGGAAAATGTGTTATGGTCTGATGAAACAAAGATTGAACTTTTTGCCCATAATTCCAAAAGATATGTATGGCGCAAAAACACTGCACATCACCAAAAGAACACCATACCCACAGTGAAGGATGGTGGTGGCAGCATCATACTTTGGGGCTGATTTTCTTCAGCTGGAACTGGGGCCTTAGTCAAGGTAGAGGGAATTCCAATTCCAAATACCAGTCAGTACTGGCACAAAACCTTCAGGCTTCTGCTAGAAATCTGTATATGAAGAGGAACTTCATCTTTCAGCATGATAACGACCCAAAGCATACATCCAAATCAACAAAGGAATGGCTTCACCAGAAGATGATTTTGGAATGGCCCAGCCAGAGCCCAGACCTGAATCCGAAAGAAAATCTGTGGGGTGATCTGAAGAGGGCTGTGCACAGGAGGTGCCCTCGCAATCTGACAGATTTGGAGTGTTTTTGCAAGGAAGAGTGGGCAAATATTGCCAAGTCAAGATGTGCCATGCTGATAGACTCATACCCAAAAAGACTGAGTGCTGGAATCAAATCAAAAGGTGCTTCAACAAAGTATTAGTTTAAGGTTACATTAAAGGTGGAAAAAGTTCTGAAATTATTTATCTTTATCTAATTTTTTTTTACATCACAGAAACCTGCCATTTTAACAGGGGTGTGTAGACTTTTTATATCCACTGTATGCAGGGACTAGAGTTGTGTCTCCATACACTGAGTTTATCAATAAGCACACAAAGCCATGTAGTCTAGGATGGCAAGGCACTGCCCTTTTCCCCCTCTTCCTGCGAGCTAACAGGCTTGGAAACTGTGCTGTCCACTGTAAACCCCTTAATGTGAAGTCTGGAAGTTCAGGGAAGCAGCACTAGGAGAGCATGAGGCAGTAGCATTGAAAGTTGTAAAATGCAAGTGCTTGGGTAAGAGCTTTAAGTCCTCATGTACACTGCCTTTATATAAAAGTGGTTGTACAGGCTCAAGGTCTTTTACCTTCATGCATTCTAAGCATTAAGATAAAAAACCTCTGTGCAGCATCCCCCCCAATACTCACCTAAGCCCCCTCTCAATCCAGCGATGTGGATTGGAGTCTTGCCTCTCCTCACCTCTCTCCTCACTGGCTGAGACAGAAGCAGGACCCATTGACTTGTCAATCCCAAACAGTGAGCCAATAGGTGTGAATGGAAACACAAAGCAAAAGATGCCCTCATAACAAGCTGCTTGCTGTGGGGGCACTTGACAGGAGGGAGGGGCCAGGAGTGCCAGTGGGGGACCTGAGAAGAGGAGGATCCAGGCTGATCTGTGCAAAACCACTGCACACAGCAGGTTTATGCAAACATCTAACAGCAGTCAATTTGATCAAGAAAAAAAAAAAAAACTCCTTGCACGCAATACTGAAATACTCATACCAGAACATGCTGACAGAAATCGCTGAGGAAAGAAAAAGGCAGTAAAAAATGGTTCATACAGCACTTGCTTTTACATCTGTAAAAGTGCAGTTGTGAGAGGGCATCATATGATGTCCTCTCAGAACACACCCCCAGCAGCGCAAACCTGGCGCTGTCAGTGATCGTTGTGCCCTATGGTCGCAGCTTATCACATGACTAGGTACATGTGATCAGCTGTGTCCAATGAACAGATCACAAAATAAATACAGTTGCCGGTTATCGGCAGCGCTTTCCTCACGCTGTCAAAGTACTTCCGATAACCGACAAATGTCACAGAGGACATCCGGACTGATAATCAGGGTACTGATCATTGTGCAGAGCAGTGCTAACCACCAGTGCCACCTATCAGTGCCACCTGCCAGTGCCCATCACTGCTGCATATTAGTGCAGCATCATCAGTGTTTCCTCATCAATGGCCACCAGTGCCACCTCTTCAGTGCAAATCTATCAGCGCTGCCTATCCGTGCCACCTCATCACTGCCCAAAATACCTGTTTGCAAAATTTATTTTGTTTATAGTGCAAAAAATAAAAACCCCAGTGGTGATTAAATACCACCAAAAGAAAGCTCTATTTGTAAGGAAAAAAATGATAAAAATTTTATATCGGTACAATGTTGCATGACCGCGCAATTTCCATTCAAAGTGCAACAGCAGTGAAAGCTGAAAATTGGCCTGGGCCAAGGGGGTAAAAGTGCCCAGTAGGCGAGTGGTTAAATGAAGTTGCAAGCCGCAGTGAAATCAGAGGTTGAAATCACACTGATCTGGGTCTTTGAAATTGTGTTGAAGTAGTGCAATTTCAAAAGCAGCACTGGTGTGAACCAGGGCTAACTCCTACATTTGCAGGACAGCTTGTTCTTTAGAAAAACAACAAATTTACTGCCTGGATCACCAGATGATAAATAAAATGAAAAAAATCCTCAAAAAGAAACGAATGCAGAAAACAACCCTAACAATTAGTAAGCTGCAGTATAATAAAATTTTGATTCAAACTTTACCCCCTTTCCCGCCGCCCTATAGTAGAACCACTGATACAGGGCGGCGGGGCTGCACAAAATTACATATATATACATGATTTGTATTTCTGAGTAGGGAGCATGTGCACCGTCACTGGCGGCTAGGCGATTCGGGGTTCCCCACTGACAGATGAATGTAAAAGATTTGCTGGTAATTAAAAAAAAAAAAAAATTAATTACAGGCAATTCACTCAGCTGTCAGGTGCGAGTTTAATTACCGTTTTTTTTTCCCTTCAGTATATAGTAGTTCAGAAATTCAGCAGTCACTTTCCCCCTCCAGCTGAAAGAGAGAAAGTTTCTTTTAGTTTATTTTCCCAAGTTAAAAGAAACAATGTACCCTTTCAGTTTCTTAAAAGATACAAAGTAACCTTTAGCTCTGGGAAACTGATGGCTAATGTGAGCTATACTGAAGAAAAAAAAAAAAAAAAAAAATGGCAATTGCATTTAAAAATCAGCACTGACATACACTTAGTATTGTGAAAAAAATTTGTAAAAAAATTTGTAAACCGAGGCATTATTTTCAATGGATTTTCATTTGTAAACCTAGGTATTCCTGAATATGCTATGTTCTTTTTTTTTTTGTATGCAGCCTGTGGACTGAATGAAAAAAAAGAGAAGAAATCTCTGCCAGAAAAAGTGTGTGGTATGCCCACCATTGGAATATACCGCACTGCATCCACCCAATTCTAATGGTGGGCACAAATTAGGTCACACTTTGCGCCAGTTCCAAGATTGTATAAATGTCTAAATAGTGGCTCGCTTGAATAAAAATTGTCCACGTACAAGTAGTACCCCATTTGGAGAAGGATGGCACTAAGTCCCCAACTGTCTTGCCACTGCTCCCCATGTAGTCTGGGCATCTGGGGGGCTCCACGTGACTATCTTTTCCCTCGTAAATCCGAACAATACTTGTGCTCGCCACCGCACCAGCTTGTACTTATGGGACTCGCGACGTCACCAAGTCATACTGCAGTGCTGGTATTATTATTATTATACAGGATTTATATAGCGCCAACAGTTTGCTCAGCGCTTTACAATATAACGGGAGACAATACAGCAACAATACAGTTCAATACAAGAGGGTTAGGACGGCCTGATCCTGGGAGCTTGCAATCTAAGGAGGTATGTGAAAGACCAGGATGTACTAGACCGCTGGTGCTCGCCAGTTAACCAAAAGGTAGCATGGCACTAGTACTGGCACTCTGCTGCATATGAGAGTCATCAAAATTTACCGGCAAGTGCTAACAGAGATCAGGCCTGATTCTGCGAACACTGCGGTTTTGTGTGCAATGTATCAAGTGACAGTGACCTACTGACACTGCACTTGCTGGGGGAGAAGGGGGGGGGGTAAGTGTAGGGGCTAAACACAGGTGTTGGCAGGTGCCGGGGCTAATCCCGCTAATGCTGCGTTTTTGGGGACGCTATACTAATGTGAATGCTGGTATAGTGCTGACCTGATCAAAGATATTGACCCGTTCAGACATTATACTAGCAATGAAGGTTTATTGTATATGAGCGTGCTCCTGGCAATCGAGGAGTTAAATGTGATTACTAGTGTACTGATAGGCAATCTGACGCCATCTGGGAGGGGCGTGAAAACCACGGGAGCGCGAACCACGTATATATATATATATATATATATATATGTGATTTTGCGCACTGGTGCCGCCCTGTAGCAGTATTTCTGCTATAGGGCGGTCAGGAAGCGAATACATAAGCGGTTTGTGTTCCGGTACTGCATTACTTTAACTGACAATTGCGCAGTCATGCAACGCTGCACCAAAATTAAATTTACTTTTTTTCCCCACAAATTGAGCTTTCTTTCGGTGGTATTTGATCATCAGGAGAACTTAAGCAGCAGGAAGACACAACAACAGCAAGAAACTCTACTGCATGCTGGACAGACTGCAAGGAAACACCCTGGGAAACATCTCTTACACACCTGAGTCCCACTCCGTGTACCTTTATATAATACACCCCTCTTCTGCTCTTCATATTACTATCCTCTGTTCACAAATCTCATTTCTTTACCCCTCTGCTCCACCCCAAAACTTGTACATCTCCCCCTCATTGCTATCATCTCCCTACTATTGCTTTCATCACCTCCCCAAAATGCCTCTTCCACTCCTCCTTCTCATTTTCCTCTCCTCTGTTCCCAAAATCCATTCACTATATCCCTCTGCTCCTCCCAAACATTTGTATATTGTGCCCTCACTGCTTCCCTCACCCATTTATGGCACCCACCACCTCCTCCTATTACTCCACTCTCCCACTGACCCCAACACCTCCACTAGTAGTTTCTCACGCTCCTGCACATCCCGCTCCCATGCCACCTTTCTCACCCTTCTCCTCCTCATAACCGCGGGGGACATCTCCCCGAATCCTGGCCCTCCACCACCTCCCTCACCCGCACAAAACCCTCCCACCTCCACGTCCTGCCACAACCCCCGCAACTTAGTATCTGTCCCCCTGCTCCCTAAAATCTCCCCCCCGTTTTCATGTGCACTCCTGAACGCCCGATCGGTGTGCAACAAGCTTACCGCCATCCACGACCTCTTTGTTTCCCGCTCCCTCAACCTCCTGGCGATTACGGAAACCTGGATCCAGCCCACTGACTCTACCTCCCCTGCTGCACTCTCCTACGGCGGTCTCACCTGGACCCACTCACCCAGGCCCAACGGTCGTAAAGGTGGTGGGGTTGGCCTGCTCCTATCACCGCTGAGCACCTTCCGAGTCCTCCCAAACCCCCCCTCCCTATCCTTCTCCTCCTTCGAGGCCCACTGCGTCCGACTATTCTCCCCAACCCCCCTGAAGATTGCTGTGATATACCGGCCTCCTGGATCCATACCCCGCTTCCTGGAAGACTTCTCCTCCTGGCTACCCTTCTTCCTCTCCTCTGAGCTACCCACTATCATCCTTGGGGATTTCAACATCCCTGTCAACCTCGACAACCCGGACACAGCCCGTCTCCTCCACTTAACCTCCTCCTTTGCACTTGCACAGTGCATACAATCCACCACCCACTCCGACGGTAATATCCTTGATCTTGTCTTCTCCAACCGCTGCGCTCCCCACAACCTCACTAACACCCCCTTCCCTCTCTCTGACCACAACCTGATCACCTTCTCTATCTCCTCATCCTCCAACGCCTACCCCTCCAAATGTCACACTACTACCAGCCGTAACCTCCGCAACCTTAACCCTGCCTCCCTCCACTCCGCAGTTGATCAACTCCATGACAGCATCCTCCCCCTGTCCTGCCCCGACTTGGCTATGACCGCCTACAACAATGCGCTGTCAACAGCCCTTGACTCACTAGCGCCTTTAACCACACGCAACATCAGACCCCGACCGCTCCAGCCCTGGCAGACTGATGACACCAAAACCCTCAAACGACACAGTCGTGCCCTGGAGCGACTATGGCGCAAAACCAAATCCCAACAAGCCTTCACCCGATACAAATCTGCCTTCCACACCTACACCTCCTTCCTCCATACTGCCAAACAAGCCTACTTCCTGACCCTCATCAAGGCCCTCTCCTCCAATCCTCGCCGACTCTTCTCCACCTTCAACTCTCTACTCTCGCCACCCCCACCTCCACCCAGCACCTCACTCACTGCCCTTGAGATTGCCAATCACTTCAAAAACAAGATTGACACAATTCGCAAGGACATTGCCGCAACTCACACGCCTTCTCAACCCGTCCCCTCTCACACAGCTACCCCCTCATCCCCCCTCCCCCTCGACATAACCCACAGGGACTTCGTCGCTGCTCAAACTCCCTCCAACCCCCTTCCCCCTCACTCAGCTACCCCCTCTACACCCCTCTCCCACGGCCCCACCACTGCTCTGACCTCCTCTCCCACCCCACCCTACATTCCTCATACTGAAGCTCCCCCAACACTCCGCACCTTTGACCTTACTACCATCGAAGAAGTCTCCAAGATCCTCTCTGATGCCCGCCTCACCACCTGCCCCCTTGACCCTATCCCCACACAACTCCTACAACCTCCCTCCCCCTCCATCCTACGCTCCCTCACCCACATCTTCAATCTCTCCCTCTCCTCCGGCACTTTCCCTTCCCCTCTGAAACATGCACACATCACCCCCATACTTAAAAAGCCCTCCCTGGACCCCAATGACCCGAACAACCTCAGACCCATCTCCCTGCTCCCATTTACATCTAAACTCCTCGAGCGCCTAGTCTACGCCCGCCTATGCTCTCACCTCAACGACAACAACCTCCTCGATCCCCTACAGTCCGGCTTCCGTCCCCTACACTCCACCGAAACTGCCTTACTCAAACTCTCCAACGACCTGCTAACCGCCAAAGCTAATGGCCACTATTCAGTGCTCCTACTCCTTGACCTCTCTGCGGCCTTTGACACAGTCGACCACCCCCTCCTCCTCAAAAAACTACACTCCCTCGGCCTCAGAGATTCTGCTCTCTCCTGGCTCTCATCCTACCTGTCACAACGCTCTTTCAGCGTTACCTATAATGCCACCACCTCCCTCTCACTCCCCCTCTCTGTTGGGGTCCCCCAAGGCTCTGTCCTCGGGCCCCTTCTCTTCTCCATCTACACCTCCTCCCTTGGCCAACTCATACACTCTCACGGCTTCAACTACCACCTCTATGCCGACGACACACAAATCTATCTCTCAACCCCCCACCTCACCCCCTCGGTCTCCGCCCGAATCACACACCTGTTGAGCGACATATCAGACTGGATGTCGCTCCACTTCCTTAAACTGAACCTCTCCAAAACCGAGTTTCTTGTCTTCCCTCCAGCCCGGACACCACCCCCCATTGACTTCTCCATCATGTCCAACAACGCCACCATCAAACCCGCCCCGCAGGCCAGAGTACTTGGTGTCATTTTGGACTCCAACCTATCCTTCCAGCCCCAAGTCCACTCTTTAACAAACTCATGCAGACTCCACCTCCGCAACATCGCCAAAATCCGCACGTTCCTAACTCCAGAAACCACTAAACAGCTCATCCACTCCCTCATCATATCGCGACTCGACTACTGCAACTCCCTCCTCACTGGCCTGCCTCGCCGCTGGCTATCCCCGCTTCAGTCCATCCTGAATACGGCTGCCAGACTCATTCACCTTTCCAACCGCTCCGTTTCCGCCACCCCCCTCTGCCAATCCCTCCACTGGCTTCCGATTGCGCAACGGATCAAATTCAAAATCCTAACACTGACGTACAAAGCTGTCCACCATACTGCCCCGAACTACATCACTGACCTAATATCCAAGTACCGCCCAGCACGCACACTCCGCTCCTCACAAGACCTCCTTCTCTCTAGTTCCCTGGTCTCCTCCTCCCATGCCCGCCTCCAGGACTTCTCCAGGGTGTCACCCATCCTCTGGAACTCCCTGCCCCAACCCATCAGATTATCACCTACTCTCCTCTCCTTTAGGCGCACCCTGAAAACCCATCTCTTCAGGGAAGCCTACCCCGCCCCCTGCTAACTTGCCGACCTCCTCCACTCTTCCTACCACTCCATCCCCCACAGCTATCTCCTCCTGTGCCACCATCCCCTCCCTCCTAGATTGTAAGCTTGAAAGAGCAGGGCCCTCGATCCCCTCATGTTTTGCATTGTATTGGTATTGTTCTGTCACATGTTCTGTCCCCCTTTGTAATGTACATCGCTGAGCGAACTATTGGCGCTTTATAAATACTGAATAATAATAATAATAATAATAATCTGTGCGGTTTTTTTTTGCGCTATAAAAAAAAAAAAGGCTGACAATTTTTAGAAAAAAAACAATATTTTGGACTTTTTGCTATAAAACATGTCCAGTAAAAAAATTAAAAATCAAATTTCAT
This sequence comes from Staurois parvus, assembly GCF_062004578.1. Taxonomy (NCBI): domain Eukaryota; kingdom Metazoa; phylum Chordata; class Amphibia; order Anura; family Ranidae; genus Staurois; species Staurois parvus. The sequence goes on along the minus strand of NW_028318346.1, from coordinate 231,724 downwards.
CATAAATTTCGGCCAAAATGTATTCTGCGACGTCTTTGCTAAAAAAAAATCCCAATACGTGTAAATTAATTGGTTTAAGTGAAAGTTATAGCATTTACAAATGGCAGGAAAGGTACTGGGATTTTTTTTTTATATACTAATAATGGTGGCGACCAGCGACTTATGGCGGGACTGCGGCGGACATTCTGACACTGGGGGGAACTGACTTGGGGTCACTGGCATCCCCAGTTACACCAATAGTGGTCAGTGCAAAAAAAAAAACACTGACACTGTACTAATGGCACAGGGGAGGAAGAGGTTTACTTTTTTTAGGCAATCAAAGGGTTAACTGTGTGAGGGGAGTGTTTTACTAGTGGGCGGGGGTGTGTACTTCACAGGAACACACTGATCCAGAGAGCTAAACTCCGCTCTCAGGAACAGTGTGTTGGCAACCGACAGGGAGCAGACCTGCATTGAAAACAATGGCACTGTGTTCTGTGTCACTATCGCTGGGACCCGGCTGGTAATGACCGGCCGGGACCTGGTGATTGAAACCCACGGCTGCGATCGGTGACGTGGGTAGGATGGTCGCGCGCCCCCTACCTGTGAGTGATATGTGGCATAAGCACCCCCATGACCCCTTTTTGGAAAGTAGACACCCAAAACTATTTGTTGAGAGGCATGTTGAGTCAATAGAAGAATTTATTTTTTACTACAAGTTTTTGGAAAATAAGAAAAAAAATGTTTTTTTTTGTTTTTACACAAAGTTGCCACGTAAATGATTTATTGCTCACACATGCGCACATGTCATGGGTATATGTGGAATTACTCCCCAAAATACATTCTGATACTTCTCCCGAGTATGGGGGTACCACATGTGAGAGACGTTTTGGCAGTCTAGCCAAGTACAGGACCCCAAAAGCCAATAAGCACCTTAAGGCTTTTAAAAGGGCTTTATTTCCTCATTACACTACCTATCACAATTTCCGAGGCCCTGAAATGCTAGAATAGTACCCCCCCCCAAAATGACCCCTTTTTGGAAAGTAGACACCCCAAGAAATTTGATAAGCAGCATGGTGAGTATTTTGCAGATCTCTTTTGTTGCCACAAGCCTTTGTAAAATGAAAGAAAACAAAAACATATTTTTTCTCTCTCTCTTTAACAAAACCTTGTGAGAAAAAATAAGATCTGCAAAATACTCACCATGCCTCTTTTTAAATTCCTTGGGGTGTCTACTTTCCAAAAAGGGGTCATGGGGGGGGTTTGGTGCTATCCTGGCATGTAAGGGCCTCTGAAACTGTGATAGGTAGTGAGGAAGTGAAATGAGGAAGTTACGCACCTTCAGGCTTTCAAAGTGGTCATTGGATTTCAGGCTCCTGTATGTGGCTAGGCCAAAACAAATCTCACACATGTGGTATCCTCATATTCGATATATGTAGCAGAATGTATTCTAGGGTGTAATTCCACAAAAAAAAAAATTTGTAATTTTCCAAAAGCTTCTGGAAAAAAAGTAATGAACCCATGGACTCAATATGCCTCTCAGCAGATAGCTTAGGGTGTCTAATTTCCGAAAAGGGGTCATTTGGGGGTGTTGGACTATCCTGGTATTTTAGCACCTCAAGAAATCTGATAGGCAGTCAGAAAGTAAAAACTGTGTAAATTTCAAATTATCTATACCATAGTTTGTAGATGCTATAACTTTCACACAAACCAATTAATATGCAGTTATTGAGATTTTTCCTACCAAAGACATATAGAAAAATACATTGTGCCCTAAATTTATGACAAAATTAGTTTATCTGATATCTTTTATAACAGAAATGAGAAAATATTTTTTTCTTTTTCAAAATGTTCGTTTTTTTTTTTTTGTTTATAGCGAGAAAAAAAAAACCCCAGAGGTGATGAAATACCACAAAAGAATTTCATTTATGTAATTTATTGCATGACCACGCAATTGTCAGTTAACCCCTTCACGCCGGCGCCTCCCGGCCCTTTAAGAGTTTCAGAAGCCGGGAGGCGGGGTGGGGTTTTAGGGTCATGTGATCGCCATGACGCACCATCACGGCAGTCACGTGATCGGGAAAGGTCCCGATCGAATGAGATCGGAACCTTTCCGTGAGTACCGGACATGTGTGCTGGGAGCGCGCACTCTCGACACATATGTCTTTTTTTAATAGAATGCAAATGTGCGGCCGCTCGGCATCTAGGCCCAGATGCCGGGAGGCCGCACATTTGCGTTTGGCCGGCGTGAAGAGGTTAAACTAGTACAGCGCTGTATAGCAAAAAATGGGGTAAACTCCAATATCTATACCGCCATTTGTAGACGCTATAACTTTCACACAAACTAGTTAATACGCAGGTATTGGGTTTGTTTTTTTTTTACCAGAGATGTATAGCAAAATACATTTTGGCCTAAGTTTATGACAAACTTCGGATTTTTTTTTTATAACAGAAATGAGAAAATATAGTTATTCTGCCCCAGTCATGTCATTCCTGCCCCGAGTACCCCTCACAGTACATCCCACCTCCTCTGATACATACGCCGCCAATACACTCACAATTCTCCTCACCTACCACAAAGGTATGTCATTCCCGCCTGCAGTCCAGCCCAGCACTCCCCCTCCACAATGTCATTGGCGCCCCAGTATACACAGCACTCTGCTCACCTCCCCGCTGATCCCCCAGTCTGCTCCACGCTGCCTACGGTGTCACACTCTATTCCGTCCGCACAACTTTCTCTTTCAGTTCCGCGTAGACTCTCAGTGCCCATGACCCGCCTTCCTGGATAGAAACACAAACACCGTGGCTCTGTGCTCCTGTCATGTCACGTCATGCCTGCTCTGTGTTCCTGTCATGTCACGTCTGCTCTGTGCTTCTGTCATGGTCGCTCTCTGAGGAGACAGAAGTGTTCTACTATACAACCGCTAATAAACATTGATCTCCGGAGAATTGAGAGAAACGATCTGCACGTGCTGGCTTTTATATTATGTCTGAAAATCGTGTATGCACTGTGTATGGGTACAGAAGACTTATGTCACCTATGGATCTTCCCAGTGTGTTTCCAGGGCTCTACATTTAGGTCAGTGGGCTCCAAACTGCGGCCTGGGGGCCGGTTGTGGCCCTTTGCTTGCCTTGATCTGGCCCTTGAGACACTATTCTTCCCACTGACATTAACAATGGGACGGAATTCCTCCTGTCAACCAACGATGGGTACTATTCCCCCCATGACAATAACCATAGAGCACTATTCCTCCCACTGACACCAACGATGGGGCACTATTCCTCCCACTGACACCAACGATGGGGCACTATTCCTTCCACTGACACCAACGATGGGGCACTATTCCTCCCACTGACACCAACGATGGGGCACTATTCCTCCCACTGACACCAACGATGGGGCACTATTCCTCCCACTGACACCAACGATGGGGCACTATTCCTCCCACTGACACCAACGATGGGGCACTATTCCTTCCACTGACACTAACGATGGGGCAATTTTCTTCCCACAGACACCAATGATGGGGCACTATTCCTCCCACTGACACCAAAGATGGGGCAATTTTCTTCCCACTGACACCAATGATGGGGCACTATTCCTCCCACTGACACCAACGATGGGGCACTATTCCTCCCACTGACACCAACAATGGGGCACTATTCCTCCCACTGACACCAACGATGGGGCACTATTCCACTGACATCAACGATGGGGCAATTTTCTTCCCACTGACACCAATGATGGGGCAATATTCCTCTCACTGATACCAATGATGGGGCACTATTCATCCCACTGATACCAACTATAGGGCACTATTTCTCCCACTGATACCAATGATGGGGCACTGTTCCTCCCACTGACACCAACGGTGGGGCACTATTCCTCCCACTGATACCAACCATAGGGCACTATTCCTCCCATTGATACCAATGATGGGACACTATTCCTCCCACTGACACCAATGATGGGACACTATTCCTCCCACTGACACCAGCCATGGGACACTATTCCTCCCACTGACACCAATGATGAGCCACTATTCCTCCCACTAACACCAATGATGAGACACCATTTACCACATCATACATCATAATATGCACCTTTGTGGAAAATCAGATGATTGTCCAATGTTCTCATAGTGTATACCCCACCAAAGTTTTGAAATTTTGTTCCTCTAAATCTGGGGTCTCCAAACTTTCTAATCAAAGGGCCAGCTTACTGTTCTTCATACTTTGGAGGGGCCAGACTGTTGCCACTGGGAATAAAAAATGTCCTGGCGCTGGTGGGAGTGAACAATGCCCTGTTTTTTGTATTAGAGGAATAGTGCCCTGTCGTTGGTGTCAGTGGGAGGAATAGTGCCCCATTGTTGATGTTAGAGGAATGAATAGTGTATCATCATTGGTGTCAGTGGGAGGAATAGTGCCTCATCTTTGATATCAGTAGGAGGAATAGTGCCCCATCATTGGTGTCAGTGGGAGGAATAGTGCCTCATCTTTGATATCAGTGGGAGGAATAGTGCCCCATCATTGGTGTCAGTGGGAGGAATAGTGCCTCATAATTGATATCAGTGGGAGGAATAGTGCCCCATCATTGGTGTCAGTGGGAGGAATAGTGCCTCATAATTGATATCAGTGGGAGGAATAGTGCCCCATCATTGGTGTCAGTGGGAGGAATAGTGCCCCCATTCTTGGTATCAGTGGGAGGAATAGTGCCTCATCTTTGGTATCAGTGGGGGGGAATAGTGCCCCATCATTGGTGACAGTGGGATGAATAGTGCCCCCTTTATTGGTATCAGTGGGAAGAATAGTGCCCCGTCATTGGTATCAGTTGGAGGAATAGTGCCCCATCATTGGTATCAGTGGGAGGAATAGTGCCCCATCATTGGTGACAGTGGGAGGAATAGTGTCCGATTGTTGGTCTCAGTGAGAGGAATAGTGCCCCATTGTTGGTCTCAGTGGGAGGAATAGTGCCCCATTCTTGTTATCAGTGAGAGGAATAGTGCCTCATCGTTGCTGTCAGTGGGAGGAATAGTGCCTCATCGTTGCTGTCAGTGGGAGGAATAGTGTCCCATCATTGGTGTCAGTGACTGTTTTTGGCACCTTTTGGAATGGGTACCCAATTTTGACAGGTACCTGCTCCCAATTCCGCTGCGCTCACCTAGGTGATCGAAAGCTGTAGTCCCCCCCCCCCATCTCCCCCGGCCTTCCAGGATACCCAGCTAAGGAGAGGATACCACTGAATTGCAGGACAGGTGAGTGACTGTTTTTGGCACCTTTGGCAGTGGGTGCCTGATTTTACCCGTTCCCACTTCCGTTTCCGATTGCCTGGGCAATGTGAACAGGCACCATAGGAAGCAATGTTATTTCACCTGTCATGTGGTTTGAATGTAGTTCAAACCGCATCTAATCCACATATATGTGAACTGGCACTAAGGGAATTCCTTGGGTACCCCCAGGTCACCAGAACTAGTGTCCCCATTGAAACTTTTCCCCTCTATTACTTTCTGGGGACAACCCAAAATTTAGGATTTCTTTTACTTTCACTTTCAATGATAATAGTAAACAGGATAAATAGAGAGGATGAATCTCCCCAATGGGGGCACAGAAAGCAATAAAAACAGAGGTTCAACTCTATCCAAAAATAAAAAAAAGTTTGCCTTTAGTTATACTTTTGGTTAAAAAAATGTTTAGGCTTTAGAACCACTTTAAGGATTAATGACACCAAAAAACTGCCTATGCAGGTGATGTGCGCTTATAGATATAAATAAACTGTGCAGCTTTGACTAAAGTTACATAATGCACTTGCTATAGATGGAGGCCATTTATATAGCTCATGAAGTCTTTACTGTAGAACTTAGAGGTTGCATTTTCCTGTCCTGCCTTTGGATTTCGGAACTAAGGGTGGCCATACACTATACAATTTTCTGTCCAATTTTTGCCCAATTTCCTTTAGATTTACCTTCAACTATGTGGTGCAAGGCCTGCCTAATTGGATACAGTTTAAAGTGTTGTTTAGCTTTAACCTCATATTATATGATTTGTTGTAAATCTAAAGAAAAATTCTCAAGAAAATTGTATAATGTATGGCCAGTCTAACTCCTGTGATGGTAAAGGTGAACAGCAACAGCTGGGAGTCTCTTAGCAACGTCCTAGTAACAAGATGGGATGTGATGATACAATCTGTAGGGGTTTCATTCTTCTTAAAGGATACCCTCCCCCCAAGGCAGATGAGGAAGGAACCTAAAGGCCACTCATCCTCCCCTTAGACTTCAGGGTAGGCCCATAGACCCACACCTTCTGTCTTAACTGAAAAAGGAAACACATATCTAAGTTTGGGGTGTCACAGGTGGAGAGAAAACAAATATGCAAAATAAAAAGGTGCCAGTTCAGGAGCATTGTCTATAGTCTTGTGACCTGGTAACATGAATTTCCCCAGTCTTGGCCAAAAAACCTAGCCCACGAGGCCTAGCACAAAAATTATTTGGTATTGTGGCCTAGTGAAGTCTCCCACAGTGGAGTCCCACACCCATAAGGCACCTCCAGGACACCACTTCCAGAGGGCACTTGACACCAATGGCCCTTTGCCTGCCCAGCCACTGGCCAGGCAAGGTAGCACAGTCTATTCAGGAGGTAATGGGCCCCTCATGCCAGGGAAGTACTCCTGACCTCACCTTTTATGGTGTACACTCAATTTGGTTTCTTTCACCATCATGAGGATCCCTCAGGACCTCCACCAGGACTAGTGTCCCCAATGGAAGATTTCTCTTCTCTCCCTCTTCTGGTGATTTTCTCTCTTTCGCAAGTGGTGACAAAGGTCACCAGGACAAATAGGAAGGGTGACTCTCACAGGACAATAATCTCCAACTACACTAAATACAACAACAAAAAGAATGTTGGCTTTGGATCTAGTTTAGCACTAGGGTTGTTGGTTCAAATCCCAGCCATGACACCACCTGCCTGGAGTTATCATGTTCTCCCTGTGCCTGTGTGGGTTTCCTCCGGGTACTCCAGTTTCCTCCCACACTCCAAAGACATGCTGGCAGGTTAACTGAATCCTGTCTAAATTGGCCCTAGTATGTGTATGTATGAAGGTAAGTTATGGACCTTAGATTGTACGCCCCTTGAGGGTTAAAGCCCGTACACACAAGAAAATTGTATGAAAATGTTCGTACGAGGACCGATTGCCCGATAATCTGATTGTTAGTACACGGCTTTTGAAAGCTGACCAAGACAAGTCATGTGACTATATACGAAGGGACAAGCATGAAAATTGTCCTCATACGAAACCAGACCGTTCGATATCCGTTTAATCAGTACCGTAGTCATCCAAAAATACAATACAGTTACAATATATGACATCGCTTTGGGAATTCTCTTCTTTCGTACAAGAATTTTCATACGTTTAGTATTCGATATGGAGACCAGCCCGGATGATCATTCCTCCGATACTCTTCTTGTGTGCACGGGGCATTAGGGACTGATGTGAATGTACAATATATGTAAAGCACTGCATGAATTGACAGTGCCATATAAGTACTGGTAATAAATAAAAATAAAGTTTTTATATAGTTTAAATATAGTTTCTACATGTCATTCTGACCAATGGCAGGGTGTCACACAGCTCTGTGAGGGGAGTCCCAGCACTGGAGCTAGGTGACCTGTATGTGTCAGGGATGCGGAACTGAAGAGCGCAGCCGTAGTGGAAGGGGGGAAGGATTAGATCGTGCACCGCTGTGCAGCGCGGGAGAGCAGCGGAGGGTGTAGTTAGGTATCGGGGTCCTTGGCTGGTCTCTGGATGACAGTGTGTGTCGGGGCACAGCCATGCTGCTCCCTTCCGATGTGGCCAGGCTAGTGCTGGGTGAGTGTGTGTTCTGAGGGGGTTCTCCCCGCCGCCATAGTGGAGCTCGGTCATGTATCCGCCACAGGCCCTGGTTTCCAGGGACAGTTTCAGCTGCTGAGGGCTCGTCCCCGGAAATGTCACATTGATCAATGTCATGGTAAAATTACTGAGTTATCAGGGGGCTGTTTCCAACTGTCCTCATCCATTTACCGTGTGTAGTCTGTATTAAGGTGTCTGTGTCACTGGATAAAGTTTTATAGAAGTCCAGGCAGGAGAGGAGCGATCACTTGGGCCGCAGACTTCGCCCTGTGGAAGAATGATCTTATGCATCCGACACTTCCGGGAGTGTCATTCCTGGTGCAGCACTGTGCTTCCTTCCACAAGACCCCCATCACACAGGACGCACTAATAACGGGAGGGCGAATGGAACCACCATGGGCGACCAAGGATCCGACATTAGCACTAGTGTCCAATGAGGACGCACTAATGACACGGGAGAGAGAATGGAACCGCCCTGGGCGACCAAGGTACCAGCATTAGCACTAGTGTCCAATGAGGACGCACTAATGACACGGGAGAGAGAATGGAACCGCCCTGGGGGACCAAGGATCCAACATTAGCACTAGTGTCCAATGAGGACGCACTAATAACAGGAGGGCAAATGGAACCACTTTGGGCGACCAAGGATCCGACATTAGCGTCCAATGAGGACGTACTAATGACACAGGGGAGAGCGAATGGAACCGACCCTGGGGGACCAAGGATCCGACATTAGCACTAGTGTCCAATGAGGACGTACTAATGACACAGGAGAGCGAATGGAACTGCCCTGGGGGACCAAGGATCCGACATTAGCAGAAGTGTCCAATGAGGATGCACTAATGACACAGGGGAGGGCGAATGGAACCGCCCTGGGTGACCGAGGATCCAACATTAGCATTAGTGTCCAATGAGGACGTACTAATGACACAGGGGAGAGCGAATGGAACCGACCCTGGGAGACCAAGGATCCGACATTAGCACTAGTGTCCAATGAGGACGTACTAATGACACGGGAGAGCGAATGGAACCGACCCTGGGGGACCAAGGATCCGACATTAGCACTAGTGTCCAATGAGAACGTACTAATGACACAGGGGAGAGCGAATGGAACTGCCCTGGGGGACCAAGGATCCAACATTAACAGAAGTGTCCAATGAGAACGCACTAATGACACAAGGGAGAGCGAATGGAACTGCCCTGGGGGACCAAGGATCCGACATTAGCAGAAGTGTCCAATGAGGATGCACTAATGACACGGGAGAGCGAATGGAACCGCCCTGGGGGACCAAGGATCCGACATTAGCAGAAGTGTCCAATGAGGACGCACTAATGACACAGGGGAGGGCGAATGGAACCGCCCTGGGTGACCGAGGATCCAACATTAGCACTAGTGTCCAATGAGGACACACTAATGACACGGGAGGGCGAATGGAACCGCCCTGCGGGACCAAGGATCCAACATTAGCAGAAGTGTCCAATGAGGACGCAGGGGAGGGCGAATGGAAGCGCCCTGGGGGACCAAGGATCCGACATTAGCAGAAGTGTTCAATGAGGACGCACTAATGACACAGGGGAGGGCAAATGGAAGCGCCCTGGGGGACCAAGGATCCGACATTAGCAGAAGTGTCCAATGAGGATGCACTAATGACACAGGGGAGGGCGAATGGAACCGCCCTGGGGGACCAAGGATCCGTCAGCAGAAGTGTCGTCCAATGAGGACGCACTACTGACACAGGGAATGGCGAATTGAATTGCTCTGGGGGACCAAGGATTCGACATTAGCAGAAGTGTCCAATGAGGACGCACTAATGACACAGGGGAGGGCGAATGGAACCGCCCTGGGGGACCAAGGATCCGACATTAGCAGAGGTGTTGTCCAATGAGGACGCCCTAATGACACAGGGAATGGTGAATTGAATTGCTCTGGGGGACCAAGGATCCGACATTAGCAGAAGTGCCCAATACTGAAGGGTTTTCAACCACTGCATAGCAAAGGGTGGCCATGGGGAAGGTAAGTACGCATCATTCCTGTTACAGGAATGGATCTAAAATTCTATTTCATAAAATTACTAAGCATTCTTTGTATTGCAGAAGAATCATGCAGTGTCACTTCTGTTACAAAATAAACAAGCTGCCTGTTCACAGCCATCCCAGGAATGTAAACTGAGCTGTGTGCGCGCAGCTTTGCTTACAGCAGCCAGCCCGATCCCTGTGTGCTGGGATGACTATCTTCTGCCGCTGCGTAGGAGTGACATCATCCTGCACCAGATAATGATGATGACCATAAACTGCCACACAGACGAAGAAGCCGGTGAGGGACCGTTGGAATGGTGAATATTAAAAATGATTTTTTTTTCCTGCAACTGCTTAAAATGGAACTAAACCCCCCTACCGGTTTCATCCAAGGAAGCTGCCATCTTAGCCTGTGTTTGATCTTCAGTTGTGACACTAGCCATTTGATGGTTTGACAGTTTGGTTGGGAACACAAGCTAATGTGACAGTTAGCATTCCATGCCAGGAATGTAACACTGATTTTTGGAAACTGTTAAATTGATAGATTTAGTTCCACTTGAAAGCCTTTTTTTTTTTTCCCAGCAACAGATGCTTTGCAGAATAACTGTCATTTTTTTCAACAATTAAGCTGGACTAAGGCTCCATCTTAACTTCAAAATTGTGCGATTTTCAATGCTACTTTACAGTAAGACTTGGTGCGACTTTGGCTTTGACCAAGGATAATTATAAGTCGCATTTATATCATTCAGGTGCGTCTTCAGGTGTTTGGAAATTTTTTAAAAAACTACTTGTCCAGGGACTAAAGCTATTTGTCCCTCATGACAATCTAGTTGTCCAGATAAAAAAAGAAATCAATTTTCATCAAAACTGTATTTAAATCGGAGGTGATATTAGGAATATCTGGGGCTTTTAAAAACAAAAGGGGCTTTATGGTGACTTAAACGTTTAATATTTTTAACATTGCGCTGTTTATCTTCTCCTCCCCGCACGCGGGGACTAGCAGGGAGGGGAGAGGCCTTGCAGTGTAATGAGCACTGTTTGGCTGCTCCTCATTAAAGAGTGGGTCAGGGCTTATCCTTTATCCCTTTTGCTGCCAGAGCCATTTTTACGTTTTTTGCACAAGTTTAAAAAATCTTTGGCCTGAAGATTACATAAAACCCCCAAACATTACATATTTTCTGAAAGCAGAGACCCTAGAAAATAAAATAGTGGTAGTTCCAATTTTTTATGTTGCATATTATTGCAAAATTTCAGTAAAAAATTCAAGGTAATTTTAGGGCACAAAAAGCAATAAATTACTCTATTTTTTTGTAAAATATAAAAGATGAGGTTGCAGCGAGTAAATAGGTATCCTACTTGTAAAACCTTAAATTTGTGTGTGCTAATGAAATGGCAATAAACTTTAGTAATCCTATATTTTCTATAGGTCGACACTTTTAAAGCCCTTTATATGTCATCAGTTTAGAGTTACGGAGGAGGTCTGATGCTAGAATTATTGTTCTCATTCTGGCGTGCACGGCAATATGTGACGTGTATCGCAATCAGTGTTTTCATACGTAGGCGCCTCAGCGTTTGCTTTTACGTTTGTGCATATATGTGCGGTCCTTCAATTTTTTTTTTGGGGTGGGGATGGTATGTGCTTGGGTATAACTTTCATTTTTTACAATAAAAAAAAAAAGTTTTTTTTTAAATTTTTTGGGCAGGCTTCCACCTAACAGGTGAGCCCGCTGCTTGCCTGCAGCATGGCTACAGGTAGAAAACAACTACCTGCCTGACTCCCGGAACTACATGTCCCAGGTGCCGGCGATAGGAATCAAACATCCCTGGTCTTTCATGAGACCTTGGAGGGTTTACATTGACATGGCCTGCTGTGATGTTGTGCAGGCATGCTGCGATGATGTGCAGTGCGCAGGCATGCTGCGATGATGTGCAGTGCGCAGGCATGCTGCGATGATGTGCAGTGCGCAGGCGTGCTGCATTTTCCACACTGCACTGGATGGCACTGCATGTCACCACAAAGCAGCGCAGTACATCACGCTGCTGTCCAGTGACATGAAAGAAATGTCCCTATGTGATACTTCATATAAAGTTGAAAAAAAAAGTGCCCGAAGTGTGCATCGCGCTGCTCGCTGCCCCAATGACACTGCACTAGCATGGAAAGCTGCATTTTACTGTGCAGGCTATTGTGAACATAGCTTAAACTCCCCACACAAGTTATAGTCCGATTATACAATCTCCTTTAGTCCTGCCAACAAGTATGTAGTGCAAGAACCTGCCTGGTTGCATACTAATGGATTGGATAGTTTAGGTAGATCTTCATATTGCATCCATTTGGTAGATCTATGGTTGTTTGTACAGGGAATGCACAGTCTGATTGTAGCTAGTATGGTGATGCTTAAAGGCCGTACAATTCTTAAAATAGTTGGAGCAATACTAATTTGAATGTGTTACCTTTTTATTTTAGATCTAGGCATGTAGGACTGGTCAGCCTGTACAGGTGGGGGAGTCCTGGTTTACATTCTCCATCTCTGGTTACCTGTGACTGCCTTCAGTTTGTATATGGGGCAGTGTGCTGTGGGTCTAGGTCAGTGGCTCTCCACTACCAAGGTTTAGGGGGCTGTCAACTCTGGTTCTTGACATCACCACATATGAATGTGTTTTAAAGTCAAGAAGCCAGATCAGATGAATGTTGTGCAGCCAACTGTCAAGCAAGTGCATGTAGGCAGGAAGTGACTGAAAGGGTTTGAAGGAGATCAGCAGCATTGTGATAAAGATTAAATCCTTTATGGTACACAGTCCTTTAACAGACTTAAAGGCAAAATCTAACTATAAATGAGCAAAACAGCCCATTCAAGCAAAGGGCCCCAGTGTGTTACAATACCTCTTCTGGCATCCCTGAAGGCTGTCTGATATACTCCCATATTGTTTACTTTATGATATTATAGAGATAAAAAAATTGGTTACCGCTGTTTCCTGATAGGTCCCCTCTGGTCCCTGTGACTACTTTTGTTTAGAATGTGATTTGGTGAGTAGCTTGGTGACGTGAGGAATACTGTTCAGCTGAAATTAGTGCAGAGCTCTGTAGATACCATGTCCCAACTCTGCCATTACTTGACCATGTCGTGTTGTTTTCTTTATCTCACATCACGGGACATAGAGAAGCTTTAGTAGTCCTTACTATCCGTGTTATGTGCCACCTACATGTGATTGAACACCGGCAAGAAAAGTCAGACGATCCCCTGCCTACACTATAGGAAGCCTTCAGTTCTTTTTTTGCCAGTGTCTGAGGGTGATGGTCGCTGCTGTCCAGCTCTCTGCACATTTTACTAGATTCTTAATGGTTCCAACAGGGAGCAGCAGACTGCTTTTATCTGGATCCATTCCTACAGCTACAGGTACCCTGCTTAGAAGAATGGCACCTGACCCCACATTGGGCAAAGATGTCCAGATGGAATCAATGTGGTCATTGTTGCCCTTTCTACAGCCGGGGGATTTCCTGGCATAAAAGATGTCCTGATCTTTCCTTATCACCAAAGATTCCTATGGTTTGCAGTGGAGGAAGGTTACTTTCAATTTATGGCCCTATGATTTGGCCTGTCAGCAGACCCCAGAGTGTCCTGGCTCTGATTTGGGTACTTTTGTAAATCCGGTGTATGCCTATTCTAGGGTATCTGGATGACTTGCTTCTACGGGAGCAGTCCAATCTTCTTTTGGAATGCAAAGTTTCTTTCGTGGTTTGCCCTCTGAAATGGTTTGGCTGGACTCTCAACCTCCAAATTGTTCCCAGTTCTGCAATTGGAATATCTGGACCTCGCCCTGGATACTGTGCAGGTTCTCCTCCGGGAAAATGGCTGGTATTAAGGACTCGGGTGTACTCTCTCAGGATGCCAAGAACACCCTCAGTTCATTTTTGCATGCCTTGTTTTGGAAAACAATAGTTGATTTGTTTGAGGTTGTTCCTTTTGCTCAGTTCCATTCTAGACCCCTGCAACGTACTGTTTTGCTGGTGTAGAACAGAAGAATGTGGTCATTAGACTTTCTGATGTCCTTACATCTGATCACTCTTAAGTCTCTGAACTGGTAGATATCTTCTTTGCTGCTGTAGTCAATAAAATCCTTTTTCCCCCTCTCTTGTGTGGTGTTGACATTGGACACCAGCCTGTCAGAGAGGGGGGGAGTTCTGGGTCACCTTACAGTTGAGGTAACCTGGTCTCCGTGGTCTCTACAGGAGTGGTTGCTGCCCATCAACATATTGCAACTGTGGGCGATCAGTCTTGCTTTCCTGTGTTTATCAATACAGCTGCAGGGTCTCCTGGTAAGGATTCAGCTTGACAACATCACGGCGGTATGTAGAGTAATGAAAAACAAACATCAACAGGGGTGTGGAAATTTTTATAAAAATCTACTTGTCCAAGGGACTAAATTGGGGTCCCAATCTCCTTGTCCCTCATGACAATTTATTGTCCTGATAAAAAAATATGAAGGGTTGATGTTTATTAGGCAGAGGTGCTTTTTGGAAAGTCTGGGGCTTTTAAAAACATAAGGGGCTTTATGGCCATCTAAACTTTTAATGTTTTTAAAATTGTGGTTTATCTCCTCACCTCCCTGCCTGTCTCCAGCATTGCGCCCAGGGACTAGCGGGGAAGGGAGAGACCTTGCAGTGTAATAAGCACCGATTAGGTGCTTGTCAGGAAAGGGGCGTGTCTGGCTCTTTTAACTTTCAGCAGAAGCGCATCTGCTGAGCGAGTAAATAAGGTGCCTGCATTGCATTGCTTTGAAGTCTATGGAAGGCGATTTTTGCCTTGAAGTCAATGGGAGGTGATTTTGTACTAAAGTAAACTGCTCACATCAGGGCTAAATGTAAAAAAAAACCACCTGCCCAGTGCCTGGAACTGCATTTCCCAGATGTCGGGTGATATGATTTGTGCATCCCTGAATTCATCCAGATTTCCTGTTAAGGAAACTCTATAGTAATAATGTGTTCTTACCCGGCAGTGTTTTGTTGATATGTGTATGATATTTATATTTTGTATTATGGCATGGTGTACAATATTTAAAGTGATTCTAAAGGTTTTTTGTTTTTTTTAAAATAACAAACATGTCTATACTTACTTACTGGGTGCAGTGGTTTTGCACAGAGCAGCCTGGATCCTCCTTTTCTTGGGTCCCCCGC
Organism: Staurois parvus; assembly: GCF_062004578.1. NCBI lineage: Eukaryota > Metazoa > Chordata > Amphibia > Anura > Ranidae > Staurois > Staurois parvus. The sequence continues at coordinate 216,674 of NW_028318346.1, read as the reverse complement.
AGGGTCTCCTGGCACCTCCCTCCTGTTGGGTGCCCCCACAGCAAGCAGCTTCCTATGGGGGCACCCGCTGCTCCGTGTGTCTATTCACACACTGCTGTGGCTTGGCCCCGCCCCTCTCTCCTCATTGGTTCCCCCAATGGGGAGGCAAAGACCCGTGACAGCCGAGGCTGTCATTCATATTGCTGAATCGCGATGAGGCTCAGGTAAGTATTGAGGGGACTGGGGAAGCTGCTGCGCACAGAAGGTTTTTTACCTTCATGTATAGAATGCATGAAGGTAAGAAACCTTCAGCCTTTGCAACCACTTTAAAGTTGCTTTAAGGTTCCTTTAACACTGACGGTCTGATCGGGTCCGCCTGTCTGTTTGTTAGGCAGACTCGAATGGACCATCCATATCCCTCTCTGGACCAGCGGGTGTCAGCGGACACACATCCGGCTTGATCCTCTATACTAAAAACAGATGGATGGGGATCCGTTCCTCATCTGTTCGGCAGATCGGTGGACAATGGGGTGGAAACGGCATTCTCTGCATTAAGGTTAAAATAAAATTTCATGTTCAGCACCTCCCAGCTCCCCCCCCCTCCCCAAATTCTTACCCGAGCCCTATCTTTATCCAGCACTGTGCCCGAGAACCGTGCTGCTCTCTTTCTCTCTCCACACAAGACTCGAGGCAGCATTGGGAGCCACTGGCTCCTGCTGCTGTCATTCAAATCTTGTGAGGGGCAGGGCCATGCCACACTGTGTTGTCAATATACACACACAGCCCAGCTTGGGATCCAGCCTGAATGAGTGCCCCTTAGCAAGTGGCTTGCTATGGGGGCACTTGGAAGGGAGAAGGAGCCAGGAGCGCTGGCGGGAGACCCCAGAAGAAGAGGTTTGGGGCCACTCTGCAAAACCATTGCACAGAGCAGGTAAGTATAACATGTTAGTAAAAATAAAACAAACTTTTATGATCATTTCAAAGGATAAGTTAACTTTTTAGAATATGTTACATGTTTAGGCTGTAACATGTTCTAGTGCCGCCCCCTCAGTCATGTCGGTGATTTACAGCAGGGTGGATATGATTTAAATCAAACTGATTTAAATCACGATTTAAATCACTAGTCAGTAAGGCTTGATTTAAATCCTAGTTTTCTACATAAAGACTAATTCTTGCTGGTATAACTTTAATATGCAAGTAGATGAAGATTTTTAGAATAACAATTTTTCATATTAGTTTTTTTATCCCCAGTTTAATATATTTGGACAACTTTTCTGTTGTACTTAGGAAGGAGAAAAATAATCATTACCTTAATAATAACAATTTAAATAGATTTATTCAACTGAAACAATAACATTACAGCATATGTTATTTGCTTAACCACTTGACCTCCAGAGGATTTACCCCCCTTAATGACCAGGCCTCTTTTTGCTACTCGGCGCTGCACTAATTCAACTGATAATTGCGCGGTCATGCAATGCTGCACCCAAACGAAATTTACGTCCTTTTTTTCACACAAATAGAGCTTTCTTTCGGTGTAATTTGATCACCTGTGCGCTTTTTATTTTTCACGCTATAAACAAAAAAAGGCCAAAAATTTTGAAGAAAAACAATATTTTTTACTTTCAGCTATAAAAAATATATAGTAAACTCAAAGTTGGTTATAAATTTAGGCCAAAATGTATTCTGCTCCATGTTTTTGGTAAAAAAAATCCCAATGAGTGTATATTGATTGCTTTGTGTGAAAGTTATAGCGTCTACAAACTATGGTATAGATACTGCAGTTTACGCCATTTTTCTGCTATACAGCGCTGCGCTAGTTTAACGGACAATTGCGCGGTCATGCAATATGGTACTTAAATGAAATTTACATCCTTTTTTTCCCCACAAATTGAGCTTTCTTTCAGTGGTATTTGATCGCCTGTGCGGTTTTTATTTTTTGTGCTATAAAAAAAAAGGCTGACAATTTTGAGGAAAAAAAAAACAATATTTTGGACTTTTTGCTATAAAACATGTCCAGTAAAAAAAAAAATGCAAAAATCAAATTTAGTCATAAATTTCTGCCAAAATGCATTTTGCGACATGTCTTTGCTAAAAAAAAACCCCAATACGTGTAAATTAATTGGTTTACGTGAAAGTTATAGCGTGGCAGGAAAGATACTGGGATTTTTAGGGGTTTTTTTATACTAATAATGGCGGCAATCAGGGACTTATGGCAGCGACCAGCGACTTATGGCGGTACTGCGGCGGACATTCTGACATTGGGGGGTACTGACTTGGGGTCACTGACATCCCCAAAAACACTAAGACAGTGATCAGTGCAAAAAAAAAAAACTGACACTGTACTAATGGCAATGGGGAGGAAGGGGTTAACTTTGTTTTGCAGGGAAGGGTTATAGGAGTGAGGGGAGTGTTTTACTAGGGGGCGGGGGTGTGTACTGGGCGGCACAAGGCTGATCGAGAAAGAGAAACTGTTCTTTCTCGATCAGCTCATCCTCGAGCTGACAGGGAAGTGACAGACAGCACAGCTACTGCAGCTGTGCTGTCTGTCACTGTTTGCCGCCGATCGCGGGACATAGCCGCTAAGGAGCGGCTGTGACCCGGCAACTGACATCTGCGGCGGTGATCCGCGGGACAAATAGGGCGGCGGTGCGCCCCCTATTTGTTTACAAAACACACGTTTTAAAATGTGGTTTTGCCTGCGAGTGCCGCTCTGCCGCTGTATATGTACAGTGGCTGGGCGGCATGTAGTTAAACAAACATCCATGTTTGTTAACTAATTTGGCTAAAAAAAATATATATATTTTAAGAAAATTAGACTGTCAGCCCCTTCCTCCTCACACTTAGTTTCACTTTCTTCTTGTGCAGATCTATTCCACTCCAAACAATCAGAAAAATATTGTTTCTATTCACTGAACTTCTTGAAACTTAGCTCTGAAGGGGTTGATTCTGTATTCATAGGTTTGTAGAAGTTAGGATTAAGGTCTTTTTCTTAACTCTGTTCATGTTATAACATTTTTGCTGTGAAGAAGAGGCATGTGATCTCCGCTGAGTCAAACTCAGTTTTGAGAACTGCAAAAGTAAACCAAGCATCTGTGATAATATCTTGTAGGCAGAGAAACTGCCCAATAATCTTACAAAAACCTCTGGAAGAGCATGACATTGTGAATGGATTAATGGAATTTATTTACCAAAAAAATTAAACATATACAGCCTTATTCTACATACCGTAATTAAAAAACTAATCTTTATTTCATGATGGAATAACCTTTGGATGGTAATATTTTCCTCAAAAAGCATTTTATTTAAAAAAAATCTGATTTAAATTAAAAAAATCCGATTTGAATTAAAAAAAATCCGATTTAAATTAAAAAAATCCGGTTTAAATAAAATCCGATTTAAAAAAAAAAAAAAAAAAAAATCATTGATTTTTATCCACCCTGATTTACAGCAGGTGTCTCCAAACTATGGCCCTCCAGGTGTTGAGGAACTGCAAGTCCCATGACAACCACAGGCAAGACTTCCAGAGGCAGAGGCATGATGGGACTTGTAGTACTTCAGCAGCTGGCGGGCCATAGTTTGGAGACCCCTAATTTACAGGAATCTATGAATTAGGAGATTACTGCCATTATGGTAAACGAACCTGCAGTTTCAATGAAGTGCGAACATGCAAAATATTGTACCAGTGACCAGGAGGTTGTGAGTGCAATGTCAGGCTCCTGCACAAGCATACATAAATTAGTGAAGCGCTAAAAATAACTAAATAAATTCATATTACAGTGCCATTTATAACTACATAATAGTGCTCCGTGATAGATGACTCATAAACATAAGTGTATCCTTATGGTGATATACATACACAAACTTAAAGTGAATAGTGATAACAACTATGCCACGTGTATAAATAATATTCAGTCTAAATAATCATTTATACAATTATTCAATAAATTAACATACAGCTGTGAATCACAAATAAAAAAACCATCCGTAAGTAATCAATATATAAACAAGTTCATGTAAGTGAAAACTGTGTGAAAAGGTGATCTTCACTTCTAGTGCATAAATCCTGAAATGGCAGCAGTGCCTGCTCACCTCCACACACTGACCCACACAGGGCCAAAAGGCTATTAATCTCCTCTATACCAGATCCTCATAAGTATGCTGTTCATCCAGGGTTAACCCTGATTTCCGGTCACGAGGTACGTCATTTCCGGTCACGAGGTGACGGATGTCCGGACGCAGCGGCCATATTGGTTTCCCCAGGCTTCATGCATTACACCCATCGGATGAGGTGACAGGCTGATGTACTAGGGGAATACATGTGAGTGCAATTCTTGTTTTGTATTCGTTTCTACATTAAACATTGTTGCACTATGGAAGGATCTTTTTGTGTCTTATCTATATACTATTGAGTGGAGGTGGAGTGGAATAGGAACGCTGGGGGAGGAGTCTCCATTTACCCTGTGGTCCCTGGATGAACAGCATACTTATGAGGATCTGGTATAGAGGAGAGGTGGGTCAGTGTGTGGAGGTGAGCAGGCATTGCTGCCATTTCAGGATTTATGCACTAGAAGTGAAGATCACCTTTTCACACAGTTTTCACTTACATGACCTTGTTTATATATTGATTACTCACGGACGTTTTTTTTATTTGTGATTCACAGCTGTATGTTAATTTATTGAATAATTGTATAAATGATTATTTAGATTGAATATTATTTATACACGTGGCATAGTTGTTATCACTATTCACTTTAAGTTTGTGTATGTATATCACCATAAGGATACACTTATGTTTGAGTCATCTATCACGGAGCACTATTATGTAGTTATAAATGGCACTGTAATATGAATTTATTTAGTTATTTTTAGCGCTTCACTAATTTATGTATGCTTATTTATCACTTATTGGTTTAAGTTGAGTGACAGCAGCTACAATTATAGGGATCACATCCATATAAAGCGCAGGAGGATACCCCCATTTATAGGCTCCTGCACAAGCTGCCTTCAATAATGTACCTGTACCTCTACACAGGCTATGATTTTCAGAGCTATAGGCAGTGTAAATGAACTTTTCACACTGCCTACAGCTCTGAAAGTGATAGCCCGGTGGTGACCTGGAAAGAAGAGAACCGGGGCTCCGCTGTGCAAGACCACTGCACAGAGCAGCTAAGTTTAAACATGTTTGTTATTTAAAAAAAAACAAGCTTTAGTGTCGCTTTAATCTTTAATGTATTTTATCATGTAAGAGTCAACTTAAGGTTTAGCAGGAGCTCCCTTTTAGCATATTTTTTAAGGTATAATATATAAGTAGAACAAATTGAGTCATACTATTTTTCATTGATAGCGGTGCGGGATATTTTCACTTTTATTTGCTAAGAGTCAACTTTGCTGTACAATCACTAAAGTATTTTTATCTACTTTTAGGCTACTTGCAGCAAGAAAAGCTGGCCTCCACGTGCAAAACCTACATTGCAGAATCACCCCACCTCAAGGAATATGCAGACCATCACACAGATGATGGGTCCATCCCAGGATGTCTGCTGGTAAAAGCTAACACAATATAATGCTTGCTGGTCTTCCAGACGTTTTAGAACTTACTATTGTATATTTCATCAGAGGTTTTTGTGTTAACTGTAGTGAGCAAAATATGGACCCAAGATTAATTTGATATTTATTCTTACCTACTACAGCCTATGTGGCATATGGTATAGAATTGATATATTTATTTGAGATATATTTTCTGTTTTCTCTATTTACTGTCATTTAGCTTTGCTGCTGCAGCGTAGAAGACCCCTATTACACTATTACACTAAACTATATGTGACCATTCAGAGACCATCTAGAGCTTGTAGGGTATGGTGAGAAATAAAAAGTATACCTAGGGTCTATTGAGGATTTTGGGAAATAGCAAATCACTTTTATTCAATATAAAGAGAAAATGCAGTTCCTTTGTCAGTCAATACGATTGCATTTTTACTAATCTCATATTGCAAATCTATGTTTATTGTACAGTCTCATGATGTCATTGTTTTACTTTATGGCTTAGTTTACACTTGGAAAATCAGGTGTTTGGGCTTCAATTGGTTGATATAGGTTATCTTGGTCCTGCCACAGTTTAATTTATTTTTTGCACTCTGGGAAATAAATGACATCTGGAGTCTTTAGGGTATACTGGGAATTGGAAAGCTCAGGGAACTTTGTTCAAGTACGTTTTTTCTAGATCTGCTTTAAAGCAGAGGTCCAGTCAGAATAAAAAACAAATACTGTGGCTGCTAACTTTTAAAAAACAGGCACTCACCTGTCCCTAGATCTAGCGGTGTCCTCACGCTGGACAGGTTGACAGACCGTCCTGTCTCCTCGGCGCTGGCTTTTTCAATATAAGAACCCGGCTGTCACAGCTTGCGGCTGCAAAGCGGGGTGCCCACTGCACATGCGTGAGTAGCGCTGCACTTTGTAAATGGTTCCATAGTCTTTCTGGGACCAGTCACATGTCCCAGAAGACTACAGGGAGGGATGGGCGTAGGACAACTTCTGCTTCCAATCACCTAGGTGATTGCAGTGGGAGCAGGTATAAACCAGGGTCCTCCTGCGCTTAAAAGGAAATGTAACCTCACTTGAAGCTGCCAACGCTCAAAACGGATACCTAAACAGTGTTAAATGATTCACAAATAGTGCAGCGCTCACTCGAAAATAATAAATACTAAACCACTGGGTGTGAATAAATAAACTTAAAAGTGCAAAGATATTACAATAAGGTGCCAAAATGAGGAAATGAGTACCCCCGAGGAAGTCACGAGCAGTCTGTGACGTAACGCGTAGGTACGCTAATACGCAGCTTCCGGTGCGTGGTGACGCACTTCCGGCGTTGGTAGCGATCTTGCTATACCCAGGAAGTCCCACACACATGCAGTACACCCATACGTCGGTGAGGAGGTAGAACTGCTTGATATGTGAGTAGCATTCTTTCATTAAATAAAGGAGTCTTGGTGTAAAGAAATACTGCTAGCTATTGTTCTACAGAAACTTCCTGTCTGTGGCAACAGGAGACCTTTAGAAGATCCACTGCATGAGGATTGTTACCAGCCCTTATGGTAAAGGATCCAGGGTGATCCTGAAAGCTGTTTGGCCCCTGGAGGTCACCGGGAGGAGGTGAGGAGGCATTTTAGCCGCAATAGAAGAAGTGTGTTGACAGGTCACGGAATTACAAAGCACCATTGCACATTGCATGAACGCATCCATCACATTTTGTTTGCTGTATGGACTTTTTGATTATTTGAGTGGGAGCAGGTATCTTTTCAAATTGGGGCAAAATTGGATGTGGGTTTATCTTTTTAGTAGATGGGCTCTGGCTGCTGTGCTTCAAAAACACCTGTGTGCTGCTCCCCTCACAGTCCCCCTAACACTCACCAGAGTCCCCTCTTGATCCAGCGATGTGCACGAGAGCCTCTGCTGTCCTCGGACTCTCTCTCCCCATTGGCTGAGACAGCAGCGTGATCCATTGGCAAACCTTGGCAATATATAGAGCCTTGGCTCACATAGTCGGGCTCGGGAGCGAGCATGCCCCTAAAGCAAGAGGCTTGCGATTGGGGGCACTGGCCAAGGGGGAGGAGCAATGAGCTCCTGCAGGGGGCCGGAGAAGAGGAGGATCGGGACTGCTTTGTGCAAAATCACTGCACAGAAGCAGGTAAGTATGACATGTTTTTTAAAAAAAATGCTGACCCTTTAATGCCACTTTAACCCTTTCTGTGTATCCTGTTCACAATAGCCACCAACACAAGAAGTGGGTAACTTTTGAGTTGCCACAGGAGCAGAAATATAGCGGAAATTGTATGATTGGAAGACTTGTTTCAGTGACAACTGTCTATGGGGGAATTTCATTCACTTTTGAGAAATATTGTCTCACTTCCTATTTTATTTAAAGGACAGAGTGTGAAAGGAAGCCTCCACAAAGGGGCTAAAACTATAACCAGGATTTTATCCCTTCCATACGCTATCGAGAATGTATGTTAACAAAGCTTCATATGATTCATTTTGAAATTCTTTTAGAAAGTATGTGAAAAGTACATGTAAGCAAAGTGTGCCCAATGAGCTGATTTTGTTAATTAAGTGCATGAATAAATCAGGTGTTTAAAGTACAATAGGGAATGCTGTGCTAAAGCCCTGATCTAAGTTTCACTAGTTATTCCTGACCAATAACATGTATCTCTCTTGTGCATTATCTTGTTTTCTAGTCCCTCTTTGGAAAAAATCTTACAACAATCTTGAATGAATATATAACAATGAAAGCTAAGGGTGAGTAGTGAATGCAGACATCAGAATGTTTAAGAGCCAAGTTTATTTTGGCTTTTAAAAAGCTGTAATTACAAAGCCAAATAAAATGAAATACAAAAATGATGGCTTTTTCAGAGGTTTAATTTATGTGTTTAGGAATCGTATAACCTAGCTTGAAAGCATATTTTCTACTGTATAAATAGTATTGCCTAAAATATTGGGACAGCCCTCCAAATCACTGGATTCAGGTATTCCAATCACCTTTATGGCCACAGGTGTATAAAATCAAGCACCTAGGCATGCATACTGCTTCTACAAACATTTGTGAAAGAAAGGGTTGTTCTCAGGAGCTTAGTGAATTCAATCGTGGTACGGTGATAGGCTGCCGCCTGTGTAATAAGTCCATTCGTGAAATTGCTTTGCTACTAAATATTCCAGGATCAATTGTTTGTGTTATAACAAAAAAGGAAGCAACTGGGAAGAACAGCAACTCAGCCACGAAGTGTTAGGCCACGTAAAAAGACAGATGGGTCAGCACATGCTGAATCGCACAGTGCGCAGAAGTTGCCAACTGTCTGCAGAGTCAAGTAGCTAAAGACCTCCAAACTTCATTAGCACAACAGTGCGTAGAGAGCTTCATGGAATGAGTTTACATGGCTGAGCAGCTGCATCCAAGCCTTACATCACCAAGTGCAATGCAAAGCATCGGATGCTGTGGTGTAAAGCACGACGCCAATGGACTCTAGAGCGGTGGAGACATGTTCTCTGGAGTGACAAATCTCGCTTCTCTGTTTGGCAATCTGATGGACGTGTCTGGGTTTGGAGTTTATCCAGAGAACAGTACTTATTATGGTGTGGGGTTGTTTTTCAGTTGTTGGGATTGACCCCTTAGTTCCAGTAAAGGTAACTTTTAAGGCGTCAGCATACCAAGACATTTTGGACAATTTCATGCTCCCAACTTTGTGGGAACAGTTTGGGGATGGCCCCTTCCTATTCCAACATGACTACACACCAGTGCACAAAGCAAGGTCCATATAGACATGGATGAGCGAGTTTGGAGTGGAGGAACTTGACTGTCCTGCACAGAGTCCTGACCTCAACCCAATAGAACACCTTTGGGATGAATTAGAGCAGAGACCGAGAGCCAGGCCTTCTTGTCCAACATCAGTGCCTGACCTCACAAATGCGCTTCTGGAAGAATGGTCAAACATTCCCATAGACACACTCCTAAACCTTGTGAACAGCCTTCCCAGAAGAGTTGAAGCTGTTATAGCTGCAAAGGGTGGGCCAACGCAAAGTTAGCTGCTTGAAAAAGGAGTGCACTTCCGCCTTCCACGGCCAGTGCATGCTCCGAAACGCATCGCAGTGCACCTTGGGATCTGACGTCATCACGGCCACGCCTCCGCTACGTTCCAGCGTGCGTTCCATCCGGCTCTAAAGGGAGGATGTGCATGCAGGCCGGCCTCACCGCTGTTCCCCTCCAGCCACCACGCTGTTCCAGCCGAGAGCTGACCTCCCCACATCGCAGTAAGATGACTGCTCTTCACCCGGGTTACCACCCCACCGTTAACTATTGTTAACCACGGTTTTTAAGCTTATGATTACTTCACACATGTGAGTGTTTCTACATTTAGACTTGAATTAAAAGACTTATTGCACTTAGAGGTGCTTCTCTCCTTTTTCTCAACGCAAAGTTAAACCCTACAGACCAAGACTGGGATGCCATTAAAGTTCATGTGCATGTAAAGGCAGGTGTCCCAATACTTTTGCCAGTATAGTATATAATGCTGTGTGGCATTCTGGGGTTTAGTTGATAATGTTTTGATAAAATTAAGTCCATTTATGCCATACTTATTTGGATTTTCTTGTCGTCTGGCTTTGTTAACCTCTACATTGGTAGGATAGCCTTAATGCAAAGTGTAAAATTTAAAATCCTTATAACGTAATAATCTCCACCTTCCTATTTAGAAGAAAAGCTGCATTGGAAAGGTTTTAGGTCCACATTCACACTTAATTTCACCTGCTCTATGTGCAGTGCATAAACATTCATGACTGGTACCCCAGCGAACTTATGCAATAGAAGTTGATGCAATGCAGTACACCACTATCACACATCTTGCTTTGTGGTGTGCTTCATTGGGCTTCCTTCACATACAATATGTCACACAGTAGATGATAAAAAAAAGTGCATCATTGTAAAATGATCAACAATTTTTTTTCTTTTTTCACAAAAGAAGTCTTTATTGGAAAAGTCCTGACATACAAGCCAGAGGAAACATCATAATACAGTACAATTAACAATACATTGCAGTATACAGCAATATAGGAATGAATGTTCAACAATTTTTTATTGTTTTACATTATTGTTACCTTATTGTTGTACCTTTTTATTGTTATGACTTAGCCTTTAAAGTGCTGCAGCTGAACACACAAATTGAATCCTGACTCAGTGTGAATTGAGTTGAATGTCTCCCATTTGTCTCAATTTCTGGTGCAGAATAACTTCAGATAAATATGTTTAGGACTAAGCTTTTATTTTGAGATCTCTTTTATGCAGTAATGGATAATAGTGACTCTGTCATGAGTATGCTGGCCTCATTTAAAAATAGTTGCCTTGGGGGGCATGGCCTAGATGTGAAACAAGCAAGACATGAATCAACTATGCTCTGCTTCTACCTCATCCTAATTGTATTCTGTGCGGTGTGGAGCTGTTCTTCCGTCTCTGAAATATACTCTTCTCGCTGTTTCTTCGGTGCTCGAGCTGCAGCTGTTTCCAATGTCCCCAGGCAAACCCCGGCTGACTAAATCCACTGCGGGCCCCTCCTACACCCCGCCGCCAGCAAACATATTAGCCATGAGGTTCTCCTTTAGGCCAGTCTCAGTGGGCAAACAAACAATGCCAGCGGACATGAGGGAGACAGACCTGACTTCAGCTAATCTACTTTTGGCTTTCACCTACTGTTAAGAAGCTCTTACCCCTAAATAGATTCTCTTTCCACGGACGTCAGCCTTATTTGGCATGATATGGAGAGATATCGCACACAGCTGTCAGCAGCTGAAAATCGCATCACTGTGGTAGAGGACACAGTCCAGTCCGTCTCCAGGGAGCGTCACTCGCATCGTCAGGTAAAAGCCCTCTAGTAAAAGACAGTCGACATGGAAATTCGGTCGGGTGGTGAGCCTACCTGAGCAGGCAGAAGGTTCTACTCCTGCTGAATTTACAGACTGTTTCCTGCCTAACTTGCTTGGCCTCCAAGATTTGCCTACCACATTTGTGGTTGAGCCGGCCCATCGGGTCTCGCCCATCCACCGATCCCTGGAGCTCCGGCGAGGCACTTCCTGATTAAGCTGCTGAATTATCATGACCGAGACATGCTCCTGGCGGCTGCACCATACCAGGCAAGAGCTGAATTATGAAAACGCCAAAAACAGTTGCCTTGCTACGTCAGGTACTTGAGTACTTTTGAACAAGCAAGCTATAATTGTAATGTCAATAAAGTATCAGCGTTTCTGTCATCTCTAGACATGTTTTGGGTCCGCTGCTTCGAGAGCAGTTATGCCAAATCATCAGCGTGACAGCCATAGAACTAGCATTCTCAAAAGGAAAATTAAACAATGGCAGTCTCTATAAGCTTTCATGACAAAGTCCCTTTAACCACCTTCCGCCCACCCTATAGTACAATGACGGGCGCAAGGTGGTTCTCTCGTTCTGATAGGACGTCATATGACGTCCTACCATTCTCACTGCGCATGTGCGGCTCAGGGAGCGCGCAACGCAGCGATCACCGGTCCAATCACAGCTGATCACATGTAAACACAGAAATGCCGGTTATCGGCATTTCTCTCCTCTCGAGCTTTCACACTGACAGCTCGAGAAGAGAGGAGAGCCGGTAATCGGCTTTCCGCGGAGGGGACATGTACACTGATCATCAGGGCACTTATGATCAGTGTGCCCTGCTGATCAGTGTGGCCCCAGAAGTGCCACCTATCAGTGCCACATCAATGCCACATATCAGTGCCCATCTGAGCTGCCTTTCAATGTCACCCATCAGTACCAGTCAGTGCCACCTATCAGTGCCGCCTATCAGTGCCAGTCAGTGCTGCCTATCAGTGCCATATATCAGTGTCATGTATCAGTGCTGCCTTTCAGTGCCCATCAGTGATGCCTGTCAATGCCCATCAGTGCAACCTACCAGTGCCCATCAGTGCCACCTATCAGTGTCCATCAGTGCCCATCACTGCAGCCTCATTAGCGCACATCAGTGAAGGAGAAAAATTACTTATTTACAAAATTGTATAACAAAAACTAAGAAAAAAACATTTTTTTTTCAAAATTTTCAGTGGTTTTTGGTTTAAGAAAAAATTTAAATGCCAGAGGTGATTAAATACCACCAAAAGAAAGATCTATCTGTCTCAAAAAAATGATAAAAATTTCATATGGGTACAGTGTTGCATGACAGCGCAATTGTCATTCAAAGTGTGACAGTGCTGAAAGCTGGAAATTGGCCTGGGCAGGAAGGGGGTATAAGTGCCCTGTAGGCTAGTGGTTAAAGAAGCCATTGAATGAGGGATGAAGCGTTCCTTACTGTAAATTGCATGTAGAGTACTTTCTCTTTTAGGGAACCCTTTGCTAACTTTTTTTTTTTTTATGCTGAACCATTAGACTCAAAGTGTATCAAGTTTTTACTGCACTGTGCATCTTTTCTTGTCAAGTTCAGTCTCCCTGTTTGTTCTGGTGACCAATATCACCAGGATTGAAAATAAGGTAAAATCCTACGTCTTAATTTTCACCAAAACAAGAATAGAGGGGAAATCTTCCAATATGGATACATCTTCCAGTGACATCTGTCTGAGAGACTTCCCTCACTTAAGAGTTTTTTTTTTTTTTTTCCCACCTCCATTTTTCTATAGGACAGCAAGTGAAGGGAAATTCCATCAATCAGACAGTGATTTACTAATACTGGAGAGTGCAAAATCTGGTGCAACTTTGCATAGAAACCAGCTTCCAGGATTTATTGTCAAAGCCTAATTGGACAAGCTGCAGTTAGAAACTATTTGAAATTTTGCGCGCTCCAGTTTTAGTATATCAACCCCAAGGTTTATATAAAGAGAAATACTTGACAGGGGTTTTACCCATTGCCTCCTGTACCCAAAATGGAAAATGTTGTGGCTGGAGATATGCATTAACCTCTGATAATGGCATCTGTGGAGTATTTACTGGACACCAACTATTGCGTTGTGTGACGGCTGTAGTTTTCATAGTTTATTTTATAATAATTTCTGATTATCTTTTATTAGAGAATGAAGCAGATATACCATTCATGATGTCCTCTCTGTGGAAAAAATTAGACCTCACTTTGTCTCAAATCAGGTATAAATGTATGAATGTATTTTGAAGTGATCTTTTTTTGACAGTAGATTTGTAGCACTCACCTGAATTTTCTATGAGCTTTTCATACAACAGATATGTGTAAATGATCTTCTGTACAGTTTTTGCAATTGTAGAAAAAATGAAGCCTATAGCTACATTTTAATTTTTTGTATATCTTCAGCAATTTAATAACAAATGATATATTGTGTAGCTTGGGACAGACAAATCTGTACTCCCTGCAGTATTAAACCCAAAAGCAATCATTTATTATATTGCAGCTTAACAATTTTTAGATGTGATGGCTACATTAGTTTTCTTTTTAGGCACCTTTTTTCTTTTATTTTCACCTGGTGATCCAGCCTGTAAGTCTGTTGTTTTTCAAAAGAACAAGCTCTCTTCCAGATGTACGACTTTACAGGAATGAGTCTTGACAGAAATGAGACAAACTAACATTGGAAGGGGTGCATACAATAATCTGCGGTTATTTATGTAAAACCTTTATCCTAATAGAAGAGAAACTGCAGTAAGTGATTATAAAATGTGAGCTAGAGTTTGGCTTCAATATGACAATGCTGCTTTCCAAAGGTGCCCCCTGTGCTCATTTATCCAGAATGTAGGCACTCTAATACAGGTGGCATGTTACTGGACAGATCACCAGGTGAAAACGGGAAAAATGCCTAAAACAAAACCTAATACAGCCAATTTGGGTTTAATACCGCTTTTGATTTTAAATGAGCACTTGTAGGATTAAAACTCATTGTTTGCTTGTTTAATGTTACAAAACTAGAACCGTGGATCCTGATTTTGCTCAGGTTCTGCCAATGCCCCTACTAAAATGTGATCATGAACATTGAGAGCATTGGGCAGTGTTGGAGAACTCCAGAGCTTTTTATTTGTAGTGTAAGGCCAGTTATACATGCTTAGATTTCTCTTGTTTAGCCTCGCAAACTGAATGAGAGAAATCCATCGATTCCCCTATTCACTCTAAACGGCGTGGATAGAAGAATCTTCACTGTCAGCCATTGTATTAAGACAGCCACAGCACCTGTGGCTGCCTGAATACCCAAACAGTGACTGCATCTGATTGTATAGCCGGCCTAAACTGCTGTAGCAACAAGACAACAGCCTCATGGGCTCCCAGTGTAGACTGCTAAATGAGGATGTATAAGGTTCCTTATTTGAATTTTATAAGCTTGCGTCAGACCTTTAAATATATGACAGCTTTGCCTCAGTCTGACATTTTTCTGCTGAATTCTGTATAAGGAAGTGTGGATAATAAGTGAGAAGGCTTTGTTAGGCCAAAAGCGAAGTTATAAAGTTACAACCACAATGTTAGAGACTGTTAGGAGAACTGGGCTGTATACTAGTAGAAATTCATGTGAAAATGTTTGTTTTTTGTACATTCATTTGATTTTCTAATCATTAGTGGAGTCAAATCAATGATCTTTCTTCGAGAGAAAATTCAAACAAACAGGATGGAAATTTTTTCTTGAACAAGTGTCTAACGGTGGATATGGTTCTTGTACAGATGTTCCATTCATTCCAAAATGAAATGTTAAAAGCAAATTTTGAAGTACTTTTGAAACGGCAAGCCCCGCTTGCCATTATCAAATGGATTGATACGAATATTTGTATGAATTTCTGAACAAAAATCTACCGCTGTATATGGCCAGCTTAAAGCAGAAGTACACTGCATCTGAATAGTACAAAAATGCTATTCATTTTTGATATTCAAAGCAAACTCGCCCCTCTATCCATGTACTGGGAAATCTCTTTGAAAAACACCACTTAATATTTCTGGCCATCTTGAGTTATGGCAGATGATTCATGTAGCGTTTATTTCCTGGAAACCATCTGCCCTTAACTCAGGCATGCAGGCAGGAAGGTGTGCTTAGCTGAGTAAGCCCCTCCTTCCATCCTGAAGACTCCTGGGATGTATGACATCATTTGCCTAGACCTAGAAGCCAGGAAGTAACTTGAGAGATGTAAAAAAAGAAAAGTTTTAAACCAGTATAATATACGTTCCTATCTATTTACGAATGCTAGCAGCAGTGGGAATAAACATAGTCAGCGCTGAATGAGAGAGTCAAGTTCTGCTTTAAGAAACCAGACTAAGGGAAATTAATTTTACCTATAGAAAAGCTCCATGACTAAAAATGTTATGTTTTATATCTATTTAGACAATCAACATATGATACATTATACATCTTTTGTTGCTATCTGTATCTTTAAAAACTTACCCTACTTGAGTACACACGGTCAGAAAATCATATGCAAAATACCGCTTTTGAAGCGATTGTACGATAATTTGTTTGTAAACAGCTTTCATCGGAAATTACTTGAAGGGACAAGCACAAAATAATTTCCTGTACAATACCAGATCGTAAGATTTTCATTTTAATCAGTACTGTTTTCGTCCGAAAATACAATACAAATACATGACATCACTTCCGAATTTTCTTTCTTTTGTACAAGAATTTTGGTAACGTTCGTAACCTCTTCATTTTCGATATGAGACTAGCATACAAAAAAAATTGACGATCTTTCGTCCAATATTCTCATCATGTGTACACGGTCAATAATTGACACCTTAGTGTGGCATTGTAGTCACTCCTACCACTTATCTTTACAGTACCTTCAAAATGTATTCATACCCCTTTAAATTTTCCACATTTTGTCATGTTACAACCGAAAGTGTATTTTATTAAGTGATAGACTAACACAAAGTGGCTCATCATTGTGAAGTGGAAGGAAATTGATAAATGGTTTTCAAAATGTTTTAAATATCTGTAAAGTGTGGTGTACATTTGTATTCAGCCCCCCTGAGTCAATACTTTGTAGAACCACCTTTCGCTGCAATTACAGCTGCAAGTCTGTTTAGGGATGTCTCTACCAGCTTTGCACATCTAGAGAGTGAAATTGTTTCCCATTCTTCTTTGCAAAATAGCTCAAGCTCTGTCAGATTGGATGGAGAGTGTCTGTGAACAGCAATTTTCAAGTCTTGCCACAGATTCTCAATTGGATCTAGGTCTTAGTGTTTTGCTTTTAAGCCACAAAGTTCAGGTTTGGTTTCATTTGACCAGAGCACCTTCTTCCACATGTTTGCTGTCTCCCCCCCCCTCCCCCCCCCACATGGCTTTTCGCAAACTGCAAACGGAACTTCTTATGGCTTTCTTTCAACGATGGCTTTCTTCTTGCCACTTTTCCATAAAGGCCAGATTTGTGGAGTAGACGACTAATAGTTGTCCTGTGGACAGGTTCTCCCACCTGAGCTGTGGATCTCTGCAGTTCCTCCAGAGTTAGCATGGGCCTTTTGGCTGCTTCTCTGATTAATGCTTTCCTTGCCTGGCCTGTCAGTTTAGGTGGACGATCATGTCTTGGTAGGTTTGCAGTTGTGCCATACTCTTTCCATTTTCGGATGATGGATTGTACAGTGCTCTGTGAGATGTTCAAAGCTTGGGATATTTTTTTATATCCTAACCCTGCTTTAAAATTCTGCACAACTGTATCCCTGACCTGTCTGGTGTGTTCCTTGGCCTTCATGATGCCGTATGTTCTCTAACAAACATCTGAGGGCTTCACAGAACAGCTTTATATACTGTATACTGAGATTAAATTACACACAGGTGGACTCTATTTACTAATTAGGTAACTTCTGAAGGCAATTAGTTCCACTAGATTTTAGTTAGGGGTATCAGAGTAAAGGGGGCTGAATACAAATGCATCCCACACTTTTCAGGTATTTATTTGTAAAAAAATTTTGGAAACCATTTATCATTTTCCTTCTATTTCACAATTATGTACCACTTTGGTATCACATAAAATCCCAATAAATTACATTTAGATTTTTGGTTGTAACATGACAAAATGTGGAACATTTTAAGGGATTATGAATACTTTTTCAACGCACTGTATGTGAAGAATGAAGATTGACTGCATAAAACAATAGAAAATAAAGAAAACGCCCTTAAAATTGAGAACACTAATTAGCATACTTGACTTGTGAAGTATGAGTAGTGACCAAAAGAGGTAGTTTCTGTGGAGTAATGCAGACTTTGGATTGTGAATGTTTTGTTTTTGCTTTTGTTTGTCAGGTGCGTGCAGGAGTCTGCAGCATTCCGAACTAATCAGAGAGGTATGTGGCCATCCTAATTTTGCCTTTTTTTTTTTTTTTTCCTCTGATAACATGGCAAAAAAATTC
This sequence comes from Staurois parvus, assembly GCF_062004578.1. NCBI lineage: Eukaryota > Metazoa > Chordata > Amphibia > Anura > Ranidae > Staurois > Staurois parvus. The sequence continues at coordinate 198,849 of NW_028318346.1, read as the reverse complement.
TAGACATGAATCCAGTGAATGATCAACATTTATTTTATTTGTTGGAATCCATAATTGTACTTGACAGCACATAATGATAAAACAAATGCATGATTCATAGGTAAAGGCAGAAATATGCCCACTTATAGTCCTGATCACGGATGGCATTAGAACGCATTCAGCTTAATTTAAACTGTATGCTGCCAATGTACTAAAAAAAAGTAGAGCCTAAATGTCATAGTGAGAGGCCGGGATTATTAGATTATAATCAAGTAACAGTAAAGATAACAGTTTTTAAAGTAATCCTGAGGTTGTGGCTCACTATCGCTCCAGTGATCTGCAACCTATAGAATTCTATGTCTATGCAGCTTCTATAGCGAAGAGAAACAAAATGACTGTTTTATTCTGTTTATTACCTACTTGCCCTACAGAGGATTTACCCCCCCCCCCCCACCTGACCAGGCCATTTTTTGCGATACAGCACTGCGTTACTTTATCTGACAATTGTGCTGTCATGCAACGCTGTACATAAATGAAATTCGTTATTTTTTTCCCACAAATAGAGCTTTATATCGGGGTATTTAATCAGCTGTTTTTGCGCTATTTAAAGAAAATAAAAAAATTTTGACTTCGTACTATAAAATATATCTAATAAACAATTTTTAAGAAATTTGGGCCAAAATGTATTCTGCTACATGCCTTTTGTGAATAAAAAATCCCAATAATTGTATATTGGTTTACGTGAAAGTTTATAGCGTCTACAAATATATATATATATATATATATACTGGAATATTTTATTTTTATACTAGTAATGGTCGCGATCAGTGACTTATAGCAGGACTGCGCCAGGCATTCTGACACTCCGTGGGAACTAACTGCCACTGACATCCACAGTGACACTAATACAGTGATCAGTTCTAATAAAAAGCACTGACACTGGGCAGGAAGGGGTTAACATCTGGGGCGATCAAAGGGTTAACTGTGAGCTGTGTGTTTTTTACTTTGTGCACTGTGTTGTGTTTTACTAGGAAGACATTCTGGTTTGTATCTCTCTGCTGTGCAGCATGTCCATGCTGACAGGAGAGATACCTGTGTTGTCTTCCCCCTGACAGCTTTCCCCAACGATCACTGAGTGCTGGCCTGGAATCGCCATCCGGGACCTGGTGATTGACATCCCTAGCCGCCAATAGCGGCACGGGTAGGGTGGCGCACACACCCCCTACCTGGAAATGCAAATTACTTATATATACATGATTTTATGCAGCCCTGCCGCCCTGTAGCAGTACTTGTGCTATAGAGCGGCAGGCAAGTAGTTAACGTAATTTGTAGGCTCTCATTCACCATTGCAGTTGAAGTCTGGCAGGGTTAAACACATTTTTTTTATTAAACAAATAAAATATATATTTATACACACATTTTTTTCAGGAACTTTTACTTGCAATGCTGTATCCACTTTGCCTTCCTTTATAACAAGTCAGTCCTCACATTATCGCCTGCTAGGGATGTTTTTGAAAGGTATACAGTGGATGGTGGTTGTTGCCATCTCAGCCCCTAAGGTGGTAGAGGGAGTGATACTTTACCTTATGTCCTGTCCTGGAGACTGGAAGTGAAAATTAGAAATCCTGACAGAAGCACTCACCTTTTTCCACCCAAATTTAGAAAAAAAAATGTATTCCTGTTTTTGCATCTGTTTGAAGAAATTTTGCTCGCTTCCTGTCACAGTGACCACTTAAGAATTGTAACAAAATCTCTCTAATTGTTTCTGCATCAGTGATACATTTTTTGTTTTTGCTTGAACTTTGACTTTACCCTTGAATAGGCATAAAATTGTTCTCCTCTAAAATCCTATAGAACAACAGACTTTTTGAAAGGTACAGGGCTCATCTTTATTATGAGGCTTTCAGTACTTTATAACTTGCTTTCTGGTTAACTAACAACCATTTTTTCATATTTTATAATGTTTTCTTACTTTTATTTCCCCACAGCCCGCACGAGAGGAGGGATAAATGAACGAATGCGTCAGAAAATGTTGACCTCCCCTCTGGCTGCTACAGGTTCATCAGTGTCGCATTCTGTGGCACAACAGATCTCTACACCTGTATTGGCTACACAATATATCCTCTGCCCTATAAGTACCCCTTGTACCTCACAGTCCGTCAGCAGCATGTCAACTGTTGGACAATCTGCTTTGCCAAGCATTAACCCTACCACCACCACAACCAGTGAGTATTGTATTTAATCTGTGTTGTACAACTATATTAACTTACCAAGTCTCTTAACTCATAGCGCTATTGAATCTTTTCTCATGTCTGCTGTATATTAACCACATGACCTCCTTCATGACCAGGCAGTTTTTTGCTTTTTGGCACTATGCTACTTTAACTGGTAATTGGGCAGTCATGCAGCGCTGTACTGTACCCAAATGAAATTTATATAATATTTTTTACACAAATAGAGCTTTCTTTTGGTGGTATTTGATCACTACTGGGTTTTTTTATTTTTAATTCTATAAATGAAAAATGTCTGAAAATTTTGGAAAGAGAAAATAATTTTTACTTGCTGCTATAAAACCTATCCAATAAAAAAAAATATAATTTATTCATAAATTTATGCCTAACTGTATTCTGCTAAATGTCCTTGGTGTAAAAGAAAATCCCAATAAACATTATTTGGTTTGCTTGAAAGCTATAACATCTACAAACTATGATGTGTATATACTGGAATATTTATTTTATTTTGAGGCCTTTGTTTCTTTATCCCACATCTGGTTATTGTGTTGCCATGTTTTTTTGTCCTAATTGCAAGCATCCTAAGAAGATGCTTCACTCCTTTTTATTTTGTACTTGCTGTTCAAGTTTGTCTGAAGTCTACAACTTTTTCGACAGAGTTCCTTTTTGTATAAGCAAAGAAAAGTCGGCACACCGGTGTATAATCTGCAATCTTGTATTCATTGGCCAGTAACAGATGACAGCTACAAATGTTAACGCGTTTCAGCCAAATTAGCTGTAGTCATGAATTTGGCTGAAACGCGTTGACATTTGTGGCTGTCATCTGTTACCGGCCAATGAAAACAAGGTTGCAGATTATACACCGGAGGAACAGCTTTTCTTTGCTTATACAGATTATGTGGATGAGGTGTCAACTGCCTGTGACAGAGCCGCATTTAACACTGGGAGGTAGTAGCACCTACTTTCATGTACTTGAGTTCCTGTTATACTTATTACATTAAAGTACTATCAAGTAAATGTTCACACCTCTGCGGGCACTAGAGTTACCTGCTCTGTGCAGTGGTATTGCATTAGAGCTGTCCCTTGCCTCCTCTTCTCCGAATGCCCCCTTAGCAATACGTTTGCTATGCGGCCACAATGCTGAACTTTTAGAGCAGTTACATTACCCCACTGGCACCAATGCTCTTGCCATTGGAGTCTCCTCCCACCAGCTGCAGCACCAGCCCAGGACCCAGACCTGTGTGGTCCCATGACCACTAGGAAAAAGATGAAAAATAAACAAAAGTTGTTTTCACTGCTATTTGTTCCAAACTATATGCAGCACAAGGCCTAGTTCACGCTAGTGTATTGTCAGATACGACTTGAGCTGAAAAAAATCGTATGACAAGGGAAATCACATTGTTTTTAAGTGTTGTCCGTTCGCATCAATGCGATTTTGGAAAAGGTTTCTATACCACATTGTTATGATTTCAGTATGATTTTGGCTGTGGGCAGGTGCGATTTAAAGCTTAGTCAGTCAGCCTTTCTTTCATCTAATATAAAAATCATTACAGTTGACCTGTTAAAAGTGAATTTTATCTGTTCTCTGACCCAGAAGAAATATGCAGACTAGGGCTTTTTATATTTCCTGATCTGCATTTTTCTTGGAAGTGTATACGGGCAACCTCAGTGTTTTAAATAAGAGCTTAAAACCTTATTTCTTTGTATGGTTTGCAATTATACTGTATAGGCAGATTGAGGAGCCATATTTGCTCATTACGTATGTAGTGGCTACACAAATTATTTGTAATATATCACTGACAGTACATTGCATCCTTTCTTTAGAAGATACTTGTCATGAAATTAACATGGACAATGCTAATGCTCACCTCATTCTCGCAATTCTAGGTGCCTGTCTACCATGCAGATTCTCAGGACTCAATTTGAGTCACTGACCAGAAATTTTCAGGACTGATGACTTTCCTTTTTCATTTTCGTTCTGGGTCAGTGATTCAAAAGATTTAAATCCAGGCAGCTGGCATTTTCAGATAGTTATCGGCAGTGACACCAGCAGTATTTCTCTACAGGAAGGCTTGTTTTAATGATGACCATTGTAAAACTCCTGTATGCATCCTTGAAACGTCTTCTGAAACTGAACAGTAGACCGTATGTGTTTTGTAACAAGATTTGGAAGCATGGCCCCAGATGAAGTTCTCCCTTATTTAGAATGTCCAGCCAAATTGGTGTGTGTTTGGTTGTACTGAAGCGGAGGCATCAGCATTCTGATTTAGGTGTTCAGTATTCATATTTGTGTGTGGGGGGGGGGGGGGGGTGTTTAAGCTTTAAACTGACATTTAATATTTTTTCTTGTGTAGTTGTAGATACTACTCAGACTGTTTCTGTAGCTTCAGCACAAAAAAAGCTGTCAACTACAGCTACTTCATCTCCAATGAGACGCAAACCGTAAGTTGATTCTGTTGACAATATCTGAATTTTGTTGTATTTCTTTTCAACTATGTTCAATAATAAACATATTGAACTGTTGCAGAGACACTCAGAGGAGGAGAAGAATGGCACCCGTAAGCAGCTCAACAGCAGAAAGAGACACACCTATAGACAGTGATACCATTCAAGGGCTTATTGATGACGACTTTCCAGTAAGTACATGGGTACTGAAGTTGTATGTGTTTTTGTATGTTTATACTAACAATGGGACTCATAATGACTAAACTGTACAAAAGTTGCAACAAATAACTAATTTTTTTTTATTTTTTTTTTTATAGCAACTAGTTATAGAAAATGCCCGGGAAAAGATCTTGAGTAACAAATGTCTTCAAGAGAAGTTAGCAGAAAACATTAACAAGATCCTTGCAAGGTAAGCTAGAATAATCATGTGTATTTGCAGTAATCAGTGATTGGTCATACTTGAATGTGTGTTCTGAGAGTATTGGCTGTTATATGAAGAATATATACAGTATACTGTAATACTAGCATATTCATCCCGTGTACCTGCTGGTATTATTCATAGATGAGACCAGACAATTGAGCAGTACACGTGATCATACTGTCCTTAGGAACAGTAGTGTTAAAACGGAGCTCCACCCAAAAGGTGAAGTTCTGCTTTAAGGCTTTGTCCTCTGCTCCCCGTTAAGGATTGGCACCTTTTGGAGGAGGTACCCGAATTGGACTAGTACCTGCTCCCACTTCCACTGTAATCGTCTAGGCGATCGGAAGCAGAAGGTGTCCTCTTCCCCTCCTCCCTCCCTTATTCTTCTGGGACACGGGACAAGTCCCAGAAGACTATGGGGACTACTCACAAACCGCAGTGCTATTTGCGCATGCGCAGTGGGCACACTGAAGATGCCAGTGCCAAGGGGACAGGGAGGTCCGTCAACCCAGCCGGTGTGAGGACCCCGCAGGATAGACAGGTGAATGTCCATTTTTTTTAAAGTCAGCAGCTACAGATTTTTTTTATAGCTGCTGACTTTTTTTTTTTTTTTTTAATTCTGACTGGATCTCTACTTTAACCACCTCCCGCCCAACATATAGTCCAATGACGGGCGCAAGGTGGTTCATTTGTTCTGGGAGGACGTCATATGACGTCCTCCCATTCTCGCCGCACATGCGCGGCTCAGGGAGCACGCAGCGCGGCGATCGGCGGTGCGCTGTGTCCCTCGGACACAGCGGATCACCGATCACGGAAAGAGCCGAAGATGTCGGCTCGGTCTTGTGATCAGCTGTGTCCAATCACATTTCTCTTCTCTTGAGCTGTCACGCTGACAGCTCGAGAGGAGAGGGGAGCCGGTAATCGGCTTTCCGCGGAGGGGACATGTACACTGGTCATCAGGGCACTGATGATCAGTGTGCCATGATGATCAGTGTAGCACCAGCAGTGCCACCTGTCAGTGTCCATCAGTGCCTTGTGTCAGTGCTCATCAGTGCCACATCAATGCCACATATCAATGCCTACCAGTGCCTATCTGAGCTGCCTTTCAGTGCCACTTGTCAGTGCCGCCTATCAGTGCCAGTCAGTGCCGCCTATCAGTGCCATATATCAGTGCCATGTATCAGTGCTGCCTTTCAGTGCCCATCAGTGATGCCTGTCAATGCCTATCAGTGCCACCTACCAGTGTCCATCAGTGCAGCCTATCAGTGCCCACCACTGCAGTCTCATTAGCGCATATCAGTGAAGGAGAAAAATCACTTATTTACAAAATTTTGTAAGAAAAACTAAAACTTTTTTTTCCCCAAAATTTTCAGTGGTTTTTGGTTTAAGAAAAATAAAAAACCCAGAGGTGATTAAATACCACCAAAAGAAAGCTCTATCTGTCACAAAAAAATGATAAAAATTTCATATGGGTACAGTGACAGTGACTGCGCAATTGTCATTCAAAGTGTGACAGCGCTGAAAGCTGGAAATTGGCCTGGGCAGAAAGGGGGTATAAGTGCCCTGTAGGCTAGTGGTTAAGGAGGTGATTGCTTGGGGGCATGAAAACTGATAGTTTCACCCTGCGCACATATGTAAGGAAGCAACAAATGTTTTTAGAGTTTTTTTAAAGAATCCTACCAGTATGCTTTTAATGGTGCATGCACGTCTTAAATACATAATCTGGCTTTTATTTTATTATTTATCAAAGTGATTCTGCTGCACAAACCTGCAAACAAAGTGATGGTACAGCTGCTGATCAAGATGCGTCCATTGATGAAATCCTTGGCCTCCAGGTAATAATTGTTTGTTAAATTTGAACTCTGGGATAGACAAATATTGCACATCTGTGTTCTTTGTATATTTCTGTTCTGTAACCCAGATTGGAACTTTGCCTCTGTGCAGGAGCTTCCTGTAATAGAGACCAGTCTCACTGCTGCCCTATCTCCTTGCGCAGGGTGATTTGTCATGTAACTGCCACCTCCTGTAGTTTTCTGCTTGCTGCCTGCAGTGGGTGAGCCTGCTGGGCCCCTCCCACAGCTCTGTTCTCTGCACAAATTATGCGCAACCCAGTGATGATGTTACCATTATTTTTCCAAGGTATCCAAAGGCATTTGGCTCAGACAAAATAGATTTATATACTCCGTGTGGCTATTGAGGAATATCGTTTAATGAGAGTTTTTTTTTTTTTTGTTTTGTGCAAGGAGTTCAGTTTTAAAGCCAACATTAACCACTTCTACCCCCTTCCTGCCCAGGTCAATTTTCAGGTTTCAGCGCTCTCACAATTTGAATGACAATTGTGCGGTCATGCAACACTGTACTCAAACTAAATTTTTATCATTTTGTTCACATAACGAGAGCTTTCTTTTGGTGGTATTTAATCACCACTGGGGTTTTAGTTTTTGCTAAATTAACAAAAATTATGTCATTATGAAAAAAAAAAACAAGTTTTTCTTTGTTATACAAATTTGCAAATAAATAACTGTTCTTCATAAATTTAGGCCAGGATGTATTCTGCTACATTTCTTTGGTGACAGTAACCCAAATCAATTTATTATTTAGTCTGTGTGAAAGTTCACAAACTATGGTATAGATCTGAAAAGTGATCAGTCCTGAAGTACTGACAGCCAATCTAATTTCTTGAGGCCCAAAAATGTCAGAACAGTACAGATGTCCCCCAAATGATCCCTTTTTGCAAAGTAGACAGCCCGACATATTTCATAAGAGGCATGGTGAGTTTTTTGAAGTTGTAATTTTTTTTGTCATAATTTTTTGGAAAATTAAAAAAATTTAGACTTTTTTTATTTTTTATTTTTTACATACTGTCACCAGTGCAGTACAGCGTCATCATATAACTGGTGTGGCGGTGATCAGGGACACTGATGACAGTACGCAAGGGAAAAAAAACAAGATTTTTTTTTTTTTTAATTTTTATTACATTTTTTTTTCTCTTTTTTTTACGATATTCTTTTCATATTACACTATGACCAAAGTGGTATAATGTTACCATACTAATATTGTAATATTTTGGGAAAGTGATCAGTATTTTTTTATTTATTTTTTTGATTGCTATATAATCAAGCATTTAACTGAATGAAATCGATTAATACAGGTTTTTTTGTTGTGATTAGCTGTGATTGGCCACGGCTATTCACATGACACAGTTGGGCTGTTACTGGCCTAGTCTGTGCATGTGATCACTGTGACCAATCACAGCTAGTGACACAATTTTATACAATGAATGGCATGAAAGGAAGCCATCCATTGTTTACAATGGTCATTTGACCTCCTGTGATTGGTCACAGCAGGTAACCTGGAACTGGCAACGGGCCGGTACACAGATCTGTCATCGGCTGTGTCCGCAGTACACAGCCGGTGACAGATCTCGCCACAGCACGGCCCTGTGGGCACGTGGAAGGCGCAATCCGGGAAGGGCGTCATATGACTCCCGCCCGGATCGACGAGAATCCCACCCGGCCATCATTCTCCTATTGGCCAGGCGGGAACTGGTTAAGACCTGGTTCACATATATGCAAATTGGATGCACGCTTTAAAGCGCATCCGATTCGCATGACGTGTGAACATGCCGCCTTTTCTGTGGAACTGGTTCACATATGTGTGGGCTGGCCACAGTGTTCATAAAGAATCCAGTACCATTTTCAGCTCGGCTCAGTTGCGATTTCCAATGTCATACACTTTAAGAATTCACATTGGATTCGCACCTGAACTGCTGAACACCATCAAACCGGACGGGACTGAAATTTTGCGATCAAAACTGGCCTGCACATGTGTGAACCCAGTCTCAGTCTGTTTGTCTTTTTAACATTAATACCGTATTTTCCGGCGTATAAGACGACTTTTTACCCCTTGAAAATCTTCTATTCCTCCCCCCCACTGACACCAACGATTGGGCACTATTCCCCCCCCCCCACTGACACCAATGATGGGGCACTATTTTTCCCCCCCCCCCACTGACACCAATGATGGGATACTATTCCCCCCCCCCCCCCACTGACACCAACGATGGGGCACTATTCCTCCCCCCCCACTGACACCAATGATGGGATACTATTCCTCCCACTGACACCAAAGATGGGGCACTATTCCACTGACAACAATGATGGGGTGCTATTCCCCCCAATGATACTAATGATGGGGCACTATTCCTGCCACTGATACCAATGATGGGGCACTATTCCTCCCACTGACACCAATGATGGGACACTATTCCTCCCACTGATACCAATGATGGGGCACTATTCCTTCCACTGATACCAATGATGGGACACTATTCCTTCCACTGACACCAATGATGGGGCACTATTTCTGCCACTGATACTAATGATGGGGTGCTATTCCTCCCACTGACACCAATGATGGGGCACTATTCCTGCCACTGATACTAATGATGGGGCACTATTCCTGCCACTGATACCAATGATGGGGCACTATTCCTCCCACTGACACCAATGATGGGGCACTATTCCTCCCACTGACACCAATGATGGGGCACTATTCCTCCCTCTGACACCAATGATGGGGCACTATTCCTCCCTCTGACACCAATGATGGGGCACTATTCCTCCCACTGACACCAATGATGGGGCACTATTCCTCCCACTGATACCAATGATGGGGCACTATTCCTCCCACTGACACCAATGATGGGGCACTATTCCGCCCACTGACACCAATGATGGGGCACTATTCCTCCCACTGACACCAATGATGGGGCACTATTCCTCCCACTAATACCAATGATGGGGCACTATTCCACTGACACCAATGATGGGACACTATTCCTCCCACTGACACCAATGATGGGACTCTATTCCTTCCACTGACACCAATGATGGGGCACTATTCCTCCCACTGGTGTGCACTGGAAGAGGGGCAGTCTTATACGGTGAGTATAGCCCAAACACTACATTTTAAACAGGAAAAGTAGGGGGTCGTCTTATACGCCGGCAAATACGGTATTATTAATAATATGGGGACTCGGTCCAGAGCTGATATATTGGGAGGTGGGGTAAGTCCTAACATGGTATGCCATTCTATCCATTGCAACATTTCTAGCATTCCTTGACTTTTTCTGCTGACTTAAGAAGATTGTAATAAGTATGTTGTGGTTTTTTTTTTTTTGTTTTGTTTTTTTTTTGGGTTTTTGTTTTTTTTGGGTTTTTTTTACTTCAAGACCTGTGCGCAAATGATCATTTTTTTTCTGCTGATGTTGTTTGACCCCTGCTTGCTAAAAGAGGCTGCAGGGTTTTACTGCCGTTTTAAAAAGGTGTGCACTATGCTCTGTCTGGATAAGATGGCAAATATAACAGGCTCCCCCATTTAACTCCTTTAATTTTCTGCAGAAGCAATAATGGGAGTGGAAATGGTTTTTGTTAGAAGGCATGACACCAGGAAATGTTACACACTGTGGTGGGAAGCTATCTTTTGACTTAAATGATATGTAAACTCAACAACCAAAATCTCACAAAAGCTTTAACATATTTAATGTTACTGTAAAAAAAGCAAATTTTCAACAATGTTTATATCTGCAGCTTTCATTGAAATATCTGCAGATCTGGTCATGAAATTCCTTGTTCAGTAGCTTCCTTTTTTAAAGTGCTATTATTTTGTATCTCTTCTAATTGTACTCCTATATTGTCACCCTATCACATGGGTTCCAGTGGCGGAATGATGCACTGTTAGCTGATTCTTATTACATCTGTGCAGCCATCGCTGTAGCGTATATAGACAGAGTGGCTGTAAAGAGTTTGCAGGAGATCAGGTTTTCCCAGCAGACACCACTTTGGGTTAATTGAATCCTTAAGCGAGTCTTTGAATTATTGGCATTTTTGTTTATAAATTTTCTGTTTGGTAAAAAGTGACATTTGTGTGTACTTTTTGTATGTGATATGTTATAATGTGAGAGGTTATCTCCTAATTTTTTATGTCGTCTTCCAACAGGGAGGAGAGATTCACATGAGTGAGGAGGCTATACATGATATCTTGGTTCAGACTGAACTTGACCCAGACTTCCAGGAGCTCTACGATCTGTTTGCTTGTGGTAAGTATTAGGCAGATATGGCAAAAGCCACGTTGACTTTGAAGCTTGAACTTCAGAACTAGAAATATTTTTTTTAAGGCCAACTCTAGGCTAACTTTTATCTTTTTTAAATGTTTTTGTTGTTTTAACTAGTTATTCTTGTAGGTATAGTCCATGTGCCATTTGTATGTCTCTGCTTGTAATGATGGGCTCACATTTTGTGCCTGCAGTTTGTGGTGTCATGTCTGATCGATTCCCCTATGTCCATGGTTTGCTACAGTTAACCTGTCCCTATTCACTAAAGGAACAAGATGGCTTCCTCTTCCGAGTCAAATTATGCACAGTGCATGCATTGCCATCTGCTCTGTCTTGCATCACAAATGTTGGAGTTCTAATTTAATTGTCTCTGTGTGTCTGTAAAATGCTGTACCAGCTTGTGTCTGTCACATCTAATTACTGATAGCTAGCTCTTGCGTGCACCAGCACTAGAGTGAGAGACTCAGGGACTGTAGTTTCTTCACAGGAAAATGTAGTTCTCACACTGCAAACAGAGGTCATGCATTAATCTGTGCAGTGCCATGCGGCACAAACTGAAACCTCTGATACCAGAATGTGAAGATTTACTCTACTACAGTCCAACAAATGACACCATGAAATTACATGACCAATGCAGATCTTATGCATTTGAAAAACAAGCTGCAGCTAGGAAGGTTTATAATTCCTTGAACTTCTTAACTGCTAAGCTTCACCATGGAGTATCTTCTTGTAGTGAAAAAAAAAAAAAAAAAAGTGCACAAGATGTCGTTTTAGGTTTGGCCACTCAGACTGACAGACTAAGGGAAGACTGTATAGTGTGTCCTGTCCCTCCTGTTCCAGGGTGGCTCCTATCTTTTGCAGTGTCCTACCAAGCCACCCTTGCACGCAGGGAATAGGGCTGTGTCTCCATACACTTTGTGCTTTAACATAAACACACAGCAATATAGCCTAGGATGACAAAGCACTCCCCTTCTCCAAACTAACAGACCAAATTGAAGCTGCATTATTCATTAAGTAATTCTTTCCCATAGAACAAGACTGTTCATTTCACGAAAACAGCACATAGAGCAGGAGGCAGCAGCACTAAAAGCTGTAAACTGCAAGTGCTTGGGTAATAATTTTACTAAATAGTTCACTGGGGAGTGTTTATTTTAGTGTGCCCAATGTATTAAGTTTGTTAAATGCTTTGGGTTTGATAATAATGACAATAAAGGGTAATTCTTGTCCCTTGATAGACACAAGAAGTCTGAATTGGCCCTTCCTCAACCTAATGTTTGGAGTGTTCTACCTGGACCCTGCTTGACTGGACATTGCATTGCAGGGCTAGCCTGGACATGACCTTTGAGCAATGGGATTCATATTGGGTGCTTTTTATACCCTGTTCTGATAACATATTGGCCACCGAGCACTTTCCAGACCCGGAATTGTTCGCTATGCCTCAATGCTTGCCCTATCTCTGAAAATCACTCTGTGAGAAGGCTGATCAGGCTGAGCACCAGGCACTAATGAATGGTTCCAGTTCCTGGGCATCTCTAAATCTCTACTTCAGGAGGGGCTCTGTGCTGAAGATGTAATCCTCTGGGTGGAGTGTCTGCGTTCTTTCCCATCAATCAAAGTTAAGGAAGCATTTACCTGCTGTTTCTCCTACTTGCAAAGAGCCTTGTGCAACTCCGATCTTCAGTGCATTCGGGCTGCCTGCCTACAGTGTCTTTGTCATCTCTGCCATCGGATTCTACACCTGCAGTTTTTTTTTTTTTTTTTGCGTATCTAAGACCCTGCTGTGTACCCTGAGCAATGTTGCTTTATTACCATACGGTTACAACTTGTCTGCTGCTGCTGGATTGTCCAACTGTACTAGTAATGTCCCAATTTTAATTGTGTAGTATCTCATCTTAACAAAGTGGCCACCATATTGGCGAAAGATGCAATTAAGAACCCCACCAATAAGCAGTTGGAGGCCTTCTCTAGAGCTCTGTCCTCTCTGGAAGGTCTGACTCTTCACCCTGTTCTAGCTTTGACCTTAATTTTACAAACACTGACTGAATAGTCTAATGCTATCAGAAGGGATTTGGTCACTTTGGCAGTCAATCCCTTGGTCCTAGAACTTTTGAAATAAATGGCTATAGCCATTTGCTACAATGTTAACAGGATGTCGGAAGTTTGCCGTCAATACACATTTGGAGAACACTTTGGCTAAAGTGATGGACTGCAGAATCTGCATTCAAGGAAAACTTTCTTTGCATTGCTTGTGAGGACTAATGGCTTTTCGGGTTTAATCTTGATGCTGTCAACAAGGACACAACAGGTGGCAAGAGAGCACTTCTTTCTACCTCGGCCAGGGAAGCCTAAGGCTCAACCTTTACTAGACGTTAAGAAAAGTAATTTATCTTACTCCATGTCAGTCAAATGCAAGTTCAGACCCAAACCCGTTCCCATTCTGCCTGCAAGGTTTTGAACTCCCAAGTCCACAAAGCCCTCAGAAAAATCTTTGACGTGAAGGGGCACCTCCACTTTCCAAATTGCAGAGATATCTGTTAGACTTTGCAGACACCTGGACAGTCTGCACCTCAGATGCTTGGACATGGGAGAGTCTTTAGGGTCTACAAATTAGATTTTTTGCTCCCAGTACCCTTGATTTATCACTTCCATTTTTCCTTTGTCACTACACAGAGTAGCAGATTTACAGAAAACCTCTAGAACAGGGTTTTATTGCTGCAGTTCCTGTGGCAGAACAATTTCAAGGGTTTTACTCGAGCTGGTTCCCATACCAAAAGGGGGCATCAGCACCCATCTGGGATCTCAAGGGGTCCAGCCAGCCTTCCATCATCAGGTAAATTTTCTAGCTCCTGTGGACATCAAAGACTTTTTCAAGCACATCAGTGATTCCTTTTTCTATGTTGTGGGCCCTCTGCATTTACAGTTTGTAACCCTGCCATTTAGTCTCTCCTCTGCACCTCATGTATTCACCAAGGTGCTTGCCTTGTGTCGTTCTTGGGGTATCTGCATTGTAGCATATCTAGATCTCATGTAGAGGCAACTCGGCAATGCAAAATTGATTCCAAATCATAATTGGAGTACCTGGGCCTTGTTTTGAGTATTTCTTCCACCTGTGCAAGTTCAGTTGCTGAGATCCCAGACAAGGACTCTTTGTGTCCTGCCATTGATCCTTAATTCAGTTTTGCATGAGCGTCCTGAGGTCTGATGGTGGCTTCCTTCAAGGTGTGCCATATACCTAGATTCATTCCAAACCACTCTAGCACAGCATTCTGACTGTGTGGGACAGAAAAACATTTTCTGTGGATTTTCTTATACTTTTTTTTTGGCAAAGTCTAGATATTGCCTCTTGTGGTGGATGCAGAATCTGGTCCTGGAGTTTGAACACTATCGTGTAACAAACTGGAACTACCACCATTTTAATTCTCAAGGGTCTCTGCTTTCAGAAATTATATCGTTTTAGGGGATTTTAACCATGATGATTTTTTTTTTTTTTTTTTTAACGTATGTGCAAAAATGGTGCCACCAGTGAAGGGATTAAAGAACCAATTGTATATCTGGCATCAAGTCTGACTGAAATGTTTTAATATTAGTTTGCTTTTTACAAACATGCTTTGCACGATTTTGTTAATCCTTCATTTATTTCCAGTTTCATCCAAGGCACCAAAAAGTACTCCCCGTGACCCTCCATCCCAAAATGTAGACAATAAGGCAAGTGGCAGTGAGAAAAGTAAAAAACAGAATGTTGTTGAAGATGGTAAGTAATTGTTTTTTTCTACAGCGTTCATTTCACGAGAAACATAGTCTATTGTAAGTTTCCTGATTAACTGTTCTGTGAAGAAGCGATTGTGATGCATACATAGCTCATCTTTGTACCATCATTTCTGCCTTTCTACAGGCTCACAGTCTGTGTCTTGTTCCAAACTAGAATTGGTGATGGGCTGTAGCTTTCCACTGAGGACAGAGGAAGGCACAGGATAATGGGTTCTGAATGTCTGGAGATTAGAAAAAGTGTTCTGAGATGAGTGTTATTTAGGCAATATACTCTACAGGGTGTCCCTAAAGTTTGGACACATAGGAAATATCACTGACTATATGTTTTTTTTCTCTTGCATTTTGCCTATGTGTTCGGACTTTAGGGACACCCTGTATCACCCTTACATCCGCTATAATACTGTAAAATTTCTCACTGTATACAGTTTTTTTTTTTTTTTTAGCAGATCATTTTTTGTGACACTGGTATGTTACTTGAAGATCCTTCCTTCGACTCTTGGGCTGCCTATCAGGTCTGTCCTTGCCTCCTATAAACCTACGTATAGGACACTATCTGAATGATTAGACCTGCCCTTATTTTGACTCCCGTGCCATCTATCGTATAGAAAATATCCTTGACAACTGATGACATTGCTTCTATTTAATGGGCCCAGGGGCTTGTCTACATGTGGACACTGTGGTGCTCCATTTATATATATTATTGTTATACTTCTACCCCAACGCTTTTGGGACAGCATTCTGCGGTGACCACATGCAGACAATTATATAGACAATCGGACGTCTTCACATTGACACTGGTTTTAATTATTGTATGTTTTTGTGTATGTTGTGATTATTGAGCACAGTGTGTGATTTCCATAATAATTTTTTGTACTGCAAAAAATCCTTATGCAATTAATAAAGATTGCTGAACGCAATTATACCATCTGATACAAGCCTTTGTTTGCTGTTGTATTAACCACTTATCTGATGGGGTGGGCTTTACCCATTTACGAGATCTTTGGTTTCTTTGGTACTGTATATGGTTTAGACAGCAACACTTACTAAGTGAATAGGCCAGCAGTGTCTTTTTATTTGGCTTCCCTCAACTTCCTTTTTATTCTACAGACCTAATCCGCAGCCCAGTGGACAACTGACACAGGCACTACAGGCTGACACTGCTAATTATAAGGCAGTAGGTTACTACTGTCAGCCTGAAACAGAAAGTGCTGTTATTGGAAGGCTCTCCAGATAAGAAAGTTTCCAGCAGATGCACAAAAATATAGAAAACTGTGTACAGTGAGGCATGATGCCAAACATACTGCAAAATAGATTTTGTGTTTACATTTTGAAAATCTGATCTCTTAACCACTTCAGTACTGGACAGTTTTACCTGCTTCTTGCCCAGGCCAATTTTCAGATTTCAGCACTGTCACTTTGAATGACAACACTGTACCCAAATGAAATTTTTATCATTTCTTTTAGTCAGAACATTCTTTTGGTGGCTTTTAATCATCCACTGAGTTTTTATTTTTCGTGTTCTATAAACAAAAAATACCAAAAATTTAGATTGAAAGTTAGTTTGATTTAATTTCTTCATTAAACAAAACAAAAAAAAAACTCACCCTGCCGTTTACTAAATACCTTGGAGTGTCTTCTTTCCAAAATATAGGGGGTATGGGGGGTATTTGTACTGTCCTGGCATTGTAGGGCCCCAGGAAATGAGATGGGCTGCCAGTACATCACGACTGATAAATTTTCAAATATATATGTCATGGTTTTTAGACTCTATAACGTTCACACAGAGAAAATAGTATGCACTGACTTGGGATATTTTTACCAAAGAAATGTGGAAGAAAGTTTATTTACAAACATTTATAACCGAAACTAAGAAACATGTTTTTTTTTTTTTCATGCAGTCATCAGAGCAGTGCAGTGCCACTATATGACATGATAATGAAAGCCATAGTTGACAACTGACGTGATTGCTTATAGCGACCACATGGAACCAGGGCAGCATACAGTGGTCCAGTACAACGATATGTGTGTTGCCATGTCCAGTGGACACAGACATCATATGACATCCTCCTAGGATAACAGTGCTCCCACTTGGTTGTTTTCTTTACATTAGGCTGGGCTAGAGGTGATTAAAATCCTTATCTATTTTTTCTAGGGATTGCCAAATGTTTCCTAATCCAATTTCAAAGCACCACAAATATCTGCAGAAAAAATGCTGAGCTGTATCCACAGACAAATATAATAAACAAGAAAAATGTTTTATTATATCATGTAGAGTATAATAATGATATAAAGTAATAGAAATAGACCCTGAATAGGCAAAGGGTCAGTCTCTTTAATAGACCATTAGCAGCTGTGTAATTTTAGTTGCAAAACATTGAATATTTGCAGTTATTTATGCAGAGGTTTCTTTTTAATTTCAAAAACTCAAATAATAAACGTTACACCACATTAAAAATGTTTATACATATTTTATACTTGCATATATTTTATGAAAGTATCATTTCATATCTGAAATCTTTTTACAGCAAATCCCAGAGAGCGAGCCGAGAATAAGATGGATGGTTGCCTAAGGGAGAGAGAGACCGATAGCTCCTTGTTAAACAAGTCTGATGCAGGGTCTCCTTTGAAAGGCAAAGCAGATAGCAGCTCTCTGCAACAAACATGTGTGAATGACTCCACCACTTCACAGAGTCCCAAGGTTCACAGACAGTCTTCTGATTTAGTCATCTGTCTAGAGAATTCTGACAGTGATGCAGTAATGGAGAGCTGCAAGGACTTGAAACAGACTGTATTGGATACCCCCTACACACAACCCCAGGATATTGAAATGGAGATTATTTCTCCTACAAATGAAGGTACAGACGATTGCTGCTTCATTGTAGAGGATGCCTTACCACAAACCTCTGTAAGTCCTGAGAAATCTGCACCAACAAATATGTGTTCAAAGGGTTCAGAAACTGAGGAACCATTAGAGGGGGCCACCAATGAGAAGCTGTTAGAAAAGTCACAACAAGAGCAAGAGGCTAATAAGAGCTTGGCAACTTCACAGCCATCTGCAGTTGCTCCCCAGGGCAACACCCTGTTAGTTCCAGCTTTAGCTCCAGCTTTTATTTGTTCTGGTGCGAAAAACGAGACGGATCATCAACCTGTTGAAGCCTCAAAATTAAGTCCTTTGAATAAACTTGGTAATGATGTCAAAGATCAGCAAGATAATGAAAATGACTCTGGAAAATCCATTGGAAAGGATGAAGAATTGCAAAAGCCCACTGTGGATGTTGCCCCTTCTGCATGTCATGAGCAGAACAGCCTGGGTCCTGAGATGGAACCTTGCAGCACTGGAATTACTATACCTAGTAGCAGCCAAGCAGCTGTAGACCCCTCCACTATTGTTACACTCAACTTAATTGCTGAAGACCTTCCAGAAGAGGCAGAATTACATAATGCTGTCAGAAGCATTCATGAAGAAAATTATCCAACTATTATATTGTCACCTTTAGTGAAAAGTCAAGAAATTAAAAGGGCTGGCCCATCACAAAAGAGTTCTTCTGGAGATTGTATGGAACCTTCTCTTGTAGGAGAACAATGTCAGCTGCTGGCTACATCTAGTGATGGTCCAGTTAACACCATTAATATACCAAATGGAGATTGTACAGTTTATGCTGTCTCTGGGACAACTTCTACCACTGATGGGAGTGTCATACAACTGATGCCAACATCAGGTTCAACATTTGCACCCTCCAATAGTCTTTTTATAAGTTCATGTGTTGCAAGTAATGTTCCAGCCACACAGCCCAGCATCATGATGGTGTCAAATAGTTCAGCTCCTAATACCAGCCAAAAACAAGCAGGTCTTTTCCAAACTCCTCCTCGATCTGGCAGCATGTACACTGTTGGACAGACCATATCTCCAAAGCTTTCTCAAGGTGAGTTTCTCTACTTCACAGTTAACTGCACAATTCCTAATGCAGGCAGTATTTACCACTTGCCCTCCAGAGGATTTACCCCCCCCCCTTCCTCCTCAGGCCAATTTTTGCGTTACGGCTCTGTTACTTTAACTGACAATTGCTTGGCCATGCAACGTTGCACCCAGATGAGATTTATGTTCTTTTTTTCCCATGAATAGAGCTTTCTATTGGTGGTATTTGATCGCCTGTGCGATTTTATTTTTCGCACTATAAAAAAACTCGACAATTTTGAAGGAAAAAAACAATATTTTTGACTTTTTGCTATTAAACATGTCCAGTAAAAAAATTAAAACAATCCAATTTCGTCATAAATTTAGGCCAAAATGTATTCTGCTACATGTCTTTGCTTAAAAAAAATCCCAATACGTGTAAATTATTTGGTTTACGTGAGTTATAGCGTCTACAAATGGCGGTAGAGATGATGGATTTTTTTTTCTTCTACTAGTAATGGCAGCGATCAGCGACTTTTAGCGGGACTGCAGCGGTCATTTTGACACTGGGGAGATCTGACTTGGTGTCACTGATATCCCCATGACAGCAATACAGTGATAAGTGCTAATGAAAAGCCCTGACACTGTACTGATGGCACTGGGCAGGAAGGGGTTAATGTGGGGCGATCAAAGAGTTTATCGTGTGCTGTGTGCAGTTTTACTATGGGCTGTGTCTGTGTGCTTCACTGTAAACACACTTATAGCCATGCAAAGCAATGTACCGGAGTTGACAGAGGAGACAACTGTTTTGTTTACTAACAGTTTTTCCCCCTGTTGGAGATGCTCGGCAATCACCAGGTGGCCCAAATAATCACCAGCCGGGACTCAGTGATTGACGACCGTGACTGTGAATGGCGGCACGGGTAGGGTGCGCCCGCACCCCCAACCCGGAAATGCAAAATCACATGTATATATACTTCTGCTATAGGGTGGATGGGAAGCGGTTAAAAAAAGATATATATATATATATATATATATATATATATATATAGCATGGTGAGGATTTTGCTTACCTGTGTGTCAAGGCAAAAGCATTTGGTCTGCAGACTGCAGACACAGTACAGGAGATGACCAGAGACTGCAGACACAGTACAGGAGATGACCAGAGACTGCAGACACAGTACAGGGGATGACCAGAGACTGCGGACACAGTACAGGAGATGACCAGAGACTGCGGACACAGTACAGGAGGTGACCAGAGACTGCGGACACAGTACAGGGGATGACCAGAGACTGCGGACACAGTACAGGAGATGACCAGAGACTGCAGACACAGTACAGGAGATGACCAGAGACTGCGGACACAGTACAGGAGATGACCAGAGACTGTGGACATAGTACAGGAGATGACCAGAGACTGCGGACACAGTACAGGAGATGACCAGAGACTGCGGACACAGTACAGGAGATGACTGCTGACCTTTGGGGAGGGGGGGGGGAGCGGGTACCTGTCAAATTCTACAGGAAATCTGTCGTCACCTCCTGTCATGGGAGAGACTTTTTGGCTTTTGTGGACATTACGAATGTGTTCTTACATGTCCCCATGTTCCCAGCACATAGATTCCTATGTTTTGTTCGGCCTCTACCCTACCAGTTCATGGCCCTGCCCTTCAGCATGTTCTCTTCACTGCAGGCATTTACCAAGGTGCTTAGCCCTGCTGCACTCTCATGGCTTCTCCATTGTAGGATACCTAAAAGATCTACTGTTGAGGAAATTGAACCGGGCTCTGTTGGGGAATGTTTCCTTGACTGTACAGATGTTGCAATGGTTTGGATGGATTTTAACCTTTCAAAAATCATTAACTTATCATTTAGAGTATTTGGGTTTAGTCCTGGACACAACTTAGGTCAGAGTGTTAATTCCAGTGTAGAAACTTGAGCTCTCCAGTCCAAGAGACATTGGACCCTCTGCTTTTGCATAAGAGGCCTGTATCTGATGGTAGCCTCCTTTGAAGCAGTTCAATGTATTCACTTTCACGCCAGACCTCTGCAATGTACCATTCTGTCTTCCTGGGACCAGTCTGAGCAGACAGATTTGTTTGTTTGCCATCGAAGACCAGTTTGTCTGCAAATGTGGATTTGTCTGCAAATGTGGATTTGGTATACCGACCTGGTAAGACTCCTGGCAGATGCTTTGTGGGCTCAACCAGATTGTCAGGATCTTCTTTGTCAAGAACCACTGTAATGGCCTGCTTCTTGATCATTGGTATCGAATAAGCTTTATTGCAACATCTCCTCATTGGCTTACCTTTGCATAGGCTACCCCCCCCCATCCCTCAGTCCACCATGAATGCTGCTGCCAGACTCATCACCTTACCAACCATTGGGTGTCCTCTGCCCCTCCTCTCTGCCAATCCCTCCATTACCTTCTGCTCATCCAGTGCATTAAATACAAAATACTAACAACTTACAAACCATCCACCGCTCAGCCCCCAGCAACATCACTATCTTAGTCTCAAAATACCAACCATTTTGTTCTCTTCATTCCTCCCAAAACCTCCTGCTCTATTCCTCCTAAGACCTCCTGCTCTCTAGCTCCCTTGTCACCTCCTCCCATGCTCAGCTCCAGGATTTTTCCTGAGCCTCTCCTATCCTATGGAACTCCCTACCCCAATCTGTCCAGCTGTCTCCTACACTGTCCACTTTTAGGCGATCCCTTAAATCTGTTTTCTTCAAGGAAGCCTATCCCACCTCCACCTAACTGTTGTACTTTTATTTTCTCCATCAGCTCATCTCCCACAATTATTACCTTTTGTGCCAGTTTACTCTCCCTTTTAGATTGTAAGCTGTAACAAGCAGGGCTCTCTGATTCCTCCTGTACTGAATTGTATTGTAACCGAACTGTCTGCCCTAATGTCGTAAAGTGCTGAGCAAACTGTTGGCGCTATACAAGTCCTGTATAATAATAATAATGCATAGAATAAAGAGGAATTGACTGGGTCCTTATTGGCAGTAAGATCACTGGATTAGGGCCAAAGGCAAGTATAGGCCCTGGCTGTCTGCATTTAAGGTCAAGTTGTCTTTTAATAGGTCAGCTGTGGTCAGTAGGATGTCCCTGAGGCCTGCACCTTTAAAAGAAATTGGCCATGGCTGCTCCTATATTTGACTAGATCAGTGCATAGATTTTTAAAAATGCAAAATGACATTTAAAGAAAATTGAGAGTTTAGTCCTTGGAATGTTGTTTTTCAGTTTCTGACATATTAGTCAGCTGGTTGTTCATGTATGTTTTCTATTCAGGCTCTACAATCATCCTCGCTTCACCTGTTCAGCCCATGTTACAGGGGGTTATGAGCATGTTCCCGGTTTCACTGGTTGGTCAGAGTGGCAGCACTTTCACAGCACAGCCACATCAGGTAATATAAACCTAATACCTGCCATTTTAAACTGTTCCTTGTGAAAGAATACACTAGTGTGTTGGTGTTAATTGGCTGCAAGGACATTTTGTAGTTGAATTGTAATCCTTTTTTATTTTTTGTTTTTTCCTGTTTGTTCATTTAGTAATTCAGAGAGAATTTCTACAATGTCATGTAATGTAAACCTGTCACTAAATTTTACAATTAAAACTGAGCATATGATAAGTGTTTAAAGACAGTCACCTTATACATTTTAGGCAAAGTGACGGTATCTTTCTAAAGCCTGCTACCTGACCACTTTATACTCACTTCTTCTGTGCTCTCCTGCCACTCCTTTCTTTGTTGATGTCACCATCAAGAAACAGGTGTCAGATGGCATTGAAGCTTAGAGGAAGCAGTGACCAGGCTACAGCCTCGCAAATAGTTGTTAGGTCCAAGAACTGTATCATGGGGGGAGTCGCAGCTCCTTTATATCCTGAAGCATTGGGTGTTTAGCAGTGGTGACTTCAGGGGAAAACTGCAGATGTACAGTGGAAAGGGGAGTGTAAAGATAGGTGGGCTGTATACCTGCTGTCATGTTGCCCTAAATGCCTGTCTGTTTAGGCAGAGTAAACCTTCACTGTAAACAATGTCAAAATGATCAATAGATCCAGTGTTGTGAGTGATTAGAGCTATGATTTGATCCAGCTGAAGTCAAATGCATATATTGACTTATAGGGTAAATTTTAAGCCTGGTCTCGCTTTTCCCTATGTCTTGAGCTGCCTATTTATCCTATAATGGATGTCTTCACTGACTGAGTGGCTTGCATGGAAGAAAGGTGGGGCAATGCACAACCTTAAAAGAGAAGTACAGCCAAAGCTTCTACTTTGGATCACAGCAATGCAGCTCGTTCTGCACTCCTATCGCCCGTTTTCAGCTGACAGCGGACTATAGTTGGCTGTTGGCTGACGTCACTCAGCCATCCCAGGTTGGGGAATCCATCCCAGAGTCTGGAGCGACACCTGGCTCAGCCTGTCAACGATCTGTGCTGAGATTGTGAGGCAGCCGCTCCCTTCCCCTCCACAGCCCGACACTCCAGTGAGCACGGGGGGGGGCGGGGGGGGTTGTGGAGGTAGAGCAAACAGCGGTGACTGGCAGTCAATGTTGGTCTCTCCATTTTACTTAGAGGAAGAAAAATAAAAACTATTAACCAGACTATAAACATTATGCTGTGATTGTGGAGAACATTAGTAGGAATAATTTAAAGGTTGTAATGATAAACTAACTTATCAGACAAATGTACCCTCTTACCTGTCAATTAAGGCCTCAGAGGAAAGAAACTATCGTCTACTGCAGCCTTTCTCAGCTTTTCCAGCACAGACGAACCATGGAAATAACTGTCTGGTCTCAGGGAACCCCTGCTAAAAATTACTATATCTACAACTCATGATACATCAGTGTGATAGTCAGTGGGAAGAATGCTCCTTACACTTGAGGTCACTTTGCAGAATTACCACATTACAGATGGTTAAGAAGATCAATGGTGTCAATGGGAACTTATCTGAGAGGCAGAAATTACTGATTGCTTAAGGAACCCTTAGAAACCTCCATAGAACCCTGGCTGAGAAACCCTGATCTACTCTAACTGTAGGAGGTACAATTAGGAGGCTGCAAGCAAACTAAACTCGGTTCCCTCTAGTGGCAGAAATGCATTTTTCTCTTGTATGAGAACTGCATTGAGAAATACAATGTTACTTAAAGCGGAGCTCCACCCAAAAGGGGAAGTTCCGCTTTAAGTCTTTGTCCCCCATTCAGGATTGGCACCCTTGGGGAGTGAGTACCCGAATATGACAGGTACCTGCTCCCCCCCCCTGCCCGTAGTCTTCTGGGACATGTGACAGGTCCCAGAAGACTATTTGGCCATTCACAAAGTGCACCCGGTTGTGAAGCTGCAATCTGTCACAGCCGGGTGCCCACACTGAAGGTGCTGGCGCTAGGGAGAGAAGACGGCCGGTTAAACCAGCAGTGGTGAGGACACCGCTGGACCGAGGGACAGGTAAGTGTCTGTATTTTAAAAGTCAACAGCTACAGTTTTTTTTTTTTTCAGGTGGAACTCTGCTTTAACCACCTAAAGGAGATAAAACAATTGGTATAATGGATTTGGTTGCCGTTATTAAGTGCTAGTGGCTTTAAATATATAAAAGTAAGAATTCTGCCTGACAGCAGGCACTGTTGGCTAGAAATCACTGTCATCTGTCCATCTCTAATTGCGTTTCACTTTGTTACTGGGGCCTGATTTGTCTGACTTCATAGCTAAAGCTGGCCATACATTGATTGACACGTGTCAAGTTCAGCAAGAATTGGCTGAATTCCAATCCGTGTGTGCAAAAACTTTTGTCCTTTTGTCAGCTGCAGATCAGTTTATTCTGACAGTGGCAGGTGGTGTTAGAATACAATATCAACAGGGAATTCCTTCACCCAGGTTGTTCAAGGAAAATAAATAAAACAGACTATGGCCAGCTTAAGATCAAGATTTTTATTCCACTGTCCAATGGCAGTGCCTTTACAGGCCACTGAAACACTCTCATTGGACAGTTTGGCTTAGTTGAGCTCTAGTAACAAAGTTAAATTGGTTGTAAACCTCAGACCTGAACGTATATCCCTCTATGCTGTCCAAAGTGTCATATTGTTTTTTTTTTTGTTTGCTCCGTTCCTCTTCTATCAGCATGAATCACTTCTGACAAGTTTTTCTGACACCAAGAGAAACATGGTGACAGGGGAGGGACCTCCAGCAGATTGACAGCCTCAGCTTTGTTCCTGTGAGCTGTGTAAAAGGGGTGTGTCTCTTCCTTCCAATAAGTTCTCAGAGCTCTGCTCACTGAGCTGTGGAAAATCTAAATTCAGCTCTCCACCCCCTTTTTTTCTGAACTCTCAGACAAGTTTTATAAATTCACCAATTTGAACAGCTGTAGAGAAGAGAAGACTGCAGATAGACAGATACAAGTTATGTAGGATGATTTGTTCACTGGGTATATGTAAGGGTTTACAACCACTTTAAGTGAAATTGCAGAGGCACACTTAAACTGATTTATACATGTTAATTTTTTTTAAAATTTTTTTTAAAAAAAGCCTGACCGATCTCTGCATTAATACAACGATGTGTGATGCAGGAATCTCTTCTGCTGTGCTATTGTATTCTGACAGGGTGGCATACTTCCCATGCCAGAGATATGCTTGAAGCAAGTCTGTTCAACAGAAGCTGGTCATTAGACAAACAGCGTTACACGTGCTGAACCAGCTGACGTTGGGTATATGTGTACCAGGATTTGTAGGCTGTTGTGTTTAATAAAGATAATATCATACATCTTGTGTTATCTGCCTTTAGACAGCATGATATTGACTGGCTGCCATTTAATTGTTTGCTTTATTTTATCAAACACTGGATTATTATTAGAAAAATGTGGTTAACTGGTCCCAAAAACCATGAGACCTTTGGTAAATTGAATGCATGCTAGCTATTCAAAATGTCAGCGTTCGAGAGAATTAGCAAGACTGATGTTTCTCTTTATAGAATAGTTTATTAAATGATCAAACCCCGAAAGAATTAGCAACTTAGAGTGTTTTTTTAATTTTTGGGGGGTTTTTTTTGTTTTTATGTCTAAATATTGTTCACAGCACCTGGCAAAAATTTGTGTTTCTTGGCCTTCTAGATTTTGCATGTTCCTGTCTCTAAACCTGTGGTTCCTAAACTTCCTCTACCTCCGAAGTCTCAGAAATCTCTACCAAAACCCGCAGCAAACACAGGTACAAACAAGATCAGCTTGCTAGGATATTTATTTGTACAAATTAAGCCTTAAAATGACACACACATATTGATTCAAGGTGTATTTTATGTTATTATCAAAGCATATCTAACCCCATTAAGTGTGTGTGTTTTATTTTGCAGTTTACTAGTCCTTAGATTTAGTGGCTGTTTTTTTTTTTTTTTCTTCTTTTTATTTTATTTTTTTTGGGGGGGGGGGGTTAAGCTTTTTCCCTTTATTTTCATCTTGTGAGCCTACTAGTAACACACTTCCAGTCTTTTTTTTCTTCAAAAATAAATTTCGACCTTTCACTTCTGTCATCTGTGTCCAGCTCCAGGACATCAGCAGGAGATTTATATTTGCTATCTGAATTGTAGTTTGTGCTGTGTGTGTATCTCACAGCAATTGCTTCTATTCAAAAATACCGTTTTCATTTTTTCTTTTGTCATTTTCTGAATGAATGCTAAGCTATCTCTGGATGAGGTGGAGAATCAAGGCAGTGATGTCTTGTTCTCAACCCCTCCAATTAGAGAATCTTTGCTTTATTCAGAAAATGCAAAGAATTCTCTGAATGACGCCTGTACTGAATGGTCCACCTCCTGTATTCACAAGGCATTGTCCTAGCCATTTAACACATGACCTGGATGCAAGTGGAGATCACTGAAGTAGTGGTGTCTACTTCAGTGATGTTCAGCAGCATTTGCTAGGTATGTCATTTACTTTGTTACATTGGTCCATTGTAACTATGTATAACATGCAAATACTTATTGTTTAATAAACTCTAGTAAACTGATTTTATGGTACATACAAAAATCCGATTTTTCTTTTCTCCCTGGAGCTGATCAGATTGGCTGGGTAGTGAAAGAAAGGTAAACATGTTATTGGGAAGGGCAGCATTAATGTGAACCTATTGCATTGTTCTGCTTGGAAAAAACACAATTTTGATTTAAGTGACTGAAAACTTATGAAATTACATAACCCTAAACGTAAAGTCTGAGATTTTATTGACTGGGTTTATAGTGCATAAACAGAATAACATACACTGCTAAGAAAAAAAAGTATCCAACCTCTGTGTTAACCTCTTGCTATTTCTTGAGCGTTTTTTTTTTTCCAAAAAAAGTTTTATTTTATTTTGAAATAAGAAAGGCATAACAAGTCATATACGGATACGGAGCACAGTCCGCGCATAAACATCTGTCTTAATCTCCCGTAGCGCAGACGGGTCATAAGTTGTTTATTTGAAGTGTGAATTACCCTGTTACAAAAGATCACATTATAGCAGTTGAGTAAACTAAACCAAAAAAAAAGAGTACTGATTATAATAGGTAGTCTAGAGAATTATAGTGGATGCTGCTCTAATGCGTAGGGATTATTAAAATAATGGGACCATGAAGCGCAGTACAATATATCATTTGAAGGCGTGCAGTTCTTCTGTGTCCGTAGCCGGGCAATGTAGGGTTCTTATTGTGAAAGACAATCATACCTATATGTGAAAGTGCACCCTGTCCCTCATAAAAGATATAGTTATTTGTAGAGGAAAAAGGTGTAAAGGAAAGAAGGAAAGGAAAAGAAGAGAGAAAGGCACATCAGGTGAAAGGAAGTGTGAAGAGTAGCATCATAGAAGGAAGGGGATAAAAAAAAAAAAAAAAAAAAAAAAGGGGGGGGATGGAGGGGGTCAAATAATAAATAGTGGCTGTTAACTAATCATATCATGGAGCATTATTTATGGTGACGTAGATTATATCTTTATGTAAGATATAGTCCGGGTAGACTCAGTCTATGGAGCAATTCTAGAGGTGAGAGCTCTAAAGGTTTTTGTGTTCTTGAATCTCGTCTCATTCATTCATAGAAAAACGATAAATACTGGTGGTTTGAAAGTGTTTCCAACATGCCCAAGTCTTCCTGAATCTCTCGGGGTGTTCTTTTGCCACTGAAATCAGCTCCTCCATCTCCGCAATCCTGATGACCCTAAGAAACCACTCTCGTACAGTGGGAATTCTTGAGCGTTTTTAAAAGATCTGTTTAAAAGAATTCATTTAATCATGTAATGACTGTTGTAACATTTTCCCCCATTTTAGGTAAACCATTGTCCAACCCTGCAACTGATTCCATGAGCCGACCCTCCAGCTTAGTGCAGAGGTCAGTGATTGGGTAATTCTTTGTAGATTCCCCTATAATCTTGACAGATAGCAGACTTCCTTTAAAATTAGTTTTCCTTTTCATTTTTGTACAGAGAAAATGGAGAAAAGAATTCCACTTCTGAGACTCAGCAGAAAGCTGAAGAAAGGTTCTTACCGGAGACGTTGAATACTGTGTCAAAGTCAGTGGAAGCCCATAGGAGAGTGCTCTGTTTTGATGGGACATCTCTTACCTATAATTCTTCATCCTCGTCTAATGAAAAAAGCCAAAATGACAAGAATGACACTATACAAAGTGATTTGTCTTCTGCAGAAACTGTATCTTCTAAAATCAGCTTGTCCAAAGAAACAAAAAAAAACGAAAGATCAGCTCCTTCAATGGGGAAGAATTCCAGTGTGGATATGATGGTTGCAAAAGCAAAAGATCAACCTGGGGAAAAAAGGCCAACAAGTTTAGGTGGTCTCTATGTTATCAACAAGGAGAATGTGTTGCAGGTAGGAACACAAATTAATCCAGTAGATCAAACAGACAAAAAAACTACAAATCAAGACAATTTACGTACAGAGAAAAATCTAAAGCCACCTCAGGAACCTGTAAGAAAGCAGACTTCACTACCTAATATTCTGAGGAGGACACCACAGAAAATATCCTCAGAAAGGGTCTGTTCTACCAGCCCTCTAGCAAAACAAGCTAGTCAGCTCTTGCAGGATATGCAATTTCATAGTCCAAATACAAAGACTTGGTCTACTGGAGATGTACCACGAACGCCAGGAATAGGCTTAGAGGACAAGTTCACAGACAACAATTATGACCACACACGGACTTCAGCCTGCCGGCGTTACAATGAGGATGGAGGGACACCCAAACCCATGATGCCTCCTGCAACGCCAGACATGCCTACATGCAGTCCTGCCAGTGAAGCTGGTAGCGAGAACAGTGTCAATATGGCAGCTCATACGCTAATGATATTGTCTAGGGCCTCTATTGCAAAGGTTGCCAGTAGCACACCACTGAAGGACAACACCCATCATTCAAAACCATCCAAGAGTACCGCAAAGAAGAGGAGGCTTGAAGATTCTGATGAATATGAACGGCGGTCACATAGAAAGGAGATTCTAAGCCCCTCAAGCTTGCAGAAAAAGAAAAAATTGAAAGTGAGTCAATACTCTAATTGGCTATTATTGTAGAGTCATTACATCTTATGTTGTTGTCTTTGCGAAGTGTTTTACATTATGGGCTTTGTGTCCACTGTTTGTGAAATGCTCTAAGTCAGGGCTTACAATTTCATGTCTAGATCTACTAGCCAGGCACAAACCTTACTCTCCAACAGCTGCCCCACCCAACCTTGCCCAGGTCCGCCTCCAACCCCACCCCTGTCCTCCAACCCCGCCCCAGCCCTGCCCCCAACTATGCCCCCTTAAAGCTTATGAAATTACATTTTTCTTTAGAATAAAGAGTCCAAAATATAAAAAACTGCAATTATAACATAGCTTTATTATGTCAATTTAAACATAACAGCAATGGCTTATTAGCAATAGGGTGCAATCAGAATATCAAGTTTTACAGCTTTAAACCTGTAGTAAATATTTTGTATTTGTTTTTGTTTATCTCCTGCATCTTTAAAAAGAGACTTTAGTAACTAAAGTCTATTTTAAAAGATGCAAGTTTAGTTTGCAGAAGTATAGCATAAGAAAAAGTGCTTTATTTTGAGCGCAGCACAAAAAATGTCATTTACATTAAGCTGGTGGGTATAGGGATGTACACCGTTGGCAGGTCTCTCCTTCACGTGTCCCCCATGGCGGTGTAGAGCGGGCCTCTCCTCGTGTCCCCCAAGACGGTGTAGAGCGGGCCTCTCCTCGTGTCCCCCAAGATGGTGTAGAGCGGGCCTCTCCTCGTGTCCCCCAAGACGGTGTAGAGCGGGCCTCTCCTCGTGTCCCCCAAGGCGGTGTAGAGCGGGCCTCTCCTCGTGTCCCCCAAGGCGGTGTAGAGCGGGCCTCTCCTCGTGTCCCCCAAGGCGGTGTAGAGCGGGCCTCTCCTCGTTTCCCCCAAGGCGGTGTAGAGCGGGCCTCTCCTCGTTTCCCCCAAGGCGGTGTAGAGCGGGCCTCTCCTCGTTTCCCCCAAGGCGGTGTAGAGCGGGCCTCTCCTCGTGTCCCCCAAGGCGGTGTAGAGCGGGCCTCTCCTCGTGTCCCCCAAGGCGGTGTAGAGCGGGCCTCTCCTCGTGTCCCCCAAGGCGGTGGAGAGCGGGCCTCTCCTCGTGTCCCCCAAGGCGGTGGAGAGCGGGCCTCTCCTCGTGTCCCCCAAGGCGGTGGAGAGCGGGCCTCTCCTCGTGTCCCCCAAGGCGGTGGAGAGCGGGCCTCTCCTCGTGTCCCCCAAGGCGGTGGAGAGCGGGCCTCTCCTCGTGTCCCCCAAGGCGGTGGAGAGCGGGCCTCTCCTCGTGTCCCCCAAGGCAGTGAAAAATAAAGTCGGAAACCGAAAGTCAGCTTCATAACGAGGCTTGGAGCGCAAGTGGAACGCAAATCGATCCCCGGTGCCTGGGGATCGCATTGCAAGCCACCTGCTCCATCTGTGCTTGCCACAAAGGGATTTCCCCTCGCATTTTGCTCCAAGTATTAGGACCCGTTAACATCATTGTACTGTGGTAGTGCACATTGATGTAATGCGGTGCTATTCATTCTGAAGAGCAGGCTAAGATAACTTGCCAATGCACATGGCATTTCAGCACTCCACAACAAATGGTAACGCTCTACCTGTGTTGTAGTGTTCTGCTTTACAGAGTGCACCTTTATAAGCGTTTGCACTTTTTTTGGTTCATTAGACAGTCTGTTCCTATGAATGAGCTGCCTTAGCACAAGACCCAATGTGCAGGCGCTATCACAGTGTAGAAGTGTAAAGCCAGCCTTAGGTCTAGTTTGGATGGGCAGCAAGGTGCATTCAACCTACATTGATATCCCTTTGAGACATTTCTGAGTTCAATCACAATTTGTGCCATTTGACTTCAGTTGACCTCCTTCTGACCCACATTTCACATTGTAATAAGCTGCACGGACATGTTTTTTGCTGCGTTTGCATTCCTGTAGACTTGCATGAGTAGGAAAAACGGTTGTGGTATGTTCAAGGCCCAGGCCCATGTTATAGAGGTCAGGTAAAGGTTACATTTTGTGAGCCTGTTGGTTCAATTTGAGGACTAGTTCAAGATTGGGTGTGATTTTGTTTCCGGTGTATTTGTATTTAGTTAAACATTTTAGTTGTTGAAACCATTTAGTGCAGGGGTAGGCTGCCTTTGAGAGGTGGAGATTTACTTGAACAACATGAAAGAGATCAAAGATCCTAGTCCTTTGCAAATGCCTCGAGCGGTGGCTATTGTATGTGGTGAAATGGGAAAGAGACCTGGGCAAGTTCCTTGCTCAGGCTACCTGGAGTAGTGTTTGGTATGCATCTTCTAAGTGCTCTCAGAACATCCTTGCCCAGGAGAGTGCATTTAAACTGTTTTCTCCGTGGTTCTTGACCCCTGATCGCATCTCACAGTTCACTCCCAGCACATCTCCAATGTGTTTTCGGGGCTGTAGAGACTGTGGCACTCTGCTGCACATTTGATGGACCTGCCCCAAGGTGATTCACTTTTGGTCCCAGGTATACACAATCATTAGAACTGTACTAAATGTACACTTGGCCTGTGATCTGTGGGAGGCTTTGCTGCGCAATGCTGCTGTAGCTCTGTCTAGAAATCGGAGGAAGATCGTAAGCTTTGTTTTCCTGGCAGCTTGCCAGACACTGGATAAAGCCTGGAGACAACCATTTCTTAATCTAGCTGAGGTTAAAGTGGTTGTAAACACTCAAGGTTTTTTTTACCTTCTTGCATTCAGTGCATGAATATAAAATACCTTCTGTGTGCAGCAGCCCTCTTAGACCCCCATAATACTTACCTGAGCTCCATTGCGATGTGCACAGGAGCCTTGGCTCCCTGGGGACCCTCCATCCTCATTGGCTGAGACAGCACCAGGAGCCATTGGAATCACTGTGTTTAAAAACTGATTTGAAAAATGAATGAATGTTCTTACAACAAAAAATGTTGAACAAAATTCAGAGGCCACTGTTTGAACCCATTCAAGATACAGTATTTTTCTCCCTCCTCTACCACACAAGATTACCTTTATCCTGGCTATGATTTCAATTAGAAGGGTGTCTTTGTCCTATAAGGAACCTTTTCTTCTGCTTCACAAGGAAAAGTTTGTGTTGAGATCATGTTATTTCTTCTGCCTAAGTTGGTTTCAGCATTTCATTTGAATCAGGACACAGTGTTGCCTTCCCTTTGTCTCGCTCCAAAAGATCCTAAAGCGATGGCTGTTCACTGCATGGGTGTGGTTAGGGCTGTGCAAATTTACCTCGCAGGCCTTGGTTCCTCAATCTGATGCTTTGCTTGTGTTACCTAAAGGTACCCGATCAGGCTGCCTTTAGAGTCACAATTGCTAGGTGGAGTAGGCAAATCATGTGACCTGAAAGATAAGATTCCTCCCTTTCCTGAGAAAGTCCACACTACCAGAAGTGTTGGAGCTTTGTAGGCTTTTCAACATCAGGCCTTTGTTTTCCAGGTCTGTAAGGCGGCCACCTGGTCCTCTGTTCACACGTTTGGTAAGCTTAACAGGTGGATGTTCAGATGTCGGCAAAGCAGACCTCAGAAAGTTCTGCAGGGGGCCCTGTAACAGGGCCTTCTCAGAGGTTCCTCTTCACCATTATTTCAATCTCCATATAGTTTAAGAATGAACTCTGATATGTCCTGTGATTTAGAATGAACTCTGATGTGTCCTGTGATTTAGAATGAACTCTGATGTGTCCTGTGTGATTTACTCCAAAAAATGTTTTATAAGTCCAAAATCCTGTTTATTTGCTTTTGTGTAGAAAAAAATTCTATAACGTTCCCCTGCCAATGTGCTCTGTGACACCACTCTTCTCCCCTGTGTATCATCTGTGACACCACTCTCATCCCTACTAAGTGGTTTGCAACACCACCCCCTCCAAGGTATATTGGTCTGTGACACCACACCCTCCCACATATATCGAGTTCTAATGACACTTGATTCCCCTGTGTGTCTGTCTGAGACACTACTCGTATACCCCTTTCAGTCTGAAGCTGAATCACCATGGCCAATTATCTCTTAGTAACTCCACAGGCCCTTTTATGCCTGCTGCATCAACACTGGGCACCCTACATGTCGGAGAGGTAGAGATGTCATTATAACAAATATCTCAGTAAATATTTAGTTATGGTAAAATGTGCTTGGTTCATTCTAAACTGAGATGTTGTCTATGGTGATTGGTCAGATTAATTTTATATTGTATATGTTACTATTGCATATGTTACTATTACTCCTATTTATATATACAGTCATGGTCAAAAATATTGGCACCCCTGCATTTCTGTAAGATAATGCACCACTTCGCCCACAAAAATGTTGCAACTACAAATGTTTAGGCATTCCCATGTTTATTTCTTATTTTTTTTTTTTGTATTGGTATGACGTAAAAAAGTCATGAAACAGGAAGCCAAATTTGACACATTCCAAGCAAAACTCCACAAAAGGACTGGACACAATTAATGACACCTTCTCAAAATTGTAAGAAATAATTGCATTCAAGGTTTGGGATGCTCCTGTAATTTGTTATACTCACCTGTATCAATTAACAGGTGGTGACAATATAGAAATCACACTGGCAACTAGTTGAAATGGTAAAACATTTACTCAACCTTTCTGTTATGTCTCTGTGTGTGCCACATGGAGCTTGGGGAAAAAAAGAGCAGCAAAGAATTCTCTGAGAATTTGAGAACAAAAATTGTGGAAAAGCATGGACAATCTTAAGGTTACTGGTGCATCTCCAGAGATCCTAATGTTCCTGTGTCCACTGTGTGTAACATTGTCAAAAAGATTACAGCCCATGGCCCTGTAGCTAATCTCCCCAGACGTGGACAAAAGCGAAAAATTTATTAAAGATTGCAACAATGATTGTTCAAATGGTGGCTAAAGAACCTCGATCAACTTCCTGAAAAATTCAAGCTGACCTTCAGGCACAGGGTACAACTATGTTGGCTTGCACTATATGCCGCCATCTGAACAAAAAGGGACGCTATGGTGAGGAGACCCATGAGGACCCCACTGTTGACACAGAAGCATTAAAAAGCCAGATTGGAGCATGCCTAAACCTACCCAAGGAAGCCAAAATCCTTTTGGGAGAAGATGCTGTGGACAGACGAAACAAAATTACAGCTTTTTGGTAAAGCCCATCATTCTACTGTTTTCAGAAAAATAAATGAGGCTTCTATAGAAAAGAATACAGTCGCCACAGTCAAACATGGTGGAGGTTCACTGATGATTTCTGCTTCAAGCACTGGGTGTCTTGACAATGTGCATTGCATTATGAAATCTGAAGACTACCAAAGAATTCTTGGGTGCAATGTAGGGCCCAGTGTCAGAAAGTTGGGTTTCCGTCAGAGGTCATTGGTCTTACAGCAGGACACTGACCCAAGGCACACGTCAAAAAGCACCCAGAAGTGGTTTAAGCCAGAGCACTGGAGAGTACTGAAATGGCCAGCAATGAGTCCAGATCTCAATCCCATAGAGCACCTGTGGACTGATCTCAAAACAGCAGTTGGGAAAAGGAATCCTTCCAATCTGAGAGACCTGGAGCAGTTGGTGAAAGAAGAGTGGTCCAAAATTCCAGTAGAGAGGTGTAAGAAACTCCTTGATGGTCACAGAAAGCGATTGATTTCAGTTATTTTTCCAAGGGCTGTGCTACCAAATATTAAATTGAGGGTGCCAATAATTTTGACAGTGACTGTGTTTCAACCCCTATAGAGAGAGTGGCACATGCCACCACTGGAAGAAAGGTTAATAATACTGTCTTCTCCTTGTTTCCACAGAAGCAGCGGAAGAAAAGCACTGACAATTTCCCTGCCGGAATGGATGTGGAAAAATTCCTAATGTCTCTTCATTACGACGAGTAAATTGGACTCTGAAGTCAACCTGCACATAGTACCTTACAGCATCAGTCATGCTAAATATGATGTATAGATATGTATGTAAATAAACCCGTGACTTATATAGGGTCACATGTTTTGTAATATGTAAAATGAAGGCACTTGCTTTGTTACTGCCATGTTTGTTTAAGCTGTATATATTGTATACCTGTGACAAGCAGATGAAAAACACAGAAGTACTTAAAGTGTGTATATTGCCAGGTTTTTTTCAGTTTTGGATAGGATGGGATTAAAGCCTGTCGATCATTTTTTTTCTGTTGTGCTGGGGAATTTACTTTAATTTCCTTGCCTGGAGATGCAGCAAGAAAGTAAGGAGAGATTCTCCCAGAAATAGGAGGCATTTCCCTCTTCACTGTCACCAAAGCATTTGTCCCCATTGGAAGACTTTTCAGCAGCTCTTGCTTTCATGACAACTCTAAGTTTTGAATTTCCATTTTCTGTCTTGGTCATAAAAGTCACCAGAACAAATACAGAAAGTGAATCTCCCCAGCTAGGACACAGATGGTGATTTAAAAAAAAAAAAAAAAAAAACTTGGCGGAGGGTCTAACCTTTCTCTGCTCTAACCAAAACAAAGCAAAAAACGTTAAATATAACATAGAAAAGAGGATATGACAAAGCGCTTTGTGGCGCTCTTAGTTGAAATTATGCAACTATAGCAATCCTTATAATAGTGCTCACCCTCTACCCCACTTTCCACAATGTTTACACAAATCATCCACATTCTCTTCTCCCATGTAACTTCAAAACATCTTTAAATGTAACAACCACAGTTAGTTGCGAAAACGACAAATTACTGGTTCAGAAACACTCCAATGTCCCGAACTCTACACAGATCTCTCCCAGACACTTCCTCATCACATTTATCCAGCTGCATCTGTTGCTTCAAGGACTGAACTATGCTATGTCTAGGCTGACGATTCGTTATCCATCTGCTCAAAGGAATATGAATAACTGTAAGCCCCCCATTTACACTGGTGTGATTTTGTCATGCGATTTGTAGTCACAAGTCACACCCTATTGTTGGCAATGGAATTGGTCAAAAAAGGTAAAAAGGTTCCTACACTATTTTTTGCGATTTCAGGTGCAACTTGCATAGACATCTGTTGCACTTGAAGTCAAACGGACATGTGACTTTGATTTCAAAGTCGTATTCAGTGTGAGCCAGGGCTAAAAGCAACCTTTTCCTTGTAGTAGTTTGGCCTATAAAATTTTATTAAAAAATATATCTGCAAGGTAATTGCTAGATAGTTGGTATAATTCATAAAAAATCAGCAATCCTCACGAACTAGGTGCCCTTTTCCCTTAGTTTCGCTTGCACACCCCATCGCAGGCAACCACACTTGATTTCAAATGAGTTAAAACAATAAAACTAGTCTAAAATACCAAATTAGGCACATTTTAAGCCCAACCAGCACTCTTTTTTTCTTAGCTGGTCAGTTAAGGCCTCGCCTCCTTTTATATTCATAAACCCCACCTCTTCACAGGCAGGAGTTGAGATCACATTCTCTATTAAGACCTCTAGAGCGATGTGTTTTTATTTTGTGTATCCACTGACCCTTATTTGAGAGAGGCAGATTATACAGTGTCACCATCTCTCCATTCTTATTTTTTTTGATACTCGTAAACATTGGAAGTTTTGGATTGCAGGCATGTATTTCAGCAAAATGGGCCGATACAGAGTGACCTTTCAGTCCTGCTTATGTTTCTCATGTGTTGCTTAATACGAACATGTAACCTTCTCTTCATTCTCCCTATAAACTGTAGGAGATAGCTGCATTCTAGAAGATATATGACCCTCTGAGTTGCAAGTTATGCACTGATTAATACACATTTAATTAATCCTCCCCTGTTCAGGAACCCACGTTAATAAGTATTTATGTAACAAATTCCTGGCTGTCTTTTAAATGGCCTAGCAGTTCTGTTTTGTTAATGACTTTGTATTAAAAGAAAAATCTTTAGTTTTTATCTGTGAGGTTTTTTTTTCAGAAAATACTTATCTGTGTAAACTGTATTGGCTTGCTCTGTCTTTTGTTAATAATGCTTCAAGTATCATTGTGCTGTTCTTCTGTAAGTAAAATTTCTTTATCTTTCTGTAAGGGACATAGGAAATTGGAGATGGTTATACTGCTGACCACAGGAGGCTTTGGAAACTAGCAAAAAAGAAACTTATGGGCAGTTTTAGTATGACCCCTTCTACTCCCAGCATGCTTCAGTTTTTGCTAGTGTCCTAGGCGAATAGATGACTTTTCTCTGTTCTGCAACAATTTTTGCTAATTATTATGTTAAGAGTTTTTTTTTTTTTTTTTAATCTTGATTCCTGCTACATCACTGCTAAGCTGGTTTTTATAGGCAGCTCTCTGGATTGGCCGTCCCTCAGCTTAATTTTGGAGTTCCGTACCCAGACCCCACTGGACTCAATGTTGTTCTAGCCTAAAATGTGACATTAGGGCACTGAGCTTTGTATTGTTGTGCTTTCCAGACCAGAGTGTGCTCTTTACGTTAGCTGTGGAGCACTCTTCAGGTCCAGAGCCCTAGTCTCTGAAGACTCTGTGAGAAGCCCAAGAAGGCAGAGCACTGGGATTGAACTCATTACTAGGACCACTGGGTACCATTTAAATCCCTTCTTCCATTTGTTGTACTGCGCTATTTCCTGCCATTCTGTATCAAGGAAGCACCTTCCCACCGCAGCTCCTGATTGCAAGTGACACGTGGAACTCTTCATTTCTCTCTGCTGCTCTCCTACAGTGATCACTGGCCACTTCGGGCCTTCACTTTCTTCCCCTTCTCATGCTCCCAGCTGAGCTGAAGTTACACCCTGCTTTGTGGTGCAACATTTCCGGTTGTAGACACATGGAGAGTTCAATGGTCCACTAGGGGTTTAAGTGCTCTCCCCGAGGTGCCTGTCAATAATGATATTTAGTATTGCCCTCTGCTGGAGTCTTTGCCATCCTTTGAGTCTTCCCTAACTCCTTGGCTGTATCCCAGTCATGCAGGAGTTTGTAGTCCAAATAGCACATGTGATTGCTGGATTCTTAACAGATCTCACAGCCTCTGAGCCCAGATCTGCCAAGACTCTCTCTGACACTGACTTTCAACTCCCACTCCCAACGCTGGAGGAATCACTGTCTTTCACTACCCCAAAACTTAGAGATTATTATTATACAGTATTTATATAGCGCCAACAGTTTGCTCAGTGCTGTGTCACTTCTGTCTTCATTGAGACAGTGTAACTCCCTAAACTTGAGGATATGCCTGCAGCTTTTACCAATGCTGTCCTTAATCTTCGGCTCTTTAAATTCTTCCAAGACTACTAAGACCATTCAGGTTCATCCTCTGTCCCCGGTCTTCCTTTGTGAATACTGGAAAGGCTTTGATAAGTTGTTTCTTCGTCCAAAATATCTAGCAGCTGTGTACCTATATGAGGAGGATTGTTAAAAAGTGGACTGCCCCCTCAGAATCTGGCAGTATCCTATTATAATAAGAGTTGATTGTACCTATGGAGGATGGAGCTATGTCTAAGGACTCTGTTAACAAATAGCCAGAGTTTCTTTCCAGAACTCTGTTCTCTGAGAGGACCTGAATTGCAGCTTGTCCTGATCATAACATTAGTCTCTCACTCCTAGCTGATTGGGCTAAGGCCATAAGAAAGAGACCTGCTCACTATGTTGATCCTTTAATTATATAGCATTTGGAGCTCATGTCTATAGCTTTGAACTAAAAAGTAGATGGGTTGCTGGGGGTATCCTGTCTGCTGCTGGATGAGTCTTTTTGTTATTGGAACTGAGAACAAATTGGAGTAGAACCATGTTCAAAGAGGGCATTCATCCTGTTTTGGATATAAAGGCCCTAAATGTATTTAGAGATTCTGTATGAAATGCACCAGGTCTGTCATAGCCTCCCTTCATCAGGGAGACTTTTGGCCTTTGTACACATAAAGCATATGTATCTGTTTATCCCTGTATTCGTTCAGCTTTTCCTGAGCTTGGTTGTAGGCCCATGCCATTTGGTCGGTCTTCTGCACCTTGAGTATTTTGCAAGGTGCTGGATCTTCTGTTAGCCATGCTGCTCTCCCAGGGCGCTCCTCTGAGGGAATAGTCCACACAGGTTCTGGTAGAAGATGTAGCCCTGAAAATCTAGGCCTAGCGGACCTTCAGAAATTGAAGCCATGCGATGAGTAGGTTCCAACTTCAAATGACCTAATCTCAGACTCTTCAGTCTAAGAGTCACCCAACTGTTTATTTTCTTCATGAGACTTCTGGGGTTTGTGATAGTCTCCTTTGCAGCAGTCCCATTTGCTCAGTTCCACTACAACAGATCCCTACAATGCAACATCCTGTTATGAGACAAGTCAGTCTAGTCCTTGGGCTGTCACTACCAGGTTGTTCCTAGCTTAGTGGCTCAAGATTCCTGCTTTAGCTTTCGGAACATCCTTCCTTATGATATCATCCTGTTTTGCTGAGGAGTTCTGGACACCTTGTCAGTGTAGGGAACTTGAATGTTAGAATACTGCCCCTCAATCAGCATCCTGGAGCTTTGTGTGATTTGGTTGTCACTGCAACACTGGGCATCCTGACTTAAGGATCTACTGATCTGGATTCAGTGGGACAATGCTATGGCAGTGATATATGCATCAACCATCAAGGAGGAACCTAAAGTAACAAGAGGGGTAAAGCAGATCCTTTCTTGGGGAGAACTTTGTTCTACCCTTTTCCACCATTTTTATCCCAGGCGTGGACAATTGGCAGGCATAATTCCCTCAGCTGGCAGTGCCTGGACCCAGAGTAATGGACCTTTCACCCAGGGGTGTTTCAGAATATCTGTCACAGCAGGGGCAAGTTACCATCCTGCTTCACAATCACTGGCTTTAGCAGCTTTA
Source organism: Staurois parvus (assembly GCF_062004578.1). Taxonomy (NCBI): domain Eukaryota; kingdom Metazoa; phylum Chordata; class Amphibia; order Anura; family Ranidae; genus Staurois; species Staurois parvus. Next base: position 158,752 of record NW_028318346.1, on the reverse strand, counting down.
ATGTCTCACTTTATGGGGGAAAATAAACTCTCTGAATTATGAATCCCACAATGTTAAAAGCTTGGAAGTCCACTTCCCCAAAGGTTTACCATTGCACATAAAATGCTTACTTTGCTTGCTATAAGGCAAGAGACATTTGTGACAGTAATTTTTCAGTGGGATAAGTGCTGATTGTTTTGCAGACAAGCATGGGCAGTTGGCCCTTAGCACCACCAAAGATCAGGTCTCTGATTTTATTTGCAACTTCTCGATTTTTTTTCTCTTTTTTCCTCAAGTTTGTTATACAGCGTGTCTCATGTCGCTTCCCCGTGCACTCTTCTCTTTCAAGCAATCAGGGATGTCCCCCTTTCCAACCTCCAAGGTTTGTTGTCTTCACCTGTGCAATAGATTTCTGAGTTGGCAGCCTTATCCTTAGGTTGTGTTGAAGTCAAAAATTTCATTCCTGCTTTAGGTAGGTTTGGCCTTGTACCTCAACCAGAACATTGATGATCTGTCCAGCTTTCTAGCCCCAGTTCTATAGAAGTAGATTTCCCACCATTTACCTGGTTGTAGCCTGTGCTGTATGGGTTTACTTCACAGCTACTGCTTCTCGTAGAAAAACAGACTCACTCTTTATCATTCCTGTTATGGGCATCCTGCTGCATATTCTACAATTTAATGGTGGCTCAGACAAACAACCATTTGAACCTTTAATATGAAGAGTTAGGTTCCACCATTTTCTATCACTCCACTAAATGTGTGAGCACTTCTTGGACTTTTTGGCAGCAGGCTACGGTTTCCCAGACTTGCAAGGTTGCCATCTGTTTTTTTGCACACATATGTTTTACCAGGTAGATGGTACACCTTCTAATGCCAGCTTCAAGTGTTGGGTTCTGCAGGTGGCTTTTTTTAAGTGGTTCTAAAGGCTGAAGTGTTTTTTTTTTTTTTTTAATCTTTATTCTTTGCATCAAGGTAAAAAAGAAAAAAAAAATAACTTTTGTATGATCTCAACCTAAAGCTATGGCCAAGAGCAGCGGCTCTCTCCCTCCATAGGCTCAGAGACAGTAAACAGGGAGTGGTGGGGGCTGAGCCAGGAGTGCACCTCAGGAGCAGGCACTTGGAGGGGAGGTGGGTTAGGTTAGGGTGTGTGGTTGGCCAGGAGTGCTGGTGGGGGCCCCAAGAATAGGAGCATTGTTTTGCGTGTAAATAAATATTTACACTTTAAGTGGCAAGCAGTTCCCACTTCTGTTATTTTTGTGGGCCTGTTTGTGGGGTTTTTTTTTTTTTTACGCAAAATCTGGTATAGCTCTGCATAGAAACCACTCAGTTTCCAGTTTTTGTTTTTTAACAAGCTGCAGCTAGATGCTGATTGGCTACTATGCACAGCTGCACCAGATTTTTTGCAGTCTCCATCAACTCCTGTGTCTATGATCATGGTACTACTTTCCACAAAATTGAGGCATGTTGGGAGAAGGAGGCATTAGACTGGGTTGGCTCCCACTTTTGTCAGTATCCATATTGTCCTGTAGGCTGCAGTATAACCTGACGGTCTCTGAATTCCTGTGTCCCTAAAATGTGAAGAAATAAAAAATATGGTGAGCTGAAAGCTGCATTATTGTACATTAGCTGTGTGAGATAGGATTTCACACTCAAGGCTGGCAACAAATATCGATATTGCAGTATTTGTGAAAGTTGCTGTGCTCATAGTTCAGGAATGCAGAGAATGTGTCTCAGTTGTTTCCTCAGTAAACATGGCTGTATATGGTTTTCTCCTTAGTTTGGTAGCCCTCACTATTCTGCCCAATCAGCAATACTGTTGCCATCTTCTACACATAAGAAGATGAGTGCTGCATACTTGGTAATGTGGTTGGGAGCTCCATCTAAATACCAGTTCATGTATGTGCAGGCAGTAAATCATATTTTGTGTGTGTGACCAATGCTGACAACACCCCCCCCCCCCACCAAGAGGAGCAAATGAAATGTATGGGTATGGATAAAACCTAGACATTGTTTAAATTGCTGATCTGTTATTTATGCAGATTCAGATTATGCCTATTTACATGTTGCTAATGAATCATAACAAACATGCAGCATTGATTATTTTTTTTTTTCTAAATTAGCAGATTATGGTAATAGTGCAATTTTTAGCATTAGTCTAACCAGGGAGTTCAATGGGCTTCAGGCATTGCCACCCTTGCTGCATCTTTCACAGATCTGTCAGCAAAATAGCATTGTCAAAAATATAACATTGCCTAAAATGTTTGTTGAATTTGCTACCTACTCTAAGGTAAAGAAGATAGCTTACCACAAGTTGAATGTACACTGCTCAAAAAAACCTAAATGAATGCTTTCTAATCAGAGTATAGCATCAAGTCAATTAAACTCCTGGGATATTGATCTGGTCAGTTAAGTAGCAGAGAGGGTTGTTAATCCCTTTCAACTTCTTTGGTGTTCATGACATTATCAACAGGTACACTAGATGGGCAACAATGAGAATGGTTTTACAGGTGGAGGCCACTGACATTTTTTCCCTACTCATCTTTTCTGACTATTTTTTATTAGATTTGCAATTGGCTAGGGTCAGTGTCTCTATGGATAGCAAGAGCGATACCTGGACTCTACAGAGGTTGCACAGGCAGTCCAACTCCTCCAGGATAGTACATGAATATGTGCCATTGCCAGAAGGTTTGCTGTGTCTCTCAACACAGTCTCAAGAGCATGGAGAAGATTCCAGGAGACAGGTAGTTACTCTAGCAGAGCTGGATAGGGCTATAGAAGGTCCTTAACTCATCAGGAGGACCGGCAGCTGCTCCTCTGTGCAAGGAGGAACAGGATGATCACTGCCAGAGCCTTACAAAATAACTTCCAACAGGCCACTGGTGTGAATGTCTCTGGCCAAACAATCAGAAACAGACTTCATGAGGGTGGCCTGAGGGCCCAACGTCCTCTAGTGGGCCCTGAGTTCATTGCCTGGCACCCTAGAGTTTGATTGGCATTTGCTATTGAACACCAGAATAGGCAGGTCTGCCACTGGTGCCCTGTGCTTTTCACAGATGAGAGCAGGTTCACCCTGAGCACATGTTACAGACGTCAAAGGGTCTGGAGAAGCCATTTAGAACTTATGCTCCCTGTAACATCGTTCAGCATGACCATTTTGATGGTGGGTCAGTGATGGTCTGGGGAGGCATATCCATGGAAGGACAAACAGATCTCTACAGGCTAGAGCAGCCTTTCTCAACCTTTTCGACACAGAGGAACACGATGTAACTTTCCAGTCTCAGGGAACCCCTGCTAAAAATGTCTTTATCTACAACTCAAGATACCTTAGTGTGATAGTCAGAGGTAAGAATGCTCCTTACACTTGTGGTCATTGGGAAGAATTACCCCCTTACAGATTGCTAAAAAAGATCAATGGTGTCAGTGAGAACTTACAGTCAGGTCCATAAATTTTGGGACATTGACACAATTCTAACATTTTTGGCTCTATCCACCAGCACAATGGATTTGAAATGAAACAAACAAGATGTGCTTTAACTGCAGATTGTCAACTTTAATTTGAGGGTATTTACATCCAAATCAGGTGAACGGTGTAGGAATTACAACAGTTTGCATATGTGCCTCCCACTTGTTAAGGGACCAAAAGTAATGGGACAATTGGCTTCTCAGCTGTTTCATGGCCAGGTGTGTGTTATTCCTTCATTATCCCAATTACAATGAGCAGATAAAAGGTCCAGAGTTAATTTCAAGTGTGCTATTTGCATTTGGAATCTGTTGCTGTCAACACTCAAGATGAGATCCAAAGAGCTGTCACTATCAGTGAAGCAAGCCATCATTAGGCTGAAAAAACAAAAGAAACCCATCAGAGAGATAGCAAAAACATTAGGCGTGGACAAAACAATTGTTTGGAACATTCTAAAAAAGAAGGAACGCATCGGTGAGCTCAGCAACACCAAAAGACCACGGAAAACAACTGTGGTGGATGACCGAAGAATTCTTTCCCTGGTGAAGAAAACACCCTTCACAACAGTTGGCCAGATCAAGAACACTCTCCAGGAGGTAGGTGTGTGTGTGTCAAAGTCAACAATCAAGAGAAGACTTCACCAGAGTGACTACAGAGGGTTCACCACAAGATGTAAACCATTGGTGAGCCTCAAAAACAGGAAGGCCAGATTAGAGTTTGCCAAACGACATCTAAAAAAGCCTTCACAGTTCTGGAACAACATCCTATGGACAGATGAGACCAAGATCAACTTGTACCAGAGTGATGGGAAGAGAAGAGTATGAAGAAGGAAAGGAACTGCTCGTGATCCTAAGCATACCACCTCATCAGTGAAGCATGGTGGTGGTAGTGTCATGGCGTGGGCATGTATGGCTGCCAATGGAACTGCTTCTCTTGTATTTATTGATGATGTGACTGCTGACAAAAGCAGCAGGATGAATTCTGAAGTGTTTCGGGCAATATTATCTGCTCATATTCAGCCAAATGCTTCACAACTCATTGGACGCCGCTTCACAGTGCAGATGGACAATGACCCAAAGCATACTGCAAAAGCAACCAAAGAGTTTTTTAAGGGAAAGAAGTGGAATGTTATGCAATGGCCAAGTCAATCACCTGACCTGAATCCGATTGAGCATGCATTTCACTTGCTGAAGACAAAACTGAAGGGAAAATGCCCCAAGAACAAGCAGGAACTGAAGACAGTTGCAGTAGAGGCCTGGCAGAGCATCATCAGGGATGAAACCCAGCATCTGGTGATGTCTATGCGTTCCAGACTTCAGGCTGTAATTGACTGCAAAGGATTTGCAACCAAGTATTAAAAAGTGAAAGTTTGATATATGATTATTATTCTGTCCCATTACTTTTGGTCCCTTAACAAGTGGGAGGCACATATGCAAACTGTTGTAATTCCTACACCGTTCACCTGATTTGGATGTAAATACCCTCAAATTAAAGCTGACAGTCTGCAGTTAAAGCACATCTTGTTTGTTTCATATCAAATCCACTGTGGTGGTGTATAGAGCCAAAAATGTAGGAATTGTGTCGATGTCCCAATATTTATGGACCTGACTGTACCTGAGAGGCAAAAAGTGATCATTGCTCAAGGAACCCCTGGCAAATTCTGGAGGAACTCTAGGGTTCCACGGAACGCTGGTTGAGAAACCCTGGGCTAGACAATGGCACCCTGACTACCATTAGGTATTGGGATGAAATCCTTGGACCCATTGTCAGACCCTACGCTGGTACAGTGGGTCCTGGGTTCCTGCTGGTGCACGACAATGCCCGGCCTCATGGCGAGAGTATGCAGGCAGTTCCTGGAGGATGAAGGAATTGATACCACTGAGTGACCCCCACGCTCGCCTGACCTAAATCCAATAGAACAGCTCTGGGATATATTTCGGTCCATCTGACACCACCAGGTTGCACCTCAGACTGTCCAGGAGCTCAGTGATGCCCTGGTCCATATCTGGGAGGAAATACACCAGGACACCGTCGTCTCATTAGGAGCATGCCCTGATGTTGTCAGACATGCATACAAGCACATGGGGGCCATAAAACTACTGAGGACCATTCTGTGTTGCTGCAATAAAATTTCAGCAAAATGGACTAACGTGCTGCATCATTTTTTCACTTTGATTTTCAGGGTGTCTTTGGATTCAGTCCGCTGTAGATTGATAATTTTCATTTCCATCTAACGATGGGGCATCCTTACATTGCTATCACATTACCCGGTCCATATCAGTATAGATATCCAGCATGAGATTTTTCCCCATTGAGATCTGATGTGTTTTCAAAGTGTTCCTTTCATTTTTTTTGAGCAGTGTATGTTATAAAATTCATACTGTACTTGGGAATGTTCCAGCTCTGCTATCAGATTAGGACAAAGTTAGGCCTTGTACATTTGGGTTTTAGTTTGTAAAAAGCAGCTTTTTGCAATCCACTTGCAAAGCTTTCAGTTAAGTGGTATTAACATGTGCTTACCTGGAATAATCCACTGTTAAAATGATTATGTGTTGGAAGCACCAAAAGGATCCTATTTCCCCTTTAGATATCTACAGGTGAAACTCAAAAAATTAGAATATCGGGCAAAAGTTCATTTATTTCAGTAATGCAACTTAAAAGGTGAAACTAATATATGAGATAGACTCATGCAGAGCAAGATAGTTCAAGGCGTGATTTGTCATAATTGTGATGATTATGGCTTACAGCTCATGAAAACCCCAAATCCACAATCTCAGAAAATTAGAATATTGTGAAAAGGTGCAATATTCTAGGCTCAAAGTGTCCCACTCTAATCAGCTAATTAAGCCATAACACCTGCAAAGGGTTCCTGAGCCTTTAAATGGTCTCTCAGTCTGGTTCAGTAGGAATCACAATCATGGGAAAGACTGTTGACCTGACAGTTGTGCAGAAAACCATCATTGACACCCTCCATAAGGAGGGAAAGCCTCAAAAGGTAATTGCAAATGAAGTTGGATGTTCCCAAAGTGCTGTATCAAAGCACATTAATAGAAAGTTATGTGGAAGGGAAAAGTGTGGAAGAAAAAGGTGCACAAGCAGCAGGGATGACCGCAGCCTGGAGAGGATTGTCAGGAAAAGGCCATTCAAAAGTGTTGGGGACTTTCACAAGGGGTGGACTGAGGCTGGAGTCAGTGCATCAAGAGCCACCACACACAGACGGATCCTGGACATGGGCTTAAAATGTCGTATTCCTCTTGTCAAGCCGCTCCTCAACAACAAACAACGTCAGAAGCGTCTTACCTGGGCTAAAGAAAACCAGACCTGGTCTGTTGCTCAGTGGTCCAAAGTCCTCTTTTCTGATGAGAGCAACTTTTGCATCTCATCTGGAAACCAAGGACCCAGAGTATGGAGGAAGAATGGAGAGGCACACACTGCAAGATGCTTGAAGTCCAGTGTGAAGTTTCCACAGTCTGTGTTGATTTGGGGAGCCATGTCATCTGCTAATGTTGGTCCACTGTGCCTCATTAAGTCCAGGGTCAATGCAGCCGTCTACCAGGAGATTTTGGAGCACTTCATGCTTCCTTCCGCAGACGAGCTTTATGGGGATGCTGACTTCATTTTCCAGCAGGACTTGGCACCTGCCCACACTGTCAAAAGCACCAAAACCTGGTTCAATATCTGTGGGATTACTGTGCTTGATTGGCCAGCAAACTCGCCTGACCGGAACCTCATAAAGAATCTATGGGGCATTGCCAAGAGAAAGATGAGAGACATGAGACCGAACAATGCAGAAGAGCTGAAGGCCGCTACTGAAGCATCCTGGTCTTCCATAACACCTCAGCACTGCCACAGGCTGATCGCTTCCATGCCACGCCGCATTGAGGCATTAATTGCTGCAAAAGGGGCCCAAACCAAGTACTGAGTACATATGCATGCTTATACTTATCAGAGGTCCGATATTGTTCTATGTACAATCCTTGTTTTATTGATTGCATGTAATAATCAAATTTTCTGAGATTGTGGATTTGGGGTTTTCATGAGCTGTAAACCATAATCATCACAATTATGACAAATCACGGCTTGAACTATCTTGCTTTGCATGTAATGAGTCTATCTCATATATTAGTTTCACCTTTTAAGTTGCATTACTGAAATAAACTTTTGCACGATATTCACATTTTTCGAGTTTCACCTGTATATAAACAGATCTCAAGAAAGATTATATCAAAAGGTAATCCTGGCAGCAAATATTGATGTTTACAGTGAAATAGAAAACCAAATGCTCACCACATAATCACAGTGCTCCCTGAAATACTAAGTGTGAAGGAGTAGTGGCCATTAATATACTCTAGAGTACGGGTGTCAAACTGGTGGCCCTCCAGCTGTTGCCAAACTACAAGTCCCATGAGGCATTGCAAGATTGACAGTTACAAGCATGACTCCCAAAGGCAGAGGCATGATGGGACTTGTAGTTTTGCAACAGCTGGAGGGCCACCAGTTTGATACCCCTGCTCTACAGCATGTGTCAAACACAAGGCCCCCAGGCCACTTCATGCGGCCCTTGCACCTCTTCTGCAGCTGTAGCACCCCCTTTGTCTGCAACCCCCCCCCCCCCCACTGTACCCCCTGGTCTCCGCTTTCAGCAGACTCTAGCAGCTGGCTCCATGTCTCCTCTGGTCATCCTCCAGACCGTGCACTTTCTGCTTCCCGGCTTCTTTCCAGCAGCAGCACAAGGTAAGGGGGTGCACTATGAAGTAAGGGTGGGGGACTCTTGACAACTGATGTAAAGGGGGAAGGGGGGGTTCTTGGGACATCTAGTCTTACAAATATAACCAGCCCTTTCCAGGCAACCATAATGCTGATGTGGCCAGTGATGAAATTGAGTTTGACACATCTGCTCTAGAGGTTAATGTACTAGCCACATTACTAGCATTTTCAGGAGAAGGTCAACAACAGCAGTCCCAGATTTCTCTTAGGAGGTTTATTTTAAAGCTACAGTATCTCACAGAAGTGAGTACACCCCTCACATTTTTGTAAATATTTTATTCTATCTTTTCATGTGACAACACTGAAGAAATGACACTTTGCTACAATGTAAAGTAGTGAGTGTACAGCTTGTATAACAGTGTAAATTTGCTGCCCCCTCAAAATAACTCAACATACAGCCATTAATGTCTAAACCGCTGGCAACAAAAGTGAGTACACCCCTAAGTGAATATGTCCAGATTGAACCCAATTAGCCATTTCACTCCCTGGTGTCATGTGACTCGTTAGTGTTACAAGGTTTCAGGTGTGAATGGGGAGCAGGTGTGTTACATTTGGTGTTATCACTCTCTGTCTCTCATACTGGTCACTGGAAGTTCAACATGGCACCTCATGGCAAAGAACTTTCTGAGGATCTGAAAAAAAGAATTGTTGCTCTACATAAAGATGACCTAGGCCAGGGCTTAAAATTTCAAGTCTAGACCTACTAGCCAGGCACAAACCTTACTCTCCACCAGTTGCCCCACCCAACCTTGCCCAGGTCCGCCTCCAACCCCACCCCTGCCCCCAACCACACCCCTTAAAGCTTATGAAATTACCTTTTACTTTAGAATAAAGTCAAAAATATAAAACTGTATACAGTAATGTATATCCCAGCTCCCTTGTACTCCATTATAGTGATATGACATGTATACAGTATGTATATCCCAGCTCCCCTATACTCCATTATAGCGATATGACATGTATACAGTATGTATATCCCAGCTCCCCTGTACTCCATTATAGCGATATGACATGTATACAGTATGTATATCCCAGCTCCCCTGTATTCCATTATAGCGATATGACATGTATACAGTAATGTATATCCCAGCTCCCCTGTACTCCAGTATAGCGATATGACATGTATGCAGTATGTATATCCAAGCTCCCCTGTACTCCATTATAGCGATATGACATGTATACAGTAATGTATATCCCAGCTCCCCTGTACTCCATTATAGCGATATGACATGTATGCAGTATGTATATCCCCCTCCCCTGTACTCCATTATAGCGGTATGACATGTATACAGTAATGTATATCCCAGCTCCCCTGTACTCCATTATAGTGATATGACATGTATACAGTAATGTATATCCCAGCTCCCCTGTATTCCATTATAGCGATATGACATATGACATGTATACAGTATGTATATCCAAGCTCCCCTGTACTCCATTATAGCGATATGACATGTATGCAGTATGTATATCACCCTCCCCTGTACTCCATTATAGCGATATGACATGTATACAGTAATGTATATCCCAGCTCCCCTGTACTCCATTATAGCGATATGACATGTATGCAGTATGTATATCCCCCTCCCCTGTACTCCATTATAGCGGTATGACATGTATACAGTAATGTATATCCCAGCTCCCCTGTACTCCATTATAGTGATATGACATGTATACAGTAATGTATATCCCAGCTCCCCTGTATTCCATTATAGCGATATGACATATGACATGTATACAGTATGTATATCCAAGCTCCCCTGTACTCCATTATAGCGATATGACATGTATGCAGTATGTATATCACCCTCCCCTGTACCCCATTATAGCGATATGACATGTATACAGTAATGTAGATCCAAGCTCCCCTGTACCCCATTATAGCGATGTGACATGTATACAGTAATGTATATCCTAGCTCCCCTGTACTCCATTATAGCGATGTGACATGTATGCAGTATGTAGATCCAAGCTCCCCTGTACTCCATTATAGCGATGTGACATGTATGCAGTATGTAGATCCAAGCTCCCCTGTACTCCATTATAGCGATGTGACATGTATACAGTAATGTATATCCCGGCTCCCCTGTACCCCATTATAGCGATATGACATGTATATAGTAATGTATATCCCGGCTCCCCTGTACGCCATTATAGCGATATGACATGTACACAGTAATGTATATCCCGGCTCCCCTGTACTCCATTATAGCGATATGACATGTACACAGTAATGTAGATCCAAGCTCCCCTGTACCCCATTATAGCGATATGACATGTATACAGTAATGTATATCCTAGCTCCCCTGTACTCCATTATAGCGATATGACATGTATGCAGTATGTAGATCCAAGCTCCCCTGTACTCCATTATAGCGATATGACATGTATGCAGTATGTATATCCCCCTCCCCTGTACTCCATTATAGCGATATGACATGTATACAGTAATGTATATCCCAGCTCCCCTGTACTCCATTATAGCGATATGACATGTATGCAGTATGTATATCCCAGCTCCCCTGTACTCCAGTATAGCGATATGACATGTATGCAGTATGTATATCCAAGCTCCCCTGTACTCCATTATAGCGATATGACATGTATGCAGTATGTAGATCCAAGCTCCCCTGTACCCCATTATAGCGATATGACATGTACACAGTAATGTATATCCCGGCTCCCCTGTACGCCATTATAGCGATATGACATGTACACAGTAATGTATATCCCGGCTCCCCTGTACTCCATTATAGCGATATGACATGTACACAGTAATGTATATCCCGGCTCCCCTGTACTCCATTATAGCGATATGACATGTACACAGTAATGTATATCCCAGCTCCCCTGTACTCCATTATAGCGATATGACATGTATACAGTAATGTATATCCCAGCTCCCCTGTACTCCATTATAGCAATATGACATGTATACAGTATGTATATCCCTGCTCCCCTGTACTCCATTACAGTGATATGACGTATACAGTACTTAATCCTTGAGTCCCCCGCGGCAGTGGAGAGGGTGTCTCCTCTCAGCGGAGGAGAGCTGACCTCTCCCCTCAGCAGTGGTGCCGAAGAAGCCGGAAACTGGAACTCGGCTTCACAATAAGGCTTGGAGAGCAGCCGCACCATCATCTGTGCTCGCCGCTAGAGAATTTCTCCTCGCATTTGGCTAGCGGCTTTTTAAAGCCCTGACCTAGGCTATAAGATTGCCAAGACCCTGAGCTGCAGCATGGTGGCCAAGACCATACAGCGGTTTAACAGGACAAGTTCCACTCAGAACAGGCCACGCCGCGGTTGACCAAAGAAGTTGAGTGCACATGCTCAGTGTCATATCCAGAGGTTGTCTTTGGGAAATAGACATATGGGTGCTGCCAGCTTTGCCGCAGAGGTTGAAGGGGTGGGGGGGTCAGCCTGTCAGTGCTCAGACCATACGCTGCACACTGCATCAAATTGGTCTGTATGGCTGTTGTCCCAGAAGGAAGCCTCTTCTAAAGATGATACACAAGAAAGCCCGCAAAGAGTTTGCTGAAGACAAGCAGACTAAGGACATGGATTACTGGAACCATGTCCTGTGGTCTGATGAGACCAAGATAAACTTATTTGGGTCAGATGTACAAAGACAAATGTGTCTTGCCTACAGTCAAGCATGGTGGTGGGAGTGTCATGGGGCTGCATGAGTGCTGACGACACTGGGGAGCTACAGTTCATTGAGGGAACCATGAATGCCAACATGTACTGTGACATACTGAAGCAGAACATGATCCCCTGCCTTCGGAGACTGGGCAGCAGGGCAGTATTTCAACATGATAACAACCCCAAACACACCTCCAAGATGACCACTGCCTTTCTAAAGAAACTGAGGGCAAAGGTGGTGGACTGGCCAAGAATGTCTCCACACCTAAACCCTGTTGAGCATCTGTGCAGCATCCTCAAACAGAAGGTGAAGGAGCGCAAGGTCTCTAACATCCACCAGCTCCATGATGTCATCATGAAGGAGTGGAAGAGGGCTCCAGTGAGAACCTATGAAGCTCTGGTGAACTCCATGCCCAAGAGGGTTAAGGCAGTGCTGGAAAATGATGGTGGCCACATAAAATATTAACACTTTGGGCCCAATTTGGACATTTTCACTTAGGGGTGTACTCACTTTTGTTGCCAGCAGTTTAGACATTAATGGCTGTGTGTTGAGTTATTTTGAGGGGACAGCAAATTTACACTGTTATACAAGCTGTACAATCACTACTTTACATTGTAGCAAAGTGTAATTTCTTCAGTGTTGTCACATGAAAAGATAGAATAAAATATTTACGAAAATGTGAGGGGTGTACTCACTTCTGTGAGATACTGTACAATGCCAGTCTTGAGTGTATGTATATATATATATATAATTAAAACAAGGGGGAAAATATCATACCATGCCGTGGAGCTGTGTCCCCACCACATGGGTCAACTGCATATTTTTGAGCACAGAGCTCATACCTGACCCACTGATCCTCTGGAAAACCACACTCACTCACAGTCCAGCTGTAGACAGTTCCTGAAGTCAGCATGCTCCACAGACAGGAACAGTCCATTTACAAGGGGGGGGGGGGGGGGGTCAGGAGCTGAAGGGACCAGGTTTGAGCAGGGAAGATCATCAGGTCAGGTAAGTAGATATCTGCTGTCCTCTCCCCTGGAAAGAAACAAGCAGTTAACCTGTGCAGGTGGGTACATCTCCACTACATGGGCAAAAAAAAAAAAAATTGTCCATAGTTGTTTAAGCTTTTGGGTCACTTATCTTAGGAGGTCTGAAATACTTGTCTGTGCTATCACTTTGTCTCACTGGTATTGGTGGGAGTTTAAATTTTAATCAAAGCTTTTCAGAAGCCCAGATTATATTTATTGGAGTGTAGCATTGCAGGAGGGAGATTTAGCATTTTGGGGGTATACATGTTATGGGGCCATTACATTTTTCACACTTTTGGGGTCTGGAACAGCCAGCCACATAGGCTGAGAAGGATTTGAGACACAGTTTGAGCCTGCCTATTGAGGGAAGACTACACTATGGATGGCTGCTCTGGACTCCAAACTACAGACACCGTGTTCCTTGTGAGACCACTTGAGCATGTGGGTGCCTTTTCTTGAGAAGGAAAGGGTTTAGCCTGGTGAGTGCCGATCTGATCTTTGTGATGAAGAGGGCTGACTTGATTGTTCAGGGGCAGGGTATAGGGAAACATTTATCACTGGGTGAAAAGTTTGTCTTTGACAAGATATAAAAAAAGAGTTGTTCATATAAGAAAAAAAAAAAATGCACAGTAAAAAGATTGAAGGGGACACTTTAACATGTTTATTGAACATTTTGTATCCCTATTGTATTTGTATGTAAGTAAGCACATGACACCCATTGTGATTTTATCTTTATTTAACACTATGTTATTAGGATCACACTTAATGTTTTTTTTTTATTGTGAGGTAGAGTCACTGTGCAGTATGTACTATATGTGGCATTATAGATCTCATTTACTTTATACTGTATGTTTCATAGCCTACCTGCCCTAATTATAGAAAATGGTTTGTTCAGCTCCCATTGTAGTTATAATACACTAATCAGCAGCTGTTGATCAAGAGTTTTCCAATTGTTGGATCAAAATCCAGCCAGTTTGATCAACTTCTGTCAATCCATAGCCAGTTTTAAACGAAGACCTAATCTCAACATTTCCTGTTGTACATAGAATATTTAGCAAGCTTGAGTTAAAGCAACAGCTTAAGAGGAAAAAAAACAAACCCCCTTTAGCCTTAAATTTACTCCCATAAAGAAGCAGCAGCAGTGCACTACGTACTGTCATTGTGCCTACTCTATCAGCGTCCATTGCACACAAATGCATTTGAATGCCAGTTTCACAGACGTGCTTACAAGTCATCAAGGCGTACTGCATAGAAAAACAGCCTGAAACGCCACTTTTATTGCAAGATCGTGCCTTCTTGCAGCAGGGGCCGTCTTGAACCAGAACAGCGAATTGGACCTTTAGATTGTAAGCGCCATGTGCAGGGCCCTCCTAATCCTCCTGTTTCGAACTGTATTTAACCCCTTCCTGCCAACACCTCCCAACCCTTTATGAGCTTCTGAATGCTGGGGCATTCAGGTCATTGTGACAGCTGTGATTGGCTGTCACATGATCAAAAGCTCCTGCTCGCATCGGGAGCTTACCAAACCCCACCAGCTACTGTGCTGGGAGCACACTCTCAGTACAGGAAGTTGTTTATACAGGGCCGCCTATATGCGGCCACTGGTCATTAAGTCCCACCCGTGAGAGGCCGTATTTGTGCACAGCTGGTGGTTAATTGCACAGCGCTTTACAATATAAAAAGGGAAACTGTACAAACTGTGGGTGCTATATAAATCCTGTATAATAATTATCATCATGTATGTTAAAGATCTTCCACTGAGAGTGCTAGCACACACCCACCACTCAAACTTTGGCCATCCTCCAACCCATTTCAGAGAGCTCAGTTCCTCTTAAGGCCAAAATCATCACTTTCATTTACAGATAAATGAATGAATACAACCAACACAAACGTTAGATATGAAAGTTTGGTTTATTGTTGTATTAAAGAGAAGTTCCTGAACCATAATGTCACCTGTACAATTATAGAGAAAGGCTATTTGCGGTGGTGAAAACAAATGGTTGGTGGTTGAGATTTTATCATTGAAGGTACTACTGTAAAAGCAGTCAAATTTGAGAAGCACATGAAGTGTACAAATTGGCCACTTACAGTTTCTATGTAGAAGAGGGGATGTACAGTACATTCACTTAGAGGACTCTGGTAACCTAGCTGTATGTCCAACAGCCCTACATCCAACTTACCTGTATTGAAGTATATCCCCCATCCTGCAGGCTGATGATTCCTGCAGAAATCCCCCATCACAGCTGTGAACTTCCATTGCGGCATGTGTTAACTACATGCGTGTGTGCATAAATCCTGTCCTGGCTGACTTTGCCCTTCTCTTCTGGCCCCCGCCCTGTCCCACCAATTTCCTTGCAAAACATTATGTGAGTGGAGGAGCAGCAGATAAATGACAGAATACCCCCTCCTCCACTCTCAGAATATTTTCCCACTCCATTCACAGAATTCCTTACATTCTTTTCAAAGTCAGATTCTGCCAGATCTAGTGCTGCATGGATTAACTGCTTGGCTGTGTGTAGGTCACCTTGTGAAGACCAGCATTATTGAAAGGAGGATTTCTACAGGAATCAGCCTGCAGGACCTGGGTTATACCTCTTTACAGATCAGTTCCATCGATGCTGCCCTTTTTCCACCAAACTTCAGCTATAAAAAGGTGGGTTGGCGGGATAATTTATTGTTTACGGTTTTATAGTGTTCATTATTGCACTGGTCTTACTGCTGAAACGTAAAGCAGCAACAATGAGATGCAGCACCAGTGTTGTAATCGTTAACAGTTCAGACTTCCCTTCAGGGAGGATCAGGTAAGGTGTGCAGTGTTCTTTACCAAATGAAAAATACTGTTCTATCACAAGAAAATTGTTCAGCTTCTGAGCCAAGACTTGATGTAACAGATTCAGCCAGATTATAAACTGTGCAAAGTATGGCTGCCCCCATTCATTGTTCTGTTTCTACAGTTTCTCAATCAGGATGGCAGATGCTCCACCACCACCATTACAGATTCCAGCGACACCAAACTCTCCCTTCTTCAATGCATGAGCCATGTGTCCAACAATTCTGGCCCCAGACATCCTGTAGAATATATACACACAGTATTTGTTAGAGTAAAAATAACAGCACAATTAAGAAAAGCAACCAGATTTATCTATATTACTATTTCTGTGGTTAAAAAGGAAATGGAACATACGACAGTAAACTGAAACTGCATACGCTTATAGGGGGGAAAAAAAACCTGTCTAAGATCTGTAAGCATTCAGGATTCTTGCACAAAACCATGAACCTAAAATTGGGGGCATTTTCCAATCTGGAAACTTGTTTTGATGACATCCAAGAGGGAATTTCCCCTCATACTGGAAAGATTTCCTTATCTTCCTGCTGTGCCTACAGAACAAGGAGCAGCCTTCCAATGGAACATGGATGGGAAAAAACAGGGGTGTAAACTACCACCTAATCTATCCATAACAAAGACGTTTGGGGTCACTTAAAGTGACGGATTAATGGCTTATACTGCAGTTAACACTCCCAACATAATCTATATACAAGTTTAACTGCTGAGCACGACTTACAAATCCTTTTTGAATCTGGCCCACTGATACAGAAGCTTTTCATATCTCCTTCCTCAGTTTTCAGCCTCACTAAAGAAACCCAAAGTTGGGAATACATAAAATCAATACAGAACAAAGCTTTGCGTACCCAATGGGATGCCCAAGAGAGACTGCTCCTCCATTGACATTAACTTTCGCAGGGTCAATATCCAACATTTTGATATTAGCCAACACGACAACACTGAATGCTTCATTGATTTCCCACATGGCAACATTGTTTTTCTTTATTCCAGAGGCAGACAGAACCTGAAGGACAGCACAAGAAAAAGGTATAGGGAGCATGATCAGGGAGAGGAACAGAATAGGAGGCAATATATGGACACTCTAAAATGCATTTCAGACTACAGAGAATTACGCAGGTCTTTATGAAAATCACAACACTCTACAAATATGTACTGTGATGCCAGTTTGGACAGAAGAATTTTGGCTTTCAAAAAGGGAATGATTGCTTAGGTTGCAAGAAAGCAGATTAGTGATTTTTTTTGGGAAGGAGTGGGTGGGGGATTCATTTGGCATCTTTGCACTAAGTGCTAGATGACTGAAAAAGACTTTTACATGCATGTGACAAATGTCAGAATTGGCGTGGATTTGAAGTATATTTTGTAATTACGTACAGAATCTGGAGGGCCTGGGGTTACCACAAGAATATCCAAACTCCATGCCACCACATTTTATATGCATTTTAAAAAAAAAAAAAAACATTTCTTGAAGAAATCATCTCCTACCTTCGGAATTGCATATGCAGGGGCAATTGGAAAGTCGATTGGCTCTACTGCAGAGTCTGCAAATGCTGTTTTTTATTTGGAGGAAAAAAAAATTAATAGTTTTTTTCAGGTTGCTATGTTTTGCATATAACGATTAGCTACATTCAAGTCTCTAATGGTTTAAGGACAGCATGCTTCTTAAAGCGAAAAGTAGATTGTCGAGCTAAATGCTTTTCTGAGTTAGTGGTACCAGTCACACTTCCGTTTATCGGTGTTTAGATGTCAGTTTAGCTGCAATTAGAGATAACAGAATTCTGTGCATCCAGGATCGATTCGACACTCTAAACACAGCTAAATCTGTTTTAGAACCGCTTAAGGACTGCCCTGTAGCAGATATAGTGCTACAGGGCGGCACCTGTGTGCAGAATTGAGATTATATACATTTCACATTTAACAGCCGCGGATGTCTATCACCGGGTCCCAGACGGTAATGACCAGCCAGCGCCCGGTGATTACCGAGCATCTCTGACAGGGAGGAAGATTGTTCATAACAAAACAATCTTCCTCCCCGTCAGCTTGAGCACACTGCTTGGGATGGCTGTGCTTACAGTGAAGAACACACCATCCGCCCCCTAGAAAAAACACTCCCAGCACATAGTTAACCCTTTGATTGCCACTCATGTTAACCCCTTCCTGCCCAGTGCCATTAGTACAGTGTCGGTGCTATTTTTTTTTAGCACGGACCACTGTATTGGTGTCAGTTATATCAAGTTAGTTCCCCCCCCAGTGTCAGAATGTCTGCCGCAGTCCTGCTAAAAGTCACTGATCGCAGCCATTACTAGTAGAAAAAAAAAAAATCCAATTATCTATACCGCCATTTGTAAATGCTATAAAACTTTCATGCAAACCAATACATTTACACGTATTGGGATTATTGTACCTCGGACACGGCCGATGACAGATCTGAGTACCGGCCCCATTGCCGGTACCATGTGACCTGCTGTGACCAATTACAGCAAGTCACATGACAGTTGTATACAATTCATTCATGCCATCCATTGTATACTAGTGTGTTTAGCTGTGAATGGTCACAGCGATCACATGCACAAGCTGGGCCAATCACTGCCCAGCTGTGTCATGTGATTAGCCGTGGTCAAATCACAGCTAAGCACAAAAAAAAAAAAAAAAAGAAAATTTAAAAAAAAAATCCTGAATGAATCGATGTCATTCAGGTAAATGCTTTGCTATGAGCAAATTGTGTAAAAAAAAAAACAAAAAAAAAAAAAAACTGATCACTTCCCCAAAGTAGTACAATGTTACTATGGTAACATTGTACTACTTTGACCATAGTGAAATATGAACAAAAAATCTTAAGAAAAAAAAAAAAAAAATGTAATAAAAAATGTAATAAAAAAAAAAAATTTTTTTTAATTTTTTTTTAATGTCACCAGTCAGTGTCCCTGATCACTGCCATGCCAGTTATAGGATGACGCTGTACTGCACTGGTGACAGTATGGAAAAAAAAAGTGAAAATAAATGTTTTTCATTTTCCGAAAAATTATGACAAAAAAAAAAAAAAAAACACAACTTCAAAAAACTCGCCATGCCTCTTATGAAGTACGTTGGACTGTCTACTTTGCAAACAGGGGTCATTTGGGGGATATCTGTACTGTTCTGACATTCTTGGCCTTCAAGAAATTAGATTGGCTGTCAGTACTTCAGGATTGATCAATATTCAGATATATCCCATAGTTTGTGAACTCTAACTTCAAACTATGGGATATAAAACTTTCCTACAAACTAAAAAAATACATCCTAATTTGGGTTATTTTCAGCAAAGACATGTAGCAGAATACATCTTGGCCTAAATTTATGAAGAACAATTATTTATTTGCAAACTTTTATAAACAAAGAAAAATGTGTTTTTTCTTCAAAATTTTCTGTCTTTTTTTGTTAATTTAGCAAAAAATAAAAACCCCAGTGTTGATTAAATACCACCAAAAGAAAGCTCTAGTTGTGTGAAGAATATTATAAAATTTTAGTTTGGGTACAATGTTGTATGACCGCACAATTGTCATTCAAAGTGTGAGAGCGCAGAAACCTGAAAAATGGCCTGGGCAGGAAGGGGGTAAAAGTGCCCAGTATTGAAGTGGTTAAGGGGGGGTAAATCCTCAAAAGGGCAAGTGGTAGAAAAAGGAACATCTAAATAAAAAAAAAATAAAAAAAAAAAAAGGAAAAAAAGATCTGGGAGGTTTTATTTTCTCCTACATCTTGGATACCTTCTCCTGCATTTAGAAAAGCTAAATGCTGGAGTGCGAGTGTGAATGAGGTCTTTGTTCAGAAAACACCAGAAACTCTTCATTGCTGGAGTGCATACTTATAATGCATCAAAATGCCAAGTATTGAACAGTTGCACTGATAAAAGTTCATACTTGGTACTTTATAAAGTTTACTTATTGCAAAGTATTGGCTTAGTAACTGTCTTTTCAGTGCAAAACTAAAAAGTGATAGCAATCTAAATAATGGTCCCCAAAACACAACTTGTTGAACACAGAAAAGAGATGCTAAAGGATTCTAGTCAGAGGCGCAACTTGAACCTTTAGGGCCTGGTGCACAAAAACATGAAGGGGCTCCCTTGACCTGAGCCCTTTATTATGGTCCCTCAGTGGGCCCCCTTCCTACCCTTACATTAGACTCCCCTTTATAGCAGAGTTCCCAGAGCCCCCTTTATGTCAGAGTTCCCCTTTACAATATATCAGAGTCTGCAGGGTTTGCCTTACAGTGCAGACCGTGATGTAAAGGGGAACTCTGCGGACTGATGTAAAGGGAAGTCTGGTGTAAGTTTCTCTGGTCACCAGAACCCACCTTTCCATCAGAGTTTGCAGAGTTTCTACCTACACTGCAAAGTTTCCCCCTGCACTGTAAGAGTGAACTCTACTGACTTTGATGTAAAGTGAAATGCTGGGAACTCTGATGTAATGGGGGGCTCTGGTGACCAGAGAACCTTTTTACATCAGAGTACCCCTTTACACCAGATTCTGCAGAGTGAATATACTAAGGTAAAGGGTTTCACGGATGTAAGAGGGGAATTAGGACAAATGGGGGGGACCTTTATATCGTGTCTGCCTTTACTTTAGCATCTCCACTTGCCTCTTACATCAG
The DNA here is from genome assembly GCF_062004578.1 of Staurois parvus. Lineage (NCBI taxonomy): Eukaryota > Metazoa > Chordata > Amphibia > Anura > Ranidae > Staurois > Staurois parvus. Next base: position 138,407 of record NW_028318346.1, on the reverse strand, counting down.
TGAACCCCCATAGAGTGCCTGACTGACTGCCCCACAGACTGTGTGGCCTGGAGCTGTCACAATGTGACCTCCTGTAATTTGCCTGCAGGCTTTGGTCGTCCTCTCCCCACGCCCCCTCCTTGCATTCGCTTTCAAATTTGCTGTAAAGGCAGCAAGCGCTGCAATGTCACCACACACCTGAGCCAGAGCCGAGCTCAGCTGAATATTAATCAGCCGGCTGCACAGCCACAGAGTCAGAAGATTTGTAACCGTCTGAGCTTGGCTCAGGCAGGTATGGGGGCACTCTGCATAATCATTTTCAGAGCTGGCTAATAAGTAGTTGGCTGAGCTCGGCTCAAGAGAGCATTGGGGCCCCCCCCAAGGAGGGGCTTTATATTTTATCAGGTTGCCGCTCATTAGGCTTTATAGGAAGTTAAAACCAATGCCGCTATAGGAAGCAGGTTTGATGTTAAAGACTCTGATGTATGTTTCTCTGATTCATACTAGACCACTGGGCACAAGAACTTTGAAAAAGGGAGTTTTATTTTATAATCCTAGAACATTGAAAGTCAGAAGAAACCCTTTTTTCCCCCCATGTAACAGCCCTATATACACTATATACATACCTAAAATACGTGCCAGAGGTGTGATATTGAGTCTTTTTGCTGCTTCTGAAGTCATGAGAACCAAAGCTGCTGCCCCGTCATTCAGAGTGCTGGCGTTGGCTGCTGTCACAGTGCCTGATAACAGAGGGAGGGGAGAAAATAAATAACTTAAACCCCCATAAAGCCTATTCATCAAAAACATTAGGAGCCACCCTATGGCTTCAAAGTATGACATCCTAATGTGAACCTGGAAAGTAAGGCAACAGCAGGAAAACAAGGAAAGGTTAGTCTCTAGAGAATTTGAAGTAACGTGCACCCACTCGGGATCCACTTTACGGCTATGAGGTGCCTCATATTACGCAATACTTTTCTTGCCACATCCCTGCTCTGTGGACTACGACTGACCAGAACCATACTAGCAACACCCACATTATTCATCCACGTAGGGACTCCTATCTATGCTTTCTTTAGAGCTATACAATCTTAGGACTTTCACATGGTCCTAAACAAAAAAACAAAAAACTGAAGTACAAAATATGACAGCTTTTCTGGATTACCTGTGCATGATCCCAGAACACACCCACACAATGCTTGGGTAACCCATATAAGCCACCAGATTTTTGGAAGCTTTCACACCAAAATATCTGGAAATTCTAATAGCCACACCTTATATATGAAGTCCTAATATGGCCACACCCAAACCCAACCCCTATGTATACATTAGCTGCAGGACAAGGAATCCCCTCCCTCCCACAGCTCACCAAATCAGGAATGACAGACAACATCTGAGTTGGGACCCAAACTCAGTTCCACACAAACGCAAGACAAATACTACCTACCAAGCAACTCTGGTAGAAATACATGCATATTTATCCTGGGAATGGGTCACTAGTTAATGATGGATTGATGGATAAAGAACTCAAGTCAAAAATGGCCTCTCCATATACCTCTAATGGCCGCTTCCATTCAAGTTTAGGTTTACTAGCTCTGTACTCATTCCCTGTAACATAGGAGTCATTTTAGGCATATTTCTACTCACCATGGTCTTTCTGGAAGACAGTTTTGAGCTTTGGAAACTTGCTGAAGTCTACTTTTTTGTACTCTTCATCCTCTTGTACAACAATATCAGGTTTCCCTGAAAAAAAAAAAAAATCCAGGTATACAAGGCATTTTTTTTCTGCACAGAATTTAAAAAATTCAACACATGATGTACATAACAGGCCCATTCACAAGCATTTTATTACATGAATACACATTTCAAGTAGAAGTGCAATTCAGTACTAGGGAGCTGAACGACATCTATGCCTATCTCATCCAACTTCTACATTGACAATATGATCCTTCTCCTTACATTTAGAACCACTAACTTTTTTTTTTTTTTAAAGAAAGTCCGATGTAGCCACAAAACATGCATTAGGTCCAACTACTAACCCTAACCAGACAGATCTATAAAGCAAAACTGAAAATGGCCAGCACACCAAAGAGTTAAAAAATATATATATATATTTTAGTTGAAGACAACATAGCTTGTACAGCAAAATGGTCCCCTTGAATGGATAAACTCATTTAACCCACTTGCCTACCAGGCACTTATACCCCCTTCCTGCCCAGGCCAATTTTCACCTTTCAGTGCAGTCACACTTTGAACGACAATTGCGCTAACATGCAACACTGTACCCATATGAAATCTTTATCTTTTTTCACACAAATAGTGCTTTCTTTTGGTGGTATTTAATCACCACTGGGCATTTTATTCTTTGCGCTATTAAGAAAAAATTAACATAAATAAATAATTTCTTTGTTTCTATTACAAAACGGGTAATTTTTCTTCTTCACTGATGTGCGTTGATTAGGCTGCACTGATAGGCAGCACAGATATGCATCAATGATGGGCACTGACTGGCAGCACTGCTGGGTGGCACTACTAGGAACTAAAAGAAATGGACAAACACACACACACACACACACACACACACACACACACACACACACACACACACACACACACACACACACACACACACACACACACACACACACACACACACACACACACACACACACACACACACACACACACACACACACACACACACACACACACACACACACACACACACACACACACACACACACACACACACACACACACACACACACACACACAAAAAGTGCTAAGCAGATAAAGTGTCAAAACCAAAAATGATAACATCTATAAATCAATATAATGTGCCTCTCACTCAAAAATCGTGCACACATACTAAATAAGATGCAGAAAACCCCCTCAAATCGAAAGCGGTTAAACAAAAGGTGCTAAAGTGCAATAAAGTGTCCACACTTCAAAATACTCAAATGATCAAAAAAACATCCATAAACAATCTATAGGTGATATATGAATTCATGCAATGTGCAATAGTGTTTTGCAATTCCGTGGCTGTGTCAACACACTTCTTCTATTACGGCTAGATTGCCTCCTCACCTCCTCCTGATGACTCCAAGGGGCCAAACCGCTTGCAGGATCACCCTGGATCCTTAATCATAAAGGCCGGCAACCTTTCTCCTCCAGTGGATCTCCTTATGGGGCTCCTGTTGCCCCTGATCAGACCAGGAGTTTTTAAAGGACAATAGCTCACCAGCCCAGTAAGCCAAGAAAAGACCCTCTAAGTGCAGTATTATTAGAAACCAAGACTCCTTTATTCAGAAAAGAAGAAAGCCACTCACATGTCCTGCAGTTCTCCCTCCTCACCAATGTATGGGTATACTGCATGTGTGTGGGACTTCCTGAGTGTACCAAGATGGCGTTGAACGCCAGACGTGCGTCACCGCGCACCGGAAGCTGCGTATTAGCGTACCTATGCGTTACGTCACAGACTGACCCCGAGGAAGTCACAAGCAGTCTGTGACGTAACGTGTAGGTACGCTAATACGCAGCTTCCAGATACACTCAGGAAGTCCCACACACATGCAGTATACCCATACATTGGTAAAGAGGGAGAACTGCAGGACATGTGATTGGCATTCTTCTTTTCTGAATAAAGGAGTCTTGGTTTCTAATACTGCACTTAGAGGGTCTTTTCTTGGCTCACTGGGCTGGTGAGCTATTGTGCTTTAGAAACTCCTGGTCTGATCTGGGGCAACAGGAGCCCCATAAGGAGATCCACTGGAGGAGGAAGGTTGCCGGCCTTTATGATTAAGGATCCAGGGTGATCCTGCAAGCGGTTTGGCCCCTTGGGGTCATCAGGAGGAGGTGAGGAGGCAATCTAGCCGTAATAGAAGAAGTTTGTTGACACAGTCACGGAATTTCAAAACACTATTGCACATTGCATGAATTCATATATCACCTATAGATTGTTTATGGACGATTTTTTGATCATTTGAGTATTTTGAAGTGTGGACACTTTATTGCACTTTAGCACCTTTTGTTTAACCCCTTTGATTTGAGGGGGTTTTCTGCATCTTATTTAGTATGTGTGCACGGTTTTTGAGTGAGAGGCACATTATATTGATTTATAGATAGTTATCATTTTTGGTTTTGACACTTTATCTGCTTAGCACTTTAAGTTATGGATTACACGTAATATTTATTATATATATGTTTCCTATGAGCGCTGCACTATTTGTTTAATACTAATAGGAACTGATGGGCACAAGTGGGAGATACTGATCATCAGTGCCCTGATGATCGATGCCGATCCATCCTCTGACGGTTGCCGGTTGTTGGCAGTACTTCCTCATGCTGTGACAGCGTGAGGAAAAGTGCAGCCAATAACTGGCAACTGCATTTACCAGTGATCTGCTCTGTCACTGGACACAGCTGATCACGTGATGTGGTAAAAGGCCAATCATCGTGGCCTTTTACCATGTGTTCCGCTGTGTAGGACACAGCGATCATGGAGATCGCCGGGTGTGTTCTTGGAGGACGTCATAGGACGCCCTCCCAGGACTGGACCACCGCGCTGTAGTCATTTGGCTATAGCACGGTTGGCAAGTGGTTAAAAATAGCATTTTGTATTTACTTGGGTTATCTTTGTGCAATGAAGTGTTACTAAACCCACAACAGTAAAATCAGTCTCTATATGTAGTAAAGCATGCTTGTTCTACTCACTGTGGAACCTAAGGGGTTAATGCTCCAAATTCTGTAAAGATGCAATTCTGTCTTCTCTGATCTTTCCCTTCTACCCCCCAGTCCATCTGCTGATGGAACAGAGCCTTCGGGGCACGCTGCATATGCTCAGTTTAATGTGTATTGCTGGAGTTTTGTTTTCTTGGGAGAGTGCATGTGATCAGCACAGAGCCAATCAGTGCTGTCCAGACAAAGGGTCAGGGTTCCTGCAACCTCATAGGACAATCAGGGGAGAATTAAACCTACAGGATTTAACCAGTGTTCTGTTGGGCACTGATAGAAGCTCTAACTACTGATGAGAACACCCCCAACAGATTTTTCAGAAAACCTTTATTTTCCTTTCAGAATCAACATTTTGTATGGGACACGACTACAAAATACTCCCACAAATGTGGGCCATTAATTGCAAACAAAATTTGTTAATATGCACACACAAAGTATTTTTCCTAACAAATTCCTTCAAGACCATGTTGCAAAAATGAATACACCCCAATGAAAGTCTTAGGAGAAAAGCTAAATTTTAGACAACAAAATCATAATTAACAAGAATCCAACTACAGGTGAGTCTAATTACTCATTAACCTCCCTAGCAGTCTGATTATGTCTGTATTTCTGTGCTGAAAGCGGTACATTTTTTTGCATGGAAATATGTTTTTTTTTTTTTTTTTTAATTTTAGGCCTGTAATTTTTAGGAATAACTCACTGAAATCTGTCCGAACAAGAGTCTAGTAAACATCCCGGGTATGTTAAAATTTGAAACACAAAATCATAAATTATAATTTAATAAATAATCATAAAAAATAATAATATAATAATAAATTTAATTCAATAATATAATCAAACCAAAAACACTGAAATTTTAAATATAGCGCCAAGTTTGCACATCACTGAGCAAAGTCGCAAAATCGTTTTCAGTGTCTGATGACGAATTTCCCCACGAATCATTATCACTCAATTCTGCGATTCTAATTTACCATCGCTGTTCTCTAGCTGGTCTAAAACCTCTTTTGACCTAAAGGGACACTTTTTGGACGCCATGGACATTTCTCAGTTTCCAGGCAATAAGAACAGTAAAAATGCAGGCAGGGCACAGGACAAAGCACAAGGACAAAATGTATGTGAAATGGTTTGATACAGTAATGTTTTACTATGTGATTTTAGTGTATTTAGTGAATGTCACTTTATGTCATTTTCAAATTTCCCGTCAGTTCCGTCCCCATACGTCCCGACGCTCACAGGGAACGGAACCCAGATGACAGATGCCGGCATCCGCCGGAGTACATTGCAAGAGGGACATCGCAGGAGCACAGGACAAGGTAAGTGAAGAACAGATGCTGGAGCAGCGCCGCATGGTGAGCCCGAGTGTAGCTCGGGGTTACCGCTTTTGGTACCGAAACCTTACCCCGAGCTACACTCGGGAATACAGTCAGGGAGGTTAAAAAGGTGCCCAGCGGACAGTTGATTATAAAATGGCTTTACTTAAAGAAAACCCCTTCCCATTTCATGGTGTCAGCAATGGCACCACATGGAAAATAAATGTCACAAGGCCTGAGAAAGAAAATAATTTATTTACACAAGAAAGGTGAAGGCTACAAGAAGATCAGCAAAGCTTTACTTGTCAGAATACTGTAGCAAAAGTGATACAAACATTTAACAAAGATGGAACTGCAACCATCTCACAGAGATTTCCAGGTCATCCACAGAAGTTAACACCTCGAAAGGAGCATCTTCTGATGAGAAGGGCTGAAGAAAAATCACCATGCAAGTTCACTGCAGTGAGCTAAAGCAGCCTTTCTCAACCACCATGCCCAGGCACCCTGGGGTGCCTTCAGGTTTTTTCAAGGGCGCCTAGCCAAAAAGTCTAAAAACTGCCCAAAACTTGTATAAAAGCCAGCAGGTGGAACAAGACTGTCTTTTAGTTACACAAAGCCACAGGTTTTCATTGTGCACCATTACAACCTTCTAGCACCAGCATCCTGACAACCAATGACATCAGTTGATAAGGAGGATGTCAGCTGCCTGCACAGCATCCTAGTTTGACCCTCCTCTGCCCCTCTGTCAGTGCCGGGGGTCACATTAGCTCAGTGATGGAGAAAAACCTGAGGGAGAAGAGAAACACTGGAATACTAGTCAGCACCAGTGTGCAAAAGTGTATTTGCTTTGGAAGAATAAATCACTTCTAATGTTGGGTGTCCTATGTGTGTGGATGTTGCTGCATTAAATAAAGCTATTAGAATAGTTTTCACATTTTAGAATGGGGTGCCTCAAGACTGTCCATAATTTTAAAGGGTGTCAAGACTGAAAAAAGATTGAGAAACACTGAGCTAAAGAAGGAGAAAGCCAAACTGGAGTGTATTTCCCGTGACACAATACAGCGTACACTGCAGAGGAACGGCATGGGTGTCGTCCACGAAGGAAAGCCCATACACAAAAAAGCCCACCTAGAATTTGTTAGTGCCCATGCTGTAAAAGAAGATGACCACTGAGACTCTACTCTGGAGTGATGAGACCAAGATAAATGTTTTTGGAACTGATAGCTTCAAAACTGTATGGCGTCGCAAAGGTGAGGAGTACAAAGACAAATGCATGGTGCCTCCCGTGAAACATGGTGGAGGCAGTGTCTTTCTCAGGGGCTGCATGAGTGCTGCTGGTGTTGGGGAGCTGCATTTGCATTGATGATATCATGAATTTACAGATGTACTACTCTATATTGAAAGAGAAGATGCTACCATCACTCCCTGCCCTTGGTCATCATGCACTTTTCTGACATGACAATGATCCAAAAACACACATCTAAGGCCACTGTTGCATTTCTGAAGAACAGGGTGAGAGTGATTCAGTGGCCAAGTATGTCTCCTGATCTGAACCCAATCAAACTCCTAATGGGAATTCTGAACAGACAAGTTGAGTATCACTCTCCATCCAGCATCCATGCTCTAAAAGAGGTTGTTCTTGAAGAATGGAAAAAGATGTTGGAATATGTCGCCAATTTGTTCATTCCATCCCTAGAAGACATGGTGCTGTCCTTACAAATCATGGAGGTCATACAAAATACTAGATGTAGTAGTTTTTGCTGTGGTGTGTATTTTTGCATCAACTTATAGAACATTTGTTTAGCTCATTACATGAAAGGTTAATATAACTTGGATTACAAAATCTTCAGTTTTACTTAAAACTCAGTTTTGTCATTACATACATATACACGTACCATTGGATTCAGGTGTTCCAATCACCTCTATGGCCACAGGTGTATAAAATAAAGCACCTAGGCATGCAGACTGCTTCTACAAACATTTGTGAAAGAATGGGTCGCTCTTAGGAGCTCAGGGAATTCAAGCGTGGTAGTGTGATAGGTTGTCACCTGTGCAATAAGTCCAATCCGTGAAATTATTTGCTGCTAAATATTCCATGGTCAGCTGTTAGTCGTACCAAAGTGGAAGCAACTGGGAACAACAGCAACTCAGCAATGAAGTGGTAGGCCACGTAAAACGACAGAGCGGGGTCAGCGCATGCTGAAGCACACAGTGTGCAGAAGTCATCAATTGTCTGCAGAGTCAATAGCTAAAGACCTCCAAACTTTGTGTGGCCTTCAAATTAGCACAACAGCAGTGCGTAGAGAGCTTCATGCTTTCAGAAAGCACACCAGACCTGCAGGTAACAGAAGTCCATGGGCTCAGTGCAGGTAACCTGCAGGCGCACTGTGTTGCACCTGCAGATCAGTTTGAAAGCAGCCCGGTAACCACTGCAGAACAGATAGGCCCATACATACACTGATTTTAGTAATAAACTGACCTTTTAATAACAGTCTTCCATTCAGGAACTGCTGTCCCAGGCAGAGTGCATTTGGTATCACTCCACCTGTGGCAGAAGCCGGCACTATACAGAAGGTATCGGCTCATGTGGCACTGCTCTCTATGGAGCGGTGTGCTCTCTCTACCGCGGACTCCATTCACAACACTGATGTTCTGAGATGCATCCCAGAGCAGGAGGTTGCAGGCCTCTGGTTGGGCACTCCTGGCCTAAAGGATATGTCTACCTTTAGTAACATGTTACATCTGTACTTGGGGTGTAACATGTTACTATAAAGCAACCCCCTCCCCATCTCCCTGCTGTCACATTTTTTTAAAATGACAGATTCGCAGGAATCATAGTTCATTCATTCTTCCTCTAGCTTTGTAACAGAAGGCCTGTATAGAGGAATAGACACAAAGCCAGAAAGACTGTGCAGGAGCCTGACATTGCACCCCGATCTGCTAATTGCAGGTATGATGATGTTTTTCAGGCTCCTGCAAAATATGCATTTTTTCTTTTAAAGTTTAACTTGGCCTTGAAGTTCCTTCATGAATTTGCAGACTACAAATTGTGTTAGGTTTAAATGAAATGACCCTTGAGGACATGGAGAATTTCAAATTGGTGGTTTCAGCCTTTTTTTTCCAACACCAAACTATTTTATCAGTGTGCGTCCAGAATCCAATCAAATACTCCATTGTATTAATTGTTAAATGTGCAGGCAATACAGAATTCTATATAAATACCTTTCTGTGGAATAGTAACAGGAGTGATCTCTCTGGCCAACAGCCCAGAGTCCCAGGCTGCTTTGCTTCTGGTGTAAGAGCTGATGGCAAAATTGTCTTGGTCCTCTCTTCCGATATTGAACTTCTTGGCTGTGTTTTCTGCACAATTTCCCTGAAAATAAATCACAGATAATGACCATGTGCACAGATATTTAATATCCTAACAATGCAAACAAATGACCATTAGTATACAACGCTAGTCATTTACTGGAGCAAATAATTTCTACAAAGTTCTATATCACAACTTTCCTGGATCTATAAGATAAGTGTGCCGATTTTTTTTTTACCAGACTTGCATTACCCCTTTCATATTCCTAGTCTACACTATAGCACAGCCATCTGTAATCGAACACCATTACTACTATGGCATGACTTTACCACTACTGGTCTATCCAGGGTAATCAGTGAGTGCAGCCTGACACCTTTGATTGTAGGACCTGAAGGCTGCTCCAAGAGTGATGGCATTTATTTCAGGAACCTCACTATATACAGTTGAGAGTGAACAATCCAAAAAAAAAATCGCCAAGTGCAGAACTGAAAACTATTGTGGCTGGGGATTGTGGTAAATCTACTGAACACAGCTGGGGAGTCATTTAAAGCTTTGCTATATACTTCCACTCTTTGATACTTAGGGTTACATTGTTACAGTATGCACTGTACATTCTACATCAGGACTTCATATTGTGGAAATCTGCTAAGGGTCAATTAGGACACTGTAATGAGAAATGTATTGTAAGTAGCATTATAAAATGGTGGTATATGTAAAACCGCGATTTAGCTCTAATATTGCACCGTACCATGTGAAATTTATTGTAGACATCAGTTAGTCCATCTTTCACTATCAAGTCTTCCAATTTCACTCCTCCGTATGGTGTTGCACCTCTGCTCATGCAGTAAGGAACATTAGACATGCTCTCCATCCCTCCAGCCACCATGACTTCCTGTAAACATAATAAAGAACATGAATACTAACAAATGGCCTTCGTTTATACCACCACATTTTAGCTGCAAATGTTTTCAGACGAAAATGGAAAACTGAAAGGATCACCAAACACAGAATATGGTTCATTCTTTCTGTACGTATTCATCAGATTAACTCTTTCCTGCCAACAGTGCATAGATATGTGGCTTCACTGAAATAGGTTTTTATTCTGGGGGCCACATATCTACAGTACGCACCTGTAATTTTGCTGGGGGTACACATACCAAAAGACAGACTTTTTTTTGGTGTGTGTACCGCTGACTGTTCAAAGGACGGTCTAACCGTTATACTGAAAACCCACCATTCAATCAGTGCATGCAGCCAATGGCAAATCAGCAGCTCCTCTGGATTACAGGTACAGTTCCTGAGCAGGAATCAAGTTGCAAACTCAGAGGATTATAATTACAGGTCATGGGGTTGGGAGGGGGTCTACAAAGGCAGCTCTGCCCAGTTCTCAACTGCAGGAGCTCCAGCTGAAAGAATTAGTCTGCCACCATTAAAAAAAAAGCCATGTTTCCCCACTTCTCTCCTATATGGTCTAATATTAAAATGATATAAGACACAAACAAAAAAAAGTTATATACTGCAGGCTACAAATCCTTAAATGTGGTGGCAGCTTTATAGGCCTCTCTACTTTCGCCTAATGACCTGGCCAGTAACATCCATCCTGTCTAATGGAATCTCCAGTATGGCTAAAAGGAACAACGGTGACACCTCTGGGGGAAGAGGGTAGTGTTCAGATGCACATGCAGATCTAGATGGCCTTGACTAATGTCAATAAATCCAAACTCCACCAAACTTCCCATGCAGTTACTGCAACAGTCCGTACCCCCCCACCTTTAGGTATAAAGGTTTTACATAAGTGAACAAAAGCTGATCATTGAAAGCACCCCTTTCAGTTGTTAATGATTTTTCTCAACCCTCTAACTTCCACTTGTGCTGGACATGTTGGTATGTTAAAGGAAGTTGAAAAATACGACTTTTGGCCAGATCACCAGTTCAAAAAAGTTAAAAAAAAAAAACAAACAAAAAAAAAAAAAATCAAATACAGCCACCACCTTTAAAACTGGTAAGCAGCAGCATTATACATTTTTGTTTTTAGATTTATTACTGCTTCAAATAAACTTCACAGAAATGGGACCTTGGTTTCTGAAATTTCACAAGAAATCTAAAAAAAAAAAAAAAAAAAAAAAAAAAAAAAAAGCCAGGAGACACTCACCCAAAACATGCCTAGAGTGGAATCTATAAAACAGCTTTCCACCACTGTGCCCTAGAATCATTGATGTATACAATGTGCAAGATGCTTCCAGAATAGTTGGCAGCTTTCCACACATCTGTTTTACCTGTTGTCAGACCTGACTATCACATGGACAACCCTCTCACCTGGTGTCCACACATTAGAGATTGCGCTGCCAGCATGACGGACTTCATTCCTGAGGCACAGACTTTGTTTATGGTAGTGGTGGGAGTGGAGATTTGTAATCCTAAAAAAGTGAAAAGATCAGGATATATTACCTAAAAGTGTTCTTTGTTTAACACACTTTTCTTTCTTTCCATTCCAAAGAAATGAATCAACTTCAGAGTCTGATCATCCATGAGGCAACCTAGGCAGGAGCTTTGGGCCTGGTGGATTGTGGATTGTTCAGGGAACAATCTTGTGCAGTAAACCAAGAGTCACTGATGAGGAGGGGATGCAAATCTACCAACTTTCCTAGGGCTCCATTTTCCCTTACATTGCACCTGATTCACCATTGCCTCTAAATTACATCAAATAAAGCCAATTTTTTTTCAGATCAATTGTGATTCATTCAGAAAATGTGGGTGCTTACAAATACATACAATAATATCATTCACAAATTCTGTTAAAACATTTGAACTCAGCAGCAACCTGCAGAAAAGAAACAAGTGCTCCCAGTCTAAAGAATCACATTTCAGCTGAAAAGAAATCTGTAACAATGCAACAAAAAGGAAATGATTGGTTTTCTCTACCAATTACAATGTTACATCTGTCAATGTTGTGTCAAGTGTTACTGAGCAAAAACTGATTGATTCAACTATGTACTGAAAACAACAATGCTGACTGCATGGTTTGCCATGACGCAAGGCATTAGAGGGCAGATCTGCAAATTCATCCATTAGATAGAATAAAAATATGACAAGCATGCAAAACCACCTCAAATTACTTTCTGGTGGTTTGCAAAACGTTTTTGGAGTCTGATTATGTAAATGATTACTGTGTAAAATACACAATATCTTCCCTTTATACATAAATGTGTAAAAAAAAAAAATACCTGCACCAAGAGTGGCCTGTCTGGTGGGTGCTTGCCCCTGCCCGGCCTGTAGGACATTGCCCATGTAGACCTCATTCACCTCCTCTGCAGAAATACCTGTTAGGGATAATGTTAGTGTGTCAGTAGTAGACAAAACAGTACAACCTTATAAAGTGTATGTCAGGGCAAAAAAAAAAATAAGTAGTACATACCTGCAATACATTAGCCCATTGTTTTATCTGTTTAAAGACCCAGCAAGTACAGGAAAATGCCTATCTGCCAGAAATGCACTCAGCTCCTAAGCAGGCATCACTGCAAGGCTCTTTGTAAGCAATGGTCACACATGGCTCACATGTCTCAAGTCAGGGAGGTGGACCTACATTATCCAACAGTGTGATTCTTAAGGTACTGGGATTCTACTAACCTGCCTTCTCGACAGCAGCTTTAATAGCAATGGAGCCAAGCTTGGTAGCAGGAAGAGATGACAAGGAGCCCTGGAATGACCCAATTGGGGTCCTCACCGCACTGGCAATGACCACTTCCTTAAAAAGAAAAAAAAGAAATTTATATTACACAAACAAAACATTCCAATGTGGCTAAATCAAGTCTGTGTGAACATTTGTGGGTTTAGAAAGATAGGCTACTACGGAGGGTAGTGTGGTATACACCAAATTACTAAATATGCTGACTGTAGAGGGGAGAGCAGTGTGGTAGGGTACGTTATAGGGAAGGGAGTTCAGAGAGATCAGATCAGGAACACATGGTTCTAAGTGCCTAGATTTTGGATGTTTGGACACACTGTAGATCACGCATGTAGTCATCACCACATCTATTCTGTCAGTCTGAAGTCATAGTAAGTGGGTTGTCCCTGGTAAATCATAGTCCACTGAACACAATACTTACATTAAGGGAGCGCTGTGATGAATAAGCTCTCTGTGCATATTTTAGTGCCTACAAAAGCAGAAAAAAAAAATTGGAGTTTTAAAATAAAATGTCAAATGAAACATGGTCTTGCAAGTTCATGTGAAATGTTACTATGAAAAGCAACATCCTCATTCTCACACTGGCTACACATGCAGGCTTTCATCCGAATGACTATTCAGTCCACTCAATAAAATCAGCTATAAACTCTTCATTAGTCCTTTTGCAAAATCAAAAACATTTATCCCTGAAGCAATCACTGTATTGATTTGAACTCCAGCCTTCCCTTCAGTCTTGCTCAGTTGTACAGGATTTCCTCCTGTACGGACATAGCCTACCGTGATGGCAATTTTGACAAAACCTAACCATACAGCCATTGAAAAACAACCAAACTTGACAGAGGATGGACACGATGGTCCTCATGGATGAAAGTTGGGAATAGTCTTAACAGCTCCCCACAGCAAACAATCTTCTCCAGAATGCTTCTAAGGAAGGTTCTCATCCTTGAAACCACTCTGAGATCTTGTGCCTCAACTCCAGCCACAGTTGTCTGCACCCTCTGAGTTCTGTCACTTTCCACAGTTTGTATACAAAAAAGTAGTGACAAACACTTCCCCCACATCCACCTCTGACAATACTAGGGGGCTTCTGCTAGCAGAACATTTTTTTTTCTTTAAATGCAAGGGCTCAACTCTGTCTACTGCTATTAGTACTGTTCAGCTAGTCTTGTAATCCAGGCGCCACACAGAATAGTCAAGTCCTGCTTGGGTTCATCCCTGTAGACTACACAGGAGTTGATTGATGTGGCCTGGTCTAGAACTACCTCACTCGGATTGGACAATGTAGGAGGACTAGCACATGGTCTGGTTGGACTTTGTTTATAAAGAAGCCATGCTATATAGATTAGGAATATCAAATCAAATGTTCCATCAGAGCTGGTTTCCAAAGTAGAACATCTTACACACTACAAATACATTTGCCATTGTCCCCCATCAGCTCCAACTTATGACAATGATTAAACTTTTAACAACCCTGTATTAAACTTTAAGAGGTTTCCATTATGTACACAGGGCTCCCCGTGTTTATCCAGACTAGTGCGTTTACTGCCAATAACTGCAATGGATCATGCATGCTTAAAAGCAACCACAAGCCAAGCCGAGCAATGACTGGGCAAAGTCAGATGAAAATGCTGGGTACATGAGCCAACAGCAAATGGTGGCAAGAGTCCAGACAGCAGATGACTTGGCATTCACCTCTGTAGCTTCAAGTGGTTTATATTGGTGATATTAGGAATGTCTGGGGCTTTTAACCACTTCCCGACCGGCCGTTGTATATAAACGGCCGGACGGTGGCACTGCAGGGTCGGGTGGCCGTCTATAAACGGCCTCCCCGCACCCTGCTTGTGCGCGCTCCCTGGGAGCGCGCAGCACCGCGATCCGGTGCCCGCTGTGTCCTCCGGACACAGTGAAACACCGATTGTCGGACGGGACCTCTGTACGAGGTCCCGATCATGTGATCACTGATTGGCCAATCAGTGATCACATGCAAAGTAGTAAGCAAGATGTCACTTCTGACATCATTGCTTACTATGTGTGAAATCTGTGAATGATCACAGAGGTCACATGGTACAAGGCTATTCACAAAAGCCTTGTACCATGTGACAAGCTGTGACCAATCACAGCTCACTCAGTTCTTCTCAATGAGTGCAAGAATGCACACAGAGAGAAAGAGAAATGATTGCTTTTACACCCTATATGGGTGTAAAAGCAATCAGTGTAAAAAAAAAAAAAAAAAAAAAAATCTTCATCACCCCCCACAAGTAGTACAGTGTCACCATGGTGACACTGTACTGCTAGGGTGACAGTATGTAAAAAAGATAAATAAAAATAAAAAATAATAATATAAAAAATAAATTAAAAATGTAAAAAGAAAATGTTTAAAAATTATAATTTTTGCTTATTTACTAAAAAGATAACGGAATAAATTTTGGCTAAGATTTATGATGAAATATTATTTATTTGCAAAATTTTATAAAAAAAAAACTTTTTTTCAAAATTTTTGGACATTTAATTTACATAGCAAAAAAAAAATACAAATCCCAGTGGTGAATAAATACCACCAAAATAAAGCTTTATCTATCTCAAAAAAATGGTAAAAAATTCATTTGGGTACAGTGTTGCATGACCGCGCAATTGTCATTCAAAGTGTGATAGCGCTAAAAGCTGAAAATTGCCCTGGTCAGGAAGGGGGTAAAAGTGTCCGGTCTGGAAGTGGTTAAAAACAAAAAACGGGCTTTATGGAGACTTAACTTTAATATTTTCAACACTGAGCTGTTTATCCCCTCCTTGCCCATCTCCAGCACCGCATCCAGGGACTAGCAGGGAGGAGAGAGACCTTGCAGTGTAATGAGCACTGATTGGCTGCTCTTTAGGAAAGGGACATGTCTGGCTTTATCCTTTATCCCTTTCACTGCCAGAGCCGTTTTTGCACACGTTTTAAAAAAGCATTTTAGGCCTGACGATTACATAAAACCCCCAAGCAATATATATTTTCTGAAAGCAGAGAACCTAGGAATAAAATAGTGACAGTCCCAATTTTTTATGTCGCATGATATTACCGCAAAATTTCAGTAAAAAAATAGTTAATTCTAGGGCACAAAAAAAAGCAATTATTATCACTATTTTTTTGGAAAATATAAAAGATGAGGTTGCACTGAGTAAATAGATATCCAACTTGTCAAACCTTAAATTTGTGCGCTTGTGAAATGGCGATGAACTTCAGTACCCTATATTTTCTTTAGGTCGACGCTTATAAAGCTCTTTATGGTCATCGGTTTAGCGTTACAGAGGAGGCCTAGTGCTAGAATAATTGCTCTCATTCTGGCATACGCGGCGATATGTGATCCAATCTATGTTTTCATGGGTAGGCGTTCCACAGCGGGTAGGCGTTCCCCTATATAATTTTTTTTTTTTGGCGACAGGTTCTCTTTATTCAGGCATTCAAGGTCTAAAAGACCCTGCATGTCTCCCCTGTGCTCCACTGAATGCAATGCAGTTCACATTGCACTGCATTACATTCTTTCCTGGCTTCCATGGCTGGGAATCTCTCAACGGGAACCCGGAAGTGACATCATAACGTCACTTCCAGGTCAGTACAATAGGGGAGGGGAGCGGATGTGTTTTAGAGGCTGGCACTGTGTGGAAACAATCGGGCGGCAGCTTCCACTTGACAGATGAGCCCTGCTCCTTGCCCACAGCAAAGCTAAAAAAAAAAAAAAAAAAAAAAAAAAAAAAAAAAAAAAAAACTACCTGCCCAGTACCCAGAACTAAATGTCCCGGGCGTCGGGTGCTAGGAATCGAACATCCCTGAGCATGTAATAACTTAGATGTGTGGTTACCAGCGTACAGCTGCAGCCTGTCATTTCTGTAGGCAAGGCCTGTGACCATGGGCACGGAAATGTGCTCTTTATGGTGTACAGACCTTTAAGCTACAAATCACGAGCATTGCTAAGCTGATGAAGCCGAATTACTTCAAAATGTGTCCTGTATCTATGGCGCATGTGTGTGCAGAGATGTCGGGGATTCCCGTCCAGGGCTGAACACCAGTTGCAATGACAGCAGCTTCCTACATCTCCAGCATTCTTCATCCCCAGCTGGTGGCTCTCTGGTTGCCCCTCTGACATCTCTGGCTTGCAAGTCACATTTATGCCATGCCCTTCACATGCGTACTTTTGTGAGTGCATTTCTGTTTTTCAATAAATTGACATTTTTAATGCTACACTATGGAGTTGCGCTTTTTCTTTTGTTTTCTTCCAATGGTTGGAAGGAAAGTGCCTTCTCTGGTCTTCTAGCTCCTAGTTTTAGCTATGTTTAGCACTCTGGGCCATCCTATGGCACTCTGGTCAGGTATAAGCAATGCAGAGTGCAGGAGTAGCAGAGCAGAATTTCTCAACCTTTTTTTCAGTTGCAGTACCCTTTAAAATGCAAAATCTCGAGGTATCCCAGGTCTAAAATATAAAAACTCTAAATGTTATTTATCAATCGGAAACCTGGAGAGATGCACACAACAGCTTTGATGAAACTGACGTCACCTCAAAAGCTCCCTCATTATCGTAGAGGCCCCATCACATCAAAAGGTCCCACCTTCATGTCAAAGGTAATTATGGCAACTCATGACGATGACACAGGACAAACTGGGTTCTTTACCTGCAGAACCTCAGGGGCTTGAGAAACACCAACCTAGAGATCTGCAGCAATTCTGCCCCTCCCCCCTTATCTGTGTCACATGGCACGTTAGAATCGAGGAGTCAGTTTCCTCAGCTTTGCAAAGCCACACTGATTATTTCAGGTACTTCTATAGCTCCATCAATTTACGCAGCGCTTTACATATATATTGTACATTCACATCAGTCCCTAACCCTCAAGGGGTGTACAATCTAAGGTCCCTAACTCACATTCATACATACACATATTAGGGCCAATTTAGACAGGAGGCAATTAACCTACCAGCATGTCTTTGGAATGTGGAAGGAAACCATGGCACCCGGAGGAAACCCATGCAGGCACAGGGAGACCATGCAAACTCCAGGCAGGTGGGGCCATGGTTGGGATTTGAACCAAAGACTAGTACTGCCAGGCAGAAGTAATAACCATTTAGCCACTGTGCTGCCTGATCTGAGAGGCAGTAGGTGGAGTCCTGATCTAATCTTCCTATTGCCAGGTAGATGGAGATCAACTGATTGCTGATCCCTGCTCTACAACAGCTTATTTCAATTTCAGTGGTCCATGGGGAAAAAGTCGTGTTATAGCCCCAACATGAAACGGATAGCAACTAGAAAAAAAAAACACGAAAAAGTCCTTGCAAGATAAAAAGCAAATCTGAGAAGTGAAGCAGTGTGTAGGCCTCACTGAGGCACTGATGGAAGTATTCTGCATGTTCATGCCCTTGGTTTGGCCCTGGGAGATCTGTTCACGCCCTTGGTTTCAAGGACTGAACATTGTTGCATTTTTATGAATGTTTTATAGAACACACACACAAAGTATGAGTCCTTCAGGGGCTCCTTTTCAAATTCCAAGCAGGCTTTCATATGTTTTGTACTGAGGAGAATCTTCTGTCTAGCCACTCTGCCATAAAGCCCAAATCAGTGGAGGGCTGCAGTGATGGTTGTCCTTCTGGAACTTTGTCCCATTTCTACACAGGATCTCAGCCAGAGTGACCATCGGGTTCTTGGTCACCTCTCTTACTAAGGCCCTTCTCCCCAAATTGCTCAGTTTGGTGACCAACTCTTGGAAGAGTCCTGGTTGTGCCAAACCTCTTCCATTTGAGAATTATGGAGGTTATTGTGCTCTTGGGAACCTTCAGTGTAGCAGAAATTGCTTTTGTAGCCTTCCTCAGATCTGTGCCTTGCAATAATCCTGTCTCTGAGCTCTGCAGGCAGTTCCTTTCACCTCGTGGCTTTTGCTCTGATACCGTATGTATTGTCAGCTGTGAGGCCTTTTATAAAGAGGTGTGTGTCTTTCCAAATCATGTCCAACCAAGGCGTAGAAACATCTCAGCAATGAGCAAGAGAAATGGGAGGCACCAGAGCTAAATTTCAAGTGTTGTTACACAGGGTCTGAACTTCTAAAAGTGTGTTCACTTTGTCATTATGGAGTGCAGATTAACCCCTTCATGCCTAAGGGTAAAACAAATCCCAACGCCTATGCACAATCTCGCAACTTTGACATGTGTTAGTAAAACCGTCCATATTACAACTACTTTGTACATTCAGGTGGATTATACCTTGTTTTTTTTTTCAGGACAAACTGGGCTTTCAATTGGTGTTAAATGGTATCTCCTTATTTTTTTTTCTATCATCATCAAAGGAAACTAGCCCAAAATAGTAAAAAAAACATTTTTTTATTTAGCTGTGTGTTTCTTGTAACTACCATAACCTACCACCAAAGAACAACCCAAAATATATTTTCAGCGATACCATATATGTATGTTATTTGTAGCCACAGTACAGCCCAGAAACAACAGTGCGCATTTTGTTTTGTTTTTTTACCTAAAAAAACACACTGACGCCAATTTAAAAAAAAAAAAAAAACCTGACCTTTGACCCTGACCAAAAGACTAACCCTGAGACTGAACTAAATCAAACCTTGATCTAGGTATTTTTTTTCTTTATTTTTTAATATTTATCTCTTTTTTCCCCCTCTATGCAAGGAAAGAGATACAATGGAGCTCTCTCCTCCATTCATAGAGAAAAAAAAAAAAACAAGGGGGATAGGGCTGAACAGTGACTGATCACTGTGACAGCCAGAGGCTATCACAGCAATCATGTGACCTGGAATCTAGAGTCTCTGGTTCAGATCATTAGAACATGACCCGGGGCTCTCAATGACACCCTGGTCTTTGTGCTGGGAGTGAGCTGTGCAGAGCGCGCTCCCAGCACAAAGACAGGTACACAAATATGCAACCCCACGGAAAAAAAGCCCAGTTTGGAAGGCCCCCCCCGATACAATACAGCCAAACTGCCATCCCATAGGAGATGGTTAGGGGGCCGCTTGGGGAATCTGTTGCTGGTGATTATGCACCCCCTATAGATCTACTAACAACTATGTAGTGCAAGAACCTGTCGGATTGGATACTAATTGAATGGATAGTTCAATTCTCATAGTTTTAAGAATTCTAAGAATGGCCACACACACTACAATCTGATTGTACAAGCCCTATGTAACATTAGGACAAACTTAAAAAAAAAAAAAATCTGATTGTTATCCAATCACACACACATCCTGACCTTACTTAGTTGTTGGCAGGTCTAAGGCCCCATTCACACCTGTGTGTTCCTGAAACTAGCAAAAAAACCATCACCCCAAACAAGGCCAGCAGACACATCTTTTGCTGCACCACACAATGTGCAACAAATGCGCTACAACACATGGTTAAAAAAAAAACAAAAAACACTGTTCACCCTGCACTGTGTGTAAAAAACACCATTAAAAAACAAAATCAAGGCTACAAAAAACTACTTAATAAAAATGTTTAAAAAAAAAAAACTTCTACCAGCATTTTTATCCAGCGGTTTTTGAGTTTAAAAAAAGAAAAAAAAAAAAAAAAAACGAACAAAATGTTAGCGTGCATGGAGTCTAAAAGAAAATGAATGCAGCCAGCACATCTAGGAACTGGTAAGCTGTAATATAATAAAGGTTTGCTTTTGTGTTTAATTGTTTAATTCTATTACGCAGTTTGCGTTTGATCCATTTCTGCAGTCTTTTTGTGGTGCGTTTTGCATTTTTTTGCTCATGCGTTTTTTACATGCTTTTGATGCATTTTTTTTGCCCAAGTTGCTGCTAGGCAGATTAAAAGTGCAAAAACGTATTAAAAAAAAATGCATCAAAACCACACTACCTGCATTTCCGCAGCATCTCAACTGAAGTCTATTGAACCAAACACGCAAAATTTTGCATTTAACCACTTCCCATCCATCCCATGTACATAAGCGGCTGGACGGGAGCAGTGCAGGAGCGGGTTGCCGTTCATAAATGATAGTTGCATCTTAAACCTGTGCACACTCCCTGGGAGCACGCAGCACCACGATCTGGTGCCCGCTGTGTCCGGAGGACACAACGGAACACCGATCGCTGTACGGGACCTCTATGTAAGGTCCCGATCACATGAATAGTAGTAAGCAAGATGTCACTTCTGACATCATTGCTTACTACATGTGAAATCTGTGAATGATCACAGAGGTCACATGGTACAAGGCTATTCACAACAGCCTTGTACCATGTGACAAGCTGTGACCTATCACAGCTCACACAGTATTTCTCAATGGCTGCAAGAACGTGTGAGTGAAGGAGAAATGATACAGCCTTTATGGGTGTAAACAAACCCCCCAAAAAAACAAATCCTCACCCCCCACAAGTAGTACAGTGACACTACAGTGACACTGTACTGCTAGGGTGACAGTATGTTAAACAAATAAATATAAAAAAAATAAAACTGTAAAAAAATTTTGAAAAATAATAACTTTTGGTTATAAACTAATTTGGGTTTTTTTTTTACTAAAAAGATAGCTGAATACATTTTGGCCAGGATTTATGAAGAAAGACTATTTGCAAAATTCTATAAGAAACACTTTTCTTCAAAATATTTGGACTTTTCATCTATATAGCAAAAAAAATCCCAGTGGTGAATAATTACCAGCAAAATAAAGTTTTATCTGTCTCAACAAAATGCAAACAATTCATATGGGTACAGTGTTGCATGACTGCGCAATTGTCATTCAAAGTGTGATAGCACTGAAAGCTGAAAACTGGCCTGGGCAGGCAGGGGGTGAAAGTGTCTGGACTTGACCTGGTTAAAAAGTCCCTGACTTTACCCAAAAATTGCACCAAGTAAAAACAGAAATGTGAACGTGTCCCATAGGAAATCATGTTAAATGGACTGTAGTGCGTTTCTGCTTAGGTGTGAACAGGGAGATTGTACAATGTATGGTCAGCTTCCATAAAAAAATAGAATTTCTTTTAATTATTACTTATGTTTTATATATATATATATATATATATATATATATATCTGTAGTAAATTGCAACAAAGCTGTGGAATAAACGGTGTCGGTAAGAAGTGACACCTGACACAACGATGAATTAGCTGACGATGACACTGTGCTAACACTCCATGCAGAGACCCTGAGCGGACTTGGAGTCCTCCATTCTCCGGTCAGGACACAGTGTGGTCCCCCCTCTCTCTCTACAATGGTCTGTTCCGTGTAATGTGGTGTGGGGCTGCAGGTGTCCATGTGTGAGGCGCACAGCCCCGCAGCCTGCCCATACACTCCTATTACAGGTGCCGGGTACTCACCAGAGCCGGGCGCGGGATACAGAAGGCCATGTCCTCAGATCGTACTGCGCCTGACTTCTATTACTCCTGCGAGTCACCTCTACACAGTACAGCCCACCCCGCCTCTTCCTCTGGCCAATCACCGGCCCCGCAGTGACGTATCCCTAAATATGTATTGGCTTAGGATCACGAGGAGTGGCTTATAGTCGGTGTGGGTCACCATTGGCTGACAGAAGTGGTAGTCATGGAGAACGTCTGTTAGCGTATAGCGGCCATGTTTGATCCTGGCAACTTTGTCTTCTTTGTAACACAGGACACTGAATGTGATACAGATAAGGCAGTGAGGTTAAAAAATACAAATACGATGTGTTGTATATGGAATAGGACAGTGTGTGTACAGAGACTACACCAGTGCCAACATTTCATCTGCATCCCTGACTAACCACTTGCCCTTCTGAGGATTTACCCTCCTTCCTGACCAGGCCATTGTTTGTGTTACAGTGCTGTGTTACTTTAACTGACAATTCCGCAGTCATGCAATGCTGCACCCAAATTAAATTTACATTTTTTCTCCCATGAATTGAGCTTTCTTTCACCGGTATTTGATCACCTGTGCGTTTTTTATTTTTTGTGCTACAGAAAAAAAAAGCAACAATTTTGAAAAAAAGCAATATTTTGATTTTTTGCTATTAACCATTTGCCGCCCGCAAAAATGCTCTAGATTTCTGGGGTGGATGCCATTTGGTGTCCTCCCGCACATGCGCAGTTTTCGCGCTTGCAGAGCCGCGCAGCGGCGTGATCTGTCACCGCCCGTGTACCTCGGACATGGCCGATGACAGATCTGAGTACCGCCCCCGTTTCCGGTACCATGTGACCTGCTGTGAGCAATCACATGACAATTGTATACAATGGATGGCTTCATTCATGCTATCCATTGTATACTAGTGTCTAGCTGTGAATGGTCACAGCGATTACATGCACATGTCATGTGATTAGCTGTGGCCAAATCACAGCTAAGCACAAAAAAAAAAAAACCTGAATGAATCGATGTTATTCAGGTAAATGCTTGCTTATAGCAAACTAATTCTTTGCTATAAGCAAATTGTGTAAAAAAAAAAAAAAAATACTGATCACTTCCCCAAAGTAGTACAATGTTACTATGGTAACATTGTACTACTTTGGTCATAGTGAAATATGAAAAAAAAAATCTTAAAAAAATTAAAAAAAGTAATTAAAAATTAAAAATAATTAAAAAAATAAAAAAAAATTTTCATACTGTCACCAGTCAGTGTCCCTGATCACCGCCATGCCAGTTATATGATGACACTGTGCTGCTCTGGTGACAATATGTAAAAAAAAATAGTGAAAATAATTTGTTTAATTTTTTCATTTTCCGAAAAATTATGACAAAAAATGCAACTTAAAAAAACTCGCCATGCCTGTTATGAAATACGTCGAACTGTCTACTTTACAAAAAGGGGTAATTTGGGGATATCTGTACTGTTCTGACATTCTTGGACCTCAAGAAATTAGACTGGCTGTCAGTACTTCAGGATTGATCAATATTCAGATCTATACCATAGTTTGTGAACTATATAACTTTCCTACAAACTAAAAAATACATCCTAATTTGGGTTATTTTCAGCAAAGACATGTAGCAGAATACATCTCGGCCTAAATTTATGAAGAACAATTATTTATTTGTAAACTTTTATAACAGAAACAAAGAAAAATGTGTTTTTTTTCCAAAATTTTCTGTCTTTTTTTGTTAATTTAGCAAAAAATAAAAACCTCGGCGGTGATTAAATACCACCAAAAGAAAGCTCTAGTTGTGTGAAGAAAATGATCAAATTTTAGTTTGGGTACAATGTTGTATGACCGCGCAATTGTCATTCAAAGTGTGAGAGCACTGAAACCTGAAAATGGCCTGGGAGGGAAGGTGTAAAATTGCCCGGTATTGAATTGGTTAAACATGTCCCGTAAAAAAAAAAATTAAAAAATCAAATTTTGTCATAAATTTAGGCCAAAATGTATTTGCGACGTCTTTGCTAAAAAAAAATCCCAATATGTGTAAATTAATTGGTTTACGTGAAAGTTATAGCGTTTATAAATGGCGGTATAGATAATGGATTTTTATTTTTACTTGTAATGGCGGCGATCAGCGACTGACATTCTGACACTGGGGGGAACTGACTTGGTGTCACTGACATCCCCAGTGACACCAATGCAGTGATCAGTGCTAAACCCCCCCCCCCCCACTAATGACACTGTACTAATGGCACTGGGCAGGAAGGGGTTAGCATGAGGGGCGATCAAAGGGTTAACTGTGCGCTTGGAGTGTTTTACTATGGGGCGGTGTCTGTATGCTTCACTGTAATCACACTGCTTTGGATGGCTGTGCTGTGCAGTGTGCCCGAGCTGACAGGGAGGAGGACTGTTAGTAAACAAAACAGTTCTCCTCCCTGTCGGAGATCCTCGGAAATCACCGGGCAACGGAAAGTAATAACCGCTCGGGACCCAGTGATTGACAGCCACAGCTGTGATTGGCGGCACAGGTGTACCCCCTACCTGGCAATGCAAAATCACGTATATATACATGGTTTTGAGCACCCGTGTTGCCTTGTAGCAGTATATCTGCTGTAGGGTGGTCGGAAAGCGGTTAAAGACACTGGAACTGGTGAGTGACCCCGTTGTGCCATGCTTCTACTAAATCCAGGCACTTAAGGAGGCCATACATTAGACAATTGTCTTGTACTATTATCCTTTGGATTTACCAAACCTGTATAATATGAGGTCAAACATAAACAACACTTTCAATTATATCCAGTCAGGATACATACATACTGTAGTTGCACTACATAGTTGGCGGAAGATCTAAAGGAAACTGTACAGAAAATTGTACAATATATGGCCAGCCTTAAGGATGTATTCAGGCTCTGACGGATTGCCTTTCGAAATCTAATAGATACGGTGAGCAACTCCTCCCGGCCTTGCTCAACATCCTGAATGCTGCCATGAATGGACCTGGTTTGCCCCCCTCCATGAATGAAGCTGTTATTATAGTATTATTGAAACCTGGCAAAGATAGGTTAAAACCTGACTCCTACCGACCTATTTCCCTTCTGAAATTGCTGGCCCGGGTTCTAGCTACTAGATTGGAGCGGATCATTGGTAATATCGTGCATAAAGATCAGTCGGGGTTTATTAATTCTAGAGCGACAGCTAATAATATTTGTAGACTTTATTTGAATTTGCAAATCCTGGTGGACAATCCAGGGTAGAGGGCAATTTTGTCATTGGACTCGGCTAAGGAATTTGATAGCATGGAATGGCCTTATTTGTGGGAAGTACTGTACTGACTAGATTCAATTTTGGCTCCAAGTTCATTAGTTGGGTACGTCTTCTTTATGCGACCCCCAGTGCATGAATTCGGGTTAATGGGGATTTGTCAGATTCATTCAGGCTGCAGAGGGGGACAAGGCAGGGCTGTCCTCTCTTTGTTCACTTTGGCGTGCTTTTGGTGCGGCAATCTCCAGACATTTTTGATTTCAAAAGAGGTGTTCTCTTGGAGAAGATATCCCTTTACACAGATGACACACTGTTATATTTGGGCAATACTTCTGCATCCTTAGATGCTGTTATGTCCCTTATTGAACGTTTTGGAAGCTTTTCCGGCTTTAAAATTAACTGGCATAAATCTGTGTTGATGCCCGTGAATCCTGTGGACCTCCCCCCTTTCGGCCTGTACGCAGTAAATACAAGTGGTGTCTACATTTAAGTACATAGGGGTGGTGGTCTCTCCCGATCCTAGACAGTACATTTCTCTCAATTTTTTGCCTCTACTCCATCAGCAGAAATTGAAGTGTAACAGTTGGTGCAAACTCCCTCTGTCGGTGGTGGGCAGGGTCAACCTAATTAAAATGATTTGAGCCCCGCAACTTCTCTATATTTTCCATAACTCTCCCATATGGATTCCTAAGAAATGGTCTTATCGTGTAGAGACCCAGTTTAGGAGCCTCATTTGGAAAAAACAGACGACTAGGATAAAATTGTCCACGTTGCAATATGGCAAGGATTCAGGGGGGTTGACGGTTCCTGAGCCTAGACTATATGTTCTGGTGGCTCAATTGCAGCAACTGGTTGGTTCAGATTTACCTGATAATACTGACCCCATTACAAGTTTGATTTCCCTTCCTGATTCCACCATTTCGGCTCTCTCTCATCTTGAGATGGCTCTGCCGGTCCTTCCATCCACGGCTCCAACAGCGGACCTTCTGCGGCGTGTGTGGAGTACAGTAAAAGCATCCTTTCATATTACCAGTTTTCTCTCCAGTACCCTCTTGTGGAATAATCAGCAAAATGTAGAATTAGCTACACTAGAGGTTTTTCAAGAATGAAGGGAACGAGTTTTGCAATTTATATCTCAGCTGTACTCGGGGGAGACTCTAAAGCCCTTTTCACAATTGCAAACAGAATTTACATTTACACACAAGCAATTTTAACGTTATCTTCAGCTACGCCATGCGGTACAGGCCCAGTCTCTGCTCTCCAATTTCACGTTGACAGACTGGATCTTCCTTAAGGATGTAACGGAGGCTACCCATAAGAAGGGCATGATTTCTCATGTCTACTCCCAGTTGTTATCCATGGTACAGGATCATGCTAGTCTCAGGGGTAGAGCGCAGTGGATGTTGGAGAGCTCGCTGGAGATGTCTGGGATGCTTCCCTAGAATCTGTTCTGGTGATTTCTCTTTCTCCTTCTCATAAATTGTTTATTCTCCATCGAGCATATAGGACTCCTGTGCAATCGCCTGACTGCCCGAGGTGTAAGGCCCAGCAAGGTGATTTGATTCACATGCTATGGTGTTGCCCCAAGTTGCATAGATATTGGAGTGAGGTTCTCCAGTTTATTTCCCTAGTATCGCAATATACTGTTCCCCAGGATCCCTTGCAATGTTTGCTGGGAGCACTGGACCAAGAACTGCTCCAACCTGGAGGGTATACAGTATCTTGGTGTCTAGACTTTTATATCTGGCTAGGAAATTGATTTCACAGTATTGGTTATCACAGGCTCCACCGACTAGTAGGCAATGAATAGATTATGTTAATTTGTTACTCCCAAGGGAAAAGCTCACATACCAGCATCGCAATGCTTAGTAAGTTCCAACAGGTGTGGCAGTGTTGGCTAGATATGCTGGGGCTTGCCCCGCCTCAGATAATAGGAGATCAGCTCTTGCAAGTGTGAAATTCTAAATCAGGCATGTAACTCCACTTCTCCCTTTAGGGGAGATCATGTGTATCCACAGTTTTCTCTGATGAGATGTCTCGGGTGAACCAGTTACTGTTGTTTTTTTTTTCTTTCTTTTTTTTATTGATGGTTTATTTTTTGGTTTTGTTCCTTTCCCCCATTTTATTATACACCTGGACGGGGAGGAATTAAAGGTAAAAGCTATGTATTGTTAAGATGGTCTTGGATCCTTGTGTTCCCAGTTTTGATTGGTCATTGCTTCTGTTATTATGCCTGTTGCAGGATCTGCGTATCCACATTGTTCTGTCTATGTGTAATTGTACTGGTGCAGTAATATTGCTGAAGATTCTGTAAACCCTGTTCCATTTTTATTTTTCATTGTCTTGACAATAAAAGTTGTTTGGATTTAAAAAAAAAAAAGGATGTATTCAAACAGAAAACATAATAATTGCATTTGTCCACTAGATGGCGCAGAATATAATAAGAACTTCCTATGACACTAAGCGCCAGCTAGTGGCCAAAAAGGTATTTTCATTTTAAACCAATGAAAGACAATCAGTACAGGAAATAGCCTAATAGCTTTTTGGCCCCAATTTGCATAAAATAAATATACACACACGCTCACTGCACAAATTGCTATGAATTTTCTTTTTTTTGTTTTTTTATAAAAAGACCCTTAAAGGATAAGTTCACCTTTGGGAACATGTTACATGTTCCACCCGTTTTAGGGTGGAACAAGTAACATGTTCCCATAACTGCAGCCGTGCCTGCTGCCCCCTGCTCCCCCTGACAGATAGTACGGGGAGAAGTTTCCCGGTATTAGGTCAGATTTGAAAACAGCGCAGCAGCACGGAGGTCCGCCCACAAGGCCGCATCACTCACAGAGTTCTGTGAATGAGTACCTACAAGTCCAGGCAGCCTTAGCAGCTGTCGGGTTGTAGTTTTCAATGTACTACCACTGCGCTGTGGGTCGCTCTCAGGAGTTCAGTGAATTCAAGCATGGTACCGTGATAGGTTGCCACCTGTGCAATAAGTCCATCCGTGAAATTTCCTTGCTACTAAATATTCCACGGTCAACTGTTAGTGGTATTATAACAAAATGGAAGCAACTGGGAACAACAGCAACTCAGCCACGAACTGCTAGGCCATGTACAATGACAGAGCGGGGTCAGCGCATGCAGGAGAATGGTACTTACTTTATTGCAGGGGCTTGGCCCCTTAGTTCCAGTGAAGGGGACTCTTAAGGTGTCAGCACACCAGGACATTTTGGACAATTTCATACTCCCAACTTTGTGGGAACAGTTTCTGGATGACCCCTTCCTGTTCCAACAGGACTGTGTACCAGTGCACAAAGCAAGGTCCATAAAGGCATGGATGAGAGTGTTTGGGGTGGAGAAACGTGACTGGGCTGCACAGAGTCCTGACCTCAACCCAATAGAACACCTTTGGGATGAATTAGAGCGGAGACCGAGAGCCAGACCTTCTTGTCCAACATCAGTGCTTGACCTCACAAATGCGCTTCTGGAAGAATGGTCAAACATTCCCATAGACACACTCCTAAACCTTGTGGACAGCCTTCCCAGAAGAGTTGAAGCTGTTATAGCTGCAAAGGGTGGGCCAACTCAATATTGAACCCTACAGACTAAGACTGGGATGTCATTAAAGTTCATGTGCAGGCGTCCCAATACTTTTGGCAATATAGTGTATTTATTAAAGCATTTGAATAATTAGTACCAAAGATTGTGACTCCAAGAGGAAACCAAATTGAACACAGAGATACTATAATTTGGAAATTTTTGCAGTGTCTGTTGTGGATCTAGGTGACTTATCCTTCATGTATTCAGTGTATCATGTATTTCATGTATCCACTGTACATGAAAAAGAGGCTGTATTGTGTCTCCAACCATTTCCTATATATACAGTATAAATGTCTCTTAATAATCCATGTCACCTCACTTTAGTTTACAAGATCCTTCCAAGCTGTTAAGATCTTGAATATGGGGAGAAAACACATGAATGAGTTTGTCAAAAACCTTAAGAGATCAGCAACATTCTCTGTGAGATCTGAGTGGAGGACCTCAGCTGCTGAGGAGAAAAATATAAGTAAGTGAGCAACACACTCCCAAACTAAATCTCATAGAAGGGGCGGACTGACCATTTGGAAACTCGGGCACTGCCCGAGGGCCCAGGGTCAGTAAGGGGCACAATGAGATGCCCCTGGTACCTTTCATAGGCTTTTTTGGGTGTGGTTTGAGTGAGGGCACAGACACAGGGGCTCCATGATCCCCTATTGCTCGGGGGCCCCATGAGTTGTCAGTCCACCCCTGTCTCATAGGACAGAGTCCACATATCCCCTTAGGAGCTTAACCACTTCCCGTCCGGCCCATGTACATACAGTCAGGTCCATAAATATTGGGACATCGACACAATTCTAACATTTTTGGCTCTATACACCACCACAATCGATTTGAAATGAAATTAACATGATATGCTTTAACTGCAGACTGTCAGCTTTAATTTGAGGGTATTTACATCCAAATTGGGTGAACGGTGTAGGAATTACAACAGTTTGCATATGTGCCTCCCACTTGTTAAGGAACCAAAAGTAATGGGACAGCATAATAATCATAAATCAAACTTTCACTTTTTAATACTTGGTTGCAAATCCTTTGCAGTCAATTACAGCCTGAAGTCTGGAACGCATAGACATCACCAGACGCTGGGTTTCATCCCTGGTGATGCTCTGACAGGCCTCTACTGCAACTGTCTTCAGTTCCTGCTTGTTCTTGGGGAATTTTCCCTTCAGTTTTGTATTCAGCAAGTGAAATGCATGCTCAATCAGATTCAGTTCAGGTGATTGACCTGGCCATTGCATAACATTCCACTTCTTTCCCTTAAAAAACTCTTTGGTTGCTTTTGCAGTATGCTTTGGGTCATTGTCCATCTGCACTGTGAAGCGGCATCCAATGAGTTCTGAAGCTTTTGGCTGAATATGAGCAGATAATATTGCCCGAAACACTTCAGAATTCATCCTGCTTTTGTCAGCAGTCACATCATCAATAAATACAAGAGAACCAGTTCCATTGGCAGCCATATATGCCCACGCCATGACACTACCACCACCATGCTTCACTGATGAGGTGGTATGCTTAGGATCATGAGCAGTTCCTTTCCTTCTCCATACTCTTCTCTTCCCATCACTCTGGTACAAGTTGATGTTGGTCTCCTCTGTCCATAGGATGTTGTTCCAGAACTGTGAAGGCTTTTTTAGATGTCGTTTGGCAAACTCTAATCTGGCCTTCCTGTTTTTGAGGCTCACCAATGGTTTCCATCTTGTGGTGAACCCTCTGTATTCACTCTGGTGAAGTCTTCTCTTGATTGGTGACTTTGACACACATACACCTACCTCCTGGAGAGTGTTCTTGATCTGGCCAACTGTTGTGAAGGGTGTTTTCTTCACCAGGGAAAGAATTATTCGGTCATCCACCACAGTTGTTTTCCGTGGTCTTCCGGGTCTTTTGGTGTTGCTGAGCTCACCGGTGTGTTTCTTCTTTTTAAGAATATTCCAAACAGTTGTTTTGGCCACGCCTAATGTTTTTTCTATCTCTCTGATGGGTTTGTTTTGTTTTTTCAGCCTAATGATGGCTTGTTTCACTGATAGTGACAGCTCTTTGGATCTCATCTTGAGAGTTGACAGCAACAGGTTCCAAATGCAAATAGCACACTTGAAATGAACTCTGGACCTTTTATCTGCTCATTGTAATTGGGATAATGAGGGAATAACACCCACCTGGCCATGGAACAGCTGAGAAGTCAATTGTCCCATTACTTTTGAGCCCTTAATAAGTGGGAGGCACATATGCAAAATGTTGTAATTCCTACACCGTTCACCTGATTTGAATGTAAATACCCTCAAATTAAAGCTGACAGTCTGCAATTAAAGCACATCTTGTTCGTTTCATTTCAAATCCATTGTGGTGGTATATAGAGCCAAAAATGTTAGAATTGTGTCGATGTCCCAATATTTATGGACCTGACTGTAAATGGTCGGATGGGAGCAGTGCAGGAGCGGCTTGCCGTTCATAAACGGCACCCGCATTTTCAAGATGTCCGCGCTCCCTGGGAGTCTGGAGGACACAGCGCAACACCGATCGCTGTACGGGACCTCTGTGTGAGGTCCCGATCATGTGATCATTGATTGGCCAATCAGTGATCACATGAATAGTAGTAAGCAAGATGTCACTTCTGACATCATTGCTTACCACGTGTGAAATCTGTGAATGATCACAGGGGTCACATGGTACAAGGCTAGTCACAACAGCCTTGTACCATGTGACAAGTTGTGACCAATCACAGCTCACACAGTATTTCTCAATGGCTGCAATAATGCAGCCACAGAGAAGGAGAAATTATTGCTTTTACAGCCTTTATGGGTATAAAAGCAATCAGTGTAAAAAAAAAAAAAAAAAAAAAAAAAAAACCTTCATCACCCCCCACAAGTAGTACAATGTCACTATGGTGACACTTTACTGCTAGGGTGACAGTATGTTAAAAAAAAACAAAAACGCATAAATAATAATATAAAAAAATAAAATAAAAATGTAAAAAAAAGTTTGAAAAATTATAATTTTTGGTTATAAACTAATTTGAGTTATTTTTTTTTTTACTAAAAAGATAACTGAATACATTTTGACCAAGTTTTATGAAGAAAGATTATTTATTTGCAAAATGTTATAAGAAAAACACTTTTTTTCAAAATTTTTGGACATTTTTATTTATATAGCAAAACAAAACTCTCAGTGGTGTATAAATACCACCAAAATAAAGTTTTATCTGTCTCAAAAAATGCTAAAAAATTCATATGGGTACAATGTTGCATGATCGCGCAATTGTCATTCAAAGTGTAATAGCACTGAAAGCTGAAAATTGGCCTGGGCAGGAGGGGGGAAAAGTGTCTGGACTTGAAGTGGTTAAAAAATATGAATATATTCAGTCCATAGATTTCCAGTTTCTGACATCTCCTTAGTTACTCTACTTTCTCCACTACATTGTGGTTGGTAGGGGGTGTAAATAAAAACCTCACAACTTCTTTTAAGAACCCTATACAATTAGCTCCTCTGTTATTCTCTCTAGCTTCTGGGACTCTGCTTACAGACTACTTCTGATCAGGGGCGGACTGACCATTTGGAAACTCGGGCACTGCCCGAGGGCCCGGGGTCAGTAGGGGGCCCCATGAGATGCCCCTGGTACCTTTTTCATAGGTTTTTTGAGTTTGGGCAAGGACACAGGGGCCCCATGATCCCCTATTGCCCGGGGGCCCCATGAGCTGTCAGTCTGCCCCTGCTTCTGATAACACTCTTTACTGTCATCTTTTTCTGGCACTATTATAATTTTTCTTTGCTTGCTCTGTTGTTAGTTTTAGCCAGATAACAGAAGTTCTTAGTTTCTGTCTTACATAAGTCACAGCATAATATATAACAATATCGTGCAGTCATACAGAGATGTCAGTAAATCCAAAGTTTTCATGAGTTTACCACTGCACTTACAAGGAAAAGAGACACATCATTTCACAATCCACACATTCTGCTTTGAATTACAAAATAAAAATACATAAAATCAAAAAGTACCAACAATCTATATGTGAAAGAATAGAAAATCATTAGCCAGATCAAAAAAACTATAAAACAGCCGGCTGCATGTGGTATCTATCCTAACAGGGTGTGTGGGCTTGGTGAGTTGGGTCTGTAATTTCATTTATTACTCTTACATCATGGGCTGCACATCAAGTTATCAGATTTTTAGATTTAATTTTTATAGAAAAAGTTCATCCATCTAGGCTCTGTTAACCACTTGCCCTCCAGAGGATTTACCCCCCTTCCTGACCAGGCCATTTTTGGCGTTACTTTAACTGACAATTGCACGGCCATGCAACGCTGCACCCAAATTAAATTTACTTCCTTTTTTCCTCACAAATAGAGCTTTTTTTAGCTGGTATTTGATCACCCGTGCATTTTTTATTTTTTTGCGTTATAAAAAAAGACCGACAATTTTGAGGAAAAAAAACAATATATTTTACTTTTTGCTATTAAACATGTCCAGTAAAAAATTGGTTTACATGAAAGTTATAGCGTTTACAAATGGCAGTATAGATAATGAGATTTTTTTTTTTTAAGATTTATTTTTACTAGTAATCCGCAACTTATAGTGGGGCTGCGGGACCGCAGAACTGCGGCAGGCATTCTGACACTGGGGGGAACTGACTTGGTGTCACTGACATCCCCAGTGACACCAATACAGTGATCAGTGCTAATAAAAAGCACTGACGCTGTACTAATGGCACTGGGCAGGAATAGGTTAACATGTGGGGTGATCAATGGGTTAACAGTGTGCTGTGTGCTGTTTTACTAGGGGCTGTGTCTGTGTGCTTCACTGTAAGCACACTGCTTTGCCAGGACCCGGTGATTGACAGCCGCGGCTGCGAAAGACTGCTATAGGGAGGACGGGGAGCGGTTAAGTATTAATGCAGCTGCATTTTAACCACTTCATCCTCATCCACCTCTGGATCAACTGTGGATATAGGATTATAACTTCTTTTTTTTTGTTTGAACTGGATGGACTTTTGTCTTTTTTCAGCCAGACTATGTAACTATGTAATCTAAAGTGACACCATATTACAAGTTTTCTCAATAACCTATATTCCATTTCCAACCAAAGGTTGTCCAAACCAATTAAAATGTATCTATATAATTAATAAAATTGTTAACATTGTATCAGAAATTAATACTTAAGTGATAATCTCAATATTACACCCTAATTTCAATTACACAGATACATCTCCATAAAGGAGGATGCATTACCTCATTTCCATTAATATGTAACTATGACTACGGTCTTGTTTGACTGAAACGCGTTAATGTTGCTTGTCACTTGGAACATTTTTACTCTGCATTTACAATAAAGACATCAGCATTTTAATCCTCACCCTGTTGCCGTCCTTTTGTGATTGAGATTTGCAAGTGCAACAGACAGAGACCGCAGGTGAGATCTATATTCTACCTGGGGAATGGCATAAAAGGGTTGTAGCACTTTTTTGTTCAAGATTATTTGGAATGTGCTTCATATAAGTGCTTCCTGTACACCATAGGTCTAAATATTGGTTGGAGTTCTCGTTAATGTATAATGGAGTTGCTTCCAGTTTGCACAGGACAGCAGCCAATGGAGTCACAAAGTATGGACTCAGCCAATACAACACGCTAAGATTGAGTTAAAAGAGTGTTTAATCGGAACACGAGTAACATCTCAGCCGATGCATCATGTAAACAGGAGTTTAAGGATCTTTTGCAAGCCATGAAATCGGAGGTAACCATCTGGTGGGATCTTACAGGACTTAAAGAGGATTATGAATCAAAAAGGTACCCACTACAATTTATCTGAAGAACTTTGTAACCAAATGGAATGAGATTTTAAGTGTTCTTTTGATCTTATGAATGTGATTGTTTAAGCGAGCAACTATGTCTTGCTAAATTGAATGCTGAAATAAAGTCACATAAGGAATCTTTTTTTGAAGTTTCAACACTTACCGATTTATCAGGATCTAAATAAGAAATGATTGGATATAGTGCACAAACTAGAAAATGAGATCATGGAGACTAAAAGATCTAAATTCCTTAGGGATATTCCAGATTAAAGTGATAACTCCGTATATGAGTGAGGATGGAGGAATTTAAAATCACAAAAAACTCCTCATTCTATTTTAAAAAAAGAGGAAAATATGATCAGCCATATAAAAAGTCAATTTTATTTGGAAGCATCGGACTCTCAGTCTGAAACTCCTTACACAACAGACTCCAGAGCTTCCTCTACTTCCAGAGCCTTAGTGAGCTTGGTTTTCTCTCATGAGGATGCGTGGTCTACATAACAAACATGACACCCTTAAGTTACTACAAACATCCCAAAAACATCCCAAAAAGAACTACAAAAAGAAAAAGGACAGAGATAAAATAAAGAGAAACAAACAAACAGATGACGGAAGAAACAAAGAAGAAGATATCAGGAGATATCTGTTAAGGAAAAAGATTTAAATGTATGTGGAAATGTTGTTACTATGTCTGGAGTTGATCTCACTCCACATGAGCTATCCTGAGGCCTGTCTTTTTCCCCAACTCACCATTTTGA
Source organism: Staurois parvus (assembly GCF_062004578.1). Classification (NCBI taxonomy): domain Eukaryota; kingdom Metazoa; phylum Chordata; class Amphibia; order Anura; family Ranidae; genus Staurois; species Staurois parvus. The sequence goes on along the minus strand of NW_028318346.1, from coordinate 102,701 downwards.
TTTGTTTTCAACATTATTAGATACAAATAAATGAATTATAAATATTCTTTTAAGAAAACATTTTGGTGTGGGGACAATACGTAGGAGCCATGCCATATTGAAGATACAATTTTTGTATCCTTCTGGAGAAATCTTTTTCTTTTCCATGATTTGTGTGGTCAATTAAATTTAGAGTATTTACAAATAGAGTCTACTGGTGGTTTGCATGGTATCAAGGAGAGTGCTTTGGCTTCAGGTGATAAGCATGTTTACCTGATCCATGCCAGAAGCAGTGCCGTTGAAATTTTTCAATCTGTGGTTGTTGTGGAAAAAGAACTAACAGAATTGAGGGATAGATATGAAGGTTCAAGTCACTCTAATATTACAACACAAGAAAGATTGGCATTGGAGCTTTTGAAAAATCTAAAGATTTGGTTATTCATGGGGCTGATAAGGGGGAGCAGTCGTCTTGACCAAAGAATAATATTTCACTGAAGTCCTCAGACAACTCAGTGACTGCTCCATTTACCAGCCCCTCAGATCAGATCCTACCAAATGTTTTAAATCCATTTTGGAGGATTTCATTAATAGGGGAATATCAATGGGACTTTTAAGTCCCAAAACAGTTATCTTTTAAAACAGGATCTGATCATGCCTTTATTCCAGTTTTTGTCCAAAATACACAAAATAGGTGAAACAGTGCGAGGTCATCCTATAGTTGCGGGCATTCGTTCTCTCCTAGAACGGTCAGGAGAATGGGCTGAAAAACGTCTTCAACCGCTAGTCTTGAGACTACAGGATATATCAAGGATACTAGCACAGTACTTTCAAAAATCCAAAAGGTTAACTGGGCTTTGGATTTCACTTGGGTAACTTTAGATGTGAAAGCATTGTATTCAAGTATTCCTCATCATTTGGCATTACCAGCAGCAAAATACCATTTAACACAATACAGTTGCTATACGAAAGAACTTCAGAAATACTTGCTTCAATGCATAGAATACCTTTTGACACAAAACTTTTTAAGGTTTGATAGGGTTTATTATTTAGTCATGTGGAGCATTGATGGGTGCTAAATTTTCACCATCTTTGGTGAACCGCTGTATGGCATAATGCAAGCATTATATGTTCCCACACAATAACCCGTACTGTAAATATCTATATTGACTCGGCTGTTACATTGATGATCTCCTGATCATTTGAAAGGGTGAAACTTAATTTCTTGACAACTTTGCAAGTTATTTGGATGACAATGAGCTGACTCCAACGTTTCTACAATTATCATGAAATCTCTATTGATTTTTTGGATATAACTTTAAATAGTAATTCAAAGACAGGTTGTCACGGTATATGGGGCCCCTGCCAATTATTGATTTCATTTAATCCCCTTATTAATTCCCTATACCAAACGTCCCTCAGATTCTCTCTCTGTATGTCCTCCGTGTCACTCTGCCAAATGTCCAAATTCAATTATTGTGGCTTCCCCCCTCCCGGCCAGCTTGTTGCCAGCTTGCTGTATGTCCTCAAGTTGCCCTCCATAATTCCCAGTACCGGCCCCTCTGATATCCCCGGGGGGTCCGGTGTCATCCTGGCCCTCATTGTGTCCCCTCTTGCCAGCTCGATTCATCCCTGGGGTCTAGTGTCCCCCCCCACCTCTCATCCTGCAGCAGGTGGATGGGAGGTGCGACTTTCACCACTCCTGCCCTATCTTCTCCCTCTCAGGCCATGGCCGGAGAGGAGAAGGTGGCGAGGCTCACACCTCTCTGCGGAGAGGTGCGAGCCTCCCGCAGGGATGGCCCAGGCTACGGTGTCTCGCTGACGCCACCTCAGCCCTGTCATCCGCAGCACGGGCACGCGAAGTTGCTGCGCTTGCGAAAGTCCCTGGACAAAGGCCGTGCTCATGAGAGGCACAGTGCCTGTCCAGGGGGCATGCTTCGTTGCCAGGGCCCCTGTCCAGCCCCGGCCACCTAGGAGGACCAGGGAGCATCCCGCATCACCTTAAGAAGCTGATGCCAGGCGCTCTGGGGTTGTTGTTCACCACAGTGCCAGCCATCAAAGGAGCCCAGCTGTGGCGTGACCTTTGGGGGCCAGACTCTGCAGACCACCCTAGCCGAATGGGAAACCGCACTGCCAGCTGCCAGAGACCCCCAGCAGGGGAGGGATTGCCTACCAGCTGCCAGAGACCCCCAGCAAGGGAGATATTGCCTGCTAGCTGCCAGAGACCCCCAGCAAGGGAGAGATTGCCTGCTAGCTGCCTGAGACCCCCAGTCCAGGGGAGGGATTGCCTATCAGCTGCCATAGACCCTCAGCAGAGGAGAGATTGCCTGCTAGCTGCCCGAGACCCCCAGTCCAGGGGAGGGATTGCCTGCTAGCTGCCCGAGACTCCCAGTCCAGGGGAGGGATTGCCTGCCAGCTGCCAGAGACCCCCAGCACAGGGGAGAGATTGCCTGCCAGCTGCCTGAGGGCTCAGCCCAGAAGGGGAGACCACTCGCATGATCCGGACTCCAACAGGTACCTGTGTTCCACTTTCTGTCCCTGGGAGACCAGGCACCCTGTCGGATCCGTGAGTATATGCATTCTCCCTGTTTTACCTTAACTGTTCCTGTACTGACCCCCTACCCCCCCTGTTTGATTAAAATTGCTACATAGACTCTCCTTTGGCTCTCGGTGTTGGACTATAAGTGTTTTAGCCCCCTTGCTACCCTGCACTGGCGAATTTACCCTCCCCGCAAGTCCCTCTATTGCGTGACTGTCATCTGTTTGTCTCAATAAAGCTTTCTGCGTTTGCCATCCACTCTGTGTGTTCTGTCCTGCCTACCCTCCGTCACACAGGTGTAACAACTTCTACAATGTTTTGTAAATCATGTGCTGGCAACACTACATTGCATGCAAAGAGTTGTCACCCTTTTTATACCATAAAAGCATTACCAGTTGGAGAATTTATTAGAGCTCGCAGGAATTGTTTCACAGAAAGAACATTTACTAAGGAGTGTAGTAATATTGAGATGAGGTTACTTAAAAGGGGATTTCCATCATGGAGTATAGAACAGGGTAGGCGACTTGCGGAGAGGAGAGATCATGATGATTTATTAGAGGGCAGAAATAGGTGTAGGAACAACAAAATATGTCAAAAATCAGCTACTAATAAGGTTACCTTTGTCACTACATTTTCAAAAGAATATAATTAAATAGTACACATGATTAAAAGGAACCTTCCAATACTGTACGCTGACCTGGATCTACATGCAGTGTTGATACAAGGATGTAGATTTTCTTGTCGAGGAGCACCTACTTTGGGCTTGTTTCTTTCCTCTACTCTCTTTACCTCTAAGAATATGACATCTACCTGGTTGTCGTGGACAGGCTCTTATGGCTGTGGTTACAAAACTTGCACACAAAACCTTTGATTCCTTGACCACAGGTGAAAGTTTTAAAATCCTGCACTGTTAATTGTGGCACTACATGTGTTGTGCATCTCATTTACTGTACGAGCTGTCATTATGTGGGTTGCACTATACAAGCTTTAAAGCGGAGTTCCACTCGACCTATCAAAAAATAAAAGTCAACAGCTACAAAAACTGTAGCTGCTGACTTTCAAAAAACAGCCACTTACCTGTTCCTCGGTTCCGTGGTGTGTCCCCTGCAGCCCGTTTCACTGGCCGTCCTAGATTCCAGGAGGCCGGCATTTTCAGTGTGGGCACCTGGCTGTAATAGCTTGCGGCTTCACAGCCGGATATCCACTGCGCTTGTGCAAGTAGCGATGCGCTTCGTGAATGGTCTTGTAGTCTTCTGGGACCTGTCATGTGTCCCAAAAGACTATAGGGAGGGAGGACACCTTCCGTTTTCAATCACCTAGGTGATCGGATCGGAAGTGGGAACGGGTACCTGTAAAATTCGGGTACCCACTCCCCTCCCTCTCCCCACAGGTGCCAATTCTTAATGGGGAGCAGTCCTTAAAGCGAAACAAATTGGAAAACATTTTTGTGACTCTAGCAATTTTCAAGTGAAACAGATTTCCAGTGTATCAAGAAATTTAGAGATGTTCATGACAGTGACACTACTTCATTTTTGTGGGTTTGAAAGAGTGCTAGCTCTTCCGAGAGGAGGCAACAATCACCACAAACTATTGCCCCATGGTTTAAATCTTAGGTGGGATCTGCTTATGCATCTGGGTCCAAAATATTTTTTCTGTGTGTCATTTTCTACCCATTTATTAATTTAATATTAATGTTTGCCTCTTTTTGTTTTGCAGGTAGTGCCTACTGTATATTAGATGTTTTTCTTATTTACGCTTGTTTTCTAATTTTTTTTGCTGTTTGCTTGGACTTTTTTGTAATGGTCCTGTATGTGTTTTTTTTCCTCATTGTTTTCTCCATTACTTTGCATTGTATTCACAACTACTGACCACTCTGCTCTCCTGGGGCGGACTGACAACTCATGGGGCCCCCAAGCAATCGGGGATCATGGGGTCCCTGTGTTCTCCCCCACACTCAAACCACACCCAAAAAAGCCTATGAAAGGTACCAGGGGCATCTCATGGGGCCCCCTACTGACCCCGGGCCCTTGAGCAGTGGCCGAGTGCCAGAATGGTCAGTCCACCCCTGCTTCTCTTAGATGTTGCTAATTTTTTAATTATTTGTATTCTGGGGAGGGACTGACCACTATATAATTGTCTTGTTGAGCTACAAGTAACTATGGCTAAGGTCTTGCTTGACTGAATGAGTTAGTGTTGCTTGTCACTTGGAACATTTTTATTCTACATTTACAATAAAGACATCATCATTTAATCCTCACCTTGTTGCCGACCTTTCGTGATTGAGGTGTGCAAGTTCAGCGGATGTTGATCACAAGACTGGCACGGTGAGATCCATACTCCTGCTGGGGAATGCTGTATAAGTGCTGTAGCACTTTTTTGTTTGAGATGATATGGAACGTGCTGATACTGGACCTCAGGAGCACCAAGAAGAATATTACAGGAAAACCAATTTTTTTATTTTCAAAACTCAAGGCAAGAGAAAAAAAAATCCAGAATTTGGCTTTAGTAGATTATACAATTCAGCTCTGTGCTACCTACTACAGACTACTGTACTTGCTTATCCGATCACTCAGCACTCAATGTTGAACTATACTGTATATTAGGAATGGAAAGGAGTGATATTCTTAGACTAGCTATAAATGTGAGTTAGGGAAGAAGAAAGTGGTATTTCCAGAGACATTGTGGTTGATTTATTAAAGGAAAATACACTGTTCACTTTGCAAGTGTAGTTGCAAGGGAATTTTCCCCAGAGCTTAGTGAATTTTGGTGAAAGTTCACTTTGCAAAGAATACTCAATCAAATGCAAGGAAAAATGTAAAAAAACCCCCCCATCATTGGAAGATGGGAGTCAGCAGAGCTCACTGGATTCACTAAGCTCTGGGGAAAATTCCCTTGCAGTGCGCATATGCACTTGCAAAGTGAACAGTCTATTTGCCTTATTAGTAAATCCACCCCATTATGTTGCCGAGTTGAGGATGGAGGGTTAGTGGTATGTCTGGGAATGATACCTCCTGGGCACTACATTGCTAAATCTAGAATGAAAACAGTATATTTTAAAATACAATATGCTGCTGATTCAAGGGGTGGAGGCTTTGTGCCATTTCCAGGGACTCTGTGATGCTAAACTAGGAATGGGGGACATTGGTTTGTTGGGACACTGCTAAATAATGGATGGGTGACATTTCCTGGTACAATGTGCTGCCAGGGGTGGAGGCACTGGTCAATTTCTAGGGACGTTGTTGTGCTGGGCATGACAAGTAGTAGTTTTCACAAAGGGGTTCCTGAACCAATATAGATATTTTACAGGTAGTATCCCAGGGCAATAGGGGATCGTGGGGCCCCTGTGTCTTTGCCCAAATTCAAAAAAGCCTATGAAAAAGGTACCAGGAGCACCTCATGGGGCCCCCTACTGATTCCGGGCCCTCGGGCAGTGCCGAGTTTCCAAATGGTCAGTCCGCCCCTGGGTAGTATTCACTGAGGCAGGGATGAGAGTACAAGACACTTCCAGGGCTGCTGTGGTGTAAGTGGGAAAATGTAGAAGAGAGGAAAAATGACGTGCAAAATTTAGAATATAAATGAACCATCTGGTCAAAATTAAGGTGGTTCTTAAGGGTGCAGTTATACAATAGACCAGGAATATTGTCTACATACAGTATAGTGAAAAGCAGAGCAAGTAGTTTGAAGAACATTTCTGTTTAGTTTCCATGCAGTATCAGTATCAGCAGGGAAGCTATCCAGGGTTATTAAATTGATGCATATAGCCCCTTAATTCAAAGAAATCTTATACTGTATAGGCAAAGATTATCAATAATTAGCCAAGTCAATTCCAATAATAAAGGAGGATGTCATCTCTTCCAAGTAATATTTTTTTGGCACAGCAAAAGAGTATATGTACAGTATTCATGTCTTCATGTTAGCAACGATTGGATGAACTTCTAGGATGCCAGATTGGCACACCTTTAGGTTATAAATTTCGGCAAGAGCCACACTCCCTAAAAGGCAGCTGGAGACCTCCCTCCCAAAATCTCAGACAACATTAAATGAAAGTATCATTAACATTAAATAGTGATCAAATTCATGCATAAAAAAGTAATAACCCAATGCATAAATGTAAGTTTAACAAGTATCGATAAAATGCACATGCCATAAGTAGTCTAGAAAGTCCCAAATTCCAAAAACAAAAAAGTCCCCTTAAATGCTAATAAATGAATTTCTTTCTTCCTCGAAAAACGTTCCAAATTTATTTTATTTATTTCAGGTTCTTATATAGCGCCGTCAATTTACGCAGCGCTTTACATATATAGTGTACATTCACATCAGTCCCTAAACCTCAAGGGGTGTACAATCTAAGGTCCCTAACTCACATTCATACATACACATACTAGGGCCAATTTAGACAGGAGCCAATTAACCTATCAGCATGTCTTTGAAGTGTGGGAGGAAACCGGAGTACCCGGAGGAAACCCACGCAGGCACAAGGAGAACATGCAAACTCCAGGCATGTGGTGCCATGGTTGGGATTCGAACTAACGACCCTAGTACTGCCAGGCGGAAGTGCTAACCATTTAGCCACTGTGTTCCAAATGTATCTGTCCTCACCCAAACAGTGTCAAGATGCAGGCTTACCAAATATCAATGAGCCCCTTATTAAAGAGCATTTATAAAAAGCTTAGCCAGTATACTCTGGCATCAATGGCATCCCTCCATCCAATTCGCAGGACCATCACCAAACATCGAAAAATATCATCTCATACCTTTGATCATTAAATGTACTCATGTGTATAAAAAGCACTGCGCATTTAGAAATCACCAAAGCTGGCAAAACAGTGGTCAGCTAAGGTAGATGATGATGTCAATGGGAGGCTCAGCCCTACACGTTTCATCGTAAAAGTTGATTTCTAAATGCGCAATGCTTTTGGGTGACGGCTGGTACATTTGGCACCTCTTTGAGAAAGAAAGAAATTTATTTGTTCTTTTTTTGCACTTTAATTATTTTGGCATGTTTGCATTATGAACAATTTTTTCAACTTACATATATGTTTTGGCTTATGAAATTTGTATGCATGAGTTTGATCACTAATAAATGATGTGTTTCTGAATTAGTTTATTACTGTATTTTTTTTTTACAAAACAGTTTACAGTTATTTTGGCATTTGGGCGGATATCTCCTCTTTTGTGTTTGCAGTGTTGTTTTATTTTTCATTCTTTTGAGATTTGGACACATTTGCCCGGTTTCCTTATTTTTGCTGTTATAATTTTCTTGGTATATCTTTCAGGCTCACTGACAAGGAGGCTGATCTACTATAGAATTTGAAAATGTTGATGCAATACATTGGGGTTGATTTACTAAAACTGGAGAGTGCAAAATCTGGTGCAGCTGTGCATAGAAACCAATCAGCTTCCAGGATTTATTGTCAAAGCTTCATTGAACAAGCTGAAGTTAGAAGCTGATTGGCTACCATGCACATCTGCACCAGATTTTGCACTCTCCAGTTTTAGTAAATAAACCCCATCCTGTCAATATTCACTTCAATTTACTAATCATGTGTAGATAAATAAGAAAACAGGGATTTCCATTTCACGATTGGAAAGTTGAAGTGAACCTTCACACGTTTTATTGTGTGAACATTCTCAGAACTTTTAGTAAAGCAGCCTCAGTCTTAGCTATTGCACCATAGATCATTCTAGTTGCATAAAATCACCCAAAATACCAGGTAAGAGCTTAGGTGAGTATTGTCCTTTTTCTTCAATTGTGTGCATCATGGCCATCAGGAAAGAATTAATTGTGGAGGAGTCTCACGGATCTTAATATCATAGATGTTTAAGCTCAAGGCATCAGCATTCTGGCAGTCATTTCAACTAATGCAGCTTCACAGCAGTTCTACCACTTCTTGGCACACATGCAGGCTGGATAAGGATTCATTTTGGATCTCTGATTCACAAGATCTTACAGATGGGCTGGTTAGTCAAGTATACTTTTCTATAGCCTGAAATGCAAATCTGATACTAGAAAAAAATCTCTTACCAATTTGTGCAAGAATCCATTCTGGACTTCTCTGGAAGCCCTTCACAACCATTTGCTGGTCCCTCTCACCAGGATCTGGAAGACTCTCTTGTTGATGTTTTTCATTCTTGTCCTATAAACTATTAAAGAATCTATAATAAATGTATTTGATGTTTGAATAGTTTTAATCTGCTTCTGAGGTAGGTCTTGTCTATCAATTTGGAGGTTCTATCAAATCTTCTTTTTATCCCATCGAGAAGTATTTGGGGTATTTCTAAAATTATTCTTTTAAAATGACTTTATTAATGGCTATTACAGCAGCCAAAAGAGTGTGTGAACTACAAGCATTTTCTGCCCAAGAACCCTTTCTATGCCTCTTTCTGGATGGAGTGGTCCTTTGTCAAATGATGCAGTTTTTCCCAAAAGCGGCTTTATTTCACATCAAATCTCTGGTTCATCATCTGGGCTTCTGCATGCTTTGGTTGCCAACCATGGACCCAGGTTTGACCCATGTCACTTATTCTATCACAACATTAGAAAGGCTTGTTGTCTGTTATACGGTGAAGAAAGGCATTCAAGGACTACTGCATATTGGATGGTAAAACCTTTTCACAAGGCTTAGAAGATTAAAGGTTTTCTAGTTTCTGAAGAGACTCAAGCATGTTTCACTAGAGGAATGACCACCTCCTGGACAGGTTTTTCCAAGATATCTCCAAAAACAGTTTGCGAGGCAGCTAACCTTGTCTTCCTTCCATCATCACTCAACCTGATTTCTGGATGAAGCATCATTCAGCAGTCCTTTGTTTATGTTCCTCAAAAATATCTTTCCCCTAGATCACTTCCCTTCTTTATGTTTTGTGTTGGTTAAATCCCATCAAATGCAGCTATATGTACCAAAAAAATTGTATACTCACCATCCATAAATCTCTTTTTCTGGTGCATGGCAGCATGCTGTATACTTACCCCTACATCTCGATAACACCAAAACAGCAATTGCCTTAAGAGGATATTCATTTATAGCCAACCAGAGAATGCATGTTAGTTTTAGGGATTAGATAGAATATTTGTGATCATGTTATCTTTTAAAGCTCCAGTAAATAGGATTTTCAGTCCCTGAAACACATTGGCTATTGGTGAAAAATATTGAAGAAACAAGATATCTCTTGTTTGCTTCTCATTTAAGAGTGGTAACACTTGAAGTTTCACTCATAACAGTTTTTTGTTTTTAATTAACTTTTGCTTTGCCTGTCTATGCAAGGCAAAGCAACAAGTTAGGAGGGTGAGGGTCAAGGGAAAGAAAGGCACCAACAGCAATAAAACCTCAAAAAAGGTTTCACATTTCCCAGTCTACTAAAACAGCATTTTTGCAGTTTCTGTCCCATTTGATACATTTATCATGACATCCTGTGGCATTGACATACAAAGAGAGGGGAGATCTCTAAAGCAGACCAAAGTTCTAACCCTTTCTCTTATTTAAGACAAGTGGAGCTGGGCTTTACATTTCATGCTGATTGTAAAAGCAAAGAGCTGCCTTGGGGTGGGTGACCTAACAATTTTTGCAGCAGACAATCAGAAATTCAAGTAATATAAATAAACTTTAAAGTTTAGTAAACAGGCACCTTCTCCACTCTCCATAAATATGTACCTTTATTCTTTACTTTTCTAAGAGACATATTACTTGCTTTCCTTATGCTGCATCTTAAAGGCCAATTGGTCATCAATCCACTCAAAATGCACACAATGCTTTCTGAGGTATGGTCAGCCACTGATAAAATGGCAACCTAGGGCAGTGGTACTGAACCATGAACCTTATGTTAACCATGTGAACAACACAGCTATATGGGGCTCAATCCTAGTTACAGGCAGTCCCTGAGTTACGAACTACTCCTACTTACAAACGAAGCGAGAAACAAGAAGCGAGAGGAAATCTACGAGCACAAACAACAAAAAAGCTTTACAGGGGTGTTAACCCTTACCTATGCTATCCAAATAAACTTGGCTGGAGCTACACTTAAAAAATGTATCTATTCCAACTTACATACAAATTCAACTTGAGAACAAACCTACAGACCCTATCAAGTTCAAACCCAGGGGACTGCCTGTATGTTAAAATTAGATAGGAGGACTTCACCAAGAATGGACTTTAATCGCTGGCATCAGTAGGTACAGCATATTGAAGATGATCGTCTTGCTGAGATTGTTGTATCTCCTACAGACCCTTCTGTTGGCCTTACCACAGTCCTTTCTTCAAATAGTAAAAGCAGAATTCCTGAACTTCATATGGGGCTGTAGGACTAGGCAACTATCATACCGCCTCCTGGCTTTACAAAAGGAGAGTGTAGGTATAGGTTTCCCTGACCCTTTTCAATACTGTTATGTAGTACACCTTACAAGGTACCTAGATTCCTGAACTTCATATGGGGCTGTAGGACTAGGCAACTATCATACCGCCTCCTGGCTTTACAAAAGGAGAGTGTAGGTATAGGTTTCCCTGACCCTTTTCAATACTGTTATGTAGTACACCTTACAAGGTACCTAGATTCCTGAACTTCATATGGGGCTGTAGGACTAGGCAACTATCATACCGCCTCCTTACCCTCTGCTATTAAATTCCTTACTCTGCTATACACTGGCTACAACAACCTGCTTAACATCTCCTTCTTTAGCTCCCACATCTATGTCACCTCCCTCCAGAACTCACAGATAACTGGTTTAAGGTATTCCTTCTAACTAACCAAATCAGGCTCTGTCACTTTGTCCACTGGTACAGAATAGAAGAGATAGGTGATATAATTCCCCACCTAGACTACTGGCAGGCAATCAACTTAGACACTACCTGATCACACAGTATCACAGAGTACTGTGGGCAACTGAAACTTCTTTTGAGAAGTACTGTCTAGATCACAGGTGTCAAACTGGCGGCCCTCCAGTTTTTGTCAAACTACAAGTCCCATGAGGCATTGCAAGACTTACAGTTACAAGCATGACTCCCAAAGGCAGAGGCATGATGGGACTTGTAGTTTCGCAACAGCTGGAGGGCCGCCAGTTTGACACCCCTGGTCTAAACCCTTTTCCGCTAGGACATGCCCTTTCAGTGTCCCATTCCTTACTGACCAAGCTGCTGGAGGGTTATACACTACTTTTCTTACAAAAGTGGAAGCAGGACTTGCTGTGCTGGAAAACCTAATAAATCTCATAAAATAAAATGAAAACTAGATAGGGAGACAGCCTATTTGGAATATGGCTGTTGGTCACCAAGGTCCTTAAAATGTATCTAAAATTTAGACAAAAAAAAGCCAGCATTTTTTTTTTTAGTTTTTTTGTAGCAAGAAGTTAGAACCCATGTCAGTCTATATTGCCCTCTGTGTTTCCATGGTGAACTTTGTCACTGGGACTTCAAATTAAGGGAAATCGAAAATTTTGAGTTGTCATCAAAACAGGAATAAAGGAGAAATCTTCTAACAGGGACACTTGTTTAGATGACAACTATCTAACAGGACATTTTCCTCACTTTGGAAAGTTCTCTCTTTACGTCTTATGTCATGTCTTCACAACAGGTCATAAGAAATCTCCTTAATGGGACAAGGCAGAAAAAAAAGTAGATTTACTGTTCACAGCTCCAATCCTCCATATTACAGATATACACATGTGTATACTCCAGATAATTAAATTCACACAAAGCATGTTCTTTGTCATTTAATTACAGCCTCAGTATGAGAAAAGAGGCCCGAAGGCCCCAGCAGGTAAAATGAACATGGAGAGCTTCTGAAAATGATGTTTAAAACTATATAAAAATATCAGGTGCAAGTTGTTCATTTATTACATTTAGATATACATTCTAAAGATGACTGTGTTGCCCTTGTGGAACTACGATTATGTACAAACACACACGTATATACACACACATACATATGTACAATATATATACAGGCACATGCATATATATACACACATATGTGTGAGTATATGTAAAGATTAATACACAAAATAATATATCCAGATACATAAACATGCATCTAGATATATGTATATACAAATGCAGAAATTTACAATACAGTTTCTTCTTGATGGCAGTTTTTGCTGTTTCTGAACATAAAAGTGAAAACAACTCATAAAGGGGGCATGCCACGATCCAAGTATGAATATATTCATTACTACTCAATTTTTACATATTTTTCTGCAGTCGATTTCCTCTACAGTCATTCATACCCCCCTGAGAAGTAACATAATGTGGCTCTTGTCTGGCCCCACTTTAGGGAGTTGTTAAATAGTAGAAATCCAATGCCATGTCCAATGTCATCACTCCAAACAGCCCTTGGAAGGACACTCTAGAAAAACAAACTTGGATAAAGCCAGATTATTCTGAATTAACTGAACTACAGGAAAATAACAATCCAGTTATATTTTATAAGAAAAAAAAAAATATTCAATGCATTTTATAATACAGCTAAAATTTCAATGAACCTTATCTAGCAAAAGTGTAAAAATAAGCAGCGCTGTTCCCAACACTCCAGTTGTTGAACGGTTGAAAATGGCAGCTGGGATTGAATAGACTGCTATGGAGGAACAAACAGTCAGATCTTGTGTAGTCACTGTTTTATTTAGCATAATCCCAGGAAGGGGGGGGGGGGGGAAGAAAAAAAAAAAGTTGTCTTCTTTGTTAAATTACCACACTATTCTACTGATGTAACCTTAGCTGATGAGAGCATTTTTTAAGTGAATACATACAGGGTTAGAAAAAATAATGAAAACACTATATGATTTGCAGGTGTGCAAGTGATGACGTTTCGCATAGAAAGCAGAAGTGATGTAACATTTTTTTGCTTCCTCTGAGATGAGACACCTAGCTAACAGGTGGGAAGCCTCACTTTCCTCATTCACTGCGTGCGCTGCTAGTAATACAGAGACATGCTTTAAAGAGGGCAAGTTGTTGATGACCCTGAGCAAGAAAACAACTGCTGCAAAATTGATTGCATAGCTCAACCTCATTCTTCAGGGGAATGAGATTGAGCTCTGCAGTCACTTTTGCAGCAGTTGTTTTCTTATTCCGGGTCACAATCCTACACAATTTCCTTTTATCTCTTTCGGTTAGTTAACCATGTTGACTGTGCTTATGCTCATCAGATGGCGTTTTCCCCGGAAACTGTATATGATATGCTGTCATAACCTTTGATACTGTACCTCGTGACAGAGCAAATAAATCTGCAACTTCATTCGCAGAGGCGAAGTGGCACCAATATTTTGCCCTCTTTGAAGCACAGTAAGCTCTGACATGACTCAGTTTTACTAGCAGCGCATGCAATGAATGATGAAAGTGAGGTTTCTAAACTGTTAGCTAGGTGTCTTATTACATAGCGAAAGCAAAAAAATGTTTCATCACTTCCGCTTTCAACGAAAAACATATCGTCACTCTCACCCCTGCAAATCATGTAGGGTTTCCATTTTTTTGTTTATACTAGATAGCTTTTAAAATTCAATGTTAAAGCTGTCCACAAGGAGACAGAAACATATACTGTACATTTATACAGTTGTGTTCAAAATAATAGCAGTCAGACATCACTAACCTGATCAATCACTGTTTTTGGTAGAAATGATATTTCTACATGGCAAATAATTTACTAGCAGGTGTAGTAGAGTAATAGAGATCCAACAGACCCAATAATCATGACATGCATGCTGCTGATTCTGTGTAATTGAATCACTAATTGAAAGGGGCATGTTGAAAATAATAGCAGTGTGGAGTTCTATTAGTGAGGTCATTCATTCTTTGAAAAACAGGTGGCAATTATTGCCCTTATTTAAGGAAGGAAGGCAGCAAATGTTGTACATGATGGTTACAGTGCATTTCTCTCTGAAATTCTGAGGAAAATGGGTCGTTCCAGACATTGTTCAGAAGAACAGCGTACCTTGATTAAAAAGTTGATTGGAGAGGGGAAAACATATAAAGAAGTGCAGAAAATGATAGGCTGCTCAGCTAAAATGATCGCAAATGCTTTAAAATGGCAACCAAAACCTGAAAGACGTGGAAGAAAGCGAAAAACTGCCATTCGAATGGATAGAATAATAGTCAAAATGGCAAGGACTCAGCCAACAATCAGCTCCAGGAAGATCAAAGAAGGTCTAAAGTTACCTGTGAGTACTGTTACAATTAGAAGACGCCATATGAAGCCAACCTTTCTGCAAGAAGCCCCCGCAAAGTCCCACTGTTGAAAAAAAGACGTGCTGAAGAGGTTACAATTTGCCAAAGAGCACATTGACTGGCCTAAAGAGAAATGGTGCAACATTTTGTGGACTGATGAAAGTAAGATTGTTCTTTTTGGGTCTAGTGGCCGGAGACAGTTTGTCAGACGACCCCCAAACACTGAATTCAAGCCACAGTACACTGTGAAGACAGTGAAGCATGGTTGCGCAAACATCATGATTTGGGGATGTTTCTCATACTACGGTGTTGGGCCTATTTATCGCATACCAGGGATCATGGATCAGTTTGAATACATCAGAATACTTGAAGAGGTCATGCTGCCTTATGCTGAAGAGGAAATTCCCTTGAAATGGGTGTTCCAACAAGACAATGACCCCAAACACACCAGTAAACGTGCAACACCTTGGTTCCAGACCAACAAGATTGACGTTATGGAGTGGCCAGCCCAATCCCCGGATCTTAATCCAATAGAAAACTTGTGGGGTGACATCAAAAATGCAGTTTCTGAGGCGAAACCAAGAAATAGAGAAGAACTTTGGAATGTAGTCCAATCATCCTGGGCTGGAATACCTGTTCACAGGTGCCAGAAGTTGGTTGACTCCATGCAACACAGATGTACAGTTCTCAGAAACAGTGCTTATACAACTAAATATTCATTAAGTGATTCAAAGGAAAGCAAAATCTTCAAACTTTTTCAGTTTATATAGCGAATGTTTGAGTTTGTAAAGAAGAATACAAACACTGCTATTTTTTTGAACAGTCTAATATTCACTTTTCTTCAATTTTTTTAGAGGAACAACACAAATTTGATATATTTTTCTTCATGTTGATTTGGAATATAATGTGTAGTGTTCCCAATGCATTTGTGTGTATGGAAATAAAAGCTATTAGAAGGATTTTGAGCTTTATTCACTTTTTTTCAACACACTGCTATTATTTTGAACACAACTGTATATACATTGTCATAGGTCCACACAGCCTTGTCCTTGACCTATGCTGAAGTGTCAGCACACCCTCAACAAAAACACCTTGAAGCGGTCTTCACTCTGCACCTGCTTGCTCTTCGTGCTCTCCCTCCCTCTCCCAGTATAAATACTGCTGTACAAGGAATTACAGGATGCTAATTACAGGACAAATTCAATTACCCAAGTCAGTTACTTTTAAAAATACTGCACATTTAATGATTCTTTAATGGATATGTGATTACATTCATTTGTGTCTCTTAATATATCACTGGGGTACCCGTTAAATTAAGAGATGTTCCAGATTACTGAGAGACACGCTGTTTTTTCATGTTTTCTGTTTGACCAGAAGCCTGTACTAAAATAAATATTTAGGCTGCAATTGCTGAAATTGTTTATTAAAATGTTAGCTGCCTGGGTATCTCTGGATTTTAATCTTTTTGAGCCTTATGCTGTATGGTGACCTTAGGATCAGTTACCTGAACTACACATAAAAAAGGTCAATTCACTAAAGCATTATGGATGTTGTAAGTTTAACTACTGCTTTGCTGTTTTTTGCTATCACAATTTAGGGCAAAGTGACAGTCTCTTTAAACCCTACCACCTCAACAATCAACTGTCCCATTGAAGCTGCTGTAATAATGCCTGGTGCTTATGGGTATAGGAGAGCATGTGACCTCCTCCCATCATGTAGTGCTCAGTCCTAAACACCATCAATACTGTAATCTCTGAAAACATCCAACATAGACTTCACAAAGTATTGGGATTGCAAAGCAACATAATGGCAGGGGAGTGCTGGGAAGGTATAAGTGGCCCGGAGTGGGTTTTAAAGACTGACTAAATCTTTTTAAGTTTTTGTTTACACTGCTAGCTTGTCCTGTTGATAATTGTAATATTCTGTATGTTGCCTATTAACAGAAACCAAAGTGATTCAAGGTGGAACAAAAATGCAGACTTGCGTAAAATAGAAGTTGTTCTTGGCTAAATATCTACTTTGTGGAAAGTCTACACCTTTATGTACATGTAATGAATTTTCTAAAGAGAAAATCACCATAAGGTAGTCCAATGCAGTTAATATATCTCATACAGCTTAGTGAACTGGCCCAGTTAGGTGCCACAGTGCACGTCACACAGATCTCAACTGTTTATACATTAAACCCGTCTTCCTAAATAAAGAAAAAAAAAAATAAGCAGCATCAATGCCATGTCACCCACAGACACAGGTAAAAGTGTATATTATCAGCACACTCAGTACATCTTTTGTTTTTTTTCATATTTTGGGTTGAAAAAGTGATCTTACATTTAAAGCCTGAAAACATCTAACTGCTCTCTGACTAAACCAAAATTCCACAATAATAAAAGTGAGAGAGGACTGCTCAACAATCAGACCTTAACAGGTTCAGGAAAAATTACTAGCATGGCACATTAACCAACACACCAAGTTCCATCCAAAGCAGACTTAAAAATGGACCTATCCTTAAAACCGCATTGTCTTCTCCCCTGCCAACCCTCTGCCTTACAGGGTCATTTATATAATTATTTTTGGCTCATTTATCAATACTGTAAAAAGTATTCATTTTGTCTAGTTAAGCTTTCACTGAATCTTCAGGTTTCCACAATGCCCAAATGGGAATGTTGACATTTGTCTCGCAGCCATGTGGGAAGTGTAGGGATAATGCAATTTTGCATTTATGTGACCATTCAACAGTTTACTGTTGATAGCTGCTCCATATGAAGCAAAAATTGAGCATTTCCAGTAGGGCACAATGAATACTTCAAAAGCTCATATAAACTTGAAACAAATGGATACTATTTACAAAACTTATTATTTTCACTGTCTTACAGAGTTAAATTCTTCACAAAAGTGGTCTTCCACTTTACACTCATATGAAATAGCAGAAGGGATGAAATACTTACCCTTTATCACCCTTGTAATCTCTGCACAGCAGACATATCAAAATTTAGATTAGTAGATCTTCCCTTTCAGCAGTGATCACATGGCCAACTGTAAAGGCATTCCATTGCATGACTGCCCACTGGGATTCCATAGAAGTTTTCTTTAGCCACGTAATATATTTTGTGCCTTCTGCAACAGTGCATAATATATATATATATATATATATATATATATATAACCAGGAGATATGGGGTTTAATGACAGGCCCACTTTCTAAGCACTTGTTGTTAATAGCCTTTAAATGTTTACAATATTTTACTGTATCCTACCAAGGCTTCCTTACATTGATCACACATTTAAAAGCAATATATCAAAAGCATTGTTTATGAGTCAACATGTCCACAAATTAATACAAACCTCTTCAAATTATGATATGCATAAAAGATTCACAAAAATTGTGCAGGAAGGGACGATAGCATATGTTAAATTAATGCAATACTTAAATGTGAAAGTGCTATTTCTGTGGTAGTATTTTCTTTTTGTAGTTTGATTTTCTTTTTTTTTTTTTTTTCCACTTAAAGTCTAACAGTAACAGCGATTCATCAGTGCATGAAACTGTGACAATCCCCTCCCCTGGGGCAAAAGTAGTTACTTTACCAAAAAAGAAAAAAAAAAAAAAGAAAAAAAAAAAAAAGAGAAAAAAATGAGAATCTCTGGTTTGGACAATTCTACTTTACAAGCTCACAAGTTCTTCCAAAACGATTTCCATTAAAACAGCATGCTGGTAAAAGCAAAGTGGACGAGATGCTGTCATGCTGGCAGAATGACATTGGCAACAGATTTCTGTCCTTTCATAAGATAAGGCAGGGAACTGTAATATTTATGCAGCAAAACAAGTCTGGAGTGAGTTCGCTTTTTCGCATAAATATTTCTGGTGACCTGCTCGGAGCGCTCGTCTTATCCGTACCGATCAGGTGGGTCTCTAGACTATGCCATGTAGATGAAAGTGTTGATATCGGACTCATCTCTTCGGATGTACTTGTGTTCTATAAGCCATTCGATTTGTTCTTTGATCATTTTTTTCTGTGGCAAGAACATGTTCTTCAAAATTTCTACTAGTTCAGTCTGGAGCTGAGCATTGGTAATTTTCTTTCTCATCTTCATGATTTGAATAATGGCCTCCTGGAAAATGAATTAGAGGTTTCAGTAAAAGGAGAGGCTGATATCAGAGAACAATTATAGACAGTTTCCTTGCTTTAAAGCTGAAGCCCAGGCAAACAGCTCAATACACATACAGTCAGGTCCATAAATATTGGGACATGGACACAATTCTAACATTTTTGGCTCTATACACCACCACAATGGATTTGAAATGAAACTAACATGATATGCTTTAACTGCAGACTGTCAGCTTTAATTTGAGGGTATTTACATCCAAATCAGGTGAATGGTGTAGGAATTACAACAGTTTGCATACGTGCCTTCCACTTGTTAAGGGACCAAAAGTAATGGGACAGAATAATAATCATAAATCAAACTTTCACTTTTTAATACTTGGTTGCAAATCCTTTGCAGTCAATTACAGCCTGAAGTCTGGAACGCATAGACATCACCAGGCGCTGGGTTTCATCCCTGGTGATGCTCTGCCAGGCCTTTACTGCAACTGTCTTCAGTTCCTGCTTGTTCTTGGGGTATTTTCCCTTCAGTTTTGTCTTCAGCAAGTGAAATGCATGCTCAATCGGATTCAGGTCAGGTGATTGACTTGGCCATTGCAGAACATTCCACTTCTTTCCCTTAAAAAACTCTTTGGTTGCTTTTGCAGTCTGCTTTGGGTCATTGTCCATCTGCACTGTGAAGTGGCGTCCAATGAGTTCTGAAGCATTTGGCTGAATATGAGCAGATAATATTGCCCGAAACACTTCAGAATTCATCCTGCTGCTTTTGTCAGCAGTCACATCATCAATAAATACAAGAGAACCAGTTCCATTGGCAGCCATACATGCCCACGCCATGACACTACCACCACCATGCTTCACTGATGAGGTGGTATGCTTAGGATCATGAGCAGTTCCTTTCCTTCTGCATACTCTTCTCTTCCCATCACTCTGGTACAAGTTGATCTTGGTCTCATCTGTCCATAGGATGTTGTTCCAGAACTGTGAAGGCTTTTTTAGATGTCGTTTGGCAAACTCTAATCTGGCCTTCCTCTTTTTGAGGCTCACCAATGGTTTCCATCTTGTGGTGAACCCTCTGTATTCACTCTGGTGAAGTCTTCTCTTGATTGTTGAGTTTGACACACATACACCTACCTCCTGGAGAGTGTTCTTGATCTGGCCAACTGTTGTGAAGGGTGTTTTCTTCACCAGGGAAAGAATTCTTCGGTCATACGCCACAGTTGTTTTCCGTGGTCTTCCGGGTCTTTTGGTGTTGCTGAGCTCACCTGTGCGTTCCTTCTTTTTAAGAATGTTCCAAACAGTTGTTTTGGCCACGCCTAATGTTTTTGCTATCTCTCTGATGGGTTTGTTTTGTTTTTTGAGCCTAATGATGGCTTGTTTCATTGATAGTGACAGCTCTTTGGATCTCATCTTGAGAGTTGACAGCAACAGATTCCAAATGCAAATAGCACACTTGAAATTAACTCTGGACCTTTTATCTGCTCATTGTAATTGGGATAATGAGGGAATAACACACACCTGGCCATGGAACAGCTGAGAAGCAAATTGTCCCATTACTTTTGGTCCCTTAACAAGTGGGAGGCACATATGCAAACTGTTGTAATTCCTACACCGTTCACCCAATTTGGATGTAAATACCCTCAAATTAAAGCTGACAGTCTGCAGTTAAAGCACATCTTGTTCGTTTCATTTCAAATCCATTGTGGTGGTGTATAGAGCCAAAAATTTTAGAATTGTGTCGATGTCCCAATATTTATGGACCTGACTGTATAAGGGAGCTGCTTTACCTGTCAAAGGATTGTATTTTTGCCCATCCAGTCCTGAGATCTATACAGCTTTCCACATTGCACAGCTTTGTCTGGCAGGACAGGAGACCTGATTTTTCTCTGCTACATATGAGTAACAATTGCAGGTCTTTTGTCTCCCCCCTGCCTGTGACTGGACAGTAAAAAGAGAAGCAGCACACGGATAAGTTCATCTGCCACTTTGCTCTCTCCATCTGTCAGCATGCTACTTGTTAGCACAAATGAACTGTAGAATAAATAATAGGCTCTTTGGGTTACTTCTTCATCTTCAGGTCTGAAGGCAGCTTGCTGTACAGTAGACTGCAAGAGGCTAATACCAGGTCAAATTCAGGTACTGCACTGCTTGCCTTTCATTATGGAATCCAGACCATTCTTCATCTGTGAGGATACCTATATCTTTATGCCATTTTGTTTCACTATTTGCCATGGCATTCATAAGGCTTGCTGAGAAAAGAGTATTATAGAGGTTTGCAATTCTGCCTGAGCTATCAGTGACTATAAAGACAAACTTTGCTGTAAACACATGCTTTTAATAGTTTTTAATGGCAGAGCTATTTAGGTCTCAAACTGTAATGGTTTTTCTGATGGAGGGAAGGAAAGCTGCTAATAGGCAAATTAACTAACCTTATAACCAAAACACCCAGAACAACAAGCTGTCTGTATTCTCTTTAACACAAATAAAAAAACAAAACAGAAGCAACTACTGCAGGTCAATGACCAGAAACAAGTATGCAGCTACTAAAGTCACAGAAAAGTCAGAATTCCAGATCTACAGACTTGTTCTGAGTCAGTGACTTAAAGTACTGAAGCCTTTGATTTAACATAACCCTCAAACTGGTGGTGTTCATTAACAGCAGGCTATGTATTTTCTCAATAGAGGTCTCCTTTAACAGACAGAAGTTAGATTGTGTCTTCTCTTCCTAATAGTTATGCTGGTTAGACAGGTCTTTTTTTCCCTTTCTCATGTCTGTTTAAGGGATGGAAATCTATATACAGTAAGGGGCCAATTTAAAATGGGGATGGTATACAGCTTTCTGCAGGACACTGCGGCACAACTTTACACTGCTCCTGCAATTTACGTTGCATTTGTAGAATGCATGCCTATGGTTTCCAAGGGAGTTCATTCTGCTTAAAGGTGCAGAGCAAAAGGATGGAGCAGGAGACAATCACGTGACTTTGACAGGTGAAATGAGCTGGCTTCTCTTCCCGACTTTTTTTCCCATTCCTTTGAATGATGCCTCATTTCATCTTGAAGCAAAATGCACATATGTAAAAGCACACTGCTGTGCTGCAGTAAGGCATACAGCAGCTTTATGAATGAAAAACAAATGCAAAACGTATCGCGCTCCACTAATTGATATGAAATATGCTCAACAAACTTATTCATAAACAATATAAAATTCAAAAAACTTTTTTCAAAAAAAATTATTTTTCAAAAAATTATATATATATATATAACATATGTGAGTCCAATTTTAGTGTGCAGTTCTTCAAAAACTGAGTGCTTATTTTAAGACACAATCCGTGCTCATTTTACATGTCTTCCTCTAGTGAAACATAAAAAAGTCCACATAAACTCTCATGCAACTGTCATGCAATCAAAGAATATAATATAGTGCCTTATCGCCTTTAAAATGTATTTATTTAAACCTATTATGATTGCATGACATCTATATTCATGGAGCAACAAGCCAAAAAGGAGTGAAGAGACCCCCTAGAGGAGAGAGGGATAACTCCATCCATCCAACTCCAGGAGGAAAGATCCATAGGAAACAGCAAAACCTTCTGTTGGAAAAAGGGAATACTCCATCCATCCATCTGGGATAGGGATACTTAAATCCATATATTTCCAAGTCCAATAAAGGGACACAAGCTTTTTATGACATGATGTAACGGTTTGGTCATATAAATCAGGTGAGCGCACACTGGTGAAGGAGCACATAAGTTAAAAAGTTTTTATGGATTTTTTTATGTTTCCCTAGAGGAAGACACGTAAAAAAAAGCATGGATTGTGTCTTAAAATAGGCACGCAGTTTTTGAAGGATTGCACACTAAAATTGGACTCACATATGTTATATATATAATTTTTTGAAAAAAAATACATTTTTGAAGGTTTTTTGAATTTTATATTGTTCATGAATAAGTTTGTTGAGCATATTTCATATGAATTAGTGAAACGCGACACGTTTTGCATTTGTTTTTGGTTATAGTGACACACAAGTATGAGTATGTGAATGGTGTAGACGACCCACTTCAATTATTTAGTATATATATTTTATGTTTGAAAACTTAATAGCACGCTATTTAAAGGGGTGTTTATATTTGAATTATTAATTTTTCACACCAAAAAATACACCATAGTAGCTCACAAGAACTAAGCTTTAGATCTAGCTTTATGAATGAAACCCTAAGGCTAGGTTCACATATGTGCGGGTGGTGCCGCTGCGGATACGCACTAAAAATCTGTGCAGCTGCACCACCCACACAGAAGAATGCGGACCTGCGGGTGAGTGCCATTAATTCTAATGGCCTGCTGCCAGCCCTGGAAATCGCAACTGCACTGGGAACCAAGGTTCCTGTGCGGTCTGCGGTTTCCAAAGAAGTGCAGGGACTTCTTCCCTGCGTGTCCCTGGGCACAGAAGTCCATTCAAATGAATGGGCTCTCGTACCCGCGCAAAACGCTGCCCGGAGGGAACGCGGATATGTGAACCAGGGGTATATGTTTCTATAGAGACAGTGATTTTTATATCTGAAGTTGTGCTGGAGTTACATGCCAGGTTACTGTATATGCCAACAGTGGTAGTTTTCTTACAGCAAACCTGTCACTGATCTTTGCAGGTTTATTCAGAACTATAATGTGCTAATAGGCATTAGGTTTTAGATTGTGCTTACTTGGTTTTTGCATGTTCCAGGTCCTCCCAAGTTATTTCTCGGTATTATTCATATTTTACATTATCCACTAAACTATATATCAGATTGCTTTATCTATACAGCCAGAATTTATATATTGTACAAGTACAAATGCAGGGGAGGAGGTGTTAATAAAAGGAAATATTGACTTACCTATAAATTTATTATCCTGTAGTACAGTAGAGGATACAGGGCTATAGTCACAGACCATGAGTTATATGCAGGCTACCTTCAGTTAATTGGACACCGAAAGAGAACTTTGCTAGGGCTGCTTCTAGTGCACGGTCTTATAACTTCACCAGCTCTATGAGCCTCCGGGTTTTTGGCAATCAGTGACCATAGGAACAGAAGAAAGGGTTTTATTCTGTACTCCAATATAAGGAACATAGAGGTAACAGGACTGTTGCCGTAGACCATTAGATGTACCCAACCAACAGACTGAGGAAAAAAAAGGCTCAGATGACAGTTTGAAGCATCTTTTTGGCTGAAGCTCATATCAGCTGAGTCCTGAACATCTACTGAACAACTTGTGAACAGAAAACCAGGTGGCAGCCGTCCAAAAGCTCAAATACAAATGCTTGTGGGTGGAAAGCCCAAGAAACACCTAACAGATCTGGCAGAATGAGCTCTAATAAGGAAAGAATGAACGCTGTCCTTAAGGGTGCAAGCCCTCAAAATCAGCAGTCTGATCTACCTGGCAATGGAGGAGCGGAAAGCAGGATGTCCTCTGCGAGAGCATGTACTTAACAAACGGGGATTCATTCTTGTGAGTAGATATTACAGCTGCTAAGTACACCCTAACAATGTCCCCAATATCCGCAGTGGCAGTAAAATCTGCTTTTGTCAGACAGTCTGCATTATGTACACCTAGAATTTGCTGACCAAGTCCCTTGGCTGTGCCTCTGCAGCAGAAGACAGCAGGAAATTCATCAAACACGGTGTGCATGTTTTTCAGCTGATAATGCAGGCAGCAGTGCATCAGTCAGAAGGTGTGTTGTAATCACGTCACCATCCCAAGACGAAGCACACAGGGGATGAAAACACCACGTTTGAAATTGTAAATATACACAGTGCTAAAAGCAAAAGTATAATGGTGAGAGACACAATTAAGGGATTAACTCCCCATACCTGCACCTATGTAGCCACTTCGAGGCGTGTAAAGCCAGGAACGGTTCAAGGTAGACCGTTTACTTTGCCCATCTCGCTGAGCCTGTTAAGGATCCAGCCCTCACTTGTCATAGTGGGCTTACCCCATAAGGGGTCTTCAGGGCCTGTGAAACAAAGATATGGACCATAGCCCTGGACCCTATGACTAACTGCACGTCAAGGTGAACACCTAGCACAGGATCCATTTCGCAAACAATACAGGTGGCCCTGTTATAGTGGGTTCTTGGTACGGTCCTAAAGGTAAACACAGATAGTTACCAGTCTAGAAACTGTTAGACAGCCTAGGGGCAATAAGCAGTCAAATCTTGATAGAAAAGGCTGAGGAAAAAAGGAATGGTTTAGAAAGGCAAAAAGTTCTTCCAAGGGGAAAAGGTCCATCTTAAAGTGAGTGGGGTTTTATAAGCATGCACAAGGGGCGACCCTAATAAAGTTCTTTACCAATGTCCAATCACCTAAAGGTAGCCTGCATGATCCATAACTACAGTCCTCTGTCCTGTACTGTACAAATAAGATGTTCCTTGTTTTAGTGGCTGAAATTGAACACTGTATACTGATTCAAACAATCACCTGCCTTAAACTAGGTGCTAGAAAAGTAAATGAAGTGCTGTAGTTACATTAGTTAGTAATTAGGCATAATGTAACATACAAAACTGATCATCTACAACAATATATCATACAATGCAGACAATCTCCTAATACGCACCTGAGTCCTCAGTATTCGGAGCTGTACAATGCCTTCATTTTCTTCCTCCCTCATTCTCTCAGTTGTGAGTTGTAAGCGTCCAATTAAATTGATCTTTCCTCTTTTCTGAACTTTTGCATTTTTTCTTAAAGGGAAGAAGTAGAAATAATATTTGCACAAGTTAAGAAGCTTGTAAAATAAAATCTCCAACTAGATTTCTACGGCATGATTTGTTTTGTCATTTGAAAGGGAAGCTGCCATGAGAAGCCCCAGGCTAATTTCACACTGATCTGCTGAAAAAACACAGCAAAAACACATAGGCCACACTTTGAGCGTTTTTAAAAGATACATGACTTAAAAACTGCACCAAAAACGCTTCTCAGGGGCGTTTTTGAGGTGCTTTTCAGATGTTTTCCATTGATTTCAATGGGAAGAGGCATCTTTGGGGTGTTATTTTTTAACTCACCAAACATGCCCCAAAGATGCTGCAACTGGGAGTTATTACACCGCACCGCAAGCGTAATGCCTCAGTGTGAAAACATACATACATATACATTCACCTACATAGGGAAGCGTTTTTCTTGAGCTTATCAGGTGCATTTTTTAACAAAAAACACTTAAAAAAACTCCTCAGTGTGAAAGTAGCCTTACATAAGAGATGGCATTCTACAACACCTGGGCAGTGAGTGCAGCTCACAGTGACGAACATCAAGGTCTTAACTAGCATCAGGTGACCTGACTACCCTTCCTCTCATGTGACAGCACTTGCTTTATGATTGGTCCAGCACTATCACATGGAAAGAAGAGAATTTCCAGAGCCCTGTGTAAATTCTAGCTGGAGCTAAGTTACTAAAAGGTTTTTTTCCCAGCAACTGAATATAGCAGTGAGGGGAGTGAAGAAAAGATTTTAGAGTTGTCACTGGAGAAAAGGATTAAAAGGGAAAAAGTTCCAAAAAGGGACACTAGTTCAGGTGACATTCATATCTCCCCTCACTTTGGGGAGATTTCCACTTACTTTTCTGTTGTATCTCCTTGACAGTCAAGCAGAAATCTTCCCAGTGGCACACAGTGGACAGCAACAGAAACTTGAAAGGAATTCTAACCCTTGCTCATTTTACCAAATACTAGAAAAGGGTTTTGGCTGAAGTTCCATTTTAGTCTCATTGTGTTGAGATCTTCTATTTTTAGATGTATAATATTAACACTTTTTATTGAGTACATCTGTGCAGATCTCCTTTATTGGGTGCCAGCACCCCTGCGTTACGCACATAAGTAATTAACGCAAGCCTAGCTTTTTTATCACACTTACATCAAGCTGAACTCTTGGTTTACTGAAAACAAGGTGCCCTCTGTGAAATCTTTAGGAGAATTTACTTGTGGTTCATATGACAGAACTTGCCTCTTCAGTTTTGGGAACGCTACAAGAGACTGAATTAAGTAAAAGAAATTAACATACATTCAATGAACACATAACACAAGCTGTCTGATTGACATAGCAAGAAACCAAAGCATAAACTAATGCACTTCACTGGTTCCTAGACAATCTGCCCATCTTTACAGGCTCTGTGAATATCCAAAAGGCAAATATAACTAGGGTAAAGGATAAAGCAGAACAGAGCCCACCACATGCAGGTAAAACACCCTTTAAAGTGATACTAAAGTCTTTAAAAAAAACAAACAAAAAAAACATGTCATACTTACCTGCTCTGTTCAGTAGTTTTGCACTTCCTCTTCCCGAGTCCCCTGCCGGCGCTCCTGGCCCCTCCCTCCTGTTGGGTGCCCCCACAGCAAGTGGCTTGCTATGGAGTCACCCAAGCAGGCGCACTCTCGAACCGCGGCTCTGCAGGTCCATTCACACACAGAGCCGCGGTTCAGCCCCACCCCCACCAGATTGGCTAACTGGCTGTGATTAACAGCAGTGGGTGACAATGGCTCCCATTGCCTCAGCCAATCAGGAGTGAGAGTCCTGGAGAACCTAGGTTCTCATGGATATCGCTGAATTGGGACAGGGTTTAGGTAAGTACTAGGGGGGCTGCTACACTTAGAAGGTCTTTACCTTCATGCATAGAATGCATGAAGGTGAAAAGCCTTGAGCCTTTAGAACCATTTTAATAAAATAAAATGTGAATAAATGCACTTACAAAGTACCGACTTGATCAGGCCATACCACCAGGTAGATCAAATCTCATCAGATGGCAGGACTTTGTATAGAAATGTATATACAAACTATAACTTCCCTGAACCCAGCAAAAGGAGAGATAGAGTGCGATAATAGAAGAAACCCTAAGTCCCCTGTCAGTTTTTCAGGCAGACCTAACTGGAAGGTCCATTCAACACTATGGAAATGCGGAGTCCAAACAGGTCCAATAAATTTTTTAAAAAAGGGGATTTGTCCACTTCTGTTTAGGTGGAGCAGATTGGAGGATAGTCAGGTGTAAACGGACAATGAAGTCCATTTAGTCCTGGCTGCCAATACAGCAGAGTGGGCTCTGTCCATGTCCGCTCTGCAGAAACTGCTCCAGTAAGCTGATCCCCTGCTGATCAAAACACAATCTGCCCTGTGTGAAAAAGGCCTTAAGGACACTGAACAAAACTGGGGGTGAAAAATGTTTCTTCCACCACAATAACTATACTGTCTATAACTGAACATGAGTTCAGGTGTGTCTGGATCTTAGTCCAAACCCACCTGAGCAAGTCCACCAGAAAATTGTCCCTGTACTGGGCTAATAAGCCCATAAGCAGCCAAGGCAAGCATGTCCTGCAGCCACCCGTATACACGCCCCATATGTGTGTGCAGCTGCAGGCTGGTGAATGCCCTGGCCATTTATGATTGACCCAGTACAAGTGACAGTTTCCTGACAGGATCGCTCCTGAGCTCATCCCTAGTGGTAGTATGGGGTTGATCAAGTTGCTGCTTCACCTTTTATTGATTAAAGGGTGTTTTACCGGCACTAAACAACGCACTCTGTGACCAACAAGCAAAACATTTACACATACCCAAAGAGTCCTTCTCAGCTCTGCATCTGGTAATTCTGTTGCTAGTTTAAGATTCTCAAAACTAATCTTCTCTTTAGGCCTCTGGTTCCAAGCAAACAAAACAGCCAGCTGAAATGTTGTCACCTCAAGGTCATACTGTCCAACTTCATTTTTAAAGGTTATCTGTAAAATGCAACAACAGTGATTAAAAGGATAAAGGGAGCAAATCATTTATAAAATACAGGAGCTGCTTTGATTGACTGCCAGCTCCTATACTTTACTGGTCACGTAGTCGTTTTTAAAAGGTCAGCAATGGCAGCTTCCATAGATCGCCTTTAAAAATTCATACTGAAATGTGGACAAAATAAACATATGTATACAGTATTGTCCAACCCTGCCCATCTGTGAAAAATGATTAAGGAAAAAAACTACAACTGGGAGCACTAGAGTAGAACTGCATGTGTACAGTATGTCTCCTGTATAAAGAATGTCTGTGGTGACACATCCCTTTAAAAGCATAATTCTAGATATACACCCACTGGCCACTTTATTAGGTACACCTTGCTAGTACCGGGTTGGACCCCTTTTTGCCTTTAGTACTGCCTTAGTTCTTCGTGGCATAGATTCAACAAGGTGTTGGAAACATTTCTCAGAGATTTTGGTCCATATTGACATGATAGCATCATGCAGTTGCTGCAGATTTGTTGGCTGTATATCCATGATGCGAATCTCCCATGCCATTACATCCCAAAGATGCTCTATTGGATTGATATCTGGTGACTATGGAGGCCATTGGAGTACAGTGAACTCATTGTGATGTTTAAACTAGTTTGAGATGATTTGAGCTTTGTGACATGGTGCATTATCCTGCTGGAAGCAGCCATCAGAAGATCGGTACACTCTAGTCATAAAGGTATGGACATGATGAGCAACAATACTCAGGTAGGCTGTGGCATTTAAACTATGCTCAATTTGTACTAAAGGCCCAAAGTGCGCCAAGAAAATATCCCCCACACCATAACACCACAAGCCTGAACCGTTGATACAAGGCAGGATAGATCTATTCTTTCATGTTGTTTATGCCAAATTCTGACCCTACCATCTGAATGTCGCAGCTGAAATCGAGACTCATCAGACCAGGCAATGTTTTTCCAATCTTCTATTGTCCAATTTTGGTGAGTCTGTGTGAATTGTAGCCTCCGTTTCCTGTTCTTAGCTGACAGGAGTGGCACCAGGTATGGTCCTCTGCTGCTGTAGTCCATCTGCTTCAAGGTTTGACGTGTTGTGCATTTAGAGATGGCACTCTGCATATTTTGGTTGTAATGAGTGGTTATTTGAGTTACTGTTGCCTTTCTTTTCATCTCGAACCAGTCTGCCTATTCTCCTGTGACCTATGACATCAATGAGGCATTTAAGACCACACAACTGCTGCTCACTGGTTATTTTCTCATTTTTGCATTATTCTCTGTAAACACTAGAGATGGTTGTGCGTGAAAATCCCAGTAGATCAGCAGTTTTTTTAAATATTCAGACCAACCCATCTGGCACCAACAACCATGCCACGTTCAAAGTCACTTAAATCCCCTTTCTTCCCCATTTTGATGCTTGATTTGAACTTCAGCAAGTCGTCTTCACCACATCTAGATGCCTAAATGCATTGAGTTGCTGCCATGTGATTGGCTAATTAGCAATTTGTGTTACCAAGCTATTGAACAAGTATACCTAATAAAGAGGCCAGTGATTGTACAATACAGTACATACAATATATACTATTTTGTCCCAATACATTTAGCTGTAGAAGCAGCTATGCTTAACTCTTCCAGGATGGAGCCATTTTATTTAGGCATTACCACGGGTCAGCATCGTTTTTCTTTGACTAAGATGTTCACTCAGAGATGATACACTCATGGTGACTAGGGAATTCTAAACTGTGTTCAGAAATGCGACACAGATCAGCCCCTGCTGCAGCCTCTCGCCCTGTAGCTTTCTAATAGATTATATTGTTGCAGTCTGATCATGTAGGGAGAAAAGACTGAGGAAATGCTTCCTCCTGTCTGCTGCAGACTGATGATAGATAAGTCATTTACCTGCAGCACAGGGTCTATTTTTTAATATAAGGTGGATTTTAAAAAAAAAATATATATGTGTCATATATACATGCACATATACACACACTGTTTCAGCATATTGTCACATTTTAGAAGGTATTCATGCAGACTGGGAAAAAAAGGAACTGCGGGACCAGTATAACAGATTGTACTCTCATTTGATATAAGGACTGATATAACCATTTCAGTGTACTCTATAAACCGCTGCCGAGTATTGGTACTACACTGTGTAATGTGAACGCAACAGCACAATATAGTTGACAGCACTATACCATGAAAACTGGCATCAATGCTCATTAAAGATGAACTCCAGGAAAAACTGATTTTTCAAAGCTAAACTGTCACTTCCTGTCACTGTAAGAGATGGAAGCTATTACAGCATTTCCCAGAAGATCATAGCTCAGACTGTATTTAGGATGAACTACTACTGATAATTTGAGCATCTCCCGATGCTGTCCGAGTGTTAAACTGCAATCATTAGAGGTGACCAAGCTGACCCAATCTAACTTTTCAATATCAATTTTTCCTGGAATTCAGCTTTAACACTACGCTGATCAGGTCAAGTGTGAGTAGTGATACCTGTGTTCACCTTTATTATCAATGGTCTTTATCATGAAATGTATATTGTCTCTGTGTGGAATACTATAAACATAGCTATAAGTATTTGCAGACTCTTGTGAGCCATTCCTAAGCAAGCACTACTTACAATGCCATTAGACATTAAATGATGCCAGTGCAGTTTTCTTCCACTGTGATTCTTCTTGTAGAACTCTTCCACTTCAGGGATCAGGTCTTCCAGTTCAGTGGGGAGAGACACAAAGACCTTTTCAGAGCTCCTTGACCACGCACCCGCATTTAAAATCTTAATGTTCACAGAATCAGCTGCCAACAAAACATCATACCAAAACAAGATTAGACCATTGAAACTAAGAAAAAATTAAAAAAAAAATAAACCTCATCTTCTATCAAATCTGAACATAAATACATGAGCTACCTTTTCCAACTTTCTATTCATTGTACAAGCCTATTCACATCCTTGCTCATCTACATGGTCAGACAGCGACTTTGAACAAGCATGCAGGTTAGGAGTCCTAGCCTGTCCGTAATGGAATCTCCTATATTTCTATCCTGACAGGCTTTCAGCCTCAGCTTCAAAAATGTTATATATGACAGCTTGTGGAAGTGCGGGTTTCACTAAGGGCTTTTGTTCAAGGATGTTGCCTGAAATACATGCCAGACTCAGGTCAACAGATTCCCATTGACTCAATTGGAGTAGTGTAAATGACAGTTCAGAGGCTGCATTTGATCTGCTTTGTGTTTTTGGATGTAGCATTTCCTACTGGGGTGCATTTGGATTGGAGGCAAAGCAGGTCAAATCTAGCCTCTTCCTGTGAAACACTATGTTTTGCAAGCAGATACATGCATCTAACACAGTGTTTGGCATGAACACAAAACCTTATAGTGGCAAACTAGGGTGGCATGTAACCTCCAACTATGCCTTCTTCAGGAAAATGGCACAGAGGCAAACAGGACTAGCATGGTTCTTAAAACATTACTCCTAAGATACTATAGCCTTGAGGCTCCCATATCGCCCTACCTCACAACATGTGGAGACTGTTACACTACAAACACAGAACTAAATGATTGATACACTTTATATCATTGTATATCGTACCTGGAAGTGCTAATTTATTATTTTTATGCATTTCTTTGAAAGCTTGATTTAAATCTTCAGATACTTTAATGTCTTGGAACATCCGAGCCAGTTTATTTACATAGTCAGCAGGCATTCCGACTTCCTTTAAAATACAAACAAAAGGAATGTCAAAATAGTGCCATCAATCCTAATTAAGCTATGTAGTGGTTCTTTTCTATCAAGCAAATATCAAGCAACAATTTTGTGGATATTACTAACAAAAAAGTTGGCATTAATTAAGAAATGAGTAATAATTTTCATCAACCAGGAAGCACAAGCTTTCATTGCAGCAACAGAAATATTAAAATAAGAAAATAAAAGGCTGGGTACTGATATTTACATTTTTGGTATGCTGGCTATATAGGGGCATATAATAGGGGCAGGGCTGGATTGATACATCATGCTGCCATTAGCACACATAAAGGATGACAGCTTTTGTATCATGTGACTGTATCACTATAGGAGGAAGGAAGATGTATTATTTATATTCAGGACTACTTTCCATCTGTGCAGATTATGAAACAAGAGAAAGGTTTCATGTTTTCCAATTTCTCAGTTTTAAAACATTCACAGCCCCCTGTCCATTTCCTCTACATTTCTTTCTCAATTTACGAACAGATGTTCAGAAGTGGTCAGAGGAGGGAAATAAAATAAGATAGTTATATCACAATTTGTAAACATTTTAGGAATGGTGCTGCCCCAAAAGCACCATTATGGTAAATACAGCGCTGATTAGGGGGCACTTTAAGATCTACCTCTCACTGAAATTATTGTGACAGTACTAACAAACTCTCCCTGCCCTTCTACATGATGCAATGGAAGGATTATTTTCTCTGGTAAAGTATATAGTAAACATCTTCACTATGGAACAGAATACTAAACCAGTGTTTCCCAACCTTTTTTCAGTCAAGGCACCCTTTAAAAATTATGGGTATACCCGAGGCACCCTTTAAAATTATGGACAGTCTTGAGGCACCCCATTTTAAAATAGGGTGCCTCAAGACTGTCCATAATTTTAAAAGAGCACCCCATTCTAAAATATGAGAAACTATTCTAATAGTTTTTATAATGCAACAACATTCACACATGTAGGACACCCAACATTAGAGGTGATTTATTAACTAAAAGGCAGGACTGTCCACCCACTGGCATGTATACAATTTTTAGACATTTTGCCAAGGCACCCCTGAAGAAATCTTAAGGTACCCTAGTTGGGAAAGGCTGTACTAAACAATCGTATTAGGGTAGTGAAAGTGAAAAAAAAAGGAGAGAGACACAGCAACCAAGTGAAATCTACAAAGTTAACAATTTTTATACACACAGTTTAGATGGCAAGCTAAATACAAAACTAAATTACATATAAAAATAATTGTTTAAAACCAAGGAACCCCAATCTGCTTTCTTTCTGTTGAGAGAATGTTAGGTCTCCTTTTTCTGCATGCGTTCTACAAGAGTACAAAAAAAAACAATTCTCTATGTGTCCTGTTCACACCACAACACTAATATCATGTGCAAGAATCTGCAATGAGTTTACAGTTTTCTGCCTGGGGAAAAAAAAACAGCGGGACATCAACATTGTTGTATGAACATAGCACATAGAGAACAATTGTTTTCTTTGTGCTCTTGCAGAAAATTTATGTTACATATCTGCACAAAAAAAAAAAAAGTGCCAGCAGGGTCGAAACGCGCATGAAAACTGATGTAAACTCGTGTCTGCAAGTGAAATTGTGGAAGTTTTCCATCAGATTTTATGCATGTATAGTGTGAACAAGGCCTTAATCTATGCTCCATATTAGAAGTAGGAGTGCACACATGTGGAGGATTCTAGTTTTAACATCGCACTGCCACTGACAGCCACTGGTCCACACTTGTGCAGCTCTTACTTCTGACACCCCACTGTCGCTGGAAGCTGCTGGTCTACAATTACAATCAGGAACTAATCAGTGTGGTTCCTAATCATGTGATCACCATAATGTCAATTCACAGTGATCGGATGAGGTTGGTTTACAAACAAACCTGGCAAAATTCAGCTTTAACTGTGCAAGACAAAAAAGGTTTCCACAACATTATAGAAACTTATTGGCCATGTTCATAGTTCTTAATGCATATCTAACAGAATTTCTATGAAAACCAGAAATCTACAGGAGAGAAACAGTCTATTAAGGACATCTTTTTTACCCTGAGCCATTCCACCATGTTCTCTTCAATCTCACTGTCTGCGGAGATGTCCAGAATGAGACGTCTGGTGAGGTGAGCTTTGTGATATCTCATGAACACGTCTTTGTTCTGAACATATTTAAGCACCAGCAGCTGTGAACAACAGAAAATAATTAAACTACATGACAAGAAGCAGACATCACTTACAATTAACAAGGTGGACGAGCCATATTTCCAATGTACTGAGAACTGCTAAAAATGCATAATAAAAAATAAAAAAGCAAATCTAAACAGAAAGACTAGCTAAGGGTAGACCTGACAAGGTGACAACATCTATTGCCTAAAGCTGACTATACACTAGTAGATTTTTGAGCAAGCATTTGTACAAACATTTGTTCAATTTTGTTCATATCAATGTTCATTTTCGATCACGGTGACAAGAAAAAGGGAGCGGGATGGGAAAAGTTTTTTCTAACTAGAAAAAGGATTTCTAACAATGTACATGTAATATGTAGTTGTTGTTCAGTAATATCGATTTATTCTACAACTGAATGTTAAAAGCACACAAATTTTAAAGTACTTTCAAACGCCATTTGTCACGTCACCGAAAGTACTGAGGATTTTTGTACAAATGTTCCTATAAACGCTTGTTCAAAAATCTACTAAAAAGGTATGGCTAGCTTTTGTCTTTATATGATCTCTATGCCCTTTGGAATATATTCAAGTCCAGATTAAACCCTGCCCCTTCGCTGCACTAAACTTCACTTGTCATTCAACAGTCAAATGCCAGAACCACAGTGGGTAACAGAGGCTTTGGCAGAAAAACCAGAGCCTTTGGCATAAATTAGCCTTAGGGCCCTTTCACACGGGCTTTCCAACAAGGTCCACCTGTCAGTTTTTCAGGCAGACCTGATTGGAAGCTCCATGCAGCTCTATGGGCAGGTTAATGAAAACAGACTTAATTTTGAGTCTGTTTGCATCCACCTACCTACAAGTCTGTCCAGGTCCAAAGAAAAAAAAAAAAAAAAAAAAAAAAAAACACACAAAAAAAAAGAAAGCCTCCTTTTCTGTTTTTCCAGACCTAAAAGGTGACGGATCAGAGGTAGCCTTATGTAAACAGACACAAGTTTGCTTACATCCGGCTAGCCACAGAGCTTTCAGGGGTCCACCCGTGCCAGCCAGACACAAACTGAACACGCACAGATGTAAAAAACTAACATCTGTCCCATTCAGCTCCAATTCTATAGGGGATATGTTCATGGATTTCATGTTGATTGGTGTGCTTTTAGGGTGAATCTGTAAGATACACCAAGAGAATATATAATTACAATAAAATACTCCCTGCGTGCCTGGGAAAAAAAATGTGCATTTTATGCCCATGCTTGTATAAAGGTCCTCATCTTTACTCAAAATCTGCAATTAAAGTGCATCTAAACCCAAAACCTTTTTTCTTTTTGGATAGAGCAAAGAATGGTTAAATCCCGTTAGGTTTTTTTTTAACCATTTGTATCCAACTTGGGAGATTTTCCTTCACTTCAACATAGCAAGACATAAAAGTGAAATCTATTTTATTCATTGAAATCTGAACAACTGTCCTCACTGAAAGATTTCCCTTCTATTATGTTCTGCGGACAACTCAAAATTTTGGATTTCCCACAACTTACATTGCACTGGAAAAAAAAAAATGAAAGAATCCTGGTGAACTGGCCAGATATTGATCTGTCTATGACCAGTTTACTCTCTTACCACCACCTATCTACAACTATAAACAAAAACACAAAACAAAAAAAAGACAAAACAAAAAACTTCAGTGGCCACTAAAAGGCACTGGCATTGCACTGCTAAGTGCATGGCGAAGACTTCGTGTTAAACTGGAGAGAAGTAGAGGCCCTTTTTATTACTTGGGTCTGTAATCCGGGGTCCTTCCTAGTTAACTGATCTGATAACAAACACAGGTACAAGAAGGCACCAAGACTTGCCTGCACTTACAATTATTGTTGGTTTATACATTTTGGCAGACCTGACTGGTAAACTGTAGAATAGCTATCAGTGTCAAATAAATAGTATTTGACAGGATGGTGGCAATTGAGAACTTGTGACAGCACTGCTGTGATACTGGATAGGAATACCACTAAAACACTAACTGCACACTTGCATGTAGTCCCCTTGGGGTTTCCTATGTGTTTGAGTTTGTTATGAGGACACAAGATAGTAAATTATTTTTGGGATCTGGGACTGATGTGCAAAACCTACAAGCTCTGTCAACTGCTACGCAAGTTGTCATCATGCTATTATATAAAAGTGCATAAAATAAACACATACCACTTCCTTCAGCTTTGCTTCAATTTCTTCAGAAGTAAGCTTTTTACTGAGAGGTGTTTTTCTTAACAACATATCACAGTAATTAGCAAGTAATTCCGGGCACTTTGACTCAGGCTGTGTTTTCAATCCCACCCTAAAACAATAAATGTTCCATGAGAGGCGGCAACTCCTCCTTGAAAGCATTATCATTCTAACGTATATTATTATTATTATACAGGATTTATATAGCGCCAACAGGTTGCGCAGAGCTTTACAATATAAAGCAATGATACAGTTCAATACAAGAGGGTTAGGAGGACCCTGCTCCTTGGAGCTTACAATCTAAGAGGAAGGGGCTGGTGGTACAAAAGGTAGTAACTGTGGGGGGATGGACTGGTAGGAGGAATAGAAGATTCTGTTATTAGCTGAAGGTGGGATAAGCTTCTCTGAAGAGATAGGTTTTCAGAGATCGCCTAAAAGTGGGCAGAGTAGGCGACAGTCGGATAGATTGGGCTAGAGAGTTCCAGAGGATGGGGGAGGCTCTGGAGAAGTCCTGGAGACGATCATGGCAGGAGGAGACAAGGGAGCTAGAGAGCAGGAGGTCATGGGAGGAGTGAAGAAGACGGTTTGGGTGATATTTGGAGACAAGATTGGTGATGTAATTTGGGGAGGAGTTATAAATGGCTTTATATGTTATTGTTAATGTTTCGAATTGTATTCGTTGGGCAATGGGAAGCCAGTGGAGTGGATGGCAGATATGGAATGGTTAGTTAGGCGGATGAGTCTGGCAGCAGCATTCATGATAGACTGAAGAGGGGACAGCCAGCGATTAGGTAGGCCAATGAGGAGGGAGTTACAATAGTCAAGGAGAGAGATAACAAGGGAGTGAATAAGTTGCTTAGTAGTTTCAGAGGTTAAGAACGAGCGTATCTTGGAGATGTTGCGAAGGTGAAGTCTACAAGATTTGGACAGTGATTGGATTTGGGGTGAAAGGACAGATGGGAGTCTAGGATTACATCTAGCACCCTGGCATGAGGGCAGGGACTGAAGGTAGTATTATTAATCTTGATGGAGAAGTCAGGGGAGGGGGCACGGGCTGGAGGGAATAGTATGAGCTCTGTTTTGGAAAGATTTAGCTTGAGGAAGTGGAGTGACATCCATGCCAATATGTCACTTAGTAGGTTAGTAATGCGAGAGGAGGGATAGAAAGATAGATTTGTGTGTCATTAGCATATAGATGGTACTTAAAGCCATGGGAGTTTATCAAGTGACCAAGGGAGGAGGTGTAGAAGGAGAAGAGAAGGGGTCCAAGGACAGAACCTTGAGGGACCCCTACAGAAAGAGGGAGTGGAGAGGAGGAGCCAGAGTTATAGGTAACGCTGAAGGAGCACTGCGATAGGTAGGAGGAGAACCAGGAGAGAGCAGAGTCTCGGAGGCAAAGTGAGTGGAGTTTTTTGAGGAGGAGGGGATGGTCAACAGTATCAAAAGCCGCAGAGAGGTCAAGTAGTAAGAGTATGGAGTAGTGGCCATTGGTTTCAGCAGTTAGTAAATCATTAGTGAGTTTTAGTAGGTCAGTTTCAGTGGAGTGTAGTGAGCGAAAGCCAGACTGTAAAGGGTCAAGAAGGTTGTTGTCAGTGAGGTAGGAGCTCAGACGATTGTAGACGAAGCGTTCTAAGAGTTTAGAGGTAAACGGGAGCAGGTAGATGGGTCTTAAGTTGTTCAGGTTGGTGGGGTCCAACGAAGACTTTTTAAGTATGGGTGTGATGTGTGCATGCTTTAGAGGGGAGGGAAAGGCACCATTAGAGAGGGAGAGATTGAAGATGTGAGTGAGGGAGCATAGGACAGAAGAAAAGGGTGTCCATAGTAGTTGAGAGGGGACAGGGCACGTGGTGAGACGGGATTCTGAGAAAACGTTATCTGTCATGGATAAAACGGATTGCCCACGGCAACTAGCTAACCGAGGCGTGGTCCGTGACTGGAGGGAATGAGGGGGACTAACTTTGAGCATATATGACTGTCCGTGATACACTTTCACAGCCCACACTACCTCTGGCCACCACTAGAGGGAGACTCCAATCCACAGGCAGATGCAAATCTTATATACAATCTGGTGCACTCTAAGGGCTGGGGAGCAGTCTAGCAATTAGCACATCCTTCTAGGTTTCTTCCAGCTATCCTACAAGCTAGAACCCCGGTGTTAATCACTCTTCCACTGTCCACACCCCCCCACACCAGACACACAACAAATTGTAGCTTGCCACCACCCAACAG
Source organism: Staurois parvus (assembly GCF_062004578.1). Classification (NCBI taxonomy): domain Eukaryota; kingdom Metazoa; phylum Chordata; class Amphibia; order Anura; family Ranidae; genus Staurois; species Staurois parvus. The sequence goes on along the minus strand of NW_028318346.1, from coordinate 63,873 downwards.
TTTGTCTGCAGACTGGTCCGCTGGGCCACCACACACATACACACACACACACATCTCTGTCTGGAAGATCTGCTACTTTACAATCGGCATGCAATCTGCCGACATGCAGTGCAATTGCATACAAATTGGCAATGAACTTAGACCGAGCACATAGACACTACACCTTTAATTGCTAAATTCAAAAGCAAAAATCGGCAAGTTTGTGTAAGCTTCCATTTACTATTGTTTGATCCTTCTGGAAATAACTACATGATGGGATTAATCTGGTGTCAACTTTACCTTGTTACCTAATCAGTGTGAGATGTTTATCTCAATGTGTAATATTTGTGTTTTTTTTTTTGTTCATGTGGGGACAGCTCCTATTTCTAAAGTGTATAAGAGCCTGTATTTCTGTTCAATAAAGTAGTTCCAGTTACACATAGGCTAGTGTTGTCTAGTCCTTGGGTGCAATGCCCAGCTATAATACCTTGGTCTTGTGTCCCAGCGATGAGAAAGCAGGTCTCTGATGGATTCACCCAATCAGGGTGGCAGGCGGTCTGTCACAGGAAACTCGCAGATTTAGAGCTCAGAACTCATTACCTACCCTGTGTTTACTTGACAAACTGTTAAACACTGGGGGCATTTGGGATTTACTAATTACACCATGTTTATCTGTAATTTGAACTATCCAGAGCTTTTTAAATTGGAGGGCTTTGATGTCTGGGTTGCGAGCGTCTTATTTACATAGCACAACTATATAGTGGACGTGTCCTTAAAGATTTTAAGTCCTTGGGAAAAAAAAAGTTTGATCAGATAACATCATTGTATAAAGCCAAGGGTAGGTAGGGAACACTGGCAATCTAATGTAGGGCCTATCTTGGACGTTGAGTAGACAGATATCCTAAACAATGTGTTACAGGTATCTTTACCTACTACACAGAAATTGACTCAATTGTTCCTTATTCATAGAATCTATCATACTCCTCAAAAACTTTTTAGATGGCAAAAAAGATAAATTCCCATGTTTGTGAGATGTGCAGTAGACACAGGTATGATGATCTACATGTTTTGGAAAAGTCCCAAGCTTTTTGATATTGAACTTTGAAATTTAGACACAATTAATGCTGCTTTTTCTGTTAATTTACAACCTGGATCTAAGTTATGTGTGCTGGGATGGTTAGATGAGGAGCAATGTACTTCTTAGGTATATACTACTCTTACTGTACCTGTCTATTATTTATAGCATGTAAGCTTATCATGCAAAAATGAATTTCTCCACCTACCCCTCTAATAAAGAGTGGTTACAACCGGTCAATGCTTCACTCTTAGGAGGAAAATTTGTGTATCAACATAGGGGTTGTCATACTAAATTTACCAAAATCTGGGATGCCTGGTTGGCAGTCCCTGGTATGGCCCTCACACAAGTGGTCCTGAATAGGTTATTACTCAGTCTGAGGTTGTACAATATGCCAATTAACTGCCTATAACACTTTTTCTCTGTGTTTCTCTCTGTTTTGCCCTATTTTACTCAGGGGCAGCGGTTTGTGGCCTGCTGTGACACGCTATATGAGGGTTTTTCAAGATTCTTTTTATACTTGCTTGTAATACCTATGTTGATGGTTGATGCTTTATTGCTGGAGAGTTTGATGGATATGTCATAGTAGCACTAGGTCTTCTACAACAAATCAAGTTTCATTGTTTTTACCATATGTGATTTAGTATATATGGTCTACTCTCTCATGATCGTTTCACTCTGTCTGTAATGTGACCATACCTCGAACTCCTGCATACTTTTTCTGTTCCTATGTATGATTTTATCTTTGTTTTTCTTTATGTGAGCCTACTGTTTGGGCTTATCTATTCTTTATGTTTTATATTCCTATGCTTGATAACAATTATCTGATTTAAATAAATAAATACATCACTGTTGCCCTCCTTCTTGCACAGTAAGGGCCCATTTACACCACTGTATTGTGTGTGCCTTGGTACACTGTTGTGCCATTCATTGAAAATGGCACCCTAACACACTTGCACACTGAGTGCATTGCAGCGCACCACAACACAGTAATGCACTAATGCATCACTTGTACTTTGCATCAAACATTCAGCAGGTAGGATATTTTGACCCATTGTGGTGCATTCATTTGAATGGGTTGCCTTAATGCAACACACATTATTTGCACCTCAAAGGATCACCCTGGCATGAATGGGCCCTAATGCTCATTTAGTCTTTGGGAAATAAAAGACAGCCCTCAACATCCTCATGAGGTCATTTAACACATGAAGGCTTTGTGGGACTGAAAGGTTGTTTTTGCAAGCTGACCAGAGTTCCACTTTCAAGTATCTTAGGGTATTGACCCTTAGAATTAATGTATATTGCATTTACTTAAGGTCAGGTAAATATGGTAAATTGCAGAATAATATTTTGTTTTATCTTTTTTGACCAACAAGAGGCACTTATTTATATCCTTATTTATCCCACTGTTAAAAAAGAATGTTTTTAAAGACTTAGTAGACCAGGGTGAAATCCCCCATCAGAGGGCTGAGGTTTAAGTGACAGCCAGTCTGCCTGAAGAAAAAAACCCACTAACTGTGATGTCTTTTTAGCTAACCCATGGTGCTCAAGGAATCCTCTTATGCATGAAATATGAAACATAAATGGTATGCATACAGTATTGTGCAAACATTTTAGGCACTTGCTGTAACGTGAGAATGCTTTAAAAAAAAAAAATAATAATAATGAAATAATATTAATTAAAAACCTACAGGGTGTATAAACAAAAAAAATAAATCAAGATCATTTTCAGTATGTCCACCCTTTGCCTTTAAAATAGCATAAATTCTCCCAGATACACTTGCACACAGAATTTTGTAGGAACTCTGCATTCAGGGTGTTAAACAAAATCTAAAATAAACAATAAACAACCACAGTTCTTCTATTGATTTAGGTTGTCTCAGTTGCTTCTGTCAATTTATGTACCACCAGAAAGACTTGGTGTTGAGCTATACCATCTCTTTTAGGACTCATTTGTGTCTTCACTATAATTTGCCTATATGTCTTAGGCTGCTGAAAAATGTAATGGGACCCACTTGGACGCCTCCCTGATAGTATCACATTGTGGGTTTGACTTAAGTTTTTTTCTGTTTATGTATTTTGTAGGTTAATTGATAAATAAAAACTATTGCATAAAAACTATTGTCCTATTCTTGAAATCATCCTTACTTTACAGCATATTTTATACTATATAATAGATGTGAGACAGCAGTTTAAAAATGTTTAAACCTAAAAAAAAAAAAAAAATACATAAAAAAAAATACAACAGACCGCAATTACAAACTTGTCAAAATACTGAAAGGCTAGAGATGAGCAACCTTCTATAATCAAGACAGAGTGATAGACCTATGTTCCCCCATCAACAATAAGAAAATGTACTTTACCCTTTTTGCTTTAGTGGTAGCTCCAGTTTAAATATTGTTGCATCATTTACCACAGCCTTGTATGCCTAAAGGATAATATGAGGCACAATGAAAATGTTTGTTTCCTTTCTAAAGGCTATAAATTCACAAATGCAAATATACAAATTTCAAAATAGCTTGGAAAATTTTGGATATATTCAATGCTGCCTAAATAATTAAAAATATCCTTAATCAATCTCGTCCATGTCATTCCTAATTTCAATTAAACTAAACATATGCTGTTATACAATGGTCTGGTTACCATGTGGCTGTCACATCATGCTTTGTGAAAAAAAAGAAAATCAAGAAGTATGGATTTTGTTTTTGCAGACATTACGTAGCTGTCTTAAGCCATTATCACCAAGGTAATTAATAATTTTGTGTTCACTACAAAAGTTTTAGTTATAGGAGTTTTCTTTAGGCCTTAGGGTCACTCTGTTCAGAATACCAAGACAGCAGAGACCATGATGTAATGCCAACACACCCTGGAAACTCTTCATACTCCACATTCAAATACCAACTAGCATCTCTAATACAATGTTGGGGCCTCAGTAACCATTTAAGAGGCTTGCTGCACAGGTTGTGAGATACCAAGACTCATATTTTGCCAAAACACTGAGCATGGGGTACAAAACACTGCTGCAAGCAAGAAGTCTCATTACAAGTTCTCTATTTACTGCCCCAGGGGACCAAGTACATACTGGGCAATCAGCACTGCAAGATGGTGTCATACAAGGCACCTGCCTGATTGTTCATTCATAAAAGTGAAAAATCACACAGCGCCGCGGTGCTGTGTGATCCGTCAGCCAGGGCGGTGTATATGTAAAAGAAATAACAGATAGACAAAGAGTTACAGTGCTGAGTGATCTGTCACTATTATGGATGATCAGTGCTGATTGTTAATTAATAGTAATGATCACTCAGATATGCCACGCTGTGATCCATCGGACAGGGCTGTGTACATGTAAGAGAAGCTCCTGCTAGAGAGGGAGCAGGGCACTGTGCTGGCTGTACTTCTCCCATAATTTGGGCTTCAAAAGGGGGTGGAGCTAAAGCTAGCATTAAAAGGTGCATTTTGGGAGAAAACTGGGCAACCGATCCGAACAGCAAAAAGTCCTGTAAATAAAAATGTTAAATGTTCATGAGAGTGCTTCTTTAAGGAGAACTTGTCCAAAAAGAGACAGGCAAGCTTCCATTGCTGGCCTTCCGAACAAAATGCTGCATTTGTCTTTTCTGAGTCACTGAACTGAACCAATCATTTAACCAGTGAAATCAGAACCACTGATCAAAATGAATTCTAGGTAAGTAATGTAAAGGGTTCCCAACAATCAGTATTATCGCTAGGCAATTGGCATTTTCAGAAAGTGGTCAGCAATCCAAATATTTCAATTAGCCTTCCAAAAATACCATGGCACTTTGATAGCTGAACATTAAGCAGGCAGAGCCTAAATTCCCCCATCCATACATCCTTTCTTCACAGCCCATTGTCCTGCTTCATTCCCACTGCTGCACCTATTACAACCATAATAGGGGCAGTAATTATTATTCATTGGTATACAGCTAGCTGGTTGAGAAAGATCAAATTTCTTCATACCTCTGGCTCAGAACAAGCATGCAGTTAGTGAAGTCCAATCTCCTGACTGCATGTCTGTTCCAGTCACTAACAGTATGACAGCACTGGATCAACATCAAAACCAGGAAACTACACTGGCAACACATGCGAAGCACAAACACAAAACCAAAGTTGCCTGCGGAATCAACTATACAATTAAATGAATGACAATGTACAGCCATGTTTTCTATTTGACTTAATAATTTACTGGAGTAATTTAACTATACGCTCTATAAATACATAGAGAAGAAGAAATGCGTTAACTATAGCAAACTAAAATTTCAGCCTACCTTGTCTCGAGCAGTTAGAAATCTTGGATCGTCTTGAAAAGCTTCTTTTACTAGTTTGCTAAATCTATTAAACAATGTCAGTAATTGCTCTACATACTTCTCAGAATCCTAGCCAACACAAAATAAAGAAAAACAGCATTAGTCTGTTATATAGGTTATATCGCTATATATAAGAAAAATAACCAGTAATGACAGAATAAGAGAAAAGGTGCAAGGAGCTCTGCTTATTAGAGATAACTAAAAAGAACATTTTCAAAAACAACATTTTAACGAAGGCTAACATCATTTTTGCCCCAATGCTCAACAATAGAGACATGGTGATAAGCATCATAATGAAAAATAAATCAGTAAAACTTCGTATTAGCCCAAGTTCACATTATAAACCGCATGTGAATCGCACAGCATTCCTGTGCACCTGCGATTCTCTGTGGTGTGATTTGCGCCTATTCAGTTTGAATTGGCTCAAATTGCACCACATCACACTACAGAAGTGCAAGCACCTTTTTTGGAGCTCCATGTGATCCAATGCGGGGAAGCTGCACTGTGATTGGGATGCATCTGGGGTGTTGTTAACTTTATACTGACATGTGCGATTGCACTGTGGTGCTGGAAGCGTTTCCCGTGCTGCATATGTGTGAACCGGGGCTAAAAGTTTGAAGAAGCAAAACCAAAGCCTCACCTAATATGAAAATTAAGGACTTTGTTTCTTATTTTGGTTCTTACCTATAATTATATTTTTAACCAATAATGTGATATTACTCTTCAGCTCTTAAAATCACAGTATATGATTGCTTATATAGTAAGATGAAAAACTAATAGGAAGAGTAAACGCAAATTCCAGCATACACTCTTCCAATTTTCATAACAGGGAACCCTACGTATACATAAAACACTAAGCAATTCAGACATGACTGCACTACATTGAACATATGAACAGAATACCTACAGTAGTAATGGTTTCTGCAGCTGCCACCATGTCTGCTAGTCCAGCACTCACAATATGCTCCTCGAGGTCCTTCAGCATTGGCTCAATTCCACTTGGAACTTTATCCATGAGAGAAAACATTAAGTGCAACTCTATTGAGAGACCAGAGGGGAGATTTAGCCCCGAAGAGATTATCTTTCCAAAAACACACAAACCACATATAGTACAAGCCAATATAAAAAAATGTCTGATATAGAACAAAAACTGACAAGTGTACCAGTAGATATAAATCAGGGCACAGACAAAAAGAACCCAACAGTAAAAACAGAAGCTAAGTTACCTGTTGCCTATAACCTGAATATCATAGGTTTGGGCAACAAATGCACTTGCATGTGTATTTGTTTAATGAAATCCTTTGCACTTCAGGAGGAATACTTCAATTCTGGTCCACCAAATTCTGCTAATGTTGCATGTATTTCATTCATGAAAGAAGTAATGGGCTGCTACAACTGGTCTTCTTCTGAAAATAAATAGTGACCTGGCTGTTTCCAGCTACCCATAACAAACACGGTTTAAATAGGTGACAGAGAAGTACCAGAACTTTTTATCTCCATACCTTCAGGTCAGTGATTCTAAGCATGGAAGACAATGCATCAATAGCCAGGAACCTTGCACCCCTGGATAAGACAGGTCAGAACAGGCTGAGAGGTGCATTGTAAAAAGACATGGTAACCAAAGTGACAGTAAAAGTATCCTTATAAAAATGAAAAGTTGTGAAAAATCTATTTCTAATTTGGGGATCTCTTTTCCATATTTGGCAAGTGCTATCACTCAAAATACAGTAGTTAGCATTGAGCACTAAGCAGTCATAGGCAGCTATCAAATGTGAGCAACTATATGAAAATTAAATCCGTTTTAAAAAAAAACTGTATCAAAGTTTAAACATTGATAATATGAAATTTTAGTCATGTTTCATATTTGAGTTCCGTTCCTGTATCTTATATACAATCTGTCAGATATCAACTACACTTGATTTTGATAAGCATTTTGAATGATGATTGATATGCAATTGTTAAAGAACACAAAATGTTTGGTCTGTCGGAAAATGAATGACCTGGACCAAACGGATTTTTCCTTTGTTGCATTAAACAATTGTTTTCAATGGAAATACTATTTTAAGCCATCAAGTCTAAAAATGAACATTTATTGTTACCTGTATGGCCAGTATGTGAGAAATTCATATTTTATTAAAAATGCTCTGCTATGGCTACCCGTGCTTTCTGAAACACCATTACTATCCACATATAGAGCTATACATTCATAACATACTGTGAACAGCGCAAACAAGGCCTGGAGACATCACTAAAACACGTGTAAAGGTCCTATTAGCAAAAAAAGTTTTTTTTCATTTCAGGCAATGGTGTGAATGGATTTAAAGAATAAATGCACCTTTGTGATGAAAGAAAAAATGAAATGTCATGTTCTCTTACCCAGTAATTGAATACTTTCACTGTTAGTAGCTATACTGTTTTCTATATAGTACACTCCTTCTGCCCACTATAAGAAATCACGTGTACAGATACAAAGGCAAGAGAGAAGCCTGAGAAAGGTGAAATCTCCAGACACCTTAGCTAATAGCATCTAATGTGACCTCTGCCAGGCTATTGTTACAAGCGTTTACATGGACGCACATTTAAAAGGAACCCCGATATACCTTATTTCAGTTAAATTCTGAAAATACAGAGCTTTGATGGTGGCTCAGCAGAAAAAAAGCAAAAGGAAAATAGGGTTAAAATCTGCAAAACTTGTTTCTACAGTATGGGACACAGAATCTTCATTACCACTGGGTTATATGAAGCCAGCTTCAGGTGATTGGACACTAGCTAAAAAGACGGCTGCAGGGACATCTTCAGCTTTGCAGCAAGCAATATGGAGATCATAAGAACAGAACAGAGGGACTTGTGTCCCATACTGAACTACAAGAAACTGATATGACTGGTAAGTAAAAAATAACTATTAGGCTAGGTTCATCTATGTGTGGGTGATTACTGCTGCGGTAATGCACCTGTTTCTGCAGCCGCAACCACCCACACAGGAAAACACAGGAGTGGTGTGCGGGTAACATTAATGCTAATGGCACACTGCATGCACTGGAATTAGCTCCTGCACTGGGAACCGCACTGTGCTTACGGTTCCCGTGCGGGCTGCAATTTCTGAAATCCTGCAAAGACCTTTTCTCTGCTTTTCAGGAGGCACAGCAGCCCATTCAAATGAATGGGCTGCCATGCCCATGCAAACCACAGCTCACAGAGCCGCACATATGTGAACCTAGCATTACACTAAAACAACTATTCTTAATTGTACAGTACTGGACACAGGATCTTTAACTATTACCACTTGGACATCTAAAAGCAGTTCTACTTGGGGTGGGCAACACAAAAAATAAATAAAAGTCCCCAAAAACAAATGAGTCAAGAGAGGCTGGACAGACTCCCAGAGCAGCTTGTAGCACCATTTGGTCATCTAAAAGCACTTCTTCTTTGGGGTGGGCAACACAATAAACATTAAAAGGCCCACAAAAAAATGTGTCAAGACAGGCTGGACAACATTAGAGCATCTTGCAGCACAGTATGCCCAAAACCGGCAACAGTTGAGGCCTGCCATCCACCTGGCAGAACTTCACAAACATGTGAAGCCCAGGAGGTAGTCTTGAAAATCTGAGAAACAGATGTCTGATGCTGAAAAAGCCCATGAGGCACTAAGGGCCAATTCACATTTGTGGTGCCCTCTGAAGAGCAATCCACAGTGGATCTCTTTTCAGAGGATATTTGGCAGGCAAAAAGTTACTCACCACATCTTTTAATTCCCACAAAACCCACATCACCACTTCACAAGAGGCTGCCAGAAATCTGAGTGTGTCCAAGTATCATGTCCTCCTCAGCCAATTCAGTGTGATGGGAATCAATGGAATACCCTTTATTTTAATGCTGTAGAGATCATGAGGAAGAATCAAGTCCCCTGCACCATGAAGGCATCCTAAACCACACTCAAGCATGACAAGCTGGCATTCACTATAAGAACCGTCCATGTCTTTGGAGAAAAGAGGTTCCCTGACTCCATTGCTGGATCAGAAATCGACCATGCTAGGGATGGTCTGGCCTTGGTAGTCAGATGCAAGGGGCAGTCTTTTTTCAGGCTGCCAGAATGTTGTGTTGCAAATGTGTGCAGTAAAAATGGGTGCACCATACAGTAGTAAGCAGATCCCCCGCCCAGAACAGGGATATAGGCTAGTTTAAACTGGAATAAAGGCAAAATGCAAAACTCCAGTTTGTAGCCCTCAAAAATAACACTCTGGTCTCAGGTGTCTGAGATTTGCTGGTACCAAAAGGCTACAGACATCACCCCAGGGCACCCCAACACTAGGAAGAAACCTTGCAATCAGGCCTGGCTGGTTTGGAGGGTTATGTCTTCTTATGAAAGTAGATCCCTGCATTACATTTGGAATTGGAAAACAGAGAGGGCCAAAAGGAACTATTCCGAACCTCAATAGCAGACATCCTAGAGGCAGAGGGGGAGCAGAATACTCCTACCCTATAATCTATTTATTGTACTTATCCAAAGAGGTAACAAACAGGCATTCACCTTGAAAGTGTAACCACTCAAGGAGCTTCTTGCACAGGAGCTCATCTGACCAGCAAAGGACAAGGCAAAGGATCCTGTGTTTGCAAATGGAGAGGAGATTCATCCTGAAGAGCTGACAAGGTTTGTCTGCCAAGCCGTACATGCAGTAACGAAAGAAGCTATGTAAAAGGTCCAACTGACTGTGAACCATTAGAATGGAACAAGGATTCCCTGACTCCAGTGCTGGGTTTTAAATCCAGCACACTAAGGAGAGTCTGGCCTTGGGAGTCAGACACATGGTACAAGGGAAGGGTCTGCATGTCCCATGGTGCCATAATGTGAACTTGCAACAATCTGGAATTAATTTGGGCATATGATACCATCTCAAAGCAGGCAACCATAAGACCCAGTACCCACACGCAGGTATGACCCTGTGCTGATGCGTTTCATCCAAACATGGACTTCATAAGGACATCCTGTACTTAGTGCCTGGGATGTGGTACCTCAGGCATAGAGAGAATTCGTAAGGATGGTAACACAAAATACCCAAGTAAGCCCATTCTGTTTTTTATATATATATATATATATATATATATATATATATATGAGATGTCTGTGTAAATACAGGTAGAATTGCTGAAGTACACAGGAGAGGAAAAATAAACCGAGACTTTGCTGTCATGCTCTATTTCTACCAGGTCCATGCCTGTAACATTTGTTTGTGCTTCTATCTCAGCATGGATTTTCTACTAAGCTTACCAATAACTGTCTTCTGTCCTGCTATGCATGAATGCTCATGCTTGCTTTCATGTCCTTGAATTTACTACTGACAAACAACCTGTGCGCGTTGAATCTATTTCTACATGACCAATCATGGAATGAATATTTTCCCACTTAAACCCAATGTTATTGACCGTATGGGCAGTGACATGTTCAGGAAAGTCTGTACACGTACATCACACAAAAAGTACTTTTTTTTTTTTTGTTTTTTTAAACGCAGCACACTGCAACGCAAAGTACCAAGTTAAAATTTATTGTGATACGCTGCAACTCATGTACTTTGGGAATGTGTGCATTATTGCTCGTCAGTGGCTGATGGTAGCAATTCCTTAGTGAGAAGGAGTCTAAGGGACCCTTCTAATATAAGTTCATGATCTCTGGACCATGAAGGAAATGCCAAGGATGTAAGGCTTACTAAGCCAGCCAGCTATAACCAGTTTTGTTAAGACATAAGTCCTAACTTCTTGGCAGCGAAAGGGTTAAAGATCATGTGTCCCATACTGTATGATTAAGAAAGTTATATTTCAAAGTTTGCTTCATTTACCTTGGTAAAAGCACTCCTACATTTTTTTTGGATGAAGTGGGGAAAAATTGGAAGCTCTAAATGCTGTTGGTGTCCTTCACATCCTGTTCTGACACCTATAACCTGGACAGTAAGAAGGAAAGCAGGAGTCCATTTTCTAGCACTTCCCCACTGTATGCATGGTTTATATATATATATATATATATATATATATATTAAATAAATAATAAAATACTAACCTGTCCCCTGCCTGTGCTTGTGATCTTTGACCTCTTGCTGCTACACTAGCCAAAAGAATTCTCAGCACCCGCACACTTCCAGTTTGTGCGATAGCCATTTCCACCCTCCAGCTGCTACATCACTTACTTTCTTTTGTACTGATGTAGCGGCCTGCAGGTGGAACCAAAAAGTGCAGCAGAGGACATAGGATGATGAAGATAATTTATTTAGCGCTGTTCTGCAAAAGATTGAAGATCATATGTATGGGGGGCGGACAGGTATCAGTACTTTTCTTTTACATTTTTAGAGACAGAGTCGCTTTAAATAGGGCAGCTGATTTTAAAGGTGCATCTATTCTTTAAATTAATGATACAAGTGTATTAGTAACTACTTACTTTCTGTCTCATTGCGTTTGATCATTCCTTGGCACTCAGCTAAAATGGTTTCTTTGAAGGATGTCACCAGGGCATTAACACAGCACTCCATGAGCTGTAATTAGGAACATATGGAATCAAAGGATTGTACAGATAGTCTAGCTCTAAATCTTGAAAACATTTATGAAAGTACTTTATGAAAGTCTGTTTAAACAGGTACACTTAAAAACAGTGTTTTTTGTGTGGATAATGTAGTGAGGGATCAGAAGCCCTGTCAGGCTTTTTATTTCTCTGTCCAGGTTAGAGAAATATACTCTCCCAAATGGTCCTGATGACAAAGTGGTGGGAAAATCCAAGAATTTGAGTTGTAATAAGGAACAAGAATAGAGAGAAAATCTTTCAATGAGGGTACTTGTTCCAGTGACAACTGTCTGCAACGGTAATTCCCTCACTTTGGGGAAATTTCCTCTCAACTGCTGTTGTGTCTACAGTACAGGAATTGACGACAAATCTCCCCGGTGGGACAGAATTGGGGAAAAATGACATTATGCAAAAGAAAAATAAAAGTTTTCGCTTTAGATATAAAGTGGCCCAATCAAGATAGTAGTATAGGGGCTGATATTGCTGGTACCCTTCTAAAAAATGATTGTTATCTGGCTGTGTCCAGCTTGAATACGTTCTCAGCCACAGACCTGGAATATGGATGCTGTAAATGAGGTGCAAAAAAAAATCTTTATACTTGTACCAGGTCAATGGCTCAACATATTGAAGCCCATTCAATAATGAAGGAAAGGTCAGCAATTCAGCCTTGGAGATCGTCTCACGACAGGGGTCATGCATTCACAAATACTAGAAAGCCTTTCAGCACACTCACCGCCTGCACAGAGTTACATTCTTGCCTTGTCTCTAAGTATCGTTGGGCTCTCTTCTCTTCTTCTTTTAGTTTAGCATCTGCCTGTTCAGAGTGAAATATCCGTTATAAAGAGTTTCTCCTCTGGAAGGCACACAGATGTCACACATTTCCAATATCATCTTACGTATTTCATGTAATTCTGTACACCGTTTTGTTGGAGGTAGGAAGGGGCCTGGGTTCGGTAAAACCTCTCCGTAGAATCTAAATAGGCTTTTTCAAAATTATCCCGATAGATCTGCAGTTTGTATTCTGGATTTGAACAAAGATTAACTGAAAACCAAAACACAAAACAAAATCTTTTCAATTTGGACATCAGAAAACACTTCTACATAAGTAAACATGCTTAGCCTCCCAGTGCTGCTATGATCGTGCGTCAGATTAAAGACTGAATCATAACCTTTATTGTTGGTCAGCCATTAATGATTACTGCCAGCATTGGGGCTTTGCTCAGTTGAATGTGGTTTAAATACTGTAGTATATACAATGATGTGTGGTGTGATTATGTCATGTCTATTTTATATTGCATTCAGTGTCAAAAATCCCTGTTCGCTGACTAAAAAGATTCTTTTAGCCACATGTATGGAGGTTTTGGAGAATATTAATCCCTTCTTGCACACAATCTGTACATAAACATTCCTCAGCACGATGTGGAAAAAAGTGTTGTGTGGAGGTGGAAACCTGTCGCATGAACTGTTCAAGGTCATGTGACAGATCTCCACCTTGCCACAAGTGTTCTCTACAGCATTATGCAGATAGCACATTAAAGTACACCTAAAGCTCAAAACTGTGCTCTGTATTCATAAATAAATCATAAAATGCCAACACATTGCAGTAATTGCAGAGAGTGGAAATTGTTGTCCATTACAAATGGGCCTCTCAGTAGTGCTCTGGGTACCAGATGAAAAAGCAAAGCACTGCAGCACAGAAAAATATTATTTAAAGTAGCACAGACACCTTCAGGGCATCCGCAATACCAGTAATATAAAAGCTATGTATACACCCAGATGTAGAACTGAAAGTCTCATGACAGACTAAATAGTTTAACATGGGTGACGGCAACCCATTGATTGGGGGTAGGTGACAGGTAGGATCCCATCCCTTGTCAACCATGAATCCTTAACAGGAGCAGCAGCGGCATTTACTGGAACTGGTCCCTGTATTTTCCTCTTGCAGCAGCTGAATGGCTGCTTCTCCTCCTCTCCTTCCCGACAGCTTTCAGCAGCTTTAGGAGGAAAATACAGGGGATAGCTTCCAGTAAAATGCCACCTCCGCTGTCCCTCTTGTCCAGGTTCCACTTCCTTCTGCTGCTCAGACCCCCTGTGTGCTCCCCTGGTCAGCCCACCTTGCAGCACTGCCGGCTTCCTCCTATGCCGCAAGGATTGTTTCAGGATGGAGAGTGGTGGGAAGGGGCTGGTAAATATGTAATTTACCGGCCCTGTCCTTTTCCTGTTGAAGCTGTGAATAGGTAAGGATAGGTAAAGATGTGTTTGAATATCTGAATGCTTAATTTTCAGATTTGTCTAGATTTTGCCTTAAAGTGTTACTAAACCCACAACAGTAAAATCAGTCTGCATATGCAGTAAAGCATGCTTGTTCTACTCACTGTCATTCCATGTGCTGATAATGCAGAGCCCTAGGAGATACTCTACACATGCTCAGTTTGGTGTGTATTGATAAAGGGTTTTTTTTTTTTGGGAGAGTGCATGTGATGAGCACAGGGCCAATCAGCACTGTCCAGAGGTCAGGGATCCTGCATCCTCCTAGAGCAGAATTAAAACGTCTCCTACAAGCTTTAACCAGTGCTATGCTGGACACTGATAAAAGTCACAAGACTGCTATATACTGTTGATGAAAAAAGGTGTTTAGCGGTTTATATTTACTAAAATAATTGCATTTCCAAGTTCGGTGTACTGTGGGAGACCAGATAGAGTGAATACAGGGTCCTGGGTTTCGAAACACTTTAATGCTAAATAAATTAGGTAAATAAAAAGAGCCTTTCACCTTGCCCAAGCAGGGTAAGTTAACAAAGTGTCTCTTGAAAGGGCACCTTATGACCTACCTTCCTATGCCTTCCTTACCTGTACTCCCACACAGTTCCTTGCTCCTCTGCAGACAGAAATGACATCCTGGTGCGTTGGGGACTCAGGGCAGCAGTAATCCTATTACCACAGTCATGTGTCAGTGCTTGGTCCTAGTGATAGGCTGCTAGGCTTAGGCACTATAACAGGGCAGAAGCTTACCTTCTCCTCCATACTTGGAAGTGCTGGGTAGTGTCACTGTCTGCAAAGAGCTTCAAGAGGAGTGCAGATGATGCAAGCATACTGGGGTCTGGGGATGCCCTTCCTATAGCCCCTGCCACTTTGCCTTACATTGGTAATATGACAATGGAGTCGACTAACTAAAACTGGAGAGTGCAATATCTGGTGCAGCTGTGCATTGTAGCCAAATATAGTCTAACGTCAGCTTGTTCAATTAAGCTTTGATAAAGAAACAAAAAATAAAATAATGGAAGCCGATTGGTTTTTATGCAGAGCTGGACCAGAATTTGCAATCTCCAGTTTTAGTAAGTCAACCCCAATGTCTTTTTAAGAATCTCATGTATGTACAACACTTATTAAAGCCTGTAAATAAGAGTAACAAAATGCCTGAAACACCTAATATATCAACCTCAACAAAAATGTTAACAATGCTTTAAACACATCATTTGAGTTTAGTGCCACTTTAGTAAAATAACAGCAGTATATTAGTCATACAGTATAATACACAATATACACACTGATTTCTGGGGAGAGGAAGTAGGTAATTACTCCACAAAGAGAAAAATCTGGCTCACAAACATAATGTTCATAATACAGAAAAAAAACAAAAGATTGCTAGTACATCTTGTAACACACACCATAGGATTCTCTAACACCAATAACTAGTTGGGAATCAAATGCTTCCCCTAACCGCTCAGCATGGACCAATTTCATTGCACTGTCCTGAAGACGATTCTTTATATTAGAAAATATTGATTCATTCCACGTATCCAGCATCAGCTGCAAGACAAGATATAAAACCAAATGAAGAGACATATTCATATCACCTTTGCACAAGAAAAATTGTTTCAATTTGAATCTGGTGTAATATACCAATTTGTTGTAAAATAAAAAGATAGTGGTGGCCTCCTCTGAGTACACAACCTGTGTATAAGTAATTGAGCATATCTAGACCCAAGAGCAAAAATATAATATATTGCAGTTTACCAGTCTTTAGATATGGTGGCTGCATTCACTTTCTTTTTTTATTCTCATTTGCTGATCCAGCCCGTAACAAACTTCATGTGCTTACTGTACTGCATCTATTAAAGAGCAGCATTGTCCTTAGACCTTACGCTGTTCTCCTGATTTGGACTACAAATACCTCCCCTTCTGCTCATCACTATAACATAGGAAAGAATTATTCTGTATTACAGAGGGGAGACACGCAGGAGGCTGATGACATCATCTGATATTTAACTTCAGTGAACAGCAAGTTACAAGGACACAGGATTTCTGTTAGGCTCAACAGGACTTTTTTTCTGCAATTTCAGAAAATGTATCTTAGTTTGGAAAAAAAAAAAGAAATCTAACGCAGCTACCACATCTAAGTACTGATAAGATAAATTACATGATATTTTTGCACTTGGGATTAGATATATTTTAAAGTGGAGCTTCAGTCAAACCTATGAAAATTAACAGTCAGCAGCTACAAAAATGGTAACGGCTGAATTTAAAAAACAGCCACTTGCCTTTCACCGGCCGCCCTATCTTCCTGACGCTGGCATCCTAAGTGTGGGCACCTGGGTGTGAAAGCTTACAGGTTCACAGTCAGATGCCTACTGCGCATGTGTGAGTAGCATTGCACCTTGTGAATGGTCCCATAGTCTTCTGGGACATATCACAGAAGACTACGGGGAGGGCGAGGACAACTTCTGCTTCCAGTTGCCTAGGTGACTGCAGCAAAA
Source organism: Staurois parvus (assembly GCF_062004578.1). NCBI lineage: Eukaryota > Metazoa > Chordata > Amphibia > Anura > Ranidae > Staurois > Staurois parvus. The sequence continues at coordinate 47,196 of NW_028318346.1, read as the reverse complement.
GTGGGGCTGGATACCTGTCAAAATCGGGTATTCACTCCTCTCCCCACCCCCCAAAGGTGGTAATTCCTCGCGGGATTGGGGGACAAATACTTAACCTCTTCCCGTCTGGTCCATGTTGATAAACGGCTGGACGGGAGCGCTGCCGATGTGGGGGGGCGTTTCTAAATGTCCCCACGCATCCATTGCCGGTGCATGCTGTAAGAGGCCTCTGTGTGAGGTCCCGATTCATGTGATCACTGATTGGCCAATCAGTGATCACATGAGCAGTAGTAAACAAGATGTCACTTCCTGACATCATTGTCTACTACTTGTGAAATCTGTGAATGATCACAGAGGTCACATGGTACAAGGCTATTCACAACAGTCTTGTACCATGTGACAAGCTGGGACCAATCACAGCTCGCACAGTATTTCTCAATGGCTGCAGGAATGCAGCCAGAGAGAAGGCGAACTGATTGCTTTTACAGCCTTTATGGGTGTAAAAGTAATCAGTGTAAAAAAAGAAAAAAAAATCTTCATCGCCCCCCACAAGTAGTACAGTGTCACTATGGTGACACTGTACTGCTAGGGTGACAGTATGAAAAAAATAATAATAATATAAATTAATAAAATAAAAATGTAAAAAATTTTTTTAGAAAAATTATGATTTTTGGTTATAAACTAATTTGAGTTATTTTTTTTTTTTTACTAAAAAGATAGATGGATACATTTTGGCCAAGATTTATGAAGAAAGACTGTGTATTTGCAAAAGTTTATAAGAAAAACACTTTTTTCAAAATTTGTGGACTTTTTCATTTATATAGCAAAAAAAAAAAATCCCAGTGGTGAATACCACGAAAATAAAGTTTTATCTGTCTCAAAAAAATGCTAAAATATTCATATGGGTACAGTGTTGCATGACCGCGCAATTGTCATTCAAAGTGTGATAGCACTGAAAGCCTGGACTGGCCTGGAAAGGGGTAAAAGTGTCCAGACTTGAAGTGGTTAAAGTAGAACGTCCCCTTTTGGGTAGATCTCCGCTTTAAAATGGCTCTTTTACTATAATTAAAAACATGTAAAAATAAGGCCTGCCTAGAAAGACGTCATACTTCCCTATCCTGCTACTCACACTGGAGACTCACTCTTTTGAAGAGCTAAAACCTAGGGAAAAATCTTCAATATTCAACACCCTGTTAATCTGGGCAGAGGTAGTGTTAGACTAGCAGATTTAGATGGACTGGCTTAACAAATTGATCCTGAACTCCAGCTCACACTTTTTAAGCAGTTGCTGCAAAAAGTTTTTCCCTTTTGGGATAAAGGTTTTTCACAAATTACTAAATTAAAGCCGACCATTGTAAGCACCCCTGTCAGTGTTAAATTGTTTGTCTCAACCATCAAATTGCTACTTTGTCTGGAAAGCTTGGTCTGTTAAAGTAAATTGAAAAAAACTGATTTCCTTCACCAGGTGAAACGAAATGTAAAAAGCCTAAAAATTGAAAACTAATGCAGCCACCACATTTGGTGAATACAATTTAATATATTTTGCTCTAATGGAAGAAGGCTTTTTTACCTTCATGCATTCTATGCATGAAGGTAAAAATCCTTCTGGATGCAGCTCCCCCTGCAGTCCTCCTTATACCTACCTGAGATCCATCTCGATCCAGCGATGTACACAGGGGCCTCGGCTGTCCCGGGACTCTCTCTCCTCAGAGAGAGTCATTGGCAGCAGTGGGAGTCATTGGCTCCTGCTGCTTTCAATCATAGCCAAATGAGGAGAGAGTGAGGCGGCACCAGGAAGAAAGAGGTGCAATGCATGTTTCAGCACATCACACTGTTTACTTGATTTCTTCACTTTATTTGGCGTGTCACATACATTCATGTCTCTGCACAGCAGCACGTTGCGCTGCTGTGGGGTGTTAAGCGGTGCCATCCGTTGTGCTGCGGAAAAATTTAAGCATGCTACACTTTTCCACACTGTACCACACTGCACATCACACTAGTGTCGTGGTGTGAACAGGACACATAGAAAATAGTTGTATCCTATGTGCCCTGGAGGTGATCTGTGTTTATCCAGTGCAGAAAAATCCAGGTCACCACATGTAGTGTGAATGAGCCCTAAAAGACATAAGAAGAAATAAAAGTAGCTTTTTGCTTTTATAAGTACATCACATTGATGTTCACATCAATACATATTTAGCATGCTGTCAAAAACCTTTTATAGAAAAAAAATGAATAAACCTTTCATTTTGCATGTGCCATATTGATTTTGTGGATCAGGGAAATAAAGCAAAGATAGCTAAAAAAGTCACCGATCATCATCCTCAGTTAGACATCTACCTGTCCATCGTCAACCTTTGAGTAGATGCCTCGGTTTAAACATAAGCAAACATTCATGTAAAGAATGCTCTGGTGCACATATGATGACATAACATAACCCCAATACATCCATTAATCAAGGCTTACCTTCCTAACAATGCTGTCTTCCACATTTGATTTCTTGTTACTTCCTTGTTTTCCCATTAAAGTGATTTCTAACTGACAGAAGGGTTTGGGTAAGATGTCACACTGTGTAAAGAATTTGCGCCATTCTACAATATAAGCCTTCAGTAAAGCAGTGTCATCCTGATGACTGAGTACTCTCTAAAGAAAAAAGAAAATACAATTATTCAGCCAACATCTCTGGAAAGTGTTATACCAACTCAAGATAGATTATTCACCATTAATGGTGTGAAAAAAAGGATTGATCTGGTGTCATTGGCCAGTGGGTTCTATATTCCAATGAAGAATTCACTAGGGGGAAGTCTGATACAGTGTTCCCTGTACTTTCTACCAGCCTCTTCATAGGAATACATTGATGACCTATTCAGACAGTAAAGCAATCTTTTAGCTGGCATCCAAGCCTGGGACAGCCATACCAGGAGTAGAAGAGATCTCACCATTGGAGTTATAGACAGCAGAAAAAAAACCTGAGAGGGTCAATCACCTTTGCCTTAGGCTAGCCATACACACGTAGATTTTTCTCATTTGACATAGATGGAAGACTCCCCTGCCAGTAATCATATATAAAAAGTTGCTGATCCACAGGCTGTCATAATACCTGAACAGGATCCGATTGGCTAAAGTCACTGTTTGTCAGGGAATGTTCCACTTTTCAAATTGAAGTCTGTCAAGGCAGGTGGTGCCGAAAAGACCACCCACAGCTCTAATTTTGCCCAGTTTATTAGGAATCATCTGAAATTCAAGTCTTGTATAGCTAATATGACAGCATAGTTCCCAATCATAGTGCCTACATGGGTTTGTCATTAAACATTGTGCCCTGAGTGAGGCACATCGATAGGTGGGAACTAGCTGTTAAAGACAAAGGCTGTACAATTCAGGAAAAAATACTTAAAAAAAAAAAATCAATGATAGCAAATACTATAACCGAGTCAAAGTCAGAAATATAAATATAAAAAAGGTCATTGCTGACTTGTTCCCAAAATAAAGGAACCAAAGTTTTAGTCCTGACCTTCCCTACCAAGTGAGTCGCTGACAGTGAACAAGCATGCAGGATTTCAGACCTTTCAGATGTCTCTGGCTGCATGTTTTTTCCATGTCAGTGACTGGATAGTGAAGCTGGGATCAAAGACAGCTTTTCACGTTTAACAAGTCAGTATTGGCAGCTTCCAGTTTTCTATCCACAAAGATTTACTATACATATTATAATAGCTCTTCACGTATCAGGGAAATCTGTTCCCTGGATTCTGTACAGTCTAGCTTCCATTGTAAAGTCTTGTTATGGCACCTTCATTCTTTGGTCATTGGCTGGCTACTGATGAAGTCATTCCTGAGCATCAGCGTTACATTATCGTGGCATCCAGCTTTATTTTCAACATCTTGGAGTGGTCTAAGAGTGGGCTCTGCTCTGTGCATGTGCCACAGGCAGTGTATAGAAAGTCAGGAGAAAGTGAAGTAAGTTTTTGGGCAGAGGAACTCCAAATGATAACAATTTTTTTAGTCCCACTTTAAAGCAGTAGTAAACTGCAGCAAAAAAAATCCCCTGCAAGGCAATGTTATATTGTGCTAGTAGGCATCACGTACTAGCACATTATGAAAGGAAGCCCTCCAGCGGCGCGATGTCACCACTGACAGGGTTTCCATCTTCACCTGGTCTTATTTCTGGATTCACAGGCTCCAGCACTTTGAATAGTCGAGCCATGATGACGTCACACCAGCGCATGCACAAGGCTTATGGCACAGAGCTCCAAAGGAATGGAAAAGGTATACAAATTTTGACTTTACTACCACTTTAAAAGTGGTTCTAAAGGCTGAAGGTTTTTTACGATAATGCATTCTTTGCACAAACACAAAGTAGGAAGTGGGGCTTGGGAGTGAACACACACAAGTACCCCCATAGCAAGCTGCTAGCTATACAAGCACACAGCAGGGGGGGGGGGGGGAATAGCCAGGATTACCAGTAGTGGTCCTGAGAAGAGGAGGTTTGGGGCTGCTCTGTGCAAAACCACTGCACAGAGCAGGTAGTTATAACATGTTTGTTATTTAACCTCTTTAGCGCCACCTCATAGCAGAAATACTGCTACAGGGCAGCAGCGGTGTGCAAAATCACGTATATATATACGTGATTTTGCATTTCCGGGTAGAGGGCGTGCGTGCGCCCTACCCACGCTGCCATATCCGGCCGTCAATCACCGGGTCCTGGACAGTGATTACTCGGTGGCGCCTAGTGATTGCTGAGGATCTCCGACAGGGGGAGAACTGTTTGTAATCAAAACAGTTCTCCTCCCTGTCAGCTCCTGCACACTGCTTTGCATGGCTGTGCTGTGCACAGCCGTGCAAAGCAGTGTGCTTACAGTGAACCACAAACACAGAACATCATAGTAAGACAGCACACAACTAACCCTTTGATCGCTCCAGATGTTAACCCCTTCATGCCCAGCGCCATTAGTACAGTGCCAGTGCTTTTTATTAGCACTGATCACTGTATTGGTGTCACTGGGGATGTCAGTGACAATTATTCAGTTCCCCCCAGTGCCCGCCGCAGTCCCGCTATAAGTCACTGATCGCTGCCATTACTAGTAAAAATAATAAATTAAGAAAAAAAAAAGCCCAGTATATATAAACTGCCATTTGTAAACGCTATAACTTTCACATAAATCAATTAATTTACACGTATTGGGATTTTTTTTTCTTTTAGCAAAGACATGTAGCAGAATACATTTTGGCCTAAATTTATGACACAATTTGATTTTTTAAAATATTGTTTTTTTCTCAAAATTGTCAGTCTTTTTTTTTTTTTTATAGCGCAAAAACTAAAAACTGCACAGGCAATCAAATACCACCAAAAAAAGGTCTATTTGTGGGAAAAAGAACGTAAATTTCATTTGGGTGCAGCGTTGCATGACCGCGCAAGTGTCAGTTAAAGTAATGCAGCGCCGTAACGCAAAAATTGACCTTGCCAAGAAGGGGGGTAAATCCTCAGGAGGGCAAGTGGTTAAAAAACAAATTACCTTTAGTATCACTTTAAGGTAACAAGTGCTGTTAAAATATTAAGCCATTAACTTAACTTTCTCTAGTGAGGAGAACAGCTCCCCTAAAAAAACTCTTCAAAAGTTCTCATAAAAAGAGCTACCGTATTTTTCGCTCCATAAGACGCACCTGACCATAAGACGCACCTAGGTTTTAGAGGTGAAAAACAAGAAAAAAAAATATTCTGAACCAATGGACTGCAGACACAGTACAGGGGATGACCAGAGACTGCGGACACAGTGCAGGAGATGACCAGAGACTGCAGACACAGTACAGGAGATGACCAGAGACTGCGGACATAGTACAGGAGATGACCAGAGACTGCGGACATAGTACAGGAGATGACCAGAGACTGCAGACAAAGTACAGGGGATGACCAGAGACTGCGGACATAGTGCAGGAGATGACCAGAGACTGCGGACACAGTGCAGGAGATGACCAGAGACTGCGGACACAGTGCAGGGGATGACCAGAGACTGCGGACACAGTGCAGGGAATGACCAGAGACTGCGGACAGTACAGGGGATGACCAGAGACTGCGGACAGTACAGGGGATGACCAGAGACTGCGGACAGTACAGGGGATGACCAGAGACTGCGGACAGTACAGGGGATGACCAGAGACTGCGGACAGTACAGGGGATGACCAGAGACTGCGGACAGTACAGGGGATGACCAGAGACTGTGGACAGTGCAGGGGATGACCAGAGACTGCGGACAGTGCAGGGAATGACCAGAGACTGTGGACAGTGCAGGGAATGACCAGAGACTGCGGACAGTGCAGGGAATGACCAGAGACTGCAGACAGTGCAGGGAATGACCAGAGACTGCGGACACAGTACAGGGAATGACCAGAGACTGTGGACAGTGCAGGGAATGACCAGAGACTGCAGACAGTGAAGGGGATGACCAGAGACTGCTGACCTTTGGGGAGGGAGGGGGAGCGGGTACCTGAATTTGACAGGTACCCGCTCCCACTTCCGCGGAGCTGCCTTCCCTCTTCTTCCCGGGCCGGCTTCTGTGACAGCCGGGTGCCCACTGCGCAGGTGCGAGAAGCGCTTCGCTTTGTGAATGGCCTGGAGCCTTCTGGGACCTTTCATGTGTCCCAGAAGACACCGGATCATTCACAAAGCGCAGCACATGCGCAGTGGGCACCCGGCTGTCACAGAAGCCAGCGCGGGAAGACTGTGCAGCGCTGGAGCGAGGAACAGGTAAGGCCCTGCAGGAGACAACAGCTGAGCGGCCGGCACGGTATTCTGACATGGTGGCCGCAAAAATACCGGACCGGCCGCTTTACATTCGCTCCATAAGACGCACTGACATTTTCCCCCCTTTTTGGGGGGGAAAAAAGTGCGTCTTATGGTGCGAAAAATACGGTATTTAATAACAATAATCCTACCTGTAAAATTGTTTTCTTGAAGTACAGGACAGGACAGGACACAGGACTTTTTTCTTAACCATGGGTTACATGCTGCTATCCTCTGGTGATTGGACACTGGCAAAAAAGAGGGACATCCCCCTATGTAACCCCGGCAAGCCTGTGGACTGTGTGAGTCCAAAGTCAATACGTTTTTCAGTGAACTGATTATAGCTGTTGAAGCCCAAATGACCCTTGGTTAATTAATTTTTACATTCAAGATGCGTAACAGTAATAAACATAGGGCTTTTACTTTCTTTACACTGCTAAGTCTTTCAGCCAGGGTTAAAATACCTTGTGTTGCCAGCACAAAGGGGAGTAAGACCACAGCGCTCTCTGTACAAAGTGCTACAAGAGCAGTGCTGTTGATTGGAGCATTGTTTGCGGGGAGAGGGGTGCCATGTTGCTGCTTTGAGTGAGAAAGCCACAGGCCATCTATCCTATGTGCTAGCAGCACAAGGTATTTTACCTTCGGCCATCTATCCTATGTGCTAGCAGCACAAGGTATTTTACCTTCGGCCATCAATCCTATGTGCTAGCAGCACAAGGTATTTTACCTTCGGCCATCTATCCTATGTGCTAGCAGCACAAGGTATTTTACCTTCGGCCATCAATCCTATGTGCTAGCAGCACAAGGTATTTTACCTTCGGCCATCTATCCTATGTGCTAGCAGCACAAGGTATTTTAACCTTCGGCCATCTATCCTATGTGCTAGCAGCACAAGGTATTTTACCTTCGGCCATCAATCCTATGTGCTAGCAGCACAAGGTATTTTACCTTCGGCCATCAATCCTATGTGCTAGCAGCACAAGGTATTTTAACCTTCGGCCATCTATCCTATGTGCTAGCAGCACAAGGTATTTTACCTTCGGCCATCAATCCTATGTGCTAGCAGCACAAGGTATTTTACCTTCGGCCATCTATCCTATGTGCTAGCAGCACAAGGTATTTTAACCTTCGGCCATCTATCCTATGTGCTAGCAGCACAAGGTATTTTACCTTCGGCCATCAATCCTATGTGCTAGCAGCACAAGGTATTTTACCTTCGGCCATCAATCCTATGTGCTAGCAGCACAAGGTATTTTAACCTTCGGCCATCTATCCTATGTGCTAGCAGCACAAGGTATGTTACCTTCGGCCATCTATCCTATGTGCTAGCAGCACAAGGTATTTTAACCTTCGGCCATCTATCCTATGTGCTAGCAGCACAAGGTATGTTACCTTCGGCCATCTATCCTATCTGCTAGCAGCACAAGGTATTTTAACCTTCGGCCATCTATCCTATGTGCTAGCAGCACAAGGTATTTTACCTTCGGCCATCTATCCTATGTGCTAGCAGCACAAGGTATTTTACCTTCGGCCATCAATCCTATGTGCTAGCAGCACAAGGTATTTTAACTTTCGCTGAAGTTCTTAGCAGTGGACTCAACCCATAGTAATTTCAGAAAGTGGCAGATTTCCTGGAGTTCAGCTTTAAGTGCAAGGGAATTATTGAAGATCCTGTATTTTATTTTACTTTTATTTAACATTTATGCAATGTCTCCCAGAGAAACTGGAATGCAACATTACAATTAAATATTAGGTCACAAACAGAAAAAACAAAAACAAAACAATATTACTCACAGCTTGAGCTTGCTTTATAAACTCTAGAATGTCCTCTTTTAAAGCCTGGTGGATTTTTGCTGGGCCTTTGTCATCCCATAGGCAAACTGCATGCACATCCCTAAAATTAAAAAATGATCACCTTTCAGAGCCAGATAATCCATGAAATGAAGGGAAGAAAATATATTATGGTAAAGAGTTCCCTACAAGAAATATACATTTTATAAGCTCAATTACAGAAAAATATAATGTAATGCAGGACAATTAAATCATGAATTTCATAAACCGAAGTCATTAACCGTACCATGATGAAAGTTTTAAAGGCAGGGCTTGACAAATTTGCTTTGAATCTAGGAGCCAGCTAAAAATTTAGGAGCCAGTTTTGTTTTAGTGTAGCATGGGTTAAGCAATTTTTGGGCGACAAGCTTTATGCCATGCTATTTACCATGCGATAATTACAGCAAAACCACACGGTTTAGGTGCCATTGAAAATAATGGCACCTGAACCTGCATTCTGCGATTGCTGCGATTCTGCCACAATCCAAACACACCCAGGTGTGAATGGAGCTGTCCTGGTTGACACATATGCAATTCTGGATGCATTTTAAAACTCACATTCGCATGACAGGCTAGATATTATGTGCTCCTATTGAGGTGCTTCACACAGATGTGATCCACATGCATTGTGTTTTGCGCGCCATTACGAAAATTGCAAGTTTGTAGCAGTGCATTGCAGACTCGCAAGTGATAGAGTAGAGTGGCATGCGAACATAAGTGTTCACATAAGAATGCTATTGACAAGAGTTTTTGCATTGATGTCAATGGGACGTAATTTTGCACTGAAGTCAATGGGAAGCAGCGTGTAAACCCAGGAGCTAGGACACAATTTCCGTCACGATGGCGACTGAGATTTGTCGAGCCCTGTTTTAAAAGGTATATATAAACCTTGATTGAATTAATTTATTAAAATACATTTTTTTTTTCCCATCCTGCTGCCTCTTTGCAGGAATTGGGATACCAGTGGACCATGGCTGTGTAAAGTGTGGTGAAACAGCTTCTTATATTTTGCAGTGGAAGCCTGTGTGACAGGAGCACAATTGGGAGTTAGAAGATACTTTAATGGCACTATGTAGTCATTTAAGTGCTTTGATGAATATACATATTAAAGTTAAACTCCAGGCAAATAGCTAAATACACAAATGAAACTACCTGCCAAAATAAGGATGTTTGATTTACTTAAAGACACTGGCAAACTAAGTTGCTAAAACAGCCCTTATAACCCCTCCAAATCCACCAATCCTCAGTTTTCAACAAGAAATCAGAGGACAACACAAAGATGGTCGAGGAGAGGGGTGGGGGGTGGATGTTAGCTTGTGCTTGTACTGTACTTAAAAAAAATAGGAATTTAATTTAACCGTAAATTTTAAATCTGGGAGTACAGTACAGGACACATGCAGAGTATTCCTAGACCCTGGGTTACAGACTTGTACCTTCAGGTGACTGCGCACTTGCAAAACTTTTGAGGACACACCCTCTGGATTCCTTCCCTACAACCCTATCCCACTTCAAGAGTCCTCAGTTTTGTAACAGGAAATGCAGAGTAACCACTGAAAGGAGGGTGGCTTGGGATGTACCCAAGCAATGAATGCAAAGGATGGGCAACAACTAGGCAAAAAGAACTGTGCCAACACTCCCAACAACAAAAAGGCCAGCAGAACAAACTTAGAATGCCACTGCAAGAACCTTGCGGGGCAAAGGCTTCATCTGCAGAAGACTGGATGTCCACCTGATCAAACTTTGAAAAGGTATGAACAGAAGACCAGGTGGCAGCCTTTAAGTGATGAGCTACAGAAGCCTGGTGCTGGACCCAGGAAACTCCCACCGGCCTGGTGGAGTAGGCATGTAAAAACACAGGAGGAGTTTTGTCTAGAGTGTAAGCTCTACTGACCAGCTGACTGATTCAGTGAGCAATGGTTGACTTGGAAGCAGGGTGATCCTTGCAAGATCCAGTGGGCAGAACAAATAGGGAACCCATCTTCTTGCTAGAAGCTGTTGCTTTGAGATAGACACTGATAGCTCCGACAACATCTGGCCAATGAAGAACAGTTTCTTTTGGGGTGCATTGCAGCAGAGCACAACAATAGAACTATCTCTTCATTGAGATGAAAGTTTGATACCACCTTGGAGGATTGCCTTGGGTGTAGGGCTACCTTGTCATTATGAAGGATGAGAAATTACTCTTTGTAAGAGAGACGTCACGTCTGAGACTAGAAAGGCTACCTTGCTGGAGAGGCCATCGAGGGAATATCCCTGATGGCCTCAAAGGTTGGTTTCTGTAGAGCAGAAAGAAACAAGTTGAGTCCAAAGGAAGCACAGGGTACTGAAAGAGGGACCTGATCTAAGAAAGACCTTGTATAAAAGGTTTTGAAAAAGGAGAGTGAAGGCCGAAATCTGTCCTTTCAGGGTGATCAAGGCGAAGTTCTGATCAAGTCTAGGTTGGAGGAATGCCAGAATACAAGGCACTGAGAAATCTCTGGAATTGAAATGCCCACCAGGCAAAGAAAGATTTCCAGGTATGATAACATATCTTTCTGGAAGTGACTTTCCATGCTTTAAGCAAGGTAGGGATGACACACTCAGAAACCCCTCTGTCTTTTGAGGCCTCTGCTTCAAACAACTATGTCAATAAAGCTAGTGACTGAGAAGCATGATGGAAGAGAGATCCCTGAGACAGCAGATCTGGCTTGCTGGAGAGAGGCCAGGGGTTTTCTCTTAGTAGTTGGGCGTTTGGGTACCAAGTTCTTCTGGGTCAGTTTGGTGCAATGAGAATCACCAGCTTCTTCTACTTTTTGTGGAGCAGAAGAGGTAGAATATGCACTGGAGGGAAGGCATAGCTTAGCCTGAGCTGAGACCAGGGTATTATCAAGGAATCTGATGCCAGTGATCTTTAAACCTGGTCACAAATACAGTAGTTTGTTTTTGAAACTGGAGGCCTTGAAATCCACATCCATGGTTCCCCCATTTGACATGTTAGGCTTGAAGCTGTTTGGGTGAAGAACCTATTTCCCTTGATCCAGGCAGTGAAGGCTGAGGTTATCTGCGTTCCAGTCCTCCAACCCTGGGATGTGGACTGCAAAGATCACTGAACAATGAACCATCAAAAGGGACATGCGTTAAGCTGCAAATCACCTAAGGACACTAGCAAAACAAGTTTAGGTGTGTTTTTTATTGTATAGTGGCTGCCGTTCTGCAAGAGACAGAGTCAAATTAAGGTAATTATGTTGATAATTTACAGATGTTTTATTAAATATGGACCTGCATTAATTTTTATCCTTATATTTGCCTGGAGTTCAACTTTAAAAGATCAGCTTAATGTAAATGACCTTACCAAGCTGTTTTATTGTTTAAAACCTTGTTTCTGTGCATAGTTTGTAATCACATATGTACATGGAGCAGATGTCGTGCACATTACATATGTAAGCTCTGCTTCCTGTTTTGCAGTGAAACACATTGGTTGAGCTTTACCATCCCATGAGTTCTCATTCCTTGAACGCCAAGCTCTCTCTGTGTGCTGATATCTTAACTAGGTAGAGTTATGGTAGTGGCAATTGTCTACATTTAGTACACAACAAAAAAAGCAGCAAGCTCTCAAAAAATGGGACACTGCAATAATAAATCAAAATTTCTTACTAAAAATACACTATGCTTCACCTTTTAATGTTCATAACTGGGTTATTTCTAATATCACCAAAATAATACAAATACCTTGCAGTTTCATGATAACATGTCATGGAGCCCAGGTTTTAAGTCACAATAGGGCTCCAAGAAGTTTAGCCAAGCTAAAGCTCTAATGCATACACTGACACAAGGGACCAAGACAAGACCTTCATTTGTGCAGATTTGCAATAATGAAACATCATGGCTAAACTCTCCCCCCCCCCCCCCAAAAAAAAACAAAGAGAAGAAGAAAGACGGACTTTCACAGTTGTTTGTGTTCCACTTTACTGTGTGTCTGTGAAGGTTTTTTAATTTATGCGGATCATAGTATAGCTAGACTTAGTTAATCAAAATGAACCAGACTTGTTCTGTTTCACTGCTTATCCAAGTCCCTTTTTTAGTTCCAGTGTTGTGAAGAAACCCCAGCATTTATCATAGCAGCTACATATGGTCTTCAAATTACAGAACAAGTCTGTACTGTAAAATCTTGTAAAAAAAAGAAATTGCCTTAGTACCTCCAAGGAGGCCAGAACGTCTTGGTTTCCAATGCTTCCTTCCTAACTGGTCACCTAACAAAACCTTCTGCAGTTCTAGCAAGGAAGTGGTGATATCACTGGTCAGGGATCTAGGATAGTTCCTACAATAATTCCCTCCGAGGAGCCTGCCACTCTTTTACATAACTCCCCATCCGCCACTGTGTCTGTGAACCTATCCTCCTGGCTCCAGCAGCTGAAGGATCATTTAGGTACCTGTAATAACATCACAGGTGACAAGAAGAGGAATAGAACTACACTGGGGACAAGGTAAGTAAAAGATAAAAAGGGAAATCTTAGAAAGGGGAGAAGAGGTGAGACGTATTGCATGCTGAAAATACTCCCACAGAAAATTATTATTATTATTATTATTACATCTAGTTTATATAGCGCCAAAGGGTTTGCTCAGCACTGTACAATAGGGGGGGACAATACATGAAATATTACAGCACCTACAAACAGCACACGAGGGGTTATAGGGCCCTACTCTTTCGAGCTTACAATCTAGGAGGGAGGGGGTAGTGGTACAGGAGGAAGTGGCTGTGGGGGATAGAGTGGTAGGAGGAATGAAGGAGAGCAGCAGTTAGGTGAGGGTGGGGTAGGCTTCCCTGAAGAGGTGGGTTTTCAGGGAGCGCCTGAAGGTGAGGAGGGAAAGTGACAGTCTGATGGATTGGGGTAGTGAGTTCCAGAGGATGGGGGAGGACCTGGAGAAGTCTTGCAGACGTGCGTGTGAGGAGGAGACCAGGGAGCAAGATAGAAGGAGGTCCTGTGAAGAGCGAAGGGTACGGGTAGGGTGGTACTTGGGAATCAGGTTGGTGAGGTAGTTAGGGGCAGTGTTGTGAATGGCTTTGTAGGTCAGAGTGAGTAGTTTGAATTTGATGCGTTGGGCGATAGGGAGCCAGTGGAGGGACAGGCAGAGGGGGGTGGCAGAGGTGGAGCGGGTGGTGAGGTGGATGAGTCTGGCCGCTGAGTTCAGGATGGTCTGAAGTGGGGAGAGCCTGCACTGGGGTAGGCCGGTGAGGAGGGAGTTGCAGTAGTCAAGGCGTGAGATAATCAGGGAGTGTACGAGTAGTTTAGTGGTGTCTGGGGTAAGGCAGGTGCGTATTTTGGCGATGTTCCGGAGGTGGAGCCTGCATGTGTTTGTAAGTGATTTGACATGAGGTTGGAAGGAGAGGTTAGAGTCCAGAATGACTCCAAGGACTTTGGCTTGCGGGGCGGGATTGATGGTGGTGATGTTAGTAGTGATGGATAGGATGGGGGGGGCGCGGGCAGGAGGGAAGACGAGAAGCTCGGTTTTGGAGAGGTTAAGCTTGAGGAAATGGAGCGACATCCAGTCAGAGATGTCGTTTAGGAGGTGAGTGATGCGGGCGGAGAATGTGGGGGTGAGGTGGGGGGTGGAGAGGTAAATTTGAGTGTCATCAGCGTAGAGGTGGTAGTTGAAGCCGTGGGAGTGTATGAGTTTGCCAAGGGAGGAGGTGTAGATGGAGAAGAGAAGGGGTCCAAGGACAGAGCCTTGGGGGACCCCAACAGAGAGGGGGAGGGAAGGGGAGGTGGCACCATTGTAGGAAACGCTGAAGGAGCGTCGGGATAGGTAAGAGGAGAACCAGGAGAGAGCGGTGTCTCTGATGCCAAGGGAGAGTAGTTTATTAAGGAGGAGGGGGTGGTCAACTGTGTCGAAGGCCGCGGAGAGGTCCAGGAGGAGGAGGACAGAGTAGTCGCCTTTGGCTTTGGCGGTTAGTAGGTCGGTGATTTTGAGGAGGGCAGTTTCGATGGAGTGTAGGGAAATCAGCGAAGTTTACCTCTGATATTTCCAGACAGAGTAAATACATGATCAAAAGGCTTACTTTGGGACTTTCAGATCACCAGAACATCTCAATGGAAAAAGAAGGGAAACATCCTTTCTACAGCTGCCTTATACACAGACTAAGGGCTCATTTAGCAGTTGGGGGGGGTTGTTAGAATCGATGAACTTGAGCTGCATTTTTATGGCCTCTCCCAAGATGCAAAGGCAGCGAACGGTGGTGTTTACATGCTGAGGTCGCGATGCTTTGCAAACTGAGTGACTGAGGCAAAAAATTGCACTTCACCAAACGTGACGCATTCAAGTAAATAGGTCAGTGAGTGTTTGTTCGGCAATTACAGGGTTAAAAGACGGTTAGGAGGCATCACTCCGCCTTCTCACTACCTGTCAAATACCACTGAAAAGCAATCTGAATGTGGAGTGGCAAGTCTAAACTTAGCCTATCAGACTTTTGTTTACCGTTACACATGTAGAACACCTAATATTCCAAACTATTTTATAGTGATCACTTAAAAATTCCTGCATCATACAAAATAAATGTTATTCCATGTCAAAGCAATCACAAAACAATGTTCCGTTAATGAGAATTTTACTGAAGAATGAGATAAAAAGGACTACTTTTTATCAAAGACTTACGAGAAGAGGTCGAACCACTGCTGTTTTGTGACGGACTCCTGTCGTAGGAGCTTCAGGACTATAGGTCTCATGAAATCCCATTTGTCCTCAAATTGAAGGGAACCTTTATTCTGTAGCAAAAGGAAAGCAAAATTAAGACTCATGTAATATTCAAAATTTTATTAAGGAAAAAAAACAAAAATCCCACACTATATAGGTAAATGTTCGGGGAAACCTGACCATAACACCTATATGAGCTTGTAGAACATGACATAACCATGAGAAATAATGAGTTAACCTGCCCACAAGATTAAGGAAAGGGTCTGTGGGAAATGCTGGCTTCTCAGCCCAAAGAGCATTTGTGAGGTCAGGTACTAATGTTGGATGAGAATACCTGGCTCACATTTGATGTACTAATTCATCCCAAAGGTGCTAAATAAAGCTGAGGTCACAGCTCTTTGCAAGCCACTCAATTTCCTTCTCAAACTGGTCAAACTAAGTCTTTATGGAGATGGCTTTGTGAATAGGGACACAGTTTTCCTGCAACAGAAAAGGCCTTCCCCAAAAAGCTTCCTCATGCAAAAATGCTGTGATAAATAAAAACATTTAAAAAAATCTAAAAAAAAAGTCTTGCAGGGGTAAAAAGGAAAACATACTCACCTTCTTACCCTTGCTTCCTCACTGGAGGTGGTGACATCGCCTTCGTTCCACTGAAACAACAGTGAATACAGAGCACCCCAAATCATGTGAAAAGACACTCTACCACATTAATAAAGCATCTTCTCATGAAAATTGGCTGGAAGGATGGGGAGATCACTCTTGCCTTGGTGCAATGTGTAAAGAAAGAAAAAACTTTTTCCACACAGGCTTTTTCATTTTACCACACAGTTTTGGAATAGCGGAGAGGATCTGAGTAAATAAGTGGACCTTCCTTTTTTGATGAAGCCCCCTGAACTCAGTTGGAGAGGTGTTATACATAATATTAATTTATATTTTGTGAGGAAAGTTTCAAAGGCTTTGTAAAGCTCTGTCTCTACTTCCACATCTAACCTTTTAGCCAGATCTCATTATTAGTCTCAGATGTGCACAAGCCTTTACATATAAGAATATAAATAAGGGTGCAGCGCTAAAATGGCCGCCGTGCCTATTATGTGCGTCAGAGAGGAGCTGCAACGTCATGGCACCACGTGCAGGCACGGCGGCCATCTTGGAAATTCTCATATGGTCAGTGTTTTTTTTTTTTTTTCTCTCTGTATTTTTGCACTTTATGGAAAGAATAAATATTTCCTAAAAGCAGTATCATGCTATTGGTATTCTTTTTTGGGCTCTTTGTGAGCCTAACAACCCACAGAGTTGTATAAAGAGGACAACAGAGGTATTGCTGACTGCAGATGAACCAGAGAGGGAACTCCAGACCAGGCTGCACATATCCTTAAAGGGACCTCCAGCTGAACACAGTATTTATCTCTAAATGCGTGATTTGATTGCACATCTGGTGAGTGCGCTATTCTTACATTACTTGGCACATCATCATATCGTTGGATAGATGATATCGATCACCAGCTTTTGAGATCATAATTGGATCTTTCATTTATCACTTTTTTAGACGTTTATTTGTCACTATTGGCACTTTATTCAGCACTAGTGGTCACTTTATAGTGACAGTATATAGTTTCATCACTTGATCACCCCATGGACATATTATTATTATAAATATAACACCACTTTTTGCACACCATCAGTCACCTTGAATATAACCTGACACTGGGATATGGTTATTTATTTATATGTATTATTGCATTGGCACTTTTCTTATTTATTTGCAATTATTTGATGTGTGATATTCATATTTTAGCGCTGCACCCTTATTTATATTGTTACTTTGGAAGGTTTTTTGGTACATTTTTGGTGTTACAGCAGCTAGTCATTTTTAGCGCTCACTTTCCTCCCTGTGTTTCTTTACATATAAGAGCTGACAGAAGCTCCGGACTCTCTCTTGCTCTTTCTCTGCTATGGGAACTGCAGGGTGAAAAGGATGACTGCTCACAGAACACTGCTGCTCCTAACAGTGAGGTTAGGAGCTTTTGGTGCTTTATTGCCAAAGCCCATGAACTCAACTCAATAAAAGCCTGTGTCCATGTACACATAGACTTATCAGAGTTTAAGAACAGCAGAGTGTAGGGACAGTTAAACATTCCTCTCCTGAAAGCATGGAATGCTTTGGCCAAAAAATGCTAGCCACATTTAGTGCTTGGGCGTTTAATTCATGCCAATGAAAAATAATCTGGCCAATTAAATGAGTAAATGTCCAGGTGCTAAAACGTGGCTAAACATGGTACAGTGTTTACATGTTTTTCTGCTGCCAAGAGATCTAAACGTCTAGGGGAGTTCATGTGTACATGGGGCCTTAACCGGTACAAGGGGTGCCTGTTAGGAACTGACATAAGTTTAGTTAGGGACTTGGATGAGCAGATGTTTTGGTTTATGCTACGGACTTGCTGTGCAAAGTCACTTGCACTAAAACTGTGTTTGCTGCCTTGCTGAATAAAAACACGGGACAAACCAATCCCTGGATGTCCTAGTCTCTTACTGTTGCCGGTACCAGTTGAACCTGTCCACCTTGCAGAAAATACACATGCACATGTGTGCACATACATACATACATACATATACACACACATACATATACACACACACACACTTACATACATACATATACACACACATACATACATGCACACACACTCACGGGCCACTTTAAACCGAGCATCAGAATGGGGAAAAAAGGGGATTTAAGCGACTTTGAATGTGGCATGATTGTTGGTGTCGGACGGGCTAGTCTGAGTATTTTAAAAACTGCTGATCTACTATTGTGCTATTTTCACGCACAACCATCTCTAGGGTTTTATAGAGAATGGTCCAAAAAACAGAAAATATCCAGTGATCAGTTGTGTGAATGAAAATGCCTTGTTGATGTCAGAAGTCACAGGAGAATTGGCAGACAGGTTCAAGATGATAGAAAGGCAACAAAAACTCAAACCACTCGTTACAACCAAGGTGTGCAGAATACCATCTCTAGACGCACAACACGTAGAACCTTGAAGCAGATGGGCTACAGCATCAGAAGACCACACCGGGTAGCAAGGTGTACCTAATAAAGTGGCCAGTGAGTGTGTGTATTTAAATATATATATATAATTTTTTTTTTTCCCCCTCTCATTACATATATTTACACACATGCACAATTTATATATAAAAGAGACAAACACAAAATACCAAGAACAAAAAGGCTCTAGTGTGCATTCAGCTACTGACGATATTACACACACACAGACAGGAAAGCCCATAACCCTTGTAGAACACCTGTGTTATTGTTATCGGATACGTTAGCATATGGATGTATAATCATTTTGAAATGAGCATCAATCCTAACTTTGAGTTTCCACGTAAAACGAGCAATGACTTTTAGAATATATATATATATATATATATATATATATATATATATATATATATATATACACATACAGTCAGGTCCATAAATATTGGGACTTTGACACAATTCTAACATTTTTGGCTCTATACACCACCACAATGGATTTGAAATGAAACAAACGAGATGTGCTTTAACTGCAGACTGTCAGCTTTAATTTGAGGGTATTTACATCCAAATCAGGTGAACGGTGTAGGAATTACAACAGTTTGCATATGTGCCTCCCACTTGTTAAGGGACCAAAAGTAATGGGACAGAATAATAATCATAAATCAAACTTTCACTTTTTAATACTTGGTTGCAAATCCTTTGCAGTTAATTACAGCCTGAAGTCTGGAACGCATAGACATCAGCAGACGCTGGGTTTCATCCCTGGTGATGCTCTGCCAGGCCTCTACTGCAACTGTCTTCAGTTCCTGCTTGTTCTTGGGGCATTTTCCCTTCAGTTTTGTCTTCAGCAAGTGAAATGCATGCTCAATCGGATTCAGGTCAGGTGATTGACTTGGCCATTGCATAAAATTCCACTTCTTTCCCTTAAAAAACTCTTTGGTTGCTTTTGCAGTATGCTGTGGGTCATTGTCCATCTGCACTGTGAAGCGGCGTCCAATGAGTTCTGAAGCATTTGGCTGAATATGAGCAGATAATATTCCCCGAAACACTTCAGAATTCATCCTGCTGCTTTTGTCAGCAGTCACATCATCAATAAATACAAGAGAACCAGTTCCATTGGCAGCCATACATGCCCACGCCATGACACTACCACCACCATGCTTCACTGATGAGGTGGTATGCTTAGTATCATGAGCAGTTCCTTTCCTTCTTCATACTCTTCTCTTCCCATCACTCTGGTACAAGTTGATCTTGGTCTCATCTGTCCATAGGATGTTGTTCCAGAACTGTGAAGGCTTTTTTAGATGTCGTTTGGCAAACTCTAATCTGGCCTTCCTGTTTTTGAGGCTCACCAATGGTTTACATCTTGTGGTGAACCCTCTGTATTCACTCTGGTGAAGTCTTCTCTTGATTGTTGACTTTGACACACATACACCTACCTCCTGGAGAGTGTTCTTGATCTGGCCAACTGTTGTGAAGGGTGTTTTCTTCACCAGGGAAAGAATTCTTTGGTCATCCACCACAGTTGTTTTCCGTGGTCTTACGGGTCTTTTGATGTTGCTGAGCTCACCGGTGCGTTCCTTCTTTTTAAGAATGTTTCAAACAGTTGTTTTGGCCACGCCTAATGTTTTTGCTATCTCTCTGATGGGTTTGTTTTGTTTTTTCAGCCTAATGATGGCTTGCTTCACTGATAGTGACAGCTCTTTGGATCTCATCTTGAGAGTTGACAGCAACAGATTCCAAATGAAAATAGCACACTTGAAATAAACTCTGGACCTTTTATCTGCTCATTGTAATTGGGATAATGAGGGAATAGCACACACCTGGCCATGGAACAGCTGAGAAGCCAACTGTCCCAATACTTTTGGTCCCTTAACAAGTGGGAGGCACATATGCAAACTGTTGTAATTCTTACACCGTTCACCTGATTTGGATGTAAATACCCTCAAATTAAAGCTGACAGTCTGCAGTTAAAGCACATCTTGTTCGTTTCATTTCAAATCCATTGTGGCAGTGTATAGAGCCAAAAATGTTAGAATTGTGTCGATGTCCCAATATTTATGGACCTGACTGTGTGTATATATATATATATATATATATATATATATATATATATATATATATGAGATGGTGCCTAATGACTGTTATTTGCCTCCAGAATGGAAATACTGGGGGACAGAGCAAAGTAATATCTGTTCTGAGAACAGCCACGTTTCTTACCTGTCCCCACCAAGTTGTGTGTCCAATACCAAAGGCTTACATTATTCAACTTCTGGAACTAACACCAGGCCTGTACCATGTGCATCATTGGGCATGAAGCTGAATAAGCGCGCATTGCCCCAGAGATAGTACCAGTCCTTGACAGAGCCTGTAGCACTAATTATACTCTAATACTGTGCTAATAAATCAGCCACAACTAGGAAACCACAGCGAAAACATTTTTTTTTACACAAAGGAACCATCAGTCATCTGAAGATAGACCATGCCCGATGAATAAATAAATTACTTTTCTGGATTTCAGTAATGCTGCTTCTTAAAAAGCACCTATTGGTTTCTAGATTGGATAGACTGATTCCTGAAGTCTGTGTTCATTATGTACAACCCTAGATACAGTGCCAGGATTTGTGTCAGGCTGGCTTATGGTGAATAATGGGCAAGTGAACACAGTTACAGTAGAACAACATAAAAATATGTATCTTGCAGGGCACAAAGGAGGAGTTTTTTTTTTTTTTTTAAATCATACTTACCTACGTGGATGTAGCAACAGTCCAATGCTTCATCTGTCCCCTGCTGGCTCTAAGAATGAGAACAGAGCGATCAAAGACCACTGATCGCTCAGTTCACAGTGAGCAGAGAGCTGGTGAATGTAAGTCACCACTCTCTGCTCTATCCTGTGCACCCCCCTCCCCCCACTAATTGGAGCACTGGATTGTGGAGGGGGTTTGGGAGCGGCTGGCTCAGGCTCGCTGAGAGACTGAGTCAGGTGCTGGTCCTGGGATCTTGGTGGATCCCATCTTTCCTTAGCCTGGACCGCTGAGTGATGTCAGACAGTGCACTTTAGCCCGCTATCGGCTGAAAACACGTCACAAGAGTGCAGAATGCACTCCTGTGATCCACAGAAGTACAGCCATAGGGGTATTGGCTGTACTTCTCCTTTAATCATCAAGCAGAAACTGAATAAAAAGAGATATTCTAAATTATCTGCTTTAAATTAATTCTAAAATATAGTACTGGCCAAACCGCTACAGAAAGATTGGAATTGTTGCCAATAACCAAAAAAAAAGTATATACCATCTTTATTATACATTTTATTCCTGCATGAATAGAAGACACCAGAATAGAAATCAGGCAAGTTCCTAAATGGTCCTGCAGCACAGCTATGTGCTTTTCTATAAATAAACAGGCCAGGCCACATGCTGGGAGATGGTATTATTTCACATATGCAGCACAGTCCACGTCCTATTCATCATTCATAGAATCTCACAATGACTTTATTTTATTTTACACACACTGGTGTTTTATGTGTTACATTATGTTTTTACCACATACCTATTTAAAAATGAAACACAAAAGATATTTTGCTTTCCTTTCATAGTATTTTTTTTTCCCTAAAAAAGAAAAATTTAACAGTTTATCATCACATAGCAGCTGGGTATCTGAGATGAGGTACAGTCACTGGCTTTGGATACAACAGAAGATATAATAATTTCACAAACTAAGGCAAAAAAAGAAAAGAAAACTAAAATAAAAATCAGAAAGGCTGCTTTTACGCTGATCAGTTATTCTTCCATTTTTGCTTTAAAAACAAAAGCAAAGAGAAAAATGCATGACCATTAAACCCTACGGAACTCTTCATACTGGTCAGTTGCATTTTTTAAAGTCCTGCAAGCTGCATTTTTGATGCAGTTAAAAAAAAAAAAATTGCACCAACAACGCACCTCCCCATTGAAATGAATAGAAAATGCAGCAAAAATCACACTCACTATTCTTTTTGATGCATTTTTTGAGTGGCATATCCTTTTTTTCACAGGTGCAGAATGCACCAGAAACGTAGCATATACGCCGTAAAAATTGGCAAAAAACGCATATGCGTACTTACCAAAAGAGCAATGTGAAAGTAGGCTTACTCCTTATGGCATAAATTTTGGAATAGGTAGGTAACCCTAGGTGAGACCAATGTCATGCCAGCTGCACACTAACACAGAGGAAATAACTGTGGACTTAATAACACAAGGTATATCATGAGCCTTGAGTTTCCTTGACGAAGATTTATTCCTCCAAAACATTGACTGAATGCCCTAGGGTATTGAGTCAATGTTTGGGAGGAATAAATCTTGATGATCAGGAGATGTCAAGGATCATGATGTACCTTGTGTTATTGGGTGTCATTGGGTGAGTTTCACCGTGTTAGTGCCCTACGGCATTCAGTCAATGTTTAAGAGGAATAAACCTTTATCAGAAGATGTCTAGGTGCATTATTTACCATGCTGCATTCTTATCAGAAACATTGTTACCAACTATCTCTGAGGACTACAGAACATTGGCCCTCTATGTTACAGAGAAGAGGTGAGGTGTTGTTAGTCCTGTCCTAGGGTGACAATGCTGTATCTCCATAGAGTACAGTGAGTGAATGCTCTCACACAAGAATAGGAAATCTGTTACTAGCAGGTAGCAGGATCTTCAGGCTAAGAAAAAAATATCAGAATAAAAAAAAAAAAAAATATAGCCACTGCAATATATTCTGTTTTTGTTCTTGGGTTCAGATACATAAAAAAAATGCATTTAGCCTTTATGTCTTTCTAGGGAAAAAAAAACCAAAGACTACAAATGTTCTCAAAGGATAAAGGCTACATAACGGCTACATTGTCATTCAGCATTACTAATAATAAAATTACCATTTTGTATCTGCAGTAATGATTTTCTTTAACCAATTCCAGTCTACCCATGTATAAACACAGCCAGATGTCTGCTTCCAGGGGACGACATGCCATTTTAAGCTGCCCCCTTCACAGTGCTTGACCTTGCTCTTTATCGCACACACGAGCCTACTCGCTGATTGCTGTGTTCATTGGACTAGAAAGATCACAAAGGCAGGGTATAGAGCCAATAAAAAAGATCTTGTACTGTGTGATCACGACAACCAATCACAGCAATCATATAAGTAAACAAAGGCTAGATTTTGCAGCCACTGCTCTTTTTTCCTCTCACACATTGATTGGCTGTGAAAGGAAACCAGTGTTGATTGCTAGTCACATTAGTGTCAGTGTCCCCAGTGCCAGGCCAGTACAGTTAGCAACAGTATTCATGATTGCCACCACAAAGTACAGTGTCACCACAGCCAATGTAGCCAACAGTGTTGCTGATCACTAGCCACACCACTGTCATTGCAGCCAGCAGCGATGTTCCAGACACCAGTTCCAGTGTTGTGTTACCAGAATAGTGTAAGAAAACAACAGTGTTCCTGATTGCCAGTACACCAGTCAGTGTCACCAGACTAGTATCAGCCACCAACAATGTTTGTGACTGCCACTACCCTAGTCCCAGTGCTGCCAGACCAGTGCAGACAGAAACAATGTTGGTGATCTCCGTCATACTGATCCCAGTGTAAGCCAGCAACAATGTTCCTGATTGCAGTCATTCCAGTCCCAATGTCACTAGACCAGTGCAGTCAGCAACACCAATCACCTCCACACCATTTCAGTGTCAGCAGAAAGAGGGTAGCCAGTAACAGTGTTCCTGATCTCTAGCCATATTAGTGCCAGTGTCACCACAGCCAGCAATAGTGTTCCTGATTGCTAGCCACACCAGTGTTACCAGACCAGTGCAGCCATTAACCATGTTCTTGATCACTAGCCACACCAGTGCCAGTGCTGCCAGAGCAGTGCAGCCTGCAACAAATGTTCCTGATCACTTGCTACACCAGTGCCAGTGTCAACAGTCCAGTGCAGCCAGCAACAGTGTTTTTGATTGCTAGTCACACCAGAGCCAGTGAAGACAACAGTGTTATAGTCGTTAGGCACACCACTGCCAGTATTACCAGAGCAAGTGTAAGTCAACAACAGTGCCCTGATCACTGCTACATTAGCTCAGTGTCACCAGTGCCAGTGTAAACCTGTATCAGTACAGTGATCACTAGCCACACCAGTACAGTGTTATTTAGTGCCATTGTCAGCCTCAAGCATACCCTGATTGCCAATAGACACCAATACCACTGTCATCAGGAACCAGAACAGCCACTGCCAAAAATGGCCAAAAAAGTACTCAAGTGAGGAGGCTTTTGAAATTCTGAGTATGACTGATGACAGCAGTGGGGAGTACACCTCACAGTAAGACAGAGATTTGGAGTATAAACCTGAGGGAAACTTAACTGCCAACTCAGATTCAGAGGATGAAGAGGTCTCTGCTAAAAGAGCCTGGTGTATTACGCCACCAAACACTGGTCATCCCACTGAACTGCAGCAGACACGCAACCAGCAGTGCAGTACAACCTGATGAAAAATGTGATAGGTAGTCAGTGAATCCGATGTGAAATTTGTGCTCCTTGAAAACTTGAAGGTGCTCCTCAGATTTTGTGTCCCTCTATCCAGCTAGGTTGTGAAAAAGTCTCACATTTTCCCACTGAACTGCAGCAGACACGCAACCAGCAGTGCAGTACAACCTGATGAAAAATGTGATAAGTAGTCAGTGAATCCGATGTGAAATTTGTGCTCCTTGAAAACTTGAAGGTGCTCCTCAGATTTTGTGTCCCTCTATCCAGCTAGGTTGTGAAAAAGTCTCACATTTGTGCTATACCTATACTTGGGAGTAGTATAATGTGTATTGGGGTGTCATTTTAAATATGCCCATACTGTGTGTTAGAAATATCTTATTGACAATTTTGTGTTAAATATATATATATATTTTTTTTTTTTTTTCATTTTCCAAAAACCTGTGGCAAAACTAACATTCAGAGCACTCACCGTGCCTCTTAGTTAAATAAGTGTCAGGGTCTGCATTCCAAAATGTGGTAGTTTTGTGGGCGTTTCCCTGTTTTGGCACTTCAGGGCTTCAAGAAATGTACGGTGTGCAATTGTAGGTATGCCAATGTTGTGTGTCAGAAATAATATGGCAAAATAATATTGTGAAAAAAATCCAATTTTAATTACGGTCTTCATTTTGCAAAAAATTGTGGCACAAAAATGATAACTTCAAAAACACACTATGCCTCTTATGAAATAATTTAGAGTGGGGGTGTTTGTACTGTCCTATTCACCAAAAATGTGTACTATTTCCTACTAAAACAGTTTGGGCTATACATGCACTTTCAGCTTACTGCATTGTATTATTAATCTTTGGATAGATAACTAGAAAGTGCATTACACCCCAGGCATGCCTTGGGATGTATCCTTTAAAGGCATTCTCATACTATTTGTAGAATAAGGTTCGTGAGTCTGGGTCCAGCATGTACAGAGCACTGAAAAGGATTTTAAGCACTTGCTGACTGTGCGCGCACACTGTACTGTGGGTGAACAGCGCCTGTAGACAAAGCGACGTACTGGCACGTCGCTGCCTGCTTCTGGGTTTAGGGCGCACATATCCCCTGCCCGGCACCAGCTGTCATTACACACAAAGGGAGCCTGTCAGAAAGTCTGAGCCAATGATTCATGGCTGGGACCTGCTGATCAGCTGTGTGGTAAACAACATAGAGCTCTGAACCAAGTGAGGGATCTGTAAGTCTCATGCCTGCAAAGCAGACATGAGAAACTGAGAAATCAGACAGAAAAAGAAGCACACTGTACACACGACACATAGTTAGGCACATACTTAACCCCTTGACTGGCCTGCTGTTAATCCCTTCCCAACCAGTGTCATTAGTACAGTGACATTGTGCAGTATTTCTGATTATAGTGTCACTGATTAATGTATTAGTGTCAATGGTGATGTCAGTGTCAGTCAGTTCCCCTCAGTGTCAGATTGCCCGCCGCAGTATCGCAGTCCCATTATAAGTCATTGATTGCCGCCATTAGTAGTATATAAAAATTTCAGTATATATACACATACACCATAGTTTGTAGGCACTATAAAACTGTCACACAAACCAATCAATATACACTTACTGGGATTTTATTTTGTCAAAGACATGTAGCAGAATACATTTTGACCAAAACTTACAAAGAAATTTTATTTTTAAAAATGTTTTATTGGATATGTTTTATAGCAGAAAGGAAAAAATATTGTGGGGTTTTTTTCCCCCATAAAAATTTTTTGGTATTGTTCCATTTATAGCACAAAAAATAAAAAACCCAGTGGTGATCAAATACCACCAAAAGAAAGCTCTATTTGTGTGAAAAAATTATATAAAACTTCTTTAGGTACAGCATTGCATGACTGCGCAATCGCCAGCTAAAGTAACATCATGCAGAATGGCAAAAAAATGGCCTGGTCACAAAGGGGGTAAATTCTTCCAGTTCTCAAGAGATTAGGAAGGATACCTACTGCCAATACAGGGAAACTCCAGCATGTATTATAAAAGTTAGCAAAGAAACTGCAAATGTACATCTTGCACACAATTTCACAAATCCTGTATTTTCATACCAGTGGCTTATTGTCCTAGCAGAGAAGGAATTAAGCAAGCAACACTGAATCTATGTGTAGAACACAGTTCAATGAGGCTTAAGCAAAGAGTCTGGCAACATGCCACACATACCTCAGAAAAACCCTGTTGGGTTTTCCTTCTTTACTGGATGTACAGTACTTTCAAAAGTAATGCTGATTACAGTAAAAGAAAAAAAAACAAAAAACTAGAAAGCAACCCTTGAGATAGATTCATATAACTATTGTTCAAAGTGAGACATGCCATTTAGAATATATATATATACGCGCGCACGCACGCACGCACACACGCACGCACGCACACACACACACACACACACACACGTTTGACCATTCTTCCAAAAGTGCATTTGTGGGGTCAGGCATTGATGTCGGATGAGAAGGCCTGGCTCGCAGTCTCCACTCTAATTCATCCCAAAGGTGTTCTTATTGGGTTGAGGTCAGAACTATATATATAGTCATCTCATTAGAAGCATGTCCTGACATTGTCAGGCATGCATACAAGCAGATGGGGGGGCCATAAAAACTACTTTGAGTTGCTGTAATGAAATTTCAGCAAAATGGACTAGCCTGCTGCATCATGTTTTTCACTTTGATTTTTGGGGTGTCTTTGAATTCAGTCCTCTGTAGATTGATAATTTTCATTTCCATCAAATGATGGGGCATCCTTACATTCCTAACACATTACCCAGTCCTTATCAGTATAGATATCCAGCATGATATTTTTCCCCATTGAGATCTGAAGTGTTTTCAAAGTGTTCCCTTAATTTGTTTGAGCAGTATCTCTCTCTCTCTCTCCCTCTCTCTCCCCCTCCCCCCCCCCCTATCTCTCTCTCTCTCTATATATATATCTCTATCTATCTATCTATCTATCTATATCTATCTCTCTCTGGTGCCGAAACTGATACCGAAAATTCAGAATGCATGTGGCCAAAAACCGAACCGAAATGTCTGCGTATGTGGGGGTGGGGAGGTGGCAATGTTTTTTTGTTTGTATTTTTTTCTACTTTCATGTATATTTTTATTAATTTTTTTTTACTTATTTTATTGCTATCACATAGAGGACCAATAGTCCCCTATTTTATAGCATATGAGTGACAGATCCACTTTGTAGGGGGTGGGAGGCAGTGTGTGCAAGGAGGGGGCAGTGTATACAGTGAAAGAGCAGTGTATACAGAGAGGCTCACTGGCTGTCACTATATATCGTTGCCGATTTTTAAATGCAATTTCCAGCTTTTTATTTTCTTCACTATAGCTCACAAAATTAGCTGTCACTTTCCCAGGAGCTAAAGGAAACTTTGTTTCTTTTATCACAGGAAAGAATCTAAAAAGAAACATGGTTCCTTTTAACTAAGGGAAATAAACTAAAAAGAAACTTTGTTTCTTTTAGCTGGGGGGAAAGTGCCAGCTAATTCTATGAGCTATAGTGAAGAAAAAAAAAAAATTTGGTAATTAAATTTAAAAACCGGCACTGACATATAGTGACAGCCAGTCACTGTATACACTTCTCCTCTCCTG
The DNA here is from genome assembly GCF_062004578.1 of Staurois parvus. Lineage (NCBI taxonomy): Eukaryota > Metazoa > Chordata > Amphibia > Anura > Ranidae > Staurois > Staurois parvus. The sequence goes on along the minus strand of NW_028318346.1, from coordinate 18,793 downwards.
CCTTTCTCCACCGCCGCAAACCCCCCCCCCCACATCTACAATACACACAGTCTCCTGTATCGGCTAAATTTTTCCTATTGGCAGAATGCCGACAGGGCTATTTTCGGCCGATATGTTATTTTCGGTCGATCTGTTTCGGTGGCCAAAATTTCAGTACATCCCAAATATATATATATATATATATATATATATATATATAGTGACAGTGTGGCGATCTGTCACCCTGGATTCTCAACTAGGCAGGTTGAGGGGCTCCAGGCTAAGTGTTTGATACGGAGGAAAGTGGCTTTTCACTTTCCTCCTTTGTTTGTAAGGTCTGTTTTGGGATCTGGAGCCTAGAGATTTCAAAGAGATCTGGGAGGGATGAAATCTCCAATCGTGGGACCAGGTTTTGGGAATGGCCAGGACACTGATTGCACAGGTGTGTGCGGGCCTTTAGAGAGAGTCAGGACCAGAGGTCTGGGCTCCACCCCGGCAGCTAGGAGTCAGAAGGGCTCCACCCCGGCAGACGGGAAGTCTCTGCCTTGGAGTCAGGTGGAAGCCAGACTAGCTGTGTGCTAGTGGCTATAATTTGGGAAGAGTCTGCAGAGGACTGACATTGAACTGTGTGTAAGCCAGGAGGCTGAATCTTTGTTTTGTTGGTGGATACCCCTGCGTGGGAAGCATTATGTTTGAACTTTCATTTAAATAAAAGTGGGCTAAAAAGGCCCTGAAAAAGAAAGAGTAGCTGTTTGCGTTTCAAAGCTCTACCACGTTGAAGCGAGTTCCCACAATATATATATATGGTATGTCTCACCGACGGGCAGTGAGACTCTTGCCCTGGACAGGCCTAAAACAGGGAAAAGGCAAAATGTCCTATTTGTTCAATTCACAACACAGCATTGTGGTGGTGTGTGCTGAAAAAAAGTAGTACTTTTTTTTTTTTTCACCACAACATGTCTACACTGCATTTCAACATGATGCAGTAAATAAACATGAATGAAATGTAATTTTGTGGTATTCCAGTAAAAGAAGAAAAAGTAAACAGTGTGATGTTCTGTAATCAGAACACTGGCACTGTGTATTTCTCAGGTTAATACCGACAACTGCATTACAAAGCTGTGAAACAAGCCCTTTCTTCCATAGAGAAGGAAATGTAAGACGCTTAGCCACATATGAAATCACTCAGTGTGTATTTGACACATTGGGGTTGATTTACTAAAACTGGGGAGTACAAAATCTGGTGCAGCTCTCCACAGAAACCAATGAGCTTACAGTTTTTATTTTTTTGTTAAAGCTTACTTGAACACGCTGAAGTTAGAGACTGCGATAATTGTATGGTAAACCAGCCAAGGGGTTAAACAGAATTGGTTATGATTATAACTAGTATGGTCATCAACCCACTTATTTTCCCCCATTGAATGGTTTTCTGCTTTCAGTGAAAAATTGGACTTCCAGTCTCAGATATCATGTTATGCTCTTAGACTCTGCAATTTCACTAATCCAAATCCACTGCAACATCCAAAGAGCTCAACAAGTGCCAATTTTCTTTGGGAGAAAGCACAGAAACAGTACTTGGATGTTACTCAGCATTAAATTAGGAGTGTTCTGGAGTTCAGAAGAGACGCGAATGTAAAGGATGTCAGAAACCCTTTAACCTGCATTACATGTCAACCTATTTCAATATAACATCAGGACACTGGGCAGATGAGAAAAAAAGTTTGTTGTGAACCTAGTTAATAATTTAGTTCTTCGGCTACTGGTGCAGCATTGCATCAAACTACAACCTTGCAATGATTACTAAAGCAGGCCATGTACTTGCTCTTTCTCCAGACCTAGACACTTCCGCAGGTAAATCTTCTCTCTCCCCATCGGTCTTATTTCAAATTAAGTCACATTTGCATGAACTGCACTTAGTGGACGTTTGGCGTATCCAACACCCTTCGGAGCGCGACTGTAGTTTTTATTCAGGAGCCCATACGTCATACAGCCATATAGACTATTTCTTTGTTTCACAGTCTTTTTTAGATTACCCAACTTCATCCTCTCTTGGTCATTTCTTATGGTCAGACCACACCCCAATCCATCTTACAATTCGAGATCGACCGTCGTCTTCATGCCACTTCTCGTGGCGCTTGAATGATACCTTGCTCAAAGACTCCCTATGTACCACGGAGGTCACGAAGACTATCCAAGACTTTGTTTTTGCTCACACATTGGACACTACAGGCTCCCTTACTCAATGGGAGACCATTAAATGTGTTCTTAGAGGGGTTCTTATTAAACATGGCCCTCGCTTGAAAAAGGGCTCGAATGGCAGAGATGCGTTGGCTGTTTTCACTCATTGCGCGTCTAAAATCCTCCCATAAATGCATGTTGAAACCAGTGCTTGTGGAAGATTTATCTAACGCTCGTAGAGACTTACTCCAACTTTTAGATTCTTCCTCCCTTGTTGCACGTGACAAAGCACGCAACAGTCATTACTCCCTAGCTAATAAATGTGGCCAACACCAGGCACGTGTACTCCACCCTCGACCGTCCTGTCGGCCAATCCAGCATATTAGGGCGCCTGACAATGCCAAACTCTAGCAAAACAAAGGAATCTCTTCCGTGTTTGAGCATTATTATTCCCAGCTTTATAATTTGTCTTCGGCAAATCCTGACGCTCCTTCCATTTCCTCACTTCCGGCTATGTCCCAATACATTGTGGAGACGGCGTTGCCAGTTCTGGATGCTCAGGACACATTGGATCTAGAGGAGCCCTTCTCGATTATGGAAGTTCTTGGGGCAATTAAGGCCCTGAAAACTGGTAAGTGCCCAGGCCCAGAAGTGTTTACCCTTAGATTTTACAAAACATTCTCCACCCAACTGGCCCCACTTCTAGCCCAAGCTTTTAATGTTATCACCGATTTGAACGTGCCCTCACCAGCCTTTTTGTCTGCCAATATCTCGGTCTTCCCTAAGCCAGGCAAAGACCCTTCTCTTTGCAATAGCTATCACCCAATTTCTCTACTTAATCTAGATGTTAAGCTTTTTGCTAAACTTCTAGCGAACCACCTTTCCTACCAACTTTGATCCACCATGATCAGGTTGGCTTTGCTCCCAGGCGAGAAGCTAGGGATAATACTTCTAAAACAATCCATCTTATCTCTTACATCAAGCAACATGGCTTAAAGGCTTGCCTCCTTTCATTTTACGCTGAGAAGGTGTTCAATCGTGTTGACTGGTGCTTTCTACGTCTTACGCTAGAACAGGTCTAGGTCCGTGGTTCCTTGCTCAGATTATGTCCCTCTATTCTCATCCATCGGCGTTTGTCCTGGTGAATGGTAGTTTCTTCGCCCTTCCCCATATCGAACAGGACTAGACAGGGCTGCCCCCTCTCGCCTCTTCACTTTGTTTTAGTGATGGAACATCTTGCGAGAGCCATACGAGCTAATGACTCGATCTTATCCCTATATGCAGATGACCTTCTGGTTTACATTCAACAGCCACTTATTTCACTCCCTAGTCTATTCCACGAATTCCGCAGATTTGGGTTATTTAGTAACTTCAAACTTAATATCTTTAAAATGGAGGCTTTGAATATCTCTTTGCCTGACTATGTGTTGGCGAATCTACGCTTTAATTTTTTTTTCAATGGTGACCAAAGGCTATTACGTACCTGGGGGTCATGATTCCTACCGATCTTGATGCTCTATATTCCCTTAATTACTTACCCCTGCTTTCAAGTATCCAAAAAGATCTGGCTTCATGGGGCGCTTCAGCTTTGCCCTGGTTCGGACGCATCAATACCCTACCTAAGTTACTGTACATTTTCCAGACTGTAATGATCTCTGTGCTTAGGAGTTTTTTCTCTCTCTACGATCTCTTTCGATCAGATCTATTTGGCGCCGAGGGTTCTGAAGGTTAAAATATAGGTTACTTACTTACCCAAAACTCGGGGGTGGAGTGGGTTTGCCTGACTTTGAGCTATACTATAGAGCCACGCAACTAGCTCAGATGCTTGACTGGTTCCCCAGACCCTACCGTAAAGCCTCTTGTATGATAGAACAAGATCTATCTCAGGTTGATCTTCACACTCTGCCATGGAGTTATCGCCATGACTTTTGGCGTTTCCCCGTTCTGTCCCCATTGTGGCTGTACTGCGGCTGTGGTGTAAACAGGGTGTCATCACACTCTTATCATCTGATCCCTCTCCCTTATCACCCCTATTTGATAGGGCCTACCACTTCTTCAAGGTGGGCCTAGGGACTGGTAGACCACTTTACATTTATGTTCATGCTGCAAACACTTATACTCTTCCTCCTACATTCATCTTCCACTCTCTGAGTTTGAGCGGTTGTACTCTGAACCGCCGAGACATGTCTTAGCTTCCCTCTACAAAGTGTTACACAATGCTCTTCATTCCAAACTCCCTCTCTATACTAAGGCGTGGGCTCGAGACCTAGGTAAAGACATATTGGCTGAAGACTGGTCCATGTCGTTACATTTCACTCATAAATCGTCTATTTCCTGTTATTCGTAGGAAAAGAACTCTCTACTGGCATTGTACTAAAGTTGTCGGTACGCAGCTCCATATTTGGTGGGATTGCGACCAAATACAACCATTCTGGTGTCAAGTTTTTGATGTATATAACAGGATCTATGGTGAGTCCTTGGCCCCTTCTCATATTACCGAGCTCACTAGCAGCACAGAAGATAAGTTTGTTGCATTTCTTTCTATTTGCGGCCCACCAATTAATACCCCTCTTTTGAAAAACGACCACCCCCCCCCAACCTCTTCCAATGTGGGTTTCTGTGCTTAATGATATCAAGCATATGGAGGAATTGCTGGCGTTTGCCAATGATACTTATGATAAACACAAGTTACTGTGGTCGATCTGGCTCCATTTCTCCTCCTTTTCAACTCCCTGAGATATGTGTTCCCGTCTTGCCCTAATGAAGTTGAGCCTTGCTACCCCGGTTCATTTTGAAATGTCCGCCGATTGGCCCTCGCCTGTGGACGGGCCGCGGGGTCATTCCGGTGGGGTCCTGGTAGGAGGCCTCTTTGACCCTGCCTTTGCTGTTCCCATCTCCCGACCCTCTCTCTTCTTGCCCTTTATGATTTCTACATCTAATTTCTCTCTTTTCTTTCTATACTTTATCTTTTTTCTTCGTTTGTGTTATACTCTTAGTTATACAGAGTTATTTCATTTTGTTTCATAAGTCCCACATGGGGATTCCCCCCTTGAGACAATGTTTTTTCATATCTCCGTAATATGTTATTGATCCTTTCATTCCCGTTGTATGAAATCACTTTCATCCACCCACATGGATCATCTCCACTTCTGTGATATCTGCATGTTCATTTAACTGTACATGTTATTATTGCTAATGTTTTGTTCTGTTAAATTTGATATGAAAAAGACAAATATGGCTTTAAAGCAGGCCATGTACAACACAGCTCCCGGCAAACTGCTCCGTACTCAGTTTAAGAAAAAAATACATACAGTATGTGTAACCTAACTTCATTACAGATTTGCAATTCTGCTCAGCTAGTGTTGCAATTCAGAAACTTTCCAGATGGCATAGCCGAGCCCTTGATCTCACTTTTCTCCAGGCCACTTGCACTCACCCATTTAGTGCAAAGTGAGTCTATTGAAAGCCCATTCCCTTTTCTAATCTTGCTCTCCTGCCGCTCTGTTCCTCCCTTGGATCACGTTTTACAAATCTTGTGTGAGCTGCATGTCAGACCTCCCAAATACCAGGAAGCATGGAATATTTTGCAAAGAGCAGTACAAAAATTGTGAGTATAAAGGGTTGGGGGTGAACTAGCAAGACATTTGCATATCCTTGGAGAATTGGTAATATACAGTGTGGTCATTTTTAAAGAAAATATGAGAGCAGGCAAAACACATACCTTTTATTTCTTATGGGATTCATATTCAACTGTAGGTCATAACAGAATGGCACAATCATAAAACAAAACATGGCAACAAGTAAACAAATGAAATAAACCCTGTTTAAGAGTCTGCATACTCTTAGTTCTTAAAACTGTGTATTGCCCTCTTTAGCATCAATGACAGCGTGCAGTCTTTTGTAATAGATGTCTATGAGGCCCTGAATTCTTGGTATAGCTTCCCATTTGTCTTTGCGAAATACCTCCCAGGTCATGCAAAGCCTTTGGTTGTCTTGTAAAAAGTACACATTGGAGATCTCCCCACAGTAGCTCAATGATATTAAGGTCAGAAGACTGTGATGGCCATTCCAGAAGCTTCAGGTTTTTTTTGCTGTAACCACTGGAGGTTCAACTTGGCCTAGTGCGTCCCATGCACAGCTTTCATACAAAAGGAATGCAAATTGTCTGCCAGTATTTTCCGATAACATGCTGCATTCATCTTGCCATCAATTTTCACAAGATTTCCCATGCCTTTAGAGCTCTCACACCCCCAAAACATCAGTGATCCACCACCATGCTTCACAGTGGAGATGGTATTGTCCCTATATGCCTTGTTGACCCCTCTCCAACCTTAGCTCTTATGGTTGTGACCATAAAGCTCTACTTTGGTCTTGTCACTCAAGATTACAGTGTGCCAGAAGCTGTGAGACATGTCAAGGTGTTGTTGGGCATATTGCAGCCAGGCCTTTCAGTGGCATTGGTGCAATAAAGGTTTCTTTCTGCCAGCTTGACCATGCACCTAATTTTTGTTCAAGTATCATCATATTGTGCTCCTTGAAACAACCACAGCATCCAGAGTAGCCTGTATTTCTCTTGAAATTACCCTTGTTTTTTGTCTGTATCCTGAACAATTCTTCTGGCAGTTGTGGATGCAATATTTCTTGGTCTACCTGACCTTGGCTTGTTATCAAGAGATCCCAAAATTTTCCACTTCTTTATAAGTGATTAAACAGTACTGACTGGCATATTCTAGGCTTTGGATTTCTTTTTATATCCTTGTCCATCTTTATAAAGTTCCATTACATTGTTACACAGGTCTTTTGACAGTTCTTTTTTGCTCCCCATGGCTCAGTACATCCATATGAGAGCTTAGAAACTCAATGACTATTTATACACAGGACAATTTAACCACTTAAAGACCACCCGCCCACAATGTACTGCGAACAAGCGGCAGCTACAGGACCAGCAATGTACCCGTACGTCGCTGAGGTTGTACCAACACAGGGGGGGCGCCCCCGTCCCCGCTGTGCCCACCAGTCCACAGCAGAACATAAATCCCAGAAATCTAGAACCGGTGATCATGTGATCACTATGCAATCCCATTATCGCAAAGCTATTATGAATCAATCTGATTCATAACAGCTTTGCTTTTGTTCCTGGAGAGCTGTGCTAGGCCCAATAATCTTTTTGCTCCTGCAATGCAAAGTGCAAAAAAAAAAAAAAAAAATCCATGATCCCCCCATTTCTATTTCTGGATGTGAGAGCACATGCACCCCCCTCTGCCCTCCCTGTCAGTCCAGGGAGAGAAGAAAGAACACCGCACTGAGTCAAAGTACTACATTTTTCACACGCACATTAGATGAGCACATTTAACCCTTTAATCACCCCGTCACCCAGCCAGTGCCATTAGTACAGTGTCAGTAAATAGAATTTTTTACTGATCATTGTATTACTGCCACTAGTGACATCAGATAGCATCAGGGCCAGTTAGCGCCCCTCCCAGCCAGGGTCAGCTAGCGTTACATTGCCCACACACTATCACACTCACGCTATAGGTCGCTAATCACTGCCATTACTAGTATAGTGTTTGTACGGATCAATATATTGATCATGAACAGAACTATACTAGTGCCTCCTTAGTATAGTGTCCCCAAAAATGCAGTGTTAGCAGGATCAGCCCCTTTTCGCCTTCAGCACTAGCATTTAGCCCCTCCGCTATTTTCACGGAAGATATGTATCAATTGATTGTGGGCCAAAGCAATTTATACGCACAACAATACATCTCCGGTCGCCCAAATTCAGCTCTTGCCAGACAATTCACATGGAAACCTACAATGGTTTCCAAATATAAAACTTTTTTGGGCCTGACCCTCAACATGGGCATTACGAAAAAATTAATCGCGGTCATATTGATCGACAGACCAGATTCATCATATGCCCATGTTCTCTGCTGTTACATGCACTATATTGCCAAAAGTACTGGGACACCCCTCCAAATCACTGGATTCAGGTGTTCCAATCACCTCCATGGCCACTGGTGTATAAAATCAAGCACCTAGACATGCAGACTGCTTCTACAAACATTTATGAAAGAATGGCTCTCAGGTGCTCAGTGAATTTAAAGTGTTACTAAACCCACAACAGTAAGATCAGTCTCTATATACAGTAAAGCATGCTTGTTATACTCACTGTGGAACCCAAGGGGTTAATCCTCTGCATTGTGTAAAAAGTGCATGTGATCAGCAGTCAGGCCAATCAGCACTGGTTAGACAGAGGTCATCCTCCTAAAGCAGAAAGAAAACTCCTCCTACAAGCTTTAATCAGTGCTTGGCTGAACACTGATAGAAGTCACAAGACTGTTCTAGCTGCTGATGAGAAAAGGTATTTAGCCGTTTATGTTTACTAAAATAATTGCATTTCCATGTTCGGTGTACTGTGGGAGACCAGATAGAATGAATACAGGGTCCTGGGTTTAGTAACACTTTAACACCCTGGTCACATCGGGTACGACTTGACATGCGAATTGCATGCTATGAGACTTGCAAATAGCATGCCAAGTCGCACCCTATTGTCTGCAATTACAGCGGTCATATTGGTGCAGCTGTGACTTGGTCGAAGCCGCACTGATTTCTAAAGTACTACATGCACTACTTTTGGTGCGATTTGCATAGACATCTGTGTCAGATGTATTACAAATCGCACCTGAAATCAGCATCTCACACGACTTTGAAATTGTGCGACTTCACTGTAAGTCGCACGATTTCAAAATCGAGCTTGATGTGCTTGGGGTGTAAGCATGGTACCGTGATAGGCTGCACCTGTGCAATAAGTCCATCCGTGAAATTTTCTTGCTACTAAATATGTCACGATCAACTGTTAGTGGTATTATAACAAAGTGGAAGCAACTGGAAACAGCAGCAACTCGTAACACGTAAAAGGAAACGCATGAGTGCGCAGAGTCAATAGCTAAAGACCTCCAAACTTCATTAGAACAACAACAGAGCATAGAGAGCTTCATGGAATGGGTTTCCATGGCCGGGCAGCTGCATCCAAGCCTTACATCACAAAGTGCAATGCAAAGCGTCGGATGCAGTGGTATAAAGCACGCCGACACTGGACTCTAGAGCAGTGGAGACGTGTTCTCTGAAGTGACACTTCTCTGGCAGTCCGATGGATGTGTCTAGGTTTGGCAGTTGCCAGGAGAACAGTACTTGCCTGACTGCATCGTGCCCAATGTAAAGTTTGGCAGAGAGGGGATTATGGTGGGGGGTTGTTTTTCAGGGGTTGGGCTTTGCCTCTTAGTTCCAGTGGACTTAAGGTTCAGTATACCAAGACATTTTGGACTTTGTGGGAACAGTTTGGGAATGGCCCCTTCCTGTTCCAACATGACAGTGCACAAAGCAAGGTCCATAAACACATGGATGAGCGAGTTTGGGGTGGGTAAACCAGACTGGCCTGCACAGAGTCCTGACCTCAACCTGATAGAACACCTTTGGGATGAATTAAAGCGGAGACTGCGAGCCAGGCATTCTCGTCTGACATCAGTGCCTGACCTCAGAAAAGCGCTTCTGGAAAAATGGGCAAACATTCCCATAAAGGGTGGGCCAACTCAATATTGAACCCTACGGACTAAGACTGGGATGCCATTAAAGTTCATTGGCATGTAAAGGCAGGCGTCCCAATACTTTAGGCAATATACTGCATATGCCCAACAAGAACCAGCAACGTACTGGTACATCACTGGACTTTGAGTGCTTATACCAGAATGATGCCTGCAGTTACAGGTATCATCCAGGTATGGTTTTTTCAGATGGTGGTCATTTTTCATCTAAAAACAATCATTGCTACTAAATAGCCACTGGATCACTTTTACAAGCAGTGGGAAGTTCCACCACTCCGCTTTCGTTGGCTCTCCCGCCTTGTTATTACAGGGGATTTTTACATTCCCTGTGATAACAATAAAAGTGATTTAAAAAAGAAAATGAAAAGGGACAGTGTAAAAATAAAAAAAAAATCAAAATAATTAAAAATAAAATTCATCCCGCCCCCATCCCTGTACTCACACGCAAAGGTAAGCAGTGGTCCCGTGTCGGTATATACACAGAGATTGCACCATGCATGTGAGGTGTCACTGTGAATGTCAGATTGAGGGCAGTAATTTTAGCACTAGACCTCCTGTGTAAATCTAAAGTGGTGACCTGTAAAGGCTTTTAAAGCATCATCTATGGCTATTAAAAATGTATGTAGTTTGTCGCCATTGCACGAGCGTGAGCAATTTTAAAGCATGTCATGTTTGGTATCCATTTACTCTGCATAACATCATCTTTTATATTTTATCAATTGGGCAATATTAGGCATGCACTGAAATTTCAGCAGCCGAAACATATCTGCAGTTTAAAGGCAGGAGAGGAGCGGTGTATACAGTGAGCTACCGCTTAATGTCACTGCTGGTTTTTAAATTTAATTACTGGCTTTTTTCCCCCCCTTTGATTATAGCTCCAAGAAGGAGCTGTCATTCTCCCCGCCGCTAAAGGAAACAAAGGGGCTATAGTGAAGGAAAAAAAAGAAGCCGGTAATTACATTTAAAAACCAGCATTGTCATATTAGCGGAAGCCAGTGAGGGAGCCTGAGTGTATACACTGCTCCCTCACTATATACACTGCTCCTCTCCTGCCCCTCCTTGCACAAACTGCCCCCCCCCTCACAAAGAGGACCTGTCACTCATATACCATCACATAGGGGACTATTGGTTCTCTATGGTCTCTGCTTAAAAATTTTTTTTATATATATATATATATAATGTGTTTGTGGGTTAAAACTAATTTTCTAGCAATAAAGTTTTTTTTATGTACACAAAAAGTGTCAGAAAAGGCTTGGTCTTTTAGTGGTTAGAAGAGTGGGTGGTGTGTGGCGTAAGCTTCTAATGTTGACCCTGGATAGTAGAAGCACCACCCCAAAAGACCTCTTTTTGGAAAGTAGACACTCCAAGGTATTTGCTAAAAGGCATGGTGAGTATTTTGCAGATCTCATTTGTTGCCACAGGTTTTTGGAAAACGAAGAAAGAAAATGGAAAATGTATTTTTTCTTTTCTGTTTCAAAATCCTGTGACAAAAAAAATTATATCTGAAAAATACTCACCATGCCTCTTATCGAATTCTTTGGGGTGTTTACTTTCCAAAAAAGGGGTCATGGGGGGGGGGTTGTACTATAGGTAGTGCGGAAGGGGCATGAGGAAATATGCCCTTTGAAGGCCTGGAGGTGGTAATTGGATGTTGGGGGCCTGTATGTAGCTAGGCTGCCAAAAAGTCTCTCACATGTGGTGTCCCCATACTCGGGAGAAGCAGAATGTATTTTGGCACCCATGGCATGCATGAGCAATATATAATTTGAATAAAAACATTGTGTAGAAAAAAAATAATTTTTTGTCATTTCCAAAAAATTTGTGGCAAAAAATAAAATCTTCCATGGACTCAACATGCCTCTCAACAAATTCCTTGGGGTTTCTACTTTCCAAAAAGGGGTAATTTGGTGAGTTTTTGTACTGCCCTGGCATTTTAGCACCTCAAGAAATGTGATAGGCAGTCACAAAGTAAAAGCTGCGTAAATGAAGGGGGGTAAATCTTCCAAAGATGAAGTTGTTTAAAAAGCCACAGATGTGGGAAATGAACCATTAATTGCCATATTAACCTGTGTGTCACCTTGTGTGTCTGTAGCAAGGTCAAATATTTGTAAACTTTTAGTCAGGGCCATTTGGGTGATAGGCTAAACAACTATGTGATAATAAATGGCTTCATATGATCATTATCCTTGAATAAAAGAGTTTTTTTTTTCATGATCAGTCATGTTTTCAATATCAATGCCAACATTTCCCGATCTCTGCCAGGGTGTGCAAACGTTTTTGGAGCACAACTATAACATATAGATTTCATTACTTGCTATTTTTTCTCTATCATACATGACACACGCAATTAAGGATTTTATCACATGATCCAAGGATGCTGTTTCTATGTAGAGCTTACATATTGATGAGCAGTTTCTACCAACTGCATTGTGACAGCGCTGGGCGACTGAGCAGCAGATGGTGAAGCACCAGTGCTGTCACAAGGAGGAAAGGGGAGAGAAACACATGCAGGAGGCATATAAGATAGAGCTATGTATCAGTGCTGGAAAATGGAGACACAGCCATGTATCAGTGATAACATGAGAGATACAGAGCTATGTATGAGTGCGGAAATCTAGAGACACAGGACCAACAATCAGTGCTGGATACTAGAAAGACATAGTCATGTATCAGTGCTGGAGACAACAGACACAGAGCCATGTGTCAATGGTGGAATGCAGTGCTATAGGTGTATGTATCAGTGTCTGATGTAAGTGTGCCAAATGTATGTATCAGTTGAGGATATCAGTGTTACAGATCTATGTACCAGTCTCTGATGTCAATGTTATAGGTCTATGTATCAGTGGTGGATATCAGTGTTATAGATCTATGTATCAGTGGTGGATATCAGTGTTATAGATCTATGTATCAGTGGTGGATGTCAGTGTTATAGATCTATGTATCAGTTGTGGATGTCAATGTTATGGATCTATGTATCGGTGGACATTAGTGTTATAGGGCTATGTATCGTGGGTGGATGTCAGTGTTATAGATCTATGTTTCCTTGTCTGATGTCAGTGTTATAGATCTATGTATCAGTGACGGATATCAGTGTTATAGATCTATGTATCGGTGGTGGATGTCAGTGTTATAGATCTATGTTTCCTTGTCTGATGTCAGTGTTATGGATCTATATATCAGTGGTGGATGTCAGTGTTATAGATCTATGTATCAGTGACGGATATCAGTGTTATAGATCTATGTATCGGTGGTGGATGTCAGTGTTATAGATCTATGTTTCCTTGTCTGATGTCAGTGTTATGGATCTATATATCAGTGGTGGATGTCAGTGTTATAGATCTATGTATCGGTGGTGGACATTAGCGTTATAGATCTATGTATCGGGGGTGGATGTCAGTGTTATAGATCTGTTTCCTTCTCTGATGTCAGTGTTATAGATCTATGCATCGGTGGTGGATGTCAGTGTTATAGATCTATGCATCAGTGGTGGATGTCAGTGTTATAGATCTATGCATCAGTGGTGGATGTCAGTGTTATAGATCTATGTATCGGGGGGTGGATGTCAGTGTTATAGATCTGTTTCCTTCTCTGATGTAAGTGTTATAGATCTATGCATCGGTGGTGGATGTCAGTGTTATAGATCTATGCATCAGTGGTGGATGTCAGTGTTATAGATCTATGCATCGGTGGTGGATATCAACTGTAGGTGAGTGACGAAGGCCTGCTATATTTCAGTGCTGCAGGCACAGTTCCTGGTATCAGTGCCGGAAGCCGGTGACACAGACTGACAGCTCCAGTGACAGACGGGGCCGGGGCTCCAGCAACGGACTCTCCCGGTACAGAAGCCGGTGATGGACAGCGTAGGCCGCCCTAAAACACAGCTTTGGGGCCGGGACAGAACCCAGGCCTTGCTATGTAGCGGGAGAAGACATGTCCCCCCCGCCCGCAGGAGACGGTCACTAGCCATGAAGGAGGAGTGCTCCCTACCTTTAAAAGATGAGACGTCGCCATATTCCCTCAACTTGTCCTCCCGCCGGATCCCGCGAGATTTCACGCTCACGCCTACTGCAGGACTCCGCGAGATCTGCGAGGCCGAGCCGGCCAGGACCGATCACGTGACCGCGGGCTCTGCTCGTGATGCTTGTCCGGTGCTCTGGTGTGCTATAGGGCGAAGAGAGCGCGGGAAATGAGCAACTCGGAGGGGAGAATGGAGGAGGATGTACTGTACACACTGCGGACATTACTAAAGCACAGATGGGGGGGCAGTTCAGGCCAGGGCTAAGGGGCGGAAGGAAGGTTTACCTATCCGCTTAAGCTCCAAAAGATTTACCCCCTTCCAGGCCATTTGTTTGCTATTCGGCACTGTGCTACATTAACTGGAAAATTGCGCGGTCATGCAACAGTGTACACAAATAGAGTTTTTTGGTATTTGATCATCACTGCTTTCTTTTATTTTTTGTACTATAAATGAAAAAAGACTGAAAACTTAAAATAAAAAATACATATTTTTACTTTTTGCTATAAAACATCCAATAAAAAAAATTTGTTCATAAATTTAGGCCAAAATGTGTTCTGTTACGTCTATGGTAGAAAAAATCCCAACAAGTGTATATTAATTGGTTTGCGTGAAGGTTTTAGCATCTACGAGTGGTGGTATAAATACTGGAATTTTTTTTTTTTATACTAGCAATGGTGGTGATCAGCGGCTTATGGCGCGATGGTGATAGTTAAGTGTCAGAATGCGTGCAGTGCTGACACTGGAGGGGAACTAACTGACACTGACATCCCCAATTACACTAATACAGTGATCAGTGCTAATAAAATGCACTGGCACTACTAATGACACTGGGCAGGAAGGGGTTAACGTGGGGTGATCAAAGGGGTTAACTGTGTAGTGTTTTACTAGAGGACGTGCTGGTTTTGATCTGCTTTGCAGGGAGATGAAAACCAGCACATCCCCACTGTCAGAAGAGATCTGTGTTGTTTACACTCACAGTTCTCTCTCCTGTCAGAGTTTCCACCGATCGTCAAGTCCTGACAATGAACCATTGGTTGGGACCTGGTGATTGATACCTACTAGCAGCAGGCACATGCCCCCTACACGGAAATGCAGAATCATGTATACAGGTGTACCTCGGTTTACACACTCCTCGGTTAACATAATTTTTGGTTTACGAATGAAAATCCATTGAAAATAATGCCTCGGTTTACAATTTTTTTTCGCAATATGAAGTGTATGTCAGTGCCAATTTTTATATGCAATTACTGCCTTTTTTTTTCTTCACTATAGCTCACAGAATTAGCTGTCACTTTCCCTGGAGTTAAAGGAAACCTTGTTTCTTTTAGGGGAAATAAACTAAAAGGAAACGTTCTTTTAGCTGGGGGAAAGTGACAGCCTTTATAGTGAAGAAAAAAATAGCGGTAATTACATTTAAAAACCGGAACCATAATAAATAAAACAACGTTGTGGGGTCCCCACTCTGTTCATACCAAGCCCTTCGGGTCTGATATGGGTTTTGAGGGGAACCCCCACGGCAAAATAAAAAAAAAATGGTGTGGGGGTCCCCCCCAAGATCCATACCAGACCCTTATCCAAGTATTCAGCCCGGCAGGTCAGGTAAGGGGGGGACGAGCCAGTGCCCCTCCTCCTGAATCATACCAGGCCACATGCCCTCAACATGGGGGGTGCTTTGGGGCAGGGGGGGCTCCCCCCCAAAGGGCCTCTTCCCCACAATCCTGGCTGGTGGTTGTGGGGGTCTGCGGGCAGGGGGCTTATCGGAATCGGGAAGCCCCTTTAATAAGGGGGCCCCCAGATCTTGCCCCCCATGTGAAAGAGTATGGGGTACATGGTCCTGCTACTCATTCACAAAAAACAAAAAGTGTAGTATGAAAAAAGGACACAGTCTTTGACAAGTCCTTTATTAAAAGAAAAAAAACTAAAAGAATGTTCCCCGCAGTAGATCCTACGTCAATCACGATATCCGCTACCGCCGACCCAAAAAAAGAAAAAAGGCTCCACTCCTGACACTGGCTCTCGGCCATCTGCCTGCTCCACTGGCTTGACAGTTCTTAACCACTTGAGCTCCAGAGGATTTACCCCCCTTAATGACCAGGCCTCTTTTTGCTACTCGGCGCTGCACTAATTCAACTGATAATTGCGCGGTCATGCAATGCTGCACCCAAACAAAATTTACATCCTTTTTTTCACACAAATAGAGCTTTCTTTCGGTGTAATTTGATCACCTGTGCGCTTTTTATTTTTCACGCTATGAAAAAAGGCCAAAAATTTTGAAGAAAAATATTTTTTATTTTCAGCTATAAAAAATATATAGTAAACTCAAAGTTGGTTATAAATTTAGGCCAAAATGTATTCTGCTACATGTTTTTGGTAAAAAAAATCCCAATAAGTGTATATTGATTGCTTTGTGTGAAAGTTATAGCATCTACAAACTATGGTATAAATACTGCAATTTACGCAATTTTTCTGCTATACAGCGCTGCGCTAGTTTAATGGACAATTGCGCGGTCATGCAATATGGTACATAAATGAAATTTACATCCTTTTTTTCCCCACAAATTGAGCTTTCTTTCGGTGGTATTTGATCGCCTGTGCGGTTTTTGTTTTTTGCGCTATAAAAAAAAAGGCTGACAATTTTGAGGAAAAAAAAACAATATTTTGGACTTTTTGCTGTAAAACATGTCCAGTAAAAAAAAAAGCAAAAATCAAATTTAGTCATAAATTTCTGCCAAAATGCATTCTGCGACATGTCTTTGCTAAAAAAAAAACCCAATACGTGTAAATTAATTGGTTTACGTGAAAGTTATAGCGTTTACAAATGGCGGGAAAGATACTGGGATTTTTAGGGGTTTTTTTTTATACTAATAATGGCGGCGATCAGCAAATTATGGAGGCGATCAGTGACTTATGGCAGCGACCAGCAACTTATGGCGGGACTGCGGCGGACATTCTGACACTGGGGGGTACTGACTTGGGGTCACTGACATCCCCAAAAACACTAATACAGTGATCAGTGCAAAAAAAAAAAACACTGACACTGTACTAATGGCAATGGGGAGGAAGGGGTTAACTTTATTTTGTAGGGAAGGGTTATAGGAGTGAGGGGGAGTGTTTTACTAGGGGGCGGGGGGGGGGGGTGTACTGGACGGGACAAGGCTGATCGAGAAAGAGAAACTGTTCTTTCTCGATCAGCTCATCCTCAAGCTGACAGGGAAGTGACAGACAGCACAGCTACTGCAGCTGTGCTGTCTGTCACTGTGTGCCGCCGATCGCCGGGAAACAGCCGCTAAGGACCGGCTGTGACCGGCGACTCACATCTGCGGCGGTGATCGGCGGGACAGATAGGGCGGCGGCACGCTTCGTGCGTTCCCCCTAATTCTTTACAAAACACACGTTTTAATATGTGGTTTTGCCTGCGAGTGCCGCCGTATATCTACAGTGGCTGGGCGGCATGCGGTTAAATATGTAAGGGGCAGGGCCACCCAGTGACATTACGCATGTGGCCCCACCTCCTTGTGGCATCATCAACTGGGGCATGCTGGGTCAATAATGTCATAAGGAGGTGGGGCCACACACGTGATGTCACTGAGTGGCCCGCCCCTTACATATTTACAAACTTCAAGCCAGCTCAGAGGCAGACGGCCGGGAGCGGAGCCTTTTTTTTAAAAAATTCTTTCTTCGGGTCGGCAGCGGACATCGTGATTGACGTTGGATCTACTGCAGGGGACATTCTTCTTTTAATAAAGGACTTGTCAAAGACTGTGTCCAGTCTTTTTTTCATACTACACTTTTTGTTTTTTGTGAATGAGTAGTGGGACCATGTACCCCATACTCATTTACATGGGGGGGCTGGATCTGGGAGCCCCCTCGCTAAAGGGGGGCTTCCAGATTTTTTTAAATTTTCTTTTTAATTGCCTGCAATTCTTTCTTTTACATTCAGCTGTCAGTGGGGAACCTCGCAGACAGCTGAAACACTAACACATGGTTGTCACTACTAAAATACCGCATGACTTTTTCTGACCTCCGGAACAGATTAATTGGTTTTCAATGCATTCCTACGGGAAACAGCATTTCGATTTACGAATGTTTTGCTATACGAAAAGTCCAGCAGAACAAATTAAATTAGTAAACCAAGATATGCCTGTATATACATGATTTGGGCCAACTTGGTCCAAACCAAATTTACCCGGTGGACCTGGGCCGCCTGGATAGGAGGGGCGGCACATAGAGAAACCGGACCATGCATTTCACTCCTGCCACCACTGAATGCCGCTTCTCCCTCCTGCAGGCATTCAGTCGCACCAGGTGAGAAATGTGCAGTCCATTTCCTCTATGTGCCACCCAGCCGCCCCTCCTATACATCTCCTGCTTACCTGGGCTCCTGTTTGCTCTCCCGCAACACCCCCCCCCCATCTCCTGAGAGCACTGCTGTCCCCAGTGCTGACAGCTCCCACCACCACAGATGCTAGAGGAGAAAGAAAGCTGGTTCTGCCCCTTCTCCTCCTACCCTCTCCTCCTGTGTCTGCCCCACCCACACCAGCAGTCTTGTGTCTTCTCTCCCCTCTTCTTTCTTTCTTTCTTTCTTTCTTTCTTTCTTTCTCTCTTCCCTCTTCTCTCTCTCTCCCTCTCCTCTTTCTCTGCCCCTCCTCCTCTCTCTCCCTCTCTCTTTTCTCTCCCACTTCTCTCTCTCTCTCTCTCTCCCCCTCTCCTTTCTTTTCTCTCTTTCTCTCCCCCATCTCTCCCCCTTTCTCTCTCCTCTCTCTCTTCTTTTCTCTCCCTCTTTATCTCCTCTCTCCCCCTCTCTCTTTCCTCTACCTCCCCCCATCTCTCTCCTTTCTCTTTTCTCTCCCCCTCTCTCTTTTCTCCTCTCTCTCCCCCCTCTCTTTTCTCCTCTCTTTTCTCCCCTCTCTCTTCCCCCTCTTTTTTCTCTCTCGTCTCTCCCCTTTCTCTCTCCTTTCTATCTCTCCTCTTTCTTTTCTCTCTCCCCTCTCTCCTCTCTCTCTCTTTTCTCTCTCCT